>NW_020837961.1:21208028-21808028 GCF_003676395.1 Aethalodelphis obliquidens
CACACACACACACACACACACACACACACACACACACACACACACACCCCTACACTTCTTTACTCCAGACATTATTTATCCCCATCATGATTTGGAATCCAAATACTAATATGATGACTATGCACTGCCCTCATTTTTATAATCCCAACCCTGTACGCCTACTGTTTAGAAGTTAAAGTCTTCTGAATTCTATATATTCTAGACAATCCAACCATTAACAAATTTCTTTCCGGAGACTGAAGTTCCAGGATTAGAAATGGCAGTACCAAATTCACACCCATACGCAGGAAAAGGCTTCTGGTAATGGGTTTGTAAATTAAAGGAGTTCTTCAGATTGGCCAATTTACCTAAAGTTATTATTTGCCCTTGAGTGAATCTAGAGCAAACTCCCAAATTAAGGCCCAGCATGTTAACTGGATGGGATTTTTGACATCATCAGGTCCAAGTGCATCATCACACATCAAATCCCATAGCCTCAGCCTCTTGACCTCTTGGCAACAAGTGGCATTATGTACCTCTTGACAGAAATTCTCTCATTCCTAGGTTTCCATAGTTTTATTTTGGCTTTCTTCTAACCAAAAAGCTCCTTTCCACTACTAGCCCCCAAATGCTGCCCTCCCACCCTCACCCTCTGTCTGTAGCCTCACATTACACCTCCTCCGGGGTTGGTGCCATCCACCCTCACAGTTTCAACCCTCAGGGCTATATTAGTGGCACTAATATCTATGTGTCCAGCCTCGATGATCTCAAACACAACATGCCCAACACTGAATCCACGCTTTCCTTCCAAACCTCTTCTTTTTCTTGTATTCTTTTTCATAATGTCGTTCATCATTCACCCATCCAAAACTGTCATTTCTGAGTCCACCCTCAGTCAGACATCAATTTCTCAAAATTGTTTCTGAAATCTCTAGACTATTGCTATCAGCTTCATAATTACATTCTCTAAAGCCAATCTCTCCTATATACATTCCTCATCAGAGTTAGGATGATGATTTTCTCAAAGAGAGCTCTGACAATATTTGCTTAAAAACCTTTCATGGTTTCCTATCACCTACAGGAAAATGTCCAACTACCTAGTATCCGTCCCATCTCAAACTATAATATTTTTTGGTCTCGTCTCACCATACAATCCATCTGCTTGTCACTCAGCCCCACTCACCTTCTCTCAACAATCAAATAAACGTTTTCCTCTGCTTACAGTGTTCCCATCTTCTACTTTTCTCACAACTCTGATTACTTTAAAATGTCACCTCCTCTAAAAAGCCTTCTTCAAATCTCCAGGTCCACTTAATCATTCCTGGGTGTTCCTATAGCACTTAGTTCACGCTAATAATATCACACATGGACTATACCCTTCGTGTCTGCTAGATGGTAACCTGTTTTAGGGGAAAAAAAAAAAAAAGGTACCTTGCTCTTTGTATAGCCAGGATTTAGTACACCTGTGCATAGTAGGTGCTCAATTAACAACTGCTAAGTAAATATGTAAACACAGTGAAAAACACTCTTGAATTAAGAGAAGAGGTGAATTTCAGTCCTACCTTGGCTAGGACTCAAACTTTGAGCTTCATCTGTAGGCTGAGATAATAGACTCTTTTCCATCTATGAAGTACTATTACAAGAATAAATGAAATCAAGTTGAGGGAAGCACTATTTCTCTGTATTTCAAATACAGAGAAATATATTAAGTATAATCCAAGAGTATAATCTTTTAATGTCTATCCTTTCACCTAGATATATCAAAGGTTAAGAGACTCTATAGCCAATGTCTAAACTGGGGATGAATATAAGTAATGAAAAATAGGTACTTTACATATCTTAGCATTTAGTGTTCCTAGAAATCAAGGGTGACTTCAATTTAATATCATTATGCTGTACAGATCACATTAAGTATTAGCATGTAGAAGCACTCACTATGTTACAGAAAAAAAAAGCACAGGCTATTGATTAAAATAGGTGTGAATGCTAGCACCATGTATTACTTTGCTTTCTTATTAGCATCATAAAATTATAAAATGCTAATTATAAAATGCCTTTTATAGCACTTCTTATATGTATAAGTACTTTACATATATTATCTCATTAATTCTCTCAAGAGCCCCATGAAATAGGTCCTATTATTCCCATTTTTACATAAAAGAGAACTGAAACAGGGAGGTTGGTTAACTTGTCCCACGTAGCAAAGCTATTATGAGGCAGAGCTGGGATGTGAGTCTGGGTGGTCTGGTTTTAGTCTGGCTCTAACCACTAACCCATGCGGCCAATCTAAATAATGACGTGACAGGCTAGTACAATGCCTGACCCACAGTGAATTCTTGACAAACACTGGTTTCCTTTTGCACTTAATGATGCTTGGGTGACGATGATACATGCAAGTGGTCCTGAGGTCCATCATTTCCTGACTACACACCCACGCCATATGGACTCCGTGAAATGGAGATCTCACCTGTATGGTATACTACCCTCCTTCTCATATAAGCAGAATTTCCAAGAAAACTAGAAAAAAAAATCAAACCATTTTAGCTAGCTATTAATTCATCCAGTCAAACGGGAGCTAGATAGATCTATTTTTTACTTTTGTCGAATCATTAAAATGTCATTACACAGGGCCAAGGGCAAAGGTAGAGAGCTCCAGTTTTGTTCTTTCAGACCCTCTGGTTGTCTTTTGATAAATCCCAGCGCATCAATGCTGCTGTCTATTACAATCAGCGTGGTTCGCACTGTGTAAACTTGCTCCAGCTCTCCCTCCTCTCTGATAATCTTGGAAGCTCTCCTCTCACGGGGATGTTGCTGCAGTTCCCTCTTTAGCCTATCATTCAGGGAGGAACAGTGTGAAACACTCTCTCCAAATATAGCTCCCATCTCTGCAGTGCTGTTGGCTGGCGCCGGCTTCAGACCTGAAAAGTACATTTGCTTACAACTACTGGGGTAGACAGACTTCTTCATAGTTCCTCCAACTGGGTTAATTCTTACATACGTATCTTTGTTGGTACCAGCATGCTTTTTCATTGTTTTCTTAAAAATTTTTTTCTAGTTTAATATTGTTTTCTATTTCAATAAATACCATGTGTCTCCACTGTCAGCTACACAGGGGTTCTTGAATTACGTACTGGTGCATTATCAATATTTAATAGTCATATTTAATAATGATGTCTTTGGCATTTACCATGTGCCAGGGTCTATACTATATGCTTTACATGCATTCTCATAAGATTCTCAATAAATTTATAGCAACAGGACAACAAAGAATTATTGGGCAGAAAATGCCCATAGTGCCACGATTGAGAACTCTGATCCAGAGGGAGTGGTCCTTCAATCTTTCACAGATAACTTTCCTCCCAACCATACATATCACCTGCTGTGTGGGTCTCCAGTAAGGCCATAAACTCTTGGGGCTTTGTGTTTTTCACTGATAAAATAACTAACTCATATGTTTTAATCCATAAAATAAAATAATTAAACTTGATGATCTCTAAAATCTTTCAGAAAAAGTCTGTTTTTGTTTTGTGGTTAATTAAAAAAAATAATATCTGGGTAATTTTGATAATCCAGAGAGAAAAAATTATAAATCCATGGGTCTACAGGCAGACATAAGTTCACATTGCAAGGGTCTTCTGGGCCAGCTTACCTAGGGAGATTTGCGCAGATGGTAAAACAGTGTATGTACGTTAGGAAAAATATTTTAAGGAATACTGACTACTAAGAATCGTACCAGTGAAAATACTAGGATTTATGTTAAAATAAGCAACTAAAGGGCACACTAAAAATAGACGAATTACCAAGCACGAAGAATCACAAACGCAATTAAAGAAAATCTTATTTAAAATCAAGGGGGTAGCAATTTAATGAGCAGTCAAAACTGCTCTGGGATTCTGTGAATCAGGCAACATCCAAGCCCAATTAAAATTCTAAACTATATACTATATGTACATGTATACACACACGTTTTTAAAATTCCCATAGTGACAGTAACAGGGTTATCCTTTTATTTTGACCTTAAAATATCTTCTAGGTAAATGGGATTTATATTGGTTTGCAAATATTCATAGTAATTACAAATTTAGGAAAAATCACAGTAGGATACATGTAAAGGAAGTGATTTATTTATAGAACTCAAAGTCACATTTAGGGGTAGAAATTTGCATAGACCCATTTACTTCAATAGAATTAGCAGATAGGAACCTGACTCAATTCTCTAAGAACATCAGCGTTTTTAACTAATGGGAATTAGTCAGTCTGAGAACTATTAACGATCTTTAAGCCAAAATATTCAGAAAAGGACTCAATATAACCAAAGACATTAACATATCCACAGAGCACAAGGTTTGACTTGTGAATTAAATCTACAGCAGTCTGTATCTTATACGTCCCTAAGAAATATTTCTCATGCAATGAAAGAATTGCATTGCTGCAAATATACAATTTAATAACAATGGTAAACAATAAGTTACCTAATATTTATGGGAAACAATGTTTTCAGACAGATTATCTTTAAAGGAGTTTCTTTTTGTTCCCCCCTCATAAAAAAATACATTGAAACGTAAAAATTAGTAGAGAGTCAAAGAAATCCTACACGCCTCCTAATATAGTTGAGAGTGATATAGATCTGGATTAAAATATCGGCTTTGCTTTTGTCCATCTGTGACTCTGGGCAGGTTCCCAACTCAGAGGATGTATAAAAGGAGTGAAATACGAAAGACACCTAACGCAGTGCTTAGAGCCTTGTGTGTTCAGAACGAGTGCTGATTCTCCTCGTTCTAACATTTATTCAATCCAGCAAAGATTTGCTGAGTTGCTCTAATGAACAAGGTGATAAATTTTAACATATGGGCCTGGAACCAGAAGAGGTGACTTGCAGAAAGGATGTCCTGGCTTATTCAAAAAGAGAATTTTCCTCAGTGGTCTCCTGTGGAAGGAGAAGACAGGGCGTGGGAGACACCGAGTTCAGTGGCTACTTAGAACAGCCACGTGACCCTCACACAGTGGCCGCTGAAGGCTCCCCAGCTAGCGTCCAGCCATCTCACTTGAAGCTCTTTTGTCGAAGCTCCACAGGCCCCGGTCCCCGGGGAACTAGTGTCAGGACTGCTGTCTGGCCCTAAGCTCATGAACACCAAGGCATGGTCTGACGTTGCCCATCACTGAGCTGCTAGACACCAAGGCACTGGCAGGTGGAAAGGGTCAGGTCATATTCACTGCATTTGAATCCTTCTGCCCCGTGACCTTGACAACTTAGGTTTTAGATGATCTCGGGTTTTTCTCATACCTTGGGTTTTTCTCAGCCGGCAGCGTGTTAAATAATGGCCAACGCTATGCGCTTATAGATGGCTTGCTACTTGGTGTTGAGATAATCTTACTGAAACTGGCTGCTGGCTCCAGAAGGTCAGTGCGTCTGCTTCACCAGAAATGCCCACTCCTCTGAAAAGATGGGAGGAATCTGGGCTGAGAGTCACCCAGAAGCATAGGACAGTGGGATGAATGCTCGGTGACAGTGACCACCCCCCCCCCCCCCCCCGTCAGTCAACCTAAGTGACAGACACATCTTTTTTAGCAACATGGTGGTTACCAAAGAGGCCACGCAAGGTAATGGCCTATTTCGGGATTATTGCTCCTTTAAAGAATATGTCCCATCTCAGTTACCAAAAATCAATCAAGGGCCAAAGTTTGAGCTGTTTTTCTGTTTTCTTACTTAAATTGTTCTGGTGTGAAAGTGATAAACTGCAAACAGGAAACACAGAAGAATATACTTGCATGAGTCAATGAACTGCAATTATTTTAACACGCCAGTGACAGCATGTGCTGTTCCAGTATCTTAACCTACTCATAAATTTCATTTTAATGCCAAAAATATCACTTATTCTGGAATGCACAAACTGTGCTGTAGTAATTATGTGCCACCTTTTCAAAGGCTAAATACATAAATAGCAAGCAAGCTCATGGTTATGCTCCGGTTCAAAATGAGTTCTCATTAGCTTCACTAAAGAAAATGGCTTGTTCTCTTCTTACCTACGATGTAATGTATTTTTCACACTCTAAGTTAATGAAACACAAAAGTCTTTTTATGAGTAAGACACTAAGATTTACTTAATATAGTACCTCAATAGAGAAGAACATTGATTAGTTTCAGACAGCAGTAAGCCAAATTATGACTCATTTAGTTTTACCAAAGAGAGTAAGACTTTCTAATTTTAAAGGATCGGGTTTTAATTAGGTGAATGGCTTTTCAAGATAGTCCCGGAGGTCAAGAAGATAGAAGAGACTAATGACTTTTTCATCTGCAGACTTTGGATTGTAATAAAGCATCACTTCATGACTTTTCTGAGCATGGCCCTGTTTGAGAGGAACACTGACCTGTCCTGCACAGGTCTAGTGTTTGCAAGGTGAGCCTTAGAGATGCTGATCTGTTCCTTGAAACATTTGGTCTAAACTCCAGGTACCTCCCACCAAGTGAATGGCATCCAGATGGTCATGATTAAGCAGAACGATTAGCTAACATGACCACAGACGGAGAGTCATTCAAGACACGGGTGCTAGTGCCCAGTGTAACCGGCTGGGTGTGGACAGCGTCTTCCCTCAGGAAGCTCACAGTCTAGCAGGAAGGACAGCTAGGTAAGAAATTAATCTCAGTGAAGTGGAATCCATTTCATATAATAAATGCATTTAGGAAAGGAAGAGAGAACAAAGTAATGATACAGTAGATGTACTTTCCACAGAAATAAGCTCAAACTGATAAGGATAATATCACCTAATTGCTTCAAACTCTCTATGCATGTAGTTTATCAGGGCTAAAAAGTAAAGGCATGCAAGTATATAAGAGATTAAATTCATTCCAGAGCAAACATCAACTGCTATTAACAAACAACTATTGTAACCAATGCCTCTTATTCTGACTTCACAGAAAACTTGACCTTTCTGTTACAGTTCTCTCATTGCCCAAAAGGTCACAATTTGGCATATCTCACTGGTCATTTGCTATTTACAGAGACAGATTCATTTTAAACTATACAGGTAAGGTTTACGATCAACCTCTAAGATTTCCTTCTAAAGTAACACTTGGGTCCCCTTGGAGTATCAGGTCTAGCAGATGCCCATCTCCCTAAAAACATCAGGCAGCAATATGTATGTCCAGCTACTTCTTTCAGATTTCTTTCTGTGTTTGATAACAGCTAACTCCAAAGGACATTTCTATTCTATAATCTGTAAAAAGTCCCCTTGCAGAACCTCCAAAGCAAAACTCCTCAGAACAGAGAAGCACCTGCTTGTAGGTCTTGGGGAGTAGGCAACTAGGTCTCAGAAACACTGGTAGGAGAACAGGAAAAGATCTCAGGATATAATGACTCTCAAGGGTCAAGTGTGGGTTAGAAAGTAGATGAATCCCTCAGCACAGGCCCAGCAAGACTCGCTCTGCTGTGCATAGGAGAAGAAATGAAGTTTGTCATCCCTCAAATTAAATCTTGCCTTCAACATAAGGCAAATAAAAAGTATGGAATATAAAGTCATTACTCCATCCCTCACGTGAGTGATGCGCCTGACAACTGCGGATGCGTTCATATTCTATCATTCACTAATCCATTCATACTTTCAATAGATATTTACCGAGTGCCAGGCTCTCAGAATACAGCTGTTGACAAGACAAGAACCCTGTCCTTGTGGAGCTTACATTTTCACAGGGGTGACAGACAGTAAACAATTAATGAAAGATGTAATATAACAATTTCAAGTAGTGATAGTATGAAGAAAAATAAGGGAGGGTGAGGGAAGAGAGGATAAGTAGCAGATGAAGTTTTTAATGCGGCCACGGAAAACTCTGACGAAGGGGCAACGGAGCAGAGTCGGCAACGCTATGGAGGGGTGAGCCAGGTGAGTATCTGAGGGAAATCTGCAAAAATTGAGGGTGGTGCCTGGTAACTCTCCCTGTTCACAAAAGTAATAAAACCTCATGATTTCATAATTACCTTTTGTTGGAAGATATTTTCCTCAGGGTACAGGAGGCATAGAAGCAAGCTGAATTTTCAAAATGAGTTGGTTAACTAAGGGAGAAATAGATAAACGTCTCCCAGATAGTCTTGTTTGGGAGTCATCCTCACATATTTCAGATGCATAAAGAGATATCTGCTGTGTGAATAATAATTCTATCCAAAAAGTTGGGGGGTTGAGGGTTCCAAAGGGCCTGAGATAGCAGCAAGTTTGGTGTATTTGAGGACCAGCAAGGAGAAAAGAGGGTCTGTAGGAGGGTGAGAGGAAGTATGGTTGGAAAAGAGGTGGACAGAATACAGGGGCCAAATCAGGTCACACCCTGGGGGCTACAGCAAGAACTCTGACTTGATCCAAAGTATGATGAGAAGCCCCTGGAAGATGTAAGCAGAGGAGTGATGTCCTTTGGTTTTCTTTTTTTTTTTTTAAGTGTGTTCTATCTGCTATACGGGGAACAGATTGCAGGGGCAGGAATGGGAGCTGGACAGCGGCTGGAGGTGATAGCAGCAGTCCAGGCAGAGATGATGATGGCTGGGACTCAGTGGGTGATAATAAAGCTGGTAAGATGTAGTCCGATTCTGAATATGTTTCTTCTGACAATAATTAGACTGAACATATATTCGATGCTCAGAGCTGCCCCTTTGCTGCGTCGTGTAGTGTAAGAGCTCATGACAGCTGTGATAGGGACCCATGAGGCTCATTTCACAGGTGGAGGCTTAGGTGAATCACATGGTTCCCGAGCTCCCGGGCCCTCTCTGCCCAGCACGAGCCCAGTTTTCGCAGCTCCTATACCACTGTGCTCACGTTCTGGAATGGTGGAATCTCACTCTTACCAACTCAGTGACGTCAAACTTGTATCTTGAGCCCCACCGTTGCTTTCTGTTTCCCTGGCAATCGACCCAAAGGACAATTGGGTACCACAATCACCTTTTTCACCACCACCCTTTACTGCCCCCCAAACTGGGTAATGCCAACCTTGATGAGCAAAATGGGGTCCTCCCTACTTGGGAAAAATACCATGGTACTGCTACCTCTTCTGCGAGAGGCCTCCAATCAAGATAAGGAGCATTTAGCCTCTCAGTGAAAATTGCACCCAGCAAATTCAATGTAATTAAAATGTCCAGGCATTTCTGACTCATTATTGTGCTCTTTGACGGGTTTACAGAATGTGTACTTTCCTCCACTTGCTGTGTTTGCCATTTGTTTGTCTTCGTGCTGGTCTCCAAAATTTGGCGATTATTAGTGAGTCAGTAATTCATGTCTTGAGGTAATACTTAACTGCACCTACTATCAGTTTTCATCGTTACAATTAACACATTTTAAACGTCTTTCTTTTCATGGAGGATTTTGATATCGTCAAAGGAAAAAGTACTCTTTCTTAAATAACTGAAGAACCATGGGATAGAAGAACCAGAGGAAGACTCTGGATTCACCCAGCGTGGTGGCCGTCAATCCCGGCAGCACCTCAGAATCATCTGGAGGGTGCCCTCCCACCACCAGACAAATCAGAATCTCTGCAGGTGGGACCTGGGAGTCTGTAATTTTTAAACTCCCCAGATGATGCTCACGTGCGACCAGGATGGAGAAGCACTGATCTAAACCAAGTTCCCCTCCAGAAGCCTCCTGCTTATCATGTTGAAATGAAAGAAAACCAAATGAAAGAGACCAGAGAGGGGAAGTGACTTGCCAACGGTAAAGCCAATTTGAGGCAGAACCGCAACTGAAACCCAAGTTTCCTAATTCCCTGTTCAATTTGCACTGAAAATCCCCAAGACACAGAAGAATCGAGGGGAACAGTGGGGGTTTCACCAACTGCAATCCTGATGATTCTATCATTGAGGCTTTTTTCCTCTTTTGATTCTCCACCTTCTGTGCCAAAGCTGTGCCAGGACCCTGCAACGGCACTGTCAGCTGACAGATACTCTTTCTCCTTCAAAGGACAGCCATACTAGGGAGTGAGCATATAACTGAAGACATCACTAAATGGGCTTAAAAAACAAGACAAAACGAAACAAAACGACCCTGCTCTATAGCTACACATGAATAGCTTTTGACTTACTAGTGCCATATTCAGGAACTTGATCTAAGAAAGTAATCACGGAGATGCACCGATTTTTAGGCATATACAGACATTTACAGCAGCGCTGTTTATATGTAGGGGGAAAGTAGGAACATCACAGAAACATTGAGGAAGTTTCAACATGTGCCTTTAAATTTTAAAAAGCTACAAAAACCTATGCAATATATTCCCAGTTTGGTAAAAGTAAATATGTAACCACAGAATGAGAAAAACACTAGAGTTTAGTGGGTGAGTGGTTGAGTTATTGAGGTTGTCTTCCTCCCGTTTTAAATGTCCCATACTTTCAAAATTTTCTATAAGGCATATGTCTTTCATTTTAAAATATATGCTCACATATACACATATGTATTAAAGTTACGGGACAATAAACACATGCACAGAATTGTATTTGGTTACAAAATTTTTGGATACCCTGTAACTTCTGCTTGTTACTGGTATGTCTTTTTTCTCCTGAGTTGAAGGGCATGAACAAGGCTCCCACTTCATGTCATATTCTACACAATGACTCAATTATTTTAACAGGAGACTCAAATTAGAATCTCCCTGACCTCATTTATATAAGTCAAAAGCTAAGAAAAAAAATGTTAGTGTCATGAAATATTTTTTTCATGAAATTAGAGACTAACATGTTAACGTAGTCCATCTTTCCAGTCTTATTTAACAGATCTTAAGATTTACTGAGCGCTTTCCATTTCCACCAAGGACCATTCTAGTCTTTGGGAACTTTACCATGAACAAAAACTGTCTAAAAGCCTTGCTTCTTGTAGCCCTTACGTTCTGGTCAGAGGACACATGCTAAGCGTAAGTAAAATGAAGCAGGGAGAGGGGCAGGGTGTGCTGGGGATGGGAAGGGGGAGGTATGCTGCTATCCAAATAGAGTAACTAGGAGTGCCTTAGTGATGCGGTCACGGAGAAGTGACCTTAGAGAGGCACAGTCCTTCGTATCTGGGAGAAAGAACATTCCAGGCCCCTTGGTAAATAAAGGAGAAAACACCTTGATAAGTAAAGGGGAAAACATCTTTTCTCTTCCGCTATTCTTTGGGTCATTTGGAACTACATGCAGGTGTAGTCAGTTCATGGTTACAGAATGGCCAGGTGAATATCTTCTGTAGAAAATCGGGACCAGGGAAAATAAATACTTATGGGTAAAAAAAGGCATTTGTATAGGTTCACTGACAATACCTCTGAAAAACCTCATGTGTTTGCCTTTTCAATAGTGCTTACATGGACTGTGTGTGTAAAAAACCATTTATGATGGAGAGATAAGAGGCTGAACTGGTTAATAAGAAAGAAAACGTTTCCTGGATCTTACCTAATATATGAGCTCTTTATATATCTTTGCCTGGAAAGAACATGAATAAGCCATACATTTAGTGCAAAAATACTTTCTTTTTTCAAATCTATATCATGAAATATATGTCCATACACTGAATATGGAAAAGCCTAACAATCTGATACGTAAGCTTTAATTTTATGACAAATGATGCTTATTTCTACCGAAACAGATTTTCTAAATACCGCTATTTCATGGAATAGACGAGATTTTTTAAAAAACATGATACTTGTAGAAACCAATGCTTTTGAAGCAGTAAAAGAAAATTTTCCTCTCATCTAGAAAAATAAAAGAACTAGATCTAATACTAGTCATTAATATTTTTACTTCAATCTATAAAGCACACTTATCCCACCACAAGTTAAACTGCCAAGTGATTAACCCCTCAAAGTTTAAAATAAAAGATGATAGTATACCTATAGACAAGGTTTCAATTTAATAGAACCACCGTAATTGCAGCTTCGTAGAAGAACAATAACACAGCACAAGGCAGCCTTATTTCTCTGGATTTTATATCACCACAAAATCCTCCAGATCTGAGATAAAATGAAAGTCAAATCCTATTCAGGTTAACTCAAATTTAGCCTCTCTCAATTCACATGATCAAATACACAGAATTTCAGCATCACTTCAGTCACTCCGGAATAAGTGAAGGTCCTCCTTTGAGTATACACAAAATGAAGTATCTCTTCTGGGGATAAACTGAAGACTTTCAGGGGCTATCAAAATATTAAGTTCTTTATATACCAAGTTTCATGTCCAAAAATGCAACAATAAAGGTCAAGGTCTTCCTTTTAAAAAGTTGAGACTGGTTTCTAAACAAATTAATATTGCATTGGAAACATAGTCAGTCCTTTCTAAAAAACTAAAAGAATAAGTTATAGAGTCCTGGGTTCTTTTAGAATCTTTCCTGATTTCATGGTCATAAAATTCCTTCCTTTTTGAGAAGCCAAGGGATTTTTTTTTTTTTTTTTTTTTTTTTTGTGGTAAGCGGGCCTCTCACTGCTGTGGCCTCTCCCGTTGCGGAGCACAGGCTCCGCACGCGCAGGCCCAGCGGCCACGGCTCACGGGCCCAGCCGCTCCGCAGCACGCGGGATCCTCCCGGACCGGGGCACGAACCCGCGCCCCCTGCATCGGCAGGCGGAACCCCAACCACTGCGCCACCAGGGAAGCCCAGAAGCCAAGGGATTTTTAAGAACAGAGGCATCAGGAGAGATGAGGATGAGATTCTTACTAAAGATTAGAAGATAAAGGTAGGATTCCTTCCAAATCCCCAGATACGTATTTCTATGAGCTGAAATGAGTAAACAAACCATACAGTATCTTGTTTTTTTTCTTTTTTTTTTTTTTGGCGGCGTTAGATCTTCATTGCTGCGCGCAGGCTTTCTCTAGTTGCAGCGAGCGGGGGCTACTCTGTTGCGGTGCACGGGCTTCTCATTGTGGTGGCTTCTCTTGTTGCGGCGCACGGGCTCTAGGCGTGCAGGCTCAGTAGTTGTGGCTCACGGGCTTCGTTGCTCTGCGGCATGTGGGATTTTCCCGGGCCAGGGCTTGAACCCGTGTCCCCTGCATTGGCAGGCGGATTCTTAACCACTGCGCCACCAGGGAAGTCCCCAGACCATACTGACTTACATTGTCCATAATGTTATTTAACACTGATGTTGAATTATGGCTTTTAATGACAAGAGCCTGGAGTTCTTGGCTATTAGATATCTGCCTGCCGGTAGAGAGCCAGGTGAGGAGGTACAGTTTAGCACCAAATAAATAAACAAATACTAAGTGAGGCGGGTGATATTGCTTTGGCCTGGGAGATTAAGACCAAGCATAAATAAGTTTTCTATATGTATCTTAAGAGGGAAACGGAATGGAAACCAAGGCTGTTGCTAAGAAATGTTTCTTAAATATCTAAACGATAGAGAATCACAAGCTCTCAGGCTTGGGAAGACCCTTCCGTCATCACCCATCAGAACTCTGGGCATAAATCCTGTGATCAGTTTCCACCTGAATGCAAGAGAAAGCTTCACCTCCCAAGAAAACCTCTTCCATCTCTCAACAGTTCTAACTTTATGAGTTTTTCTCCCTTTACTAAAGCAAGTCTGCTTTCTATAACTTCTCCTCACTAACCCTAGTTTGACTCCATAAAGCTGAGGTTCTAAATACATAAGCCTCAGGGTTGAGGCCAGGGGCACATAGGAGCAGAGCTGGCCAAGAGCCAGGCCATAAGTAGTGATGGGGCTTTGGGCCAGGTAATGGGCACACTGTTCACCTAAACCGCCAGCCACTGCTCTGCAGGGACATGGGCCCCTGTCATCAGATTTTCTCATCAGAAGCCAGAAATTTGAATTTCAGTAAAAATATCCTGGGTTTTGAATATATAAGGAATAAATTGTGGAGTTCAGGCAGCTCTTACAGCTCAACTAATTCAGACCTTTCATTTTATAAGTAAGAAACTGAGGTCCAGAATAGAAAGTGATGGACCGAAGCCAAATGGTTAATCAGAGGTCAGTCTGGAGGAGAGCAGCCCCAAACACAAGGTCCCATCTCTCCTGTCGCAAAAATGCAGTCTGCAAGGCTTGTTTTTTCAGCTTAAACATGGTTTGTCTTAAAGAAGAAAGGAGATTAAGAGAGAAAAGCGAGCTACCTCTTCCAGTTATGAAGGAAGAAAAAGGCCCTTCAACCAAAGTGCATTTGGGTGATAGATGTGCTAAAGTATTCGGAAATGGGCATCAGCTTTAGATCACTTCCTGTCTCCATTATGAAGTCATTACTGTCACAGCTAGTCTGTATAGTATCCTCTCAAGTTGAGAAAGTATACGGGGCAGCAGCTACAAGCAGAGACTCAGGAGACACTGCTCAGGTTTGCAAGCCTGGCTCCATCACTTACTACCGGCATGACCAAGTCACTTCCCCTGTCTAAGCCTCAGTTTCCTGGACAGCGCCAACCACAGTACCTACCGCTCAGTGTTACCGTGAGAATTAAATGACCTAATACACAAAGTGCTTACAACACGCCTGACGCAGAGTAGGCACCACACAGGCAGAGGGCTACCTTCTGCTGAAGAGAGGTGAACATATTACTTAAAGGAAAATGTAAAACAAAACTGCACAAAAATACTCTAGAAAATATGAGTCCTGAAAAAAAAAATTCTAGCAGCTAGTTCCTTTACAGAGGTTAAGGCAAAGGTGGACTTCATCCGTTAAAGTCAATGTAGCGTGAACTCACAAATTAAAATCTTAGCACCCACTTACACAGGAAAGAGCCTCAGTACATCTACGTGTTCTCCTCAAACCTTGGAGAAGGTCCTAGAATACATGAGATATACTCCATCTTGGGTTCCTCCTCGCCAAAGGCTGAGCTTATTTTCTGAATAGTTACTGCAACCATCTCCTCCCTCGCTCCATCTCTAAGTTACTATTAGGAATCCAGTCTCTCAAAAGTTCTTCCTAGATGTTTAGTTTCCTCCTTTCCCTTTAACTATGTACTAGTGAAAGATGAGAAGATAGCACACCACACTCTTCAAAAAAGGAAAAAAAAATATGCATCATCTCTTCAACATCACAACTCAGACACTTAACCACCTCCAAACACTTACTGATCTACCATGTTTATCATATAAATATATGTAATCCATATATAGATACAGCTCATATCGCTCCGATGAGATTTCAGTTTAACCCAAGAGAAAGCACAAATGCCGCAGGAGAATCCTCAAATATTCACCAGCCATCAGAGGGAGCTGGGACACCCTGTCTCGAATCACAGAAACCACAAAGAGAAACTGGCACGATGGCTCTGGTGTCTGAAGCAGGAGAGGGTCAATACAGAGCTCTTTCCTAAGGCTGCCAGAGCCTCGGTGACCCCCGGGGTCTGGTGATCCATGCAGGAGCTCCTGTGTGTCACTGTGCACAATGCCTATGAGAATTAGCATGTATTGACGGCTAGGTGCCAGCTACAGACGCAAGCACTGAACTCATTTAATTCTCATACCAAACAACTGAGGCTCCCCCATCTCACAAATGAGGAAACTGAGGTCCTGAGAGGCTAACCTGCTCAAAGATCCACAGTGAGGAAGTAGCAGAAGCAGGACACAAACTCAACGTGCTGGTGAGAGGCTAAACGGCTAACTTACCACTTCCCAAAACTGCCTCTAGAAATGGCTGCTATCACTTCCCTCACGGTTCACAGGCATCTGACCAGCTCCAAGGAGATGGTTTAGATCTGGATGCTTTTTTTTTTTTTTTTTTTTTTTTGTGGTACGCGGGCCTCTCACTGTTGTGGCCTCTCCCGTTGCAGAGCACAGGCTCTGGACACGCAGGCTCAGCGGCCATGGCTCACGGGCCCAGCTGCTCCGTGGCATGTGGGATCCTCCCGGACCAGGGCACGAACCCATGTCCCCTGCATCGGCAGGCGGACTCTCAACCACTGCGCCACCAGGGAAGCCCGGGTCTGGCTGCTTTTACCTGTACCTGGAAGTGTACTTCTGGGGCTCTCAGGTGGAGGCTGGATTTCTACATAGCTTTTTACTCAAGCCCTCCGGTTGCTCTTTCACAAAGCCAACCTGGGAAGAAGTTCTCTAAAGCACGAAAGATGCAGTTCCTCACATCCTTTTAGAGGGGACATATAAAGTCTCTGGTCCATGGGCTTTATTTTTCCTTCATAATTGGAAGAGGTAGATCTCTTTTCTCTATTAATCTCCTTTCTTCTTTAAGACAAAACGTGTTTGAGCTGAAAAAACAACGGCGAGCAAGGGAAAAAGGAGAAAAAGGAAAAGCAGAGGAAGAATTAATATTATGTTAAAAAGTAACTGTTAGTCCTCGGAAACGCAAACAAAAACGGCAATGAAGACACCACTTCACAGCCACTGGGAAGGCCAAATTCAAGATAGATAACAACAAGTGTTGATGAGGATGTAGAGAAATGTTCCACCTACTACATGTTCCTCCTACACTGCTGGTGGAACTGTGAAATGGTGTGTTTCTTTGGAAATCAATCGTGCAGTTCCTCAAAAGGTTAAGCCATACAGTTGCCGTATGACCCAGACTTTTCAGAAATGTCACGCCTGGCTGTGTACCCAAAAGAAATGTCCACACACAGACTTGTACGTGAATGTTCACAGAAGCATTATGCGTAATAACCAGAAAGTGGAAAGAACCTAAGTGTCCATTAATTGATGAATTTTGAAAATGTGGTATAAACATAGAAGGAAATATTATTGGGTAACAAAAAGGAATGTAGTACTGAGACATGCTACAGCACTGACAGACCTTGAAAACGTTATGCTGGTGAAAGAGGCCAGTCACAGAAGAACACATATTACTTGATTCCATCCATATGAAATGTCCAGAATAGGCAAACAGAGACAGAAAGGAGATTAGTGGTTAACTAGGGCTGGTATATTGGAGAGTAATGAAGAGTAACTATTAATGGCCACAGGGTTTCTTACTGGAATCAGTGGTGAGGGTCCTCAACTCTGCTGGCAGAGGAAAAGCCATTAAACTGTGTACTTTAAACGAGTGAACTGTATGCTATGTGAACTCTCTCTCAATGGGCTCATATTTTTAGAGAGATTTAAAAGAAATGGTTACAAACTAAAGCTACTAGTCTATCCCAGGATAATCTGTGTCTTTGTGAATGAGAAACCATAATTGCAGAAGTGTCAGAAACCCAAAATCGTAAGCGGGAAAGGAAAAATCAGAAAGAAAGGCTCTATGGAAAGGGGAAGGGGAAATGATTTCTATTTAACTGAATTTCAAGATAGTGGGTGTGTTGGGGTCACATCACCGCAAATGCATAGATATTACACAGCGGGGTGCATGACACTAAATTCAGACTTTCTCCTCACCCGAAAGCTATCGGTGCTGAAAATAAAGGATCTAGAGGAGAGGTGAGATTTTTTTAAAATGCAAAGGCTGATGTTCACTTTTTGGAGACTGAAGTAAAAAGTTCACAAGTGTAAGGATCCTCTGTTATATTGCATCCCATGTTCACAGAATAAGAATATTTGATTAGCATCTAAAATGTACACCATTTCCTAAGATAAATTTGAGTCACAATTCTAAATTCAACTAGAAAAAGTAAAGCCTTCACATTCTAGAGCTAAGTGTAACATACTGACAGCCAGACCAGCGCGGGCACTGGTTCACATTCAGGTAGAAAGAGTTAAAAGTTCGCCAAGCCACCCTGTCATGGATCTCCTTATAATGAGACTTTAGCAGAAATCAATGCAATCTATGACTAAAGTGAATCCAGTCTCCTAAAGTGGCAATACACCAAATGATAATATGGAAGCCTCACGGCTGTTAGCAGATACGTTAACACATTTTTGCAAACAGAACAGTTAGTAGAGAATTTCCTTGACATTTTTTTAGCCTAACTTTCAAATTATCACCAAGCCCTTTATTTATTCTCACTACATCTTAATCAAGCATCATTTGTGTGGCAAATCAGCTTATGGCTTCCTTTAAAAACAGGCGAACCATTAACTGACCCAATGTGTTGGCAGTTCTTTTTAGACAGGAATAAATGATGCCTCTTAACTTTGTGCTCCAAGCTGCAGAGTTTGATTTCACGCATATGCAAAGAGAAACATTTAAAGGATCCTGCAAAGTCAGCTAACAATCTTCTGCGAGTTTAAAGAACAACAATAACAAAAACCCTCCTTCACACTGCCCCCACGGAGGTTTATATATTAAATATGCTTTTAAAGATACTTTACATGACTTAAAACGCTCTTTCCATAGTCCTCCAAATCCTTGACTGTCATAAAGTTTAAGTAGTGCTCTTATGACTCAAGGTCAGAGTACAGTCTTTTCACTTACAAAACTGTTGAGCTCGAGAAAGTATACCAAATGTTCCTCAGTGCTCTATCCTAACTTTTCCAAGAAGTTAACTGTCCCTTCCTCCTTTTCATCAATTAGTACACTGCATTATCTTTGGCCCCTGTGTTAGAAGCACTGACCTTTCCCCACTCCACCTGTTTGCATTAGGGTTAACAAGTTCCTTGTCTGAAACAGCTGGTGTTGACTACCAAAGGCAAACCCACTGTACATTTCCCTAATAGGTGACATGAGCTCTGGGAATGAAAACTTGTCCCCAGAGAATGCACCACCCCCCAGGCCAAAGCCTGGTACTCCATTTCAGTAGCATTAACTGTTTATTTTCTTTAAAAGCCAGATTTTGGTAATGTTTTGATTCGGTGACTCCAGTCAGAAAATGCATCTGTCACTTCCACTCCCTCCTTCTCCTTCCGGATGCCACAGCCTCAAACCCAGCAACCCCTCTGGGGAAAGAGGGCAAGGTTCTCCGGACGCACAGAAACAACAAGTAACCCTGGACTCAAGGAGGCAAGGCTGCTAAAACGAGCTGCTTTTGCTGACAAGCCTGGGGAGGACTTTGTTGTTCCTACCACGGAAGCACTGTTATGTCAGGCATACAGGGAAAGAGCGAGTTTTAGGACAGTCATGGACTTCTCATCCCGGCACCCTGCAATCACTACGAAAAGCTTATTCTTTCTACCCTGAAATCCTCTCGCCATAAAGAAAACCTTCATCATATTTAACCTCCCAAGCGGGCAAAGGATAATGCAACACTGTAAAAGCAGGCATATCTTTACGGCCACCATGCTCTTGGTGGCTTTTTGAGGATTGTTACTCTTTACCATCGTGCCCGCCTGTCAGCTCCTCCGGATGACAGCTTGGCAGAGCACAGGATTTTCGGTATTATTTATGACTCGCGTCAACCCAGCGGGCGGCGCGGGGCGGGGTCGAAGGAGCGGTACTCAATCTCCCACGAAGAGCTGAAACCCGACTTGAGCAAGTCGGCAGTGACGAGCGCCAGCACCAGTAACCCTACCCGCCTCCTGATACACAAACGCCGGCCTCAGGAGTATACCTGATGCACACACCCAAGTGAAGAGCTGAGTTATCAGATCTCCCGGTTCCAAACAGGTGCGGGGCCGCTCACTAGCCGAGAACAACATCCGAACCCTACCCCCACACCCCACCTACCAGATCCTCCTCGGAAAAGTTAGCCCCCCTCGGCCAACCTTCGTCCGAGTGGCGCGATGCTAATTGGAATGCATTCTCTGGTGCCCCCAATGCTGTTAGTCCTCTCTTCTTTGTAAACCCCACGAAGTGACGCAGAGCAAAACTTAGTAGGTCCGAGGAACAGAGACGCGTCTTTCGCAAAGCACGGACTTCGCAGGAAGGCGCTAGGAGGCAGGCGCTGGATCCTTCTCGGCGCCTCCATCCTCCTCTGGCTCCCCTCCCCCGCCCCGCGCCCGCCGGGGCCGCTTACCTGCGTGGGACATGGTGATGGTCTCGTTGTTGTTGGAGCCCACGTTGAAGATGACCACGGCGGAGGCGTTCTGCAGGAACGCGTTCCGGATCTTATCCCTGTACGTGCAGTTGCCCTTGGGGATGAGGGCTATCCAGTTCTTGCCGTGCGCCGGGGAGGCGAACTTGGTGTTGGGGTCGCAGGCCAGGCGGTCGTGGGCCGAGCTGGCCATGACCACCTCCCCGCGGGCGTCCTGCTTGGGCGAGTGCTCCCCGTAGCGCCCGCACTCGGTCTTCTCGGTGTGCAGCTCGGCGGTGGTGCCGCCGCCGCCGCCGCCCGCCGCCCCGGCCCCGGGGTCCGGCGCGGGCTCGGCGTAGGTGATGTTCACGAAAGCGGTGTACCATTCTTCCTTCTCGGCCACGGTGAAGTCCAGGCAGAGCAGATGCACGAAACAAAAGGAAAGCAGCCATGTTGAGAGAGCCAGGCTGCGGCACGCTTGGATGAGAGACATTGCCATCTTTATCCGCCGGGGCCCCCTCCCCGCCCCCGGCGCGCTCCCCCCGCGCCGTCCCTCCTCCCCAGCCCCGGCCAACGCCGGGCCGGCCGCTTGTCCTTCTCCTCCTCCTGCTCCTGCTCACTCCCGGGCCCGAGGGGCCGCGGCCGGGACGCGCAGCCGCCGCGGGGACCGGCTTCCGAGCGAGCGGGTGGCGCCGGCCCCTTCCCTTTTCAGCCGAAGCACGGCGGTTGCATCTCGCTTCGCGGGCGCCGGCGGGTCGCGGGCGGAGGGGGCGCTCCGGGCTTGTGGCGGAGTCCGGCTGCCGAGCGTCCTGCTCCTTCGCTCGGCTTCTCCTTCTCTCATAGGGGTGGCAGGGGGCCCGGGAGCGTGCGGGGTGGCGGCCCGGCGCCCTGCAGCCCCGGCGGGGGCGGGCGCGGCTGCTCCGAGCCCGGGGTGTCGGCGAGGAGTCCCGGCTGCCGTCGCCGAGCGCTGGGGCGTGCGGGTCCGGCTGGAGGCGCGGCGGCCGCCCCTGCTGTGCGCCGGGTCCCTCAGGCTGCGCCCGGCACACACTTGCCACGGGAGGGGCCGGCTCGGGGGTAGCGAGAGCAAGCCGGCAGAGAAGAGTACGCGGTCCGTGTGTGTGTGTGTGTGTCTGTCTGTATATGTTTGTGTGTGTGTCTAATGTGTGCGTGCAAGGAGGAGCTTAATGTGATGTCAAAGATTCTAGGCTTCTCTTGCCACGCTCCCTCGGTCTCTCTATGGGCAGCAGCGACCCCTGCCGGGTCTCAAATTCAACCTAATCTGCGACTTGGTCCAGGTGGAGGCAAAAGGGGAAGCGACCCCTTGACCTATGAAGAGAGGAACAACTTCCTGCGTCTCAAATGTAGAGAAATGTGTGTATCTCTCATAAACAGCTTTCCCTAATTACCCATCCTAGGGCCAACTGGTAAGATTAGTTGGTAGCTGGGTCCTCCGAACACAATGCCTGGAATATCTAGGGCAGTGACTATCAAATTTAAATGTACATCACCGTCACTGTCACGTGTGTGTGTGTGTGTGTGTGTGTGTGTTAAAACTCAGACTGATGGGCCCTGCTGCAGAGTTTCTCATTCCGTACATGTGAGGTGGGTTCCAGAATATGCTTTTCTAACAAGTTCCCAGGTCATGCTGATGCTGCACTGTATTAGAATGAGTATAGAAATGGGCTTCTTTCTTACCCTCTGGCAGCAAACATGTGGCATTTGTTTTCCTCTAGAATGAGTGTTTTCTAACTCTGTAAGAAAAGAAATTGGGTGAGCTATTTCTTCACTGTGTTTATTCTGGTTGTCATGACTGGTAACAGAGGACTTAGAGCAGCAATAGAGCCTCAATAGGCAAGGCAGGTTTTTTGGGTTATTATTGTTTATAGGATATTCTCTAGTTGTGCATAGAGCTTACAACTAGTCAGTGGAGAGTACAGCCCCTCTAGAGTCGTGTTCTTAAAACTTTGACATAGGACACTTCCTTACCAGTTAAATGTTTGAGTGGTTATCTTTTCACACCAGCAGTTGCTCTGGCTTGAGATAGCATGTCTCGAAAGCAATTTGTGCGATGGTTCTTAATCACCCACCTTGTACTTCCCAACTGGCAATCTTTCAGAGAACTCAGGACCCATTCTTGATGAAAACAAAAGTCCACCTTTTCCCCAGGACCTTAGTTAGCATGTTTACAGAAATCTGTTAATGGCTGTCCACCAGTACAACTGCTGTTTTTCCAGAAGCAGTAGGAACAGCTGGTGGCTGTTAGGGGAGAGCAAAGAATCCCAGCTATACCCAAATTAGAAGCAGGCAGAAAAAGAACTACTTAGAAGCATTTGTCTCTATGGTATTGGATGTGCTGGGTTTCTGTATTTCCCTAACTTATTCATTTTAGAAAATAGGCTTCTAGGCAATTGGGACAGTGCTTTTTATAGTGCCTAATGCCAAAAAGGCAAAAGTGAAGAATGCCTGGCTGCTGGTTCCTGAACCACCAGAGATCTGAGTCCTTTGCCTAAAACCCCCCAGCGGGGTTTTGTACAGATGTCTCACAAACCAAAGTGGTTCCCCATATCTCTCTGTCTCTTAGCAGTTTTTCTCCAGCCACAAAACTTAGTGAATCTGTGTCATTAAGAATGCACAACTACCCCTGTGGTTTTCTTCCCTTAGAGGAAAAGTTAGAGGCTGAGGAGATGGCAGGATCAAGGAGGTAGTATCCTGGCTGAGAGATTGATTAATTACAGGGACATTGGGCAAATAAGTAAAATATTAAATATAATGGGAGCCAGGTTTCTTAGTGTGGTAGAAGGAATTTACGAATATGGAAGGAAAGAAAGCTATAAATGTTATCGAACTCAGGTTCTGCTGCTGGCCACTAAAAAGCCAATACCCGAGAGACAGGTGTTGGTTGGAAAGGAAAGGTTGCTTTATTCAGGAGGCCAGCAACCTGGGGAGAAGGCAGACTCGTGTCCAAAAACCAATTCCAAAGATTCTGCTTGACTATGAAAAGTTTTAAAGGGAGAATCATTTGGGGAAGGGGTCAGGGTCTTCATTATCTTCCCCTGTGTGCAGACTTTTTTTCTGATTGGTTGGTGGTGAGGTAACAGAGCTGGTGGGCGGAGTTCCAGCGATATTGTGCTCAGCCTGAAGTTGCCATCCTCCACCTGGGTAGGGGCCTTAGTTCCTGCAGAGGAACTCAAAGATATTGTTATATATATTCCTTGAGGAGGAACCAGGACCCTGCCCCGTTGCTGCACTGCTGTTTCTTGACTGCGCCTCCTTTGTTTCTTTCTCCTTCCCTGATAAGCAACTATTTGAACCTGCCCTTTGGAACCCAGGGAAGGTCGAGGAGGCTGAATGAAGCCTATTTACTAAACAAAAAACGGGGGGACACGGAAAGGATTTGTACCCAGGAGGGCCCTACAGGATCCTGTTCAGCTTCATAAAGAACCCTGAGGTGTTGGATTGGATTCAAAATGAGTGTGAAATCATTATATATATATATACACATATACACCATAGCTATTTTCATTCAGAGGCCAGAGCAACAGACACATCAAGTGGCCAGAAGATCTTGGTTTCTAAGTACCATCCTCCATGAAGTGGAACCAGGGCTGATTCTAGTACTTGGGCTGGGAAAGTACAAAGTAAGCTTGGAAACTTTTATAGGAAGTGCTCAAAGCATGAGGGGAACATGCTAAAAGGACACATGAGCCAGCAGGAAGGAGCTCCCACTGGCCAAATCTGGGACAATTTGAGTATCCAAATAAATTGTGATAGTAACTGATTACAACCTATTGGATAAGACAGGAATCCATGAATCCATGCCAATATAAATGAATAGATAAATAATGATGGAATAAATAAATAAATGGAAAGAAAAGGGAGAGCTCTTCCTTATGGAATAATGCCAACTAATAAGATTGATGGAAATAGTAAGTCACCATTTGGCAATGTTGGTTGATTCTTGGCAGGACTCCTCAGTGGATGCCAAGGCTGGTGGGTGGCTGTTTGATGTGAAGCAGGATGTCAGCTTAGTCTTAAAGCATCTTCTGAAAAATACTTATTGATCAAGGGGGAATTTACTGGAAAGAACCTGGAAGACACCAAATTGACCAGGTGATCAAGATGGGCATCATCAGGAAGGGAACGAGTCACACATGTGCCTCCTGATGTGATGTGCTGAGTAGAGCACAGCCTCTTTTCTGTTGTGTCCTGCTCAGAATGCACAGCCTGAGTCTGAACGTGGAGAAACATTGGATGGACCCAGGGTGAGAAGCATCTTAAAAAATGACAGGCTCATATTCTTTAAAACTTTTCAGCTCACGAGAGACAGAGAAGGATAGAAAAACCAAGTGATCCAAATTGAAGGAGACTTAAGAGGCATGACGACTAAATGCAACAAACAAGTCTGGATTGACTCCTGGACCAGTTAGGAAAAACAAACAGTTGGCAAAATTGAATGAGGTCTGTGGATTGGATGGTAGTGTCCTATAAACGCTGATTACCTGATTCAAATGTTTATATTGTAGCTATGTAGAAGAATGTCCTTATGTGGGGAATATGTACGCTGAATTATTTAGTAGGATGAAGCATTCTGTCTGCATCTTGCTCTTAAATGGTTCAGAAAAGAATAATGGTAATCTCTAAGATCTTGATTTCCGCTAGCCACTATTTCAGAGGAGCTGAAGTCCAATTCATGATAAACTAAAAAGTCCATTTGGGGCGTGGGTCTTAATTTGTTTCCAGCCTTGTGTCGGTGATTCTCCTCCAGCACAATGCTCCTTCGTTCCAGTAGTGCTACTTGAACCACTGAGCTGGGTATCCAGTAGGGACTGAAACAGATAAATTTCATAGAATCTACATTTTGGAGCGGGAGAAACAGACAAATTTTCAGTTGTAGATTATGCCAGCCAATAACAGTTCTATGAAGAAAAAGGCAGCAGAGTGGGATCAACTGCTCGGATGAGGTGAATTGTGAACAGAATCCTGAAGGACGTGAGGGATCCATGTATGTATTGGGGGACGGGTTGTATTAGGAAGAGAGCACCATACACACAATGGCCCCGAAGGGAGATTGTATTTGATGTGCTTGGAGAATGGCAGAGAGACTACTGAGAATGGAGAAGTGTGAGAAAGAAAGAGTGAAGGAGGTGAGATCAGAGAGATGAGAGGCCTATCGACTCTTTGGATTTTATTCTGAGTGACAGGAAAAACCTTTGGAGAGTTTGAAGCCAGGTAGTGACATAGTCTGACATGCAGACTATGCATGTTTAAAAGTTTATTCTGACTGTATTGGAGCCAGTATGGAAGCAAGAAGAACAAGTAGGAGCTATAGCCATAATTCAGAAACAGAGGATGGTGACTTATGCCAAGAAGGTGGCGATGAACACAGGGAGAAGTGATTGGAGCCTTGATGTATTTTGAAGATGGAGCAGACAGTATTCTCTGGTGCATTTGAAATGGGGTGTGAAAGAAAGAGAGGATACCAGAAGAACTCTACCATTTGGAGCCTAAGCAACTGGCAGAATGGAGGGGTCGTTTTCTGAGATGAGGGAGATTGCAGGAGGAATTGGTTGGGATAAGAATCCCGAGTTTTGAATATGTCAGGTTCAAGGTGCCTAGAGATATCCAGATGGCAAATTCATGTAATTTGCCTCAGCATAGAATTCCAGAAGGAAGATTATTGGATCAAAGCACACGAACGGTTTTCGAGTTATTAGCACATATTTTGGCCAGATTGCTTTTCCAAAGGTTGCTCTCACTTAACACACCATGCCCCAGAGTAAAGTGAGCTCCTTCAAGTATTTGTTTTTGAAATATCACCAGAATAAAGTAGCCCCGATGGAAGATCTCTACAAAAACAAGGTCTGGGCCAACTCCTAGGTACATTCCTCAGAAACTTCAGCAAAGAGCAACACGGCAAGTAAGCAGAAAGGAAAGCAGCCAGATGGCAGTGTGACCTGGCCACATCATTGGAAACATTCTGATCACTAACACCCATGAACACTAAGCACACACTACCATGGTCACAATGGTAATAAATTCATATATATCCACAGGTATTCTCAGTTAGTTGAAGAATTATAGTAGGGGCCTATTTTGAATAAATTTAATACCTTATCCATACATGTTCAATAGAGGACAAATTGAAAAATGATTTAAAAGCATTTAAACTTTCTTTAGAAAAAAAAGAAATATCACCAGAACACAGCTTCATGGGGAGTCCCCACCTGAGGGGGAACTCTCTCTACCAGCGAAGCAGCCCAGGCCAGATAGAACGAGTAGGTCTCCCCAGGTCTCTTTGGTGTGTAGAGGTATTCTTGTTTTCATAAATGGTAGAGGTAGAATTGACTTAAATACAATATATATGACAATATATATGCACCCTATGTGTGTCTGAGTCAGAAATAAAGAGCAGCTCCAGCAAAGAATAGCAGGGTCCCATTTCTCCAAATGCCAGCAAATGAGACTTTACGAAGCTCTCAGTCTCGACGCTGCTGTGCATTGGCATATTGCCATTCATGTGCGCCGCCTGTTCAAAGGGCATTCTACCGTAGACTTTAAAAGATGGATTAAATCATTTGAAAATACAATTCCTCCTACGTATACACGTTTAATGGCTTAATAAAAGTGTTTTTTTTGTTTGTTTTTGCGGTACGCGGGCCTCTCACTGCTGTGGCCTCTCCCGTTGTGGAGCACAGGCTCCGGACACGCAGGCCCAACAGCCATGGTTCACGGGCCCAGCCGCTCCGCGGCATGTGGGATCCTCCCGGACCCGGGCACGAACCTGTGTCCCCTGCATCGGCAGGCGGACTCTCAACCACTGCGCCACCAGGGAAGCCCCTTAATAAAAGTTTAATGGGGAAAAGTTTCAATATACAAGATTTGATTCATATTGTATTTTTCATTTGATTTGATTGATTGCAATTTTTAAAAATTGATGCCCACTCATTCTTCAGGGTAAGTTCTTTCTTCACAATAAGCTCCTGAATAACTATCCCCATGACTGAAAAGAGGGAAAACTCTTTAAAAATATTTTCCATATGTTTGTAGAGGGGGAAGAATTCTCAAAATACAATAGGTGATTCACTTTACATGTGAGGGCTGGTGTTATTATTTTAAAAATCCATTTCCTGGGAGTTCCCTGGTGGTCCAGTGGTTAGGACTCGGTGCTTTCACTGTTGTGGCCCAGGTTCAATCCCTAGTTGGGGAACTAAGGTCCTGCAAACCACGAGGCACGGCCAGAAAAAAAAATCCATTTCCTGTGCAGTATTATCCTGCGGTATTTGGTTTCCTATGGGCCGTCCCAACGACGTTTGCATCTTCCCCATCTTCCATGTTTGCTTGGAGTGGAGGTGCAACGTGCGGGGTGGAGGTGTGGGGCTATGGTGGCGGATGAACCAGACTAGGATCTCAGTCCTGCCACATGGGCAGTTTTCACAGTGCTGAGCCACAATTTTCTCTTTAAAACTGGAATGATTACATCTCCTTCCAGGACTGTTGGAAGATCCTAAAGGGCACAAAGAAGAGTGAGACCCCAAGGGAGGTCAGCACAAGAGAAGTAGGAGGGAATAAGTCTAGAAAATGTAACGTCCAAAACAATTTTAAAGGAAGACTGTCTGTTCATTTTTGTATGTATGGTTGTATTCTTTGTGTTAAGCCCTGTGCTGGATGCTGAGGAACAGACAGGAGCCCTCCTCTCAGGGGGTTTAGAGTCTAGTTTTAGAGATGGACAGAATGGTCCAAAGGAATTGTGAAGTTAGTGGGCGGTAGTTTTAAAAACACACACATAAGAAGAATTCAGTGAGTGCAAGTAATGCTGCATAGAAATAACAAAATACAGGGATGATTGAGCCAGGTTTGCAGGTAACCTACAGAGGCCTAGGCTTGCAGAACTTCTCCTCCAGGACTTCTAGCGCCTGCCATATTCCAAGCATCTGCTGCCACGTCTGGCCCGCAAGAGCATCCATCAGTGTGTTGAATAATAAACAGTAACGAAGATTTGAGCACTTAATATATATGCAGGTACTCTGTGTTCTAAGCGCTTTACGTAGACTGACTTACTGAATTCTCAGAATGAGCTTAGTCCCATTACACAAGTGCCTGAAGTCATGCAACTAGCAAGGGCAGAAGGGGTGGAGGGTGGGGCTTTTGTACTGCAAGTCTGACCAGTACTGGAAGACCAGGCTACGGTCTTTTTTTTAAAAGATTTTTTTTTTTTTTTTTGTGGACCATTTTAAAAGTCATTTTAAAGAATTTGTTACAACATCGCTTGTGTTTTATGTTTTGTTTTTTTGGCAGCGAGGCATGTGGGATCTTAGCTCCCTGACCAGGGATTGAACCTGCGCCCCCTGCATTGGAAGGCGAAGTCTTAATCACTGGACCGCCAGGGAAGTCTCCAGGCTACAGTCTTAAGAGCTATCCTATTGCCTCGGTATTCTCTTTGTCTTAGATATTCACCATCTTTTTTTTTGCAGTACGCGGGCCTCTCACTGTTGTGGCCTCTCCCGTTGCAGAGCACAGGCTCCGGACGCGCAGGCTCAGCGGCCATGGCTCACGGGCCCAGCCGCTCCGCGGCATGTGGGATCTTCCCAGACCCGGGCACGAACCCGTGTCCCCTGCATCGGCAGGCGGACTCTCAACCACTGCGCCACCAGGGAAGCCCGATATTCATCATCTTGTTTGTTAATTGACTCTGATTTGTAACTTCACTTTGTGTGCCTCTGGTTAATTCCTTTGTTCACTTCAGCTCCCGTGAATCATTTTTACCTCATTTGTGCTTTCATAGACAATTTACCCTGCTATACCGTTGGGCTGTATTGCTTCTGTGAGACCACGTACTAGCTCTCCAGGCAAAGTAGAAGAACTTTCATAGTCCAAAAGTCCCTGTAACTTCTGCTGCAAGTACAGCAGATGGAAATGGAAGCTTATGGCTAAGTGTTTTTTTTCTTTTTTTGGAGAATGTGCATGAAACTAATGATATTCATTTCTTTGATCTTTATTCCTTTACTAACTCTCTGAATTTCAAAACAGGATAGTTTGCTAAAAAATAACCTTTTTTTTTTCTTTTTTGCTCCTTTGAATTATCAAGTGAGTTCTACTTACTTCAGTCTTTGATATGATTTTGACAGTTAATTTGGGCTTCTTTGTCTTTCTTATTAACCACATCCCCTTCCAAACAACTTTATGTCATGGATTTTTTTTGACCAACTAGTTATGGAAAGTCAGGCTAGAAAAACTCACTTGGGACTTGAGCCAAAACCAACAGAAAACTTTTTCACCACTATACATCTCTTTTTCTCATTTTTTTGTACATGGTTGTTCAGTTTTTGTTCTAAACTATTACTTTTCATTGGGTACATTTTTTTTAAAAACTGGCATCTTTTCTTTTTCTGTCCTTTTTAAGACCATCTTGTCCTCTTTCACCAGAAGGCTGGGATGGGGGAGGATGTATCTACGGGTGAAGACATCCGAGAATTGCATGCTGACTGACGATAGCAGCTATGGTCACGAGCAGCTGTAAACTGTACTTTGTCAAAATTACCAGATGGGAGAGAATCCAGGCCCTCTTCCTGCTCTCTTAGAGCTGGCTGTTTAGAAGGATGTTTTTATGAATAATTTCCCTTTTACCATGAAGCCCATTCCCACAGAGCTGGTACACAGCAAGCACCACAATGAAGGGAGACAGCCTTACGACTGAAAGGCACAGGTGTCAGGGTTTTAATCCCAGCTCTGTGCCTAATTTGCTATCTAGGTCAAGACGGCGGGATGACTCATCACTCATTTCGGCACACAGTCGTCCCTCTGTATCCACGGGGCGTTGGTTCCAGGAGCCCCTGGAAGATACCAAATACGTGGATGCTCAAGTCCCTTATATAAAGTGGTGTAGTTCGGTGAATACAGTCGGTCCTCTGTACCTGCGAGTTTTGAATCTGTAGATTCAACCAACCTGCAGATAGAGAACACAGACTTACTTTATTTTTGATACTAATACCTGAATGTCCGTTGAGCTGTAATCACACAGACCTGTTGCAAGATGACGGCATTACTATTTTTCTATTGACTCATTCACCATGTGGTAAGGGCACTGAGAAGGAACAAGAGATAGGAAATAACGTTTATTTATTTTTTTCCCCATATACCAGGTGCTGTGCTAGTTTTCACATGAGCTGTCTGGTCTGAGTTCTTGCCACAGTGCTGCAAATGACTAGTGTGGAAGCTCAGATCAGTCCCTTCGGAGTCTACTTCCTCTTCTGTAAAGTGAGGGTGTTAGAATTGATGATTTCAACAAACCTCTCCAACTGGAACGTTCTGTGGATTTACTAATTCTCTTGCTCCGGTCACTTACAATTATATGCTTCTTTTGTTGTTATTGTTGCTGTTAGGCTTGATTCTATTAGGGTCTCCAAATGGATCTGTAGAATTTACTTGGAATTTCTAGTTGGGGAAACAACTCACTCAGTATACTTGATAGAACAGGCTTCCACTTTCTAGAAATGCTTCCCTCTTTGAACATAATAAGAATGAAATATGGAGGAAAGTGACACCAAGCATGGCCAGCCGGTTCATCCTGGGGTGAGAGCATTGGGGTGACAAGAGTCAAGGAGAATTCCCATTCATATCCATTATTATTATTATCATTATTACCATTACTGTTATAATTGTCATCATCATCATCAAAGATCTCACTACTGACCTGATCAGTTTTGCTTTAAATTGGCGATGTAAACCTCACCTTGGCATCTCCAGACAGTGCTACTATGTTTCTTCAGTACGTTCACTTTTCCACTCCCCTTTGAATATTTTCATATCTTTCTTCTTGTCACACCTTCTACACACTCTTTATTTTCTTACTCTTAGCTTACCATCTCACCTCAAATTTGATTTAGAAAAAAGGAAGCATCTCTGGCCTCCAGGGACCACTGCTTTGCCAAATCCAATGGAAACATTTCTGTCCTCAGTTTATGTAACCTCCCAGCAGCACTCGACAAGGTCAACCACGGCCTTCTGCTTGAGAAACTCTCCCGTTTCTTGATTTCCTCAGAACTCCTCTTTTGGTCCCTCAGTGTGATGTGTAGCTGTTGGGTTCCCTAGGGCTCTGTGCCTAAAGGTTCCTAAAGATCCCAAGGGTTGCTGTGACCCTTTTTTTTTTTTCATTTTGTTCTCTATTTAGGTGATGTTTCCAGTTTTAGTTATCTTGTCTTTGATACCTACTCGTAACTGATGATTCCAGAACCTATTTTTTGAAGCCTCAAACTCATTTATCTCGTTGCCTAATTTCCATGTCCCTCTTGATGATTTATGGACATCACATAATTACTATGTCAAACTCTGAGCTCTTAGTTCTTCCCCTTCTTATGTTCATCATATAGTAAATGACACCATCACCCACTCAGGTACTCAAGCCGGAAGTTGTTCTTGATTCCTCCCTTTTCCTCACCACTGCCCTTCACCCACCCGTATATCTAATCCATCAGCCAGTTCCATTAATTCAATCTTCAAAAAAAATCATAAACCTACTCTCTCCTCTCCATCTCCCCTGTAACCACCTTGGTCCGGGCTACGACCCTCCCAGCAAGATGACTATAGTAGTCTCCGAACTGAACTAAGGCTTCCCTCCTTCATGGGAGTCAACACAGCATTTCAAGTGAATTTTAAATGTAAATCTGATTGGGTCACCCCCCCCCCCCATTGAATGATTCCATGACTTACGTGAGCTATCCCTGCCCTTTCCTCAGGCTGGTACCCTCCTCTCATCACCTCAGCCGCACTAGTTTTCTTTTCTTTTTGGCCGTACCATGTGGCTTGCGGAACCTTAGTTCCCCAACCAGGGATCAAACCCAGGCTCTTGGCCGTGAAAGTGCGCAGTCCTAACCACTGGACCACCAGGGAATTACCCTAGTTTTCTTTTAGATCCTCAAATGGGGCAAAAAAAAGTCCCAGTGCTTTTGCACATGTCTAGAATGCTCTTTTCCTCACTGTTCACAGAGCCACTGCTTCTTCCTTTACTTTTTGTTTTTAATTGAAATATAGTTGGTTTACAATGTAGTGCCAGTCTCTGCTGCACAGCAAAGTGACCCAGTTATACACATAGAGACATTCTTTTTTTAATATTCTTTTCCATTATGGTTTACTACAGGATATTGAATATAGTTCCCTGTGATATACAGTAGGACCTTGTTGTGTGTACATCCTATATATCTATAAAAGAGAAACAGAATCACAGACATAGAGAACAGACTTGTGGTTGCCAAGGGGAAGGGGGGTGGGGGAGAGAACTTGTGGGATTAGCAGATGTAAACTATTCTTCCTGTACTTCTGTTTTTTAATGATTTTTTTAAACATAAATTTATTTATTTACATTCATTTTTGGTTGCGCTGGGTCTTCGTTGCGGTGAGCAGGGTCTACTCTTCGCTGCAGTGCATGGGCTTCTCATTGTGGTGGCTTGTCTTGTTGCAGAGCACGGGCTCTAGACGTGCAGGCTTCAGTAGTTGTGGCACGTGGGCTCAGTAGTTGTGGCTCATGGGCTCTAGGTGCGTGGGCTCAGTAGTTGTGGCTCACGGGCTCTAGGCGTGTGGACTTCAGTAGTTGTGGCACACGGGCTTAGTTGCTCCACAGCATGTGGGATCTTCCTGGACCAGGGCTCGAACCTGTGTCCCCTGCAGTGGCAGGCGGATTCTAAACCACTGCACCACCAGGGAAGTCCTCTTCCTTTACTTTTTTTTTTTTTTTATCTCTTCCTTTACTTTTAAACATCATTTTCTCAGAGATATTTCCCCTGACCACACTTCCCGGAAAAAAATCCCCCTTCAACTATTATCTTTCTCAACACTTGGGGGGAAAATAAAATGTGTAGAAGGGAAACCATGAATCCTCACCATATTGCATATATGTGGGCTTTATCCTTTTGTAAAGAACTATAAACACTGTTTGACTAGGTAAGATTTTGTGATCTGTAATGTGACACGCATTTGCTCAAAAGCCACTATTCCAAACACATAATTCTGATCCTCACAGAGCATAGCTTACCAGCCTTTCCAATCCCCTTGCCACCAGCTGTGCCACAGTGATAAAGATTGAGTTTATTGAAATATTCTACAATTGGCAATTGTCATATGCTATACAGTTGCTTTGGAGTCTGGTTCTCAGTGATCCTTTGCTTTGGAGGAGCCCCGTCCCTTGTTCAGAATGAGCATGAATTCTATGCAGAAGATTGTCTCCCTATAGGACTTTGTGGCTGATAAGCTCAATTTTCTAGGTGATGTTCACTGATGCTTTTAGGAGCATGAATATGCTTAGACACCAGAAAACAGGACAGAAATGATTCCTTCCTTCAGTGACAAAAGATAAGGATGAGATAATTGTATGTATATATATATTTTCATCAGAGGAAATGTAGGAAAAGATAATTTATTTACCTTGGACAATATTTTCTACAGGGCTATGTATTTCTTTCCTAAATACTAGAAATAAGTGTCATGAAAGCAGAGACCCTATCTATATTCCTAAAGTGTAGAAAGAGCTGGCATATAGTAGATTCTCAATAAAATATATGGAAGGAAAGAAGGAAGGAGGAACAGATAAGCTAATTAATCAGTGCAACCCTAGTAACAAGAAATGCTACTTCAGCTAAGCATTTAAATTTGATAATAGAATATTCTTATCCATAAGACAGAGCAACATATCCTCTGACCTGAACTTTAGGTATGGAATTTTCTCTAAGGTCTAGATTGAAATGCAGTCCTAGTCCTTTGAAGACATTTATTTCACATTTGTATTGCCCCTATTCTAGAAAAACAATTGGTATCGATTTACAAAATCAAATATAATAGAAAGTAGGCCAATTAGAAGTAAAAAAGTAAACGAAATTAAGAGGAGTAGAAAGAAAAATGTGGGACTTCCCTTGTGGTCCAGTGGTTAAGACTCTGCGCTTCCACTGCAGGGGGTACAGGTTCGATCCCTGGTCACAGAAGTTCCACATGCCCCACAGTGTGGGCAAAAAAAAAAAAAAAAAAAAAAGTCACCATCACAAGAATATATTAATATAAGAATATATTACTGTTCTTCTGTGCTGAATTTAGTAAAAATTTCATAATAGGAAACATATTGGGTTAAGTAAATTTTGTTTGTTTGATAAAAGAATGAAGACAATTTGTCTTTAGAGATATATGTTTTCCTTATTATTGATTTCAGTATATTCGCTTTCATTGTGATTCCTATTATGGTGGGATAATGTCTCTGACTATACTTCTGCAAAAAGCAAAATCATGTTCAAATGGGCATTTCTACCCTTATAAAATTTAAAGGAAAGCATTAAAGCATAATGCAACAGACACATTTCTATGGAGCATATAAAATGAAGCTAATAAGGGTGCATACAAAATAGACTAAAATTCACTTATGTCAAGTACATAGGACAGTAATTTCCTTATAGTAACACTAAGTAAATATTAACTCTTATAGGGAGGGTGGGAGGGAGGGAGATGCAAAAGGGAAAAGATATGGGGACATATGTATATGTATAACTGATTCACTTTGTTATGAAGCAGAAACTAACACACCATTGTAAAGCAATTATACCCCAATAAAGATGTTAAAAAATATTAACTCTTAGTGCTATAACTACTATTACTTCTGCTATCACAACTGGTTATCAGACACCAAACAAGGACCTTAAATGTGTAATGATCTATAGTAAAACTATTTCTGTGTTATTAAAGCAAATAGTTGGCAAGGACCTCACTACAAGAGGGAAAACTGAAATACATCATCATATATACATATATATGTGTGTGTATTTGTATATGTATCTAGCTTTCTAACTAGCTATAGAAGTCATTTTGGAGATTTTTTAAATTTCAAACGCAGATATAGATATTCGATCATATTTAGTGAGAGTGCAAAATCTGGGTGTAGTCTTCAGATTTCAAGTCACTTTACCCTTAATTCTTAATTCTTGACTCACATCCACAGATTTATTGGTGACAATAGTTATGCGAGCGAGGACAGTCAAATCAGTTCATTTAGGTCCCATATCAAACTTTGGAATAAATCAACATTCTTAACCCTGGCTTCCTATTAGAATCACCTTGGAAGTCTTTTGTTGTGTTTTTTTGTGTGTGCAATATCTGAGATTTGGATTCAGTTGACTTGGGGTGGGTCAATGGTCATTTTAAAAGCAACCCAGGACTTCCCTGGTGGCGCAGCGATTAAGAATCCGCCTGCCAATGCAGGGGACATGGGTTTGAGCCCTGGTCCAGGAAGATCCCACATGCCGTGGAACAACTAAGCCCGTGTGCCACAACTACTGAACCTGGCTCTAAAGCCCGCTCGCCACAACTATTGAGCCCGGGCACCTAGAGTCCATGTTCTGCAACAAGAGAAGACACCACAATGGGAAGTCTGCCCACCACAACAAAGAGTAGCCCCTGCTTGCCACAACTACAGAAAGCCCATGCACAACAAACAAGACCCAACGCAGCCAAAGGAAAAGAAAAAAAGCAACCCAAGTGCCTCTAATGTTTAGCTGGGTTGAGAAACATAGATAATTTGAATAACATGGAAAAAAAGGTGAGAATTTTAAAAAATTAATAAATAATAACAGTTATACCTCAATTCTCACACTAGGCAATATTTATAACTAGCTAAATAATTTCCTGAACTTTGCCTGAATTAGGTGTGCTATGTAAGTTTTTTAATGGCAAATAAAACTGTGTAGAATTTAAATAGTTTATAAAATATTATTAGAGTGATCAAAAAAGAAAGTCTCATTTTCTGGTGTTTAGACAAAAAGGAACAGACAGAAATTGTATCAATTGCCCAACCATGTATTCACCCAAGATAGATGTCTCTCCTGGGTCAGGGTCTACTTGGATGACTGTATCTTATGGGAGATCCAATGCTCAGGTTCTACCATGGTTCAGGTTCCCCAGTTTCATATCCTGTGGAGCTTTTGAGGAGTCAAGTTTTGTCTCAGGGTATCACCGTGTCAAGATGAATGTAACATCAACCACAGCTGCCTCAGTGGGTGTCCGGGGTTCAGAGATTTTCAGTGTCCCATTGCCTTCTACATACTGCTCATTGAAACATAATCATCTCATTGGTCCCTTTTGCTGATACATCAGAAGGGAGAACTTAAGTTTGCTGGTTAAATCTTCCTAGGATTCAGGAAAAGGAGATACCTAACCAACAGTGGGACTGACTACTTTGTATTACTTATGGATGCACGTTTAATGAATCAGAAACAGGTTTGTCCTGTTGACTAAGTCAAAGTAATTTTTAAATTCATGTCACATTATGGATCCAAATGATAGAGACTTTGACCCTGTTTTCTTTTGGAGGAAAAATGTCTGTAGGTGAAACCCTCCTTATATGAAACCTCTTCAACATTTTTTATCCCAACCCCCAATATTATATTATAACAAAAAACTAATTGCTTAATGTAAGAACTGTTCACAATATCTTGCACAGAATTTTAATTTCATTCTTTAGGAAAAGGGGTCAGCGTGTGGGCGTGACCATGTAATATGAATCAACTATCCTAAAAGTGTGGGTTAGTCCATCTTCTCATTTATGAAACTGGGCTGCACCCTGGAATGATAGGCAACAATTTCTGGAATTATCTGCAATACAGTGCACAGAAAACCTTGTTGAGGGTGTAATGCAAGGGTAAAAAAAAGTCAACATTTGCGATGAGACCGTACACTGCTCCCTACTCAAAGTTGCCATTGAATGTTGGCCAAAATTTGGAAAACTCTTAGACATGAAACCCACCAAATGGCCCTGCTGGCACTCATCTTGTAAGTCCTATATCCCATGCAAGGCAGCCGTATCATTGATACCAAGAGAACTATACAATCTGTTGGAGGTTTAAGGAATTGATAAATAACACCTTCTTTCCCCTTCCAAGATTAGAACAAATTGAGATATAGACAAGGATTCAGACAGATGGTGGCAATATATTTGTTTTATTACTGACAAAAGCTCTTTGGAGGATTTGACTTGTATTCGTTATAAGTAATGCTATTTTGCTAACAAGCCAACTCGAAAATCTCAGTGGCTTAATACAACAAAAGTTTATTTCTTGCTCATTCAAAGTCCAGTAAGGATGTTCCTGCTTGGCAGGCAGGCTTCAATAAGATCATTCAATGATCTTTCATAATATGGCTCTATCACCCCCAAGGGCTTTAGAGTATTCTGCTGAAGTCTTTATGTCTGGCCAATAGACTGGGAAGAGTGAGTATGAAAGGTTACAAAGGAGGTTTGTATGTGCCTGTACCAGACAGAAGTTCAACTCACATTCCACTTCCTGGAACTCAGTAACATGGCCTCACCTGACACTAAGGAAGGTTGGAAAATTAGGGAAATGTAGCCCTACGTTCACAAGATAGTGAAAATGGATTTTGGTGAAAACCCAGCCATCTTGGCCAAAGTAACTAAATCTCAGGCCAGCTACAATTTCCTCCCTGAATGAAGCAGACTTACCCCTAAAAACAACAGAACTTCCCTGCAGGGTAGAACCTGCTTCCGTAAGCTTTTGAACAACTGAGAGAGGCTCAGAGGGTACCCTCTCTGTAGGGCAGATAGATTCCAGAGAGAGGGGAGGAAAGTGTTGATTGAACCTTCATGATTCTTCCAATCTCATCAATCAGAGAAAGGTGGAAGAGAGAATCCAGGAGGGCTGCTCTAGGAACATCATCCACTTGGAAATATGATCCTTTCTTCCGCCTGGCCTACCTCCACCGCTGCCAGAGTGATCCAATAAAACACAGCAGGTGGCGTCACTCCTTTGCTCAAAAGCCCCTAGCGGCACTCCATCTCATTTAGGGTAAAAGGCAAAGCTTTGAGAACCGCCTATCCACATGACTCTCCCCTTCACCTCCTCACTTTGTTTGTTGTCTTTCTTGCTCTCACTTTCCCCTACAAGAATGTAAATTCTCATTTACAAGGCTTTTCATCTACACTCTTTACTGCTGGAAGTCTAGTTCCTGGATTAGTTCCTGGAATGCAGTACACACTCAATAAACAATTCTGGAATGAATGAATGAATCATTATTATTTTAAATTAATTTTTTAATTTAAATATTAAGTTATTTTAAATTAATTTTTTGTATTATTGGACTTGTTAATAAGTTTTGTTTTAAATAGTTGTATAAGAATTGTAAGAATAAACCTAGTTTTATGTTTGAATTTATTTAAGTAAATTGTTATAAAAGTAATTTGTCGACACTGGGAGCTGAAGAGATGTTTTTCTTTAAAAGAAGTTTACCTAATTATTACACTTTACTCTTTGAAAGAATCTGAAAACTGCAAGACTATTAGTATTAGGAGGAAACTTAAATTTTATCTATTCTAACATTTTGCCTTAAAATAGAACAATTCTGGCATTATGGGAGATTTTTTAAAAAATTCTTTTGTGACTCCTTGTTTGCCAAGTTGTCTGGATTTTATGGGCAAGGAAACGATGTTCTTAATCTTTATAACACTTGTATTTACAAATAATTTGAAATTCCTCCAGGAAGGAAATGTGTTCCCATGATAAAATAAAAATTTTCATGGAAAATGTCTTTAGTATAACAGCTTTAAATTTCATTTAGAAATGAAAAGCTGTTCTAATGGATTTAACAGGTGGACATTATTGGGAAATACTGATTTCTTGGAAAAAATTCACGATGTAAGTCTACCGTGTATTCTGTTACAAACCTTTCATTTATGTCCAAAGAAAATATTCAGTTTAGTCACAGTGGTAAAATTTGTCATTTTCTCTAACAATGGCTTTTAAGCAATCTGTTAATCCCTGTCAAGCAATTTGGGAAATGTTGCTATGAATCATTAGAAATACACGAAGGTCTGAGCTGTGAAGTTTTATTAGAGAATTATGCCACAGGGATTCTTCAGTGGGTAAGACAATGCTAGGATGAAACTCACTTAAGCATTTGGTTATATTGCCTGGAGAGTGGATTAAATACCCACACTGTGGAATTTTCTTCAGTCATATGAAAAGAAAACATGAGAATTTCTTTTTAAAGGTATTGAGTTTTGAGATGAACATAGCTAAGTATTAGTGCTGGGTACCCGCTTGAGAAATAGACATGGAATATCTGAATATTATTTCAGCCTGTGATGTGACACTATCACTTTAGTATGACACACTGCAAATTACAAAGTGCCATCCACTTTTTTTATTATTTCTTTTTATTTTATTATATATTTTATATATTATCTATAGATTATATATTTTATTAATTATATTATAATTTATATTATATTATATATTTTAGTATATTTTATAGAATATATGTTTTTTATTGTTTATTACAATTTTATTATTTATTTCTGTTAAAAAAGGTGAAATTCACCCACAGGAAGCACTGCCCTTACTTTCACTAAAGTGGATAATGGGTCTAACTATGAATTATGTAATAACAAGACCTTCCCAACCCTTCTATTTACTTTGTCCTCCTTCTTAGGGCAAACTCTTAATTTTGTCCTGCCCCAGAAGATGTTTGCGATATACTTACCACTTCTGGGATATATAAAAGGGAAGTTCAACCTATTTTTTTGTTATTAGGATAAACTTCACTTCATGGTGCACATATATGTAATGTCTTGTGATGAGAAGAAGGTTAAATTAGCCTGTGAAAACAATTCTAGGCAGTGTTTTTGAATAACCAAAGGCTTGTCCCCAGGAATCATTCACAACATCTTAATTATACACTTTTCTTGCAGTTTACATAATTATGTTCTTCTTTTCCTGCCTCAAGCTGAAAAAGTTAATTCTTCCAAGTGCTGGAGGTTTACAGTCATTAAAGATGTCGAAGTACTTTTTGGAGAAGCTGGTAGGGAGGCTGAGTTAACACATGTAACGGACCGAGTTGTGCCCTTCCCGCCCGCCCCCCCCCCAAATTCATATATTGGAGTCCTAACCCCTAGCACCTAAGAATGTGACTGTATTTGGAGAAGGGGTCTTTAAAGAGGTAATTAAGTTAAAATGAGGTCTTTAGAATGAGCCCTAACCCAGTTCGACTGGTGTCCTTATAAGAGGAGGACGTTTAGACATAGATAGGAATAGAGAGAAGACCACGTGAAGACACAGGCGAGGATAGCCATAAAGGATAAAGCCAAAGAGAGAGTCCTCAGAAGAAACCAATCTTGCTGACACCTTCATCTTGAACTTCTAGCTCCCAGAACTGTGAGAAAATAAACTTCTGTTCTTTATAGCCACCCAGTCTCTGTTATGGCAACCCTATCAGACTCACATACGTATGCGGGGATGACATAGTCGGTTAAAAACAGACCAGAGGGATGTAGGGTCTCCTTTACCTATTTTTCTATTTGTTTCCCAACTGGATTGTGGTGGTGTTGCTCAGAGCAGAGATGATGTCTAAGCTGTCCTCAACCCTTCTGCTCCTTGCACACAGTAGGCGCTCATGCATGCCTAGTGAACAGATCAATAGCTGATGGGGGGAGTGGGGGCACCGAGCATTCACATGGTGTAATGCACGGAGAAGAGAGCAGGCTCTGGTGGGAGGTGGCCCGAGGTTGAATCCCAGATCTGCCACTTTATTGGTCACCTCCAGGTTTCTCCATCTCTCCGCGCCTGTTTCCTTATGAGGAAGACAGACATCATCATTATACCCACCTCCTCAGTTTGCTGTCATTGTTGAATGCAAAAATCATGATTAAATTATTCAAAGTAAAAGCTCTTAGAAAGGTCCCAGGCATATAAAAGGTACTTATTAAGTCTTTGCTATTAACTTAGTCATTTCAAGAATGTCCAGCAAGTATGTGACAGGGGAAGCTCTGCTTTCATTGCTGACATAAAGCAGGACTCTGTGTCCCGGTGACAGTGCTCTCAGTTCTTTGGCCAAATTCCAACTTTCTTTTCTTTAGATGTAAATGTATTTTTTATTAAATCAGGAAAAGAAAGACACAGTATACATGGTATCAGTCAATCATGGCTACTTTGGGTTACATTTTAATACATTTGTGGTCCTGTTTACTCCTCTGTACAAGTATTAAAAAAAACCTCAGGTATTTGAATAACCTTTTGTAAAGTTTTAGTATTAACTGGGGTTATGGGGAGGGTTTTATCAGAACACATCCTGAGAACATTAGGAAGTTACAGACAGACTTGAGATAAGTGCCAGACAGAAGAGATGAAGCCAGAAGTCACCCAATCCTCCCCACTCCGGGAGAGGAAGTGGCTTTTAAAAAGCTAAAAAGGAACCTCACAGCTTGCATATTAAAGAGCGAGGGCACTCTTATGTCAGTAGGGCTGCTAAGGCAGGCAGTTCTCATCAATTGTTGGGTAACAACTATGTTTAGGTCAGAAAGCTAAATACTGGGGGACTGGCAAAGGGTTGAGAAGAGTCAGAGAACGATAGAACGCACATACTCACAAACAAGTGGAGGCCAACATCCTCGCCTTGCTTAACTTCCTTGCAATCCTGGTGTGTATTACAGAGAAGAATATGCCCAGATGCAGCAGAAAACTTAGCAGTTGCACCTAAACTCAGACCACTGTCTTGAGTGCACGGGAGACCTAAATTAACAGATAAGTTTAATTTGGGGAGAGCTTGTGTGAGAAGGTGAACTCTCCATAAGGTTTGATGGGTAAAGGATGTAAAATGGTAGAGATGGGGAAAAGATGGAAACCATTACTCACTGAGAACCTAACTTTCAGATTCAGTTGCCCATTTAATCCTCTCAATGAGCCTAAAGGTGGACAGAGATAACTAACTTTATGCCTGGCACATAGCGACAGGAGATAGGAACTGTGTGCCTTTTCACAAAAACAAATGCTGGGCGATGTCATCTTCAGGTATATATATATATATAACTGAAGTACAGTTGATTTACAATGTTGTGTTAGTTTCAGGTGTACAGCAAAGTGATTCAGTTATATCATATATATCTATATTCTTTTTCAGATTCTTTCCCGTTCAACAAGATATTGAATATGGTTTCCTGTGCTATAGAGTAGACCTTTGTTTTTTATCTGTTTTATATATAGTAGTGTATATCTGTTAATCCCAAACTCCTAATTTTTCCTCCCGCTTTCCCCTTCAGTGACCATTAGTTTGTTTTCTATATCTGTGAGTCTATTTCTGCTTTGTAAATAAGTTCATTTGTATGATAATTTAGATTCCACATATAAGTGATATCAAATGATATGTGTCTCTGTCTTTGCTTAGTATGATAATCTGTAGATCCATCCATGTTGCTGCAGATGGCATTATTACAGTCTTTTTTGTGGCTAAGTAATATTCTATGTGTGTGTGTGTATATATATATATATATATATATATATATATATATATTTACCACATCTTCTTTACCATTCATCTGTTGATGGACACTTAGGTTGCTTCCATGTCTTGGCTATTATAAATAGTGCTGCTATGAACATTGGGGTGCATGTATCTTTTCAAATTAGAGTTTTTGTCTTTTCTGGATATATGCCTAGGAGTGGGATTTCTGATCCCACTCTGTTTTTAGTTTTTAAAGGAACTTCCATACTGTTCTCCATAGTGGCTGTACCAATTTACATTCCCACCAAAAGTGTAGGAGGGTTCCCATTTCTCCACACCCTTGCCAGCATTTATTATTTGTAGACTTTTTCATGATGGCCATTCTGACTGGTGTGAGGTGATATCTCATTGCAGTTTTGATTTGCATTTCTCTAATGATTAGTGATGCTGAACATCTTTTCATGTGCCTGTTAGCCATCTGTGTGTTTTCTTTGGAGAAATGTCTTTGTAGATCTTCTACCCATTATTTGATTGAGTTGTTTGTTCTGATATGAAGCTGATATTAAGTAGTATGAGCTGTTTGTATATTCTGGAAATTAATCCCTTGTCAGTCACATCATCAAACAGATATTTTACCAATACTTTCTCCTTTGTAAAGATTCCTCTTTTGTCTGAACCCTAATTGTTCCACTAATGTGAAAATTATGGTATACATTATATTTAATTATAACTCTCTGAGCATGTGCAGTACATGATTAAAATAAAAGAACCCATCAAGGTCCAGATATTTCCAAGCCTAGAGGACTTGAGAGTGGCAACACCTAGTAGAATGTGTAAGGATGCCTTCAGCTGCAAGTTTAGTTTAGAATTCTCAACTAAAAATGGCTGAAAAACAGTGGACTTTGTCTCTCACGTTACAAAAAGTCCAGAGGTAGATGGTTCTAAGGCTGGCATAGCCCACAGAGCAACATTATCAAGGACTCAGATGCTTTCTATGTCTCTGCTCTGCCACATTCAGGGCATCATCAATGTCTCCTCTCACATTCATAGATAGCCACAGAAGCTTCAGGTCCTATGCAAACGTGACAACACCCCCTCAAAAATGGGTGCCAGAGGGAGGTTACTTCTTGTAAACACCTTTTAAATAACAAGAATAACTTACCATGGCCATGCATGCTGCTGCCCCCAGGAAGAATTCAGATCCCATCGACCTGGTTGGGACGTATAACCACGAACAAATCCAGTCACTGGAAAGGAGCATAGAAGTATGATTGACTTAGCCTCTAGTGATTCATAGAACATGGAAGGTGAACCCTAGAATGAAACTAAGTCTCTCTCAATAAAGGAGAACGGGGAAGGGACAACCAATGGTGTCCACCTCAGTGAGATCACCATAGTCTCAGAGGACCTCATATTTCTTTCTCCTGGTCTATTTGGAGTTGACTTCATATTTTAGCTTTCAGAAGGCAATCTATTTCTCCTATTCTTGGGTCTGAATTGAGCAGTTGCCCATTTCTGTATCGACTCCAAGCATCTTGACTTTCTTGACATGTTTACAAAATCCTAAGGAAGGAGCCATACATGACATATTACCATCTCCTCTCTGTAACGTGCACTACAGTATAAAGAGTGCTTCTACATATGCTTTCATTGTTACTCAAAACAGCATTGTGAGAAAACCAAGACTTAGGTAAGTCAAAAGCTGTCTTGTCCAGAGTCAAACAGCTTTTATTTGCCCTACGGCTCTGTCTTCTGACTCAGCCCAGTGCTTTTCTCTGCGGATGCTCAGAACAGTGCGGACAACATACCAAACACTGAACACAAACTTGTTAAATAAAAAGATTAACATTTAAAATCTGGAAAGGGGCTTCCCTGGTGCGCAGTGGTTGAGAGTCCGCCTGCCGATGCAGGGGACACGGGTTCGTGCCCCGGTCCGCGAAGATCCCACATGCCGCGGAGAGGCTGGGCCCGTGAGCCATGGCCGCTGAGCCTGCGCGTCCGGAGCCTGTGCTCCGCGACGGGAGAGGCCACAACAGTGAGAGGCCCGCATATCGCAAAAATAAATAAATAAATAAAATCTGGAAAGGAGTGCATATCATATCTGTAATTTTTTTTTTTTTTCCAGGAGAGTTTGAGAAAATGTAAAGCACTATAACAAGACAGCCACTGGAGGTCACTATTATTTCACAAAAGGAGAATTTGTTATTTCAGAAAGAGCAGGCTGATCCTGTTTTTAAATCCCTGGTGAAATGACGATGGTGTTTATTATGTAACATTTACTGACTTCCCGAGGCTTTAAGAATTACAATTATACATAGCTCATGCTTAGCGTTTTTAGCTAACATTTACCAAACATTCTGCTGAGCCAACATAGCCATTTTTTCCCGTGACATTTCCGCATATTTAGAATTACCGTTTCTTTTTTATAATATAAAGATGGTGCGATGTTTTTGTCAACAGAAAAAGTTCTTTCCTCAAAGTTGATTTTTCCCTCATTGTTATATTCCCAAGGAAGAGTCATCTGTATTTCCCATGGATATAATTTGAGAGACATTTAGAACTCAAATTCTCTTTTTCCCTGGGCGATGAGTGCAATGCATTCACAGATATCTGAAATGTCACCATTAGCTCTTTATTCTTTTTTCTTAAATTTGCATCCCCACTTTGAGGGCCTGTGCACCAGAACACCATTTCCCAAAATGGTGTTTTAAAAATATGTACAGTAGGAGACATTCCATAAAAAGGAGTGTTCCTCAGTCAAGTCAGTTTGGGAACCACTGCAAAAAATAGCCCCCAGCTGGAGCTGGGAAACTATATTGAGCTGGAGGGAAGTTCAACAACAAACAGTTGGTGTTACTTTGTTTAACAAGCTGTTTCCACACCTTTGAAACTTCTGTAAAGGACCAGATAAGGAAATATTTTAGGCTTGGTGGGTCATCCTGGCTCTTCTTTGGAACTTCTCAAATCTGTCATTGTGGTGAAAAAGAGGCTCTAGAGAATATGTAAATGAACAAGTGGGGCTATGTTCCAATAATGCTTGGTTTATGGACACTGAAATTTGAATTTCATAAAATTGTCACAAGTCATGAAATATTACTGACATATTGTTTTTTTCCCCAACCATTTAAAAATTGAAAAACTTGCAGCTATACACATCTTGTATACAGCAGTGGACCAAACAGGCAGTGGACCACCTTTGGCCATCCCCTGCTTTAGACCACAAGCCTTCTCTCCTTACCCTTTTAATTTTTCTATTAAGATTTAGAGGGGCTTCCCTGGTGGCGCAGTGGTTGAGAGTCCGCCTGCCGATGCAGGGGACACGGGTTCATGCCCCGGTGCGGGAAGATCCCACATGCCGCGGAGCGGCTGGGCCCGTGAGCCATGGCCGCTGAGCCTGCGCGTCCGGAGCCTGTGCTCCGCAACGGGAGAGGCCACAGCAGTGAGAGGCCCGCGTACCAAAAACAGAAAAAAAAAAAAAAAAAAAAAAAAAGATTTAGGGGACTGTGGAGCCTTCAGCTGGAAGCCATCTTGGTGGACATGTTGCTTGTTTTTCATCTTTAATATTGTAAACAATACTGCAACTCATTGGTTGTATTCTTAGATCTCTTTTTAGATGTATCATTTCCTTAAATAAATAACCCAGGACTTATACAGGGACAATTGAGGCACCTATATATAATTCCAGAAAAACTATGGTTTTGCTTTTATTTCTGGACAGATGACATTCTATCTTCTGTTTGCTAATGATAGTAATTAAATATCTGGTCATTTGGCCTGGAGAGTGGGGAGGACAAAATTATCCAGAATCCACACTTTGATTTATCTATTATTCCAGAAGCTTCGAATAGGGAAAGAAGGATGTGAGGGCAGAAAGACTCACAAGGGATTTGACCACAAATTATTCCAGTAAAGCTGAGGCACATTAGGGAAAACAACATTAATCCCAGGAATAGAATTTGAATATGTTTTGAGCTATACCTGGGAAATTAAAAAAAGAAACAAATCCAGTAAAAGAATTTGACCTTCTAGAATGGCACGCTAGAAATGTCAGCTCAAAGCAGATCAAAATAAGTCTAAAAAGTGAGTAGAGGGCTTCCCTGGTGGCACAGTGGTTGAGAGTCTGCCTGCTAATGCAGGGGACGTGGGTTCGAGCCCTGGTCTGGGAGGATCCCACATGCCACGGAGCGGCTGGACCCGTGAGCCACAACTACTGAGCCTGTGCATCTGGAGCTTGTGCTCCACAGCAAGAGAGGTCACGATAGTGAGAGGCCCGCGCACCGTGATGAAGTGTGGCCCCCGCTTGCCACAACTAGAGAAAGCCCTCGGGGAGAAAAAAAAAAAAAAGTGAGTAGAAAGAAGTAGGTAGCCTATATTTGGGGGTGTCAAGGTGGCAGACACCCTGATTGGGGGTAGCTTTGATGGCAGCTTCAGAAATTCTAAGACCTCTTAAAGTTTTTGTGTCTTCAGCCTTTGAAAACTATTCCAACTCTATCTTTCTTATTTCTGATTCGTTTACTTGACATTTCAGACATAGTCAAATACCAGTTGTTGGTTTTTAACTCCCAAGCTACTTTCTTTTTTTTTTTTTTTTTTTAACATCTTTATTGGAGTATAATTGCTTTACAATGGTATGTTAGTTTCAGCTTCACAACAAAATGAATCAGTTATATATATACATATATTCCCATATCTCTTCCCGCTTGCGTCTCCCTCCCTCCCACCCTCCCTATCCCACCCCTCCAGGCGGTCACAAAGCACCGAGCTGATCTCCCTGTGCTATGCGGCTGCTTCCCACTAGCTAACTACCTTACGTTTGGTAGTGTATATATGTCCATGCCTCTTTATCGCTTTGTCACCGTTTACCCTTCCCCCTCCCCATAGTCTCAAGTCCATTCTCTAGTAAGTCTGTGTCTTTATTCCTGTTTCACCCCTAGGTTTTTCATGACATTTTTTTTTTTTAAATTCCATATATATGTGTTAGCATACGGTATTTGTCTCTCTCTTTCTGACCTACTTCACTCTGTATGACAGACTCTAGGTCTATCCACCTCATTACAAATAGTTCAATTTCGTCTCTTTTTATGGCTGAGTAATATTCCATTGTATATATGTGCCACATCTTCTTTATCCATTCATCCGATGATGGACACTTAGGTTGTTTCCATCTCTGAGCTATTGTAAATAGAGCTGCAATGAACATTTTGGTACATGACTCTTTTTGAATTATGGTTTTCTCAGGGTATATGCCCAGTAGTGGGATTGCTGGGTCATATGGTAGTTCTATTTGTAGCTTTTTAAGGAACCTCCATACTGTTCTCCACAGTGGCTGTATCAATTTACATTCCCACCAACAGTGTAAGAGGGTTCCCTTTTCTCCACACCCTCTCCAGCATTTATTGTTTCTAGATTTTTTGATGATGGCCATTCTGACTGGTGTGAGATGATATCTCATTGTAGTTTTGATTTGCATTTCTCTAATGATTAGTGATGTTGAGCATTCTTTCATGTGTTTGTTGGCACTCTGTATATCTTCTTTGGAGAAATGTCTATTTAGGTCTTCTGCCCATTTTTGGATTGGGTTGTTTGTTTTTTTGTAATTAAGCTGCATGAGCTGCTTATAAATTTTGGAGATTAATCCTTTGTCAGTTGCTTCATTTGCAAATATTTTCTCCCATTCTGAGGGTTGTCTTTTGGTCTTCTTTATGGTTTCCTTTGCTGCGCAAAAGCTTTTAAGTTTCATTAGGTCCCATTTGTTTACTTTTGTTTTTATTTCCATTTCTCTAGGAGGTGGGTCAAAAAGGACCTTGCTGTGATTTATGTCATAGAGTGTTCTGCCTATGTTTTCCTCTAAGAGTTTGATAGTTTCTGGCCTTACATTTAGGTCTTTAATCCATTTTGAGCTTATTTTTGTGTATGGTGTTAGGGAGTGATCTAATCTCATACTTTTACATGTAGCTGTCCAGTTTTCCCAGCACCACTTATTGAATAGGCTGTCCTTTCTCCACTGTACATTTCTGCCTCCTTTGTCAAAGATAAGGTGACCATATGTGCGTGGGTTTATCTCTGGGCTTTCTATCCTGTTCCATTGATCTATCTTTCTGTTTTTGTGCCAGTACCATACCGTCTTGATAACTGTAGCTTTGTAGTATAGTCTGAAGTCTGGGAGCCTGATTCCTCCAGTTCCTTCTTTCATTCTCAAGATTGCTTTGGCTATTTGGGGTCTTTTGTGTTTCCATACAAATTGCAAAATTTTTTGTTCTAGTTCTGTGAAAAATGCCAGTGGTAGTTTGATAGGGATTGCATTGAATCTATAGATTGCTTTGGGTAGTAGAGTCATTTTCACAATGTTGATTCTTCCAATCCAAGAACATGGTATATCTCTCCATCTATTTGTATCATCTTTAATTTCTTTCATCAGTGTCTTATAATTTTCTGCATACAGATCTTTTGTCTCCTTAGGTAGGTTTATTCCTAGATATTTTATTCTTTTTGTTGCAATGGTAAATGGGAGCGTTTTCTTGATTTCACTTTCAGATTTTTCATGATTAGTATATAGGAATGCCAGAGATTTCTGTGCATTAATTTTGTATCCTGCCACTTTACCAAATTCATTGATTAGCTCTAGTAGTTTTCTGGTAGCATCTTTAGGGTTCTCTATGTATAGAATCATGTCATCTGCAAACAGTGACAGCTTTACTTCTTCTTTTCCGATTTGGATTCCTTTTATTTCCTTTTCTTCTCTGATTGCTGTGGCTAAAACTTCCAAAACTATGTTGAATAAGAGTGGTGAGAGTGGGCAACCTTGTCTTGTTCCTGATCTTAGTGGAAATGCTTTCAGTTTTTCACCATTGAGGATGATGTTTGCTGTGGGCTTGTCATATATGGCCTTTATTATGTTGAGGAAAGTTCCCTCTATGCCTACTTTCTGCAGGGTTTTTATCATAAATGGGTGTTGAATTTTGTCAAAAGCTTTCTCTGCATCTATTGAGATGATCATATGGTTTTTTCCTTCAATGTGTTAATATGGTTTATCACATTGATAGATTTGCATATATTGAAGAATCCTTGCATTCCTGGAATAAACCCCACTTGATCATGGTGTATGATCCTTTTAATGTGCTGTTGGATTCTGTTTGCTAGTATTTTGTTGAGGATTTTTGCATCTATGTTCATCAGTGATATTGGCCTGTAGTTTTCTTTCTTTGTGACATCCTTGTCTGGTTTTGGTATCAAGGTGATGGTGGCCTTGTAGAAGGAGTTTGGGAGTGTTCCTCCCTCTGCTATATTTTGGAAGAGTTTGAGAAGGATAGGTGTTAGCTCTTCTCTAAATGTTTGATAGAATTCGCCTGTGAAGCCATCTGGTCCTGGGCTTTTCTTTGTTGGAAGATTTTTAATCACAGTTTCAATTTCAGTGCTTGTGATTGGTCTGTTCATATTTTGTATTTCTTCCTGGTTCAGTCTTAGAAGGTTGTGCATTTCTAAGAATTTGTCCATTTCTTCCAGATTGTCCATTTTATTGGCATAGAGTTGCTTGTAGTAATCTCTCATGATCTCTTTTATTTCTGCAGTGTCAGTTGTTACCTCTCCTTTTTCATTTCTAATTCTATTGATTTGAGTCTTCTCCCTTTTTTTCTTGATGAGTCTGGCTAGTGGTTTATCTATTTTGTTTAACTTCTCAGAGAACCAGCTTTTAGTTTTATTGATCTTTGCTATTGTTTCCTTCATTTCTTTTTCATTTATTTCTGATCTGATTTTTATGATTTCTTTCCTTCTGCTAGCTTTGGGGTTTTTTTGTTCTTCTTTCTCTAATTGCTTGAGGTGCAAGGTTAGGTTGTTTATTCGAGATGTTTCCTGCTTCTTAAGGTGGGCTTGTATTGCTATAAACTTCCCCCTTAGAACTGCTTTTGCTGCATCCCACAGGTTTTGGGTCGTTGTGTCTCCATTGTCATTTGTTTCTAGGTATTTTTTGATTTCCTCTTTGATTTCTTCAGTGATCACTTCGTTATTAAGTAGTGTATTGTTTAGCCTCCATGTGTTTGTATTTTTTATAGATCTTTTCCTGTAATTGATATCTAGTCTCATGGCATTGTGGTCAGAAAAGATACTTGATACAATTTCAATTTTCTTAAATTTACCAAGGCTTGATTTGTGACCCAAGATATGATCTATCCTGGAGAATGTTCCATGACCACTTGAGAAAAATGTGTATTCTGTTGTTTTTGGATGGAATGTCCTATAAATATCAATTAACTCCATCTCGTTTAATGTATCATTTAAAGCTTGTGTTTCCTTATTTATTTTCATTTTGGATGATCTGTCCATTGGTGAAAGTGGGGTGTTAAAGTCCCCTACTATGAATGTGTTACTGTCGATTTCCCCTTTTATGGTTGTCAGTATTTGCCTTATGTATTGAGGTGCACCTATATTGGGTGCATAAATATTTACAATTGTTATATCTTCCTCTTGGATCGATCCCTTATCATTATGTAGTGTCCTTCTTTGTCTCTTGTAATAGTCTTTGTTTTAAAGTCTATTTTGTCTGATATGAGAATTGCTACTCCAGCTTTCTTTTGGTTTCCATTTGCATGAAATACCTTTTTCCATCCCCTTACTTTCAGTCTGTATGTGTCTCTAGGTCTGAAGTGGGTCTCTTGTAGACAGCAAATATATGGGTCTTGTTTTTGTATCCATTCAGCCAATCTGTGTCTTTTGGTGGGAGCATTTAGTCCATTTACATTTAAGGTAATTATCGATATGTGTGTTCCTATTCCCATTTTCTTAATTGTTTTGGGTTTGTTATTGTAGGTCCTTTCCTTCTTTTGTGTTCCTTTAGCAGTTGTTGCCTAGAGAAGTTCCTTTAGCAGTTGTTGTAATGCTGGTTTGGTGGTGCTGAACTCTCTCAGCTTTGGCTTGTCTGTAAAGGTTTTAATTTCTCCATCAAATCTGAATAAGATCCTTGCTGGGTAGAGTAATCTTGGTTGCAGGTTTTTCTCCTTCAACACTTTCAATATGTCCTGCCACTCCCTTCTGGCTTGCAGAGTTTCTGCTGAAAGATCAGCTGTTAACCTTATGGGGATTCCCTTGTGTGTTATTTGTTGTTTTTCCCTTGCTGCTTTTAATATGCTTTCTTTGTATTTAATTTTTGACAGTTTGATTAATATGTGTCTTGGCGTATTTCTCCTTGGATTTATCCTGTATGGGACTCTCTGTGCTTCCTGGACTTGATTAACTATTTCCTTTCCCATATTAGGGAAGTTTTCAACTATAATCTCTTCAAATATTTTCTCAGTCCCTTTTTCTCTTCTTCTTCTGGAACCCCTATAATTCGAATGTTGGTGCATTTAATGTTGTCCCAGAGGTCTCTGAGACTGTCCTCAGTTCTTTTCATTCTTTTTTCTTTATTCTGCTCTGCAGTAGTTATTTCCACTATTTTATCTTCCAGGTCACTTATCCGTTCTTCTGCCTCAGTTATTCTGCTATTGATCCTATCTAGAGTACTTTTAATTTCATTTATTGTGTTGTTCATCGTTGCTTGTTTCATCTTTAGTTCTTCTAGGTCCTTGTTAACTGATTCTTGCAATTTGTCCATTCTATTGTCCATTCTATCTCCAAGATTTCGGATCAACCTTACTATCATTATTCTGAATTCTTTTTCAGGTAGACTGCCTATTTCCTCTTCATTTGTTAGGTCTGGTGGGTTTTTATCTTGCTCCTTCATCTGCTGTGTGTTTTTCTGTCTTTTCATTTTGCTTATCTTACTGTGTTTGGGGTCTCCTTTTTTGCAGGCTGAAGGTTCATAGTTCCTGTTGTTTTTTGTGTCTGTCCCCAGTGGCTAAGGTTGGTTCAGTGGGTTGTGTAGGCTTCCTGGTGGAGGGTACTAGTGCCTGTGTTCTGGTGTATGAGGCTGGATCTTGTCTTTCTGGTGGGCAGGTCCACGTCTGGTGGTGTGTTTTGGGGTGTCTGTAGACTTATTATGATTTTGGGCAGCCTCTCTGCTAATGGGTGGGGTTGTGTTCCTGTCTTGCTAGTTGTTTGGCATAGGATGTCCAGCACTGTAGCTTGCTGGTCATTGAGTGAAGCTGGGTGCTGGCGTTGAGATGGAGATCTCTCGGAGATTTTTGCTGTTTGATATTATGTGCAGCTGGGAGGCCTCTTGTGGACCAGTGTCCTGAAGTTGGCTCTCCCAACTCAGAGGCACTGCACTGACTCCTGGCTGCAGCACCAAGAGCCTTTCATCCACAGGGCTCCTTAATTTGGGATGATTCGTTGTCTATTCATGTATTCCACAGATGCAGGGTACATCAAGTTGATTGTGGAGCTTTAATCCGCTGCTTCTGAGGCTGCTGGGAGAGATTTCCCTTTCTATTCTTTGTTCTCACAGTTCCCAGGGGCTCAGCTTTGGATTTGGCCCCGCCTGTGCGTGTAGGTCGCCGGAGGGCGTCTGTTCTTTGCTCAGACAGGACGCGGTTAAAGGAGCCGCTGATTCGGAGGCTCTGGCTCACCCAGGCAGTGGGGTAGGGAGGGTCACGGAGTGCGGGGCGGGCCTGCAGCGGCAGAGGCCGGCGTGACGCTGCAGCCTGAGGCGCGCCGTGCGTTCTCCCGGGGGAGTTGTCACTGGATCCCGGGACCCTGGCAGTGGCGGGCTGCACAGGCTCCCCGGAAGGGCATGTGGCTAGTGACCTGTGTTCGCACACAGGCCTCCTGGCAGCGGCAGCAGCGGCCTTAGCGTCCCATGTCCGTCTCTGGGCTCCGCACTCTTAGCCGCGGCTCGCGCCCGTCCCTGGAGCTCTCTCAAGCAGGGTTCTTAATCCCCTCTCCTCGTGCACCAGGAAACAAAGAGGGACGTAAAAGTCTCTTGCCTCTTCGGCAGGTCCAGACCCCTCCCCGGACTCTCTCCCGGCTAGCCGCGGCGCACCAACGCCCTGCAGGCTGTGTTCACGCCGCCAACCTCAGTCCTCTCCCGGCGCTCCGACCAAAGCCGGAGCCTCAGCTCCCAGTCCCGCCCGCCCCGGTGGGCGAGCAGACAAGCCTCTCGCTGGTGAGTGCCGGTCGGCCCGATCCTCTGCGCTGGAATCTGTCCGCTTTGCCCTCCGCACCCCTGTTGCTGTGCTCTCCTCCGCGGCTCCCAAGCTCCCCCACTCCGCCTCCCGAAGTCTCCACCCGCGAAGGGGCTTCCTAGTGTGTGGACACTTTTCCTCCTTCACCGCTCTCTCCCGCTGGTGCAGGACCCGTCCCTATCCTTTTGTCTCTGTTTAGTTTTTTCTTTTGCCCTAGCCAGGTACGTGGGGGGTTCCTTGCCTTTTGGGAGGTCTGAGGTCTTCTGCCAGCGTTCAGTAGGTGCTCCGTAGGAGTTGTTCCACGCGTAGATGTATTTCTGGTGTATCTGTGGAGAGGAAGGTGATCTCCGCATCTTACTCTTCCGCCATCTTCCCGGAAGTCTCCCCCCAAGCTACTTTCATCTGTTATAATTTGCAACAATTGTGAGAACTTTGCAACAATCCTTGATTACTTATTTCCCTTGTTTCCTAATATTCTACAGCTATGATCCTGGAAGCTGGGCTCCAGATCAGCAGCGTCAGCATCACCTGGTACCTTGTTACAAATGCATGTTGTCAGGCTCACCCCAGACCTATGGAGCTGGTCCAGCAATCTCTGTTTTCATTAACCCTCCAGATTACCCTGATGGTTTCTAAAATTTGAAAAACGGCTGTTCTACACCCGCTAGTCAGAACACACCATAAGATAAGAAAAAGAAAGAAAAAGTCTGAAACCTGTCATGGCTTATTTGGCTAAGGAAAATCAACTGCTACAAGAATAGGTATGGAAGGAAACGACTGGAGGAATTAGAAATCTGCATTACAGGAAAAATGCTGGTTGGTATCCTAACGAATCTTATCCCAAGTGTCATACAATTGTATAAAACATCTTTGCAAAGAAGAATAAAAAGAATAATGGTAAAGCTTTACAAATAATCTAAAAATGTATCTCCCCATGGGAAAACATAGAATAAAATTAATTTCTCAATGAATGTTTCTTAGGTAATTTTTAGCTGGTTATAATTTGGTAAAGATTCAGAGTAATTCATTTAGGAAGGAGAAACAAAACACATGTTGAGCAGCAGGAAAAGGTCCGAGAATCACAATAAAAAGGTTAGTTCTTGGGCTTCCCTGGTGGTGCAGTGGTTGAGAGTCCGCCTGCCGATGCAGGGGACACGGGTTCGTGCCCCGGTCCGGGAGGATCCCACATGCCGCGGAGCGGCTGGGTCCGTGAGCCATGGCTGCTGAGCCTGCGCGTCCGGAGCCTGTGCTCTGCAACGGGAGAGGCCACAAAAGGGAGAGGGGGGGGGGCCCCGCGCAAAAAAAAAAAAAAAAAAAGATTAGTGCTTAATTTTAAGGAGAATGTCTCGCCTGGGATTCATAACAGGGCTAGAGCGAGCATGGACACATTTTGAAGTAAATTTCATTCTATATTCCAATATTCTCCTCTTCCTTCGAGTGATCTATTCAGGTTTGGATCTACTTTATTTAAGTTATTAAATTCAAGTCCTTAATTGTTGCTTATTCTATCCATTTTCACCTTTTAGGTCTAACCTTCATTTTGTTGCATTATTTGCCCTTCGTTTCTTTTTGACATTTATAAAGGTAATTATTGTTCAGGTACCTTCACAAGAACTATTTAGCTTATGATAGTCACGAGTCATTTAACACATTTTTCTAATCTCTGTTACCTCAAATGTCCTCAACCCCTCAAATTCTATGATTCTACAATTTCTAATTTGGGCTGTAGTCTAGAAATCCCAAGAACAAAAATAAAAGAGATGAATGAATTTGTTCAGAAAAGCATTTTAGAAATAAGAACCCCAACATGAATACTTATTTTGCACTAAACTAAACATGAGTCTAGATTTAGGGACGGTTCACAGCTCATATAATTAAGCTAATGTTACAGAGCTTTGGAATCTTGAGTCTGCAAATGAAAAGAAGTGGAGTTACTGAATCAAATTGAGAGTTAATGAGCCTTTTTAGGCTTCATCATGTTAAATTATATATTCCATTATTATAAATATCTGCAGCAGTTTTAAGTCAGATGTTATGCAGTATACTGATGACCATACTTAGGACCAAGTAGCCTGTAATTTCTCAGTTATTTTGAGGAACTTTATCCTATAGCTGACATTTACCCCATGTCTTGGGGGCACCTGTAGATGATTTTTTATTGTGACATAAATCACCATATAATGCTTGAATGGCTGAAGGTTGCCTCTAGATTATCAGAGCTGTCAGAATCCATTTTTACACAACAGATGAAAAAAACAAGGAACTCCCTTAATTCAAACTTGTTATTTCTATTACTGTGTTATATAGCTCCTATTCTTTGCTTAGGAAAGTGAAACCTTTAAAGATTTTTTTCTGTCTTTGCCAAGGAGAGTCTATGATTAAAGCAGTCAAAAATGACTCATTTTTTTCCTAAGATAACATCATAACTTTTATTTTGATTTCCAAAATTATATCTCCATTACAGTGGGAGTCTTGGGTCGGGTTCCATACAGTCATACTAGAACAGTCAGTAAATAATCTCATTTTGGAAACGGCCACAGTAAGCAAATGGCAAATCACATCATGTGTCAGCTGGCTTCAGAGTGTTCCAGAGAATAATCGAATATTCATTCTTGCTAAAACCTGATTGCTGTGTGGGACTGTCGGAGGGATAGCAGTGTCTCCACTCTGACTCTCTCCACCCAGCTGGATAAGTTTGTGTCCAAGATATGAAGCATCAAGGTGCATTTTTTGTCCATAACACTTATTAGTGGATATTATGTACCAACCACTGTATTAGAAGCTGAGAATACCAAGAATAAGACATAATCCTTCTTCAAGAAAGCAAGAGTCTTCTGGAGGAAACGATAGAGCAAAAACGTAATTTTAATACAGTTGTGTAAATATTATGATAAGTACACACACAGTCTATGTAGGAAGCAAGGAGAAAGACCTTCCAACGTGAGCCTGTAAAGACTGGTTTGTGAGAGGGAGGCTTATAAGAGGAAGGCTCTGCCTTCCCTCCAGCCCACCTGGGGTGGTCCTGGGAGAGGGGTGTTCCCACTAAGTAGTAGAAGCAGGACTCAACCGTAGATCTTCTCATGTTTTCCAGTGCCCTTTCCACTAACAAAGATGTCTGTTGGGAGAGATTTCCTTCTCTATGGTGATCTACGTGAAGATTGACACTTATAGTGGAATCTCCTTATTGGTGAATTCCATAAAATGTATTTGAAGAAAGAAAAGGGTGGGGTGGGGTGGAGGGAGTAGAAAAGCTCACTGCTTGCCCATGAGTGAGCAGGGTATGGGAGAGCTTCTTTTCCTTCAATTAATCGGTTTCCACGTACCTCTCAGGGCTGCTTTAAGACCTTCTCTGAGCACAGGGGTAGATGGTGACTTTTGAGGCTCTACTCCACCTTAAATCAAACTTATAAAAATGTATCCACATCCCCTATTAAATACAACTGACACGTAATTATAAAAAACCTGAGCTGAAGTGCAGTTGACTAGTTGGCATCACGTTTTATTTTGTAGATATTTAATTAAATGGTGTTAAGTTTCCCCCAATACTTTGTAGCCAATCATTTTCTTCAGGTCTCAGACAGATCTCTATATCCCCTGAAAAGCTCGTCGCTGGTGGGTATTGTGCCTACCCTACCCAGGTGCCTCTTTTCTTGTGATCATCTAGTCCTGATAAGAGTGAGTTAAAACACTTAAATTATATTTTCATCATATGCTCTTCATATATAGTGTATAATACTGTATACACTATTTTATACCTATTTATAAGATCAGTTTTAATTAGTTATGGCCACAATAATCTCCTCTAGCAAAGAACCACAAAATCTCAGTGGCAAACAATAGGTTTTTATTCTTCTCTCATGGGTTTGCTGGTCAGCTCTGTTCAACGTATTTCTTATTTTGTCCTGGAACCATGAGCTAGCTGGGCCAGCATGTGCTTCCCATAGTGATGGCAGAGGTGTGAGAGAGCAAGTGGAAACTCATGAGAACTCTTAAGACCTCGAGTTGGAACTGCCAAACTTGCCAAAGCAAATCACAAAAGTCAAGGGGCAGAGAAATACACTCTCGCCACACTGAGACTGTGGCAACAATGTGGATGAGGGAGGATAGAGGTGAAAAATTGGGGCCAGTAACTGAATCTCCCAAGTCACCTTCAACCCCATGCAATGACTGCTATGCTCTGTGAGTGGTTAAAAGGGTATTAAAGATATTACGGACTCACCGGTTGACCTTAAAACCTATCCCCTGGATGAGATGTGACCCAACTGTACATCCACCAGCCGGTGAGCTATGTGCCCATGATGCTAAGTCAGCCAGGTGAACTTCTAGGCCCAAGATAACCATACTCACTTGGGTGTTAATTATACTGGGGTCAGAATCTGAATTTATGAAAACCAGAATATTCATTTTACTTTGAAGCAAAATGTTACTGAGAAGAGCTAAATTCAAGTACGTGGCTTGGTCCATTACAAAAATGAACTTCAAAATACTGCGCCTCAGAATTAGGCTAACTTTCTCATCCAGTCATGGGCAGTACTGCTTTGTTTACTTTTACCCACAAACAAGCTACAATTTAAACGTTCAACTGAACAGTAAAGCACAAAGCAAGTAAAAATCTGATGAAAAAGAACCTTCACCACACAAGACTATGGTAAGATTTTCAGTATATTCAAGGAATCTACTTTATAACTCTTTCCTCAGCTTTTATTCTGATAACCAGCAAAATAGCTCACTTAGTGCCTCGTATTCTTAAGATTTTATGTCACTAGCTCGGAGCTTCTTAGTTTTTTGAGCATCTCTACTGAACACGCTCATGTCGGTTGGTTTTATGTGAAGTCAAGGATTAGTAAAAAATTCAACATATTCCAAAGTTTAATTCTATACTATCTTTTGTGACAATCTATAGTTACATCCGAAACTAGGAATATCACAAAAGAGGAAGTATCCTGGACTTAGGTAGTACACAATCCTATAAAAAGGAAGATTACAATGTTCTCTTTAAAATGTGTTTCTAATTCCCTCCAATGAGCCCACCTTAGAGATGGGAAAATCCAGGCTTAGATCTTTGCTGCTCCATTCTGATACATCCTAAACCTGGTCCATATTTCTACTGAGGATAGTAGGGTCTGGCAGCATGGCAGATTTACAGAGCAGGTACATTGCTGTGGGCATGTAACCTTGATTTCCACCCCCCGCCCCCGCCCCATCCATGATACCGCTTCAAATGTACGTTAATATCAGGGCAGAAACTCTGGCATAGGACATTGCATTGTCCTGGAATGTCAAACTCTCCTAGGAAGCCAATTTTTCTTCAAGAGAATTTCTACAATCTAGACGCATGCCCTGACATTCTCTTTCCTGGATCTATTATTTCTCACACTCAGTTCTTGTTCTGTTTTCTCTGACATAATGGAAGAAAATTAATGGAACAGAATAAATTAAGAGGCTTGGTGCTTTATTACCTTAACCTCTCAGCAAATTGAATTGATACCTTGGGAAGATCCGAGGTGTTTGCTGATAACTCCTTCAGAGCAAAGGGTTTTTTGTTTGGTTTTATTTACGTTTGTGTTTTATCATAAAGACTCTCATACTGTTATGGTGGGGCATAAACATAAAGTAAATATGATAGCTAAAGTTTTAGGGGGAAATGACAACTTTACACTGTCAAATTAAACTGCAATATTTTGTCCTCAAATATCTATAGAACTGACAAATCTTGTCATTTGATTAGAAGGAAGTAAGCTAAAAATCTTTAGGTTTTATTAAAAATTCTAGAGTATTTGTAAAATGGAAAAAAAGGTTGTAGAAATTCTCTTTATGGAGGTGTCTGAAATGGGATTTCTTTTTTTGAGGAGAATTAGGGCTGAAACTAAGGATATTTTCTCAATGTCTGTTGCAACCTGTGTGTGTGTGTGTGTGTGTGTGCGTGTGCATGTGTGTGTATGTGCGTGTATGTATGTGCATGTGTGAAAGAGAGAGAGAGAGAGTGCACATAAGAGCACTCCTGCACATTCTATTTTCTCCAGAGCTGAATTAACAATGCTAGCATATTGATTGGAGGCTTTCTATCTAATTTGAGGTCCAAAGCTGTATCAAGGTTAAAAATGATAATTTCCTCATAAGAAGTAAAAGAGCAATCTTTGTGCTTCAGATTCAAGGAAGTTAATTTTCTCTTACATTTTCTTAATTTTTTTCTGTGTGAGCAATGTGTCAGAAAGGACAAGCTCTGGAGGAATTTTAGGGCAAAAGAGCAGGGCCACTTCTCAACCACTCAAAATTATCAGCGGAGAGGCCCATTTATCATTCACTTACTGTCTTTAGCTTGAAGAAGATGAGTTCTTGGGGTTCAGCGGGCTGGAGGAGGGTACAGATGGCAAAAGAATGGTGGGACAGACAGAGCTGTGAACTTGTACTGACAAAAACCAGGGCAGATGAGATTCACACGGATGTGAGTTTAGGCTCTCCAACTGCCTCTTAATGTCAAGTTTAAATTTTTTCTGGTTCAATCATGTATTTCTGCAGTCTAAAGTATTCCTGCACAGTTGAATATTCCTACCTAGACTAACACCTAGGAATTTTTCAGGTCTAAACTCAGTGCCACTCTCTCTGGGAAACCTTATTTGATCTCTAAATTAGAATTTAAAAAAGTTTTCCTCTCTTAGTAAAATTCCTGCTCCTTTTCTTCAGAGAAACGTATGTGTAGAAATCCATGTATATGTATAGGAATATAATGTATAATTACATATTAAGATCTCTTACGTGTTAAAAGTTTCTCTCCCATATGGGACCATATCCTGTAGCAGGGCAGGTACTGTATTTGGAAAGAGTGGCACCAGGTGGTAGACAGCCGATCCATATTTCCTCAGAGAATAACTCAGTAAATATTGCCTCCTTTTCTCATATTGGAATTTGTGAGTTTCCTTGTCATCATTTCTAATTAAACTTTGATCGGCATTATTTCTCATCAGTTTAGATTAAGCATTTTGTAGTTCTTCCTTCATTGCCAAGGGGATTTAACATTTAAAGGAGCTCGATAATGAGATGTTTTGCAAAGAAAAAGGTCATTTGATTGTATAAACATTCCATATTCTTTTCAAGGTTAAATTGCTTTTCTCAAGATATTCCCTTGTTTACGGGCTTTTCACTGCTAGGGCCGTGTCCTTTCACAATTGCTGAAACCCACTCGTATTTCAGTAAAGGACATTGTCACCTTCTGCCACTCCCGCGATACAGTTGAATGGGATTTGGGGAGATTTGTTTCCTTTTTGCTTGTGGATGGCTACAGGCGGTAACTCTGTCCTTGTAACCTCTAAATGCGCGATCGCTGTCAGGCCAGAGCCCTCTAGCTACTGTTCCACCCTTATGCCACATGAAGCCCTGGGAGAAAGAGGACGCAGATTCATTAGTACCACTTACTCTTCTTTTTTTTTTTTTTGAGGTACGCGGGCCTCTCACTGTTGTGGCCTCTCCTGTTGCGGGGCACAGGCTCCGGACGCGCAGGCTCAGCAGCCATGGCTCACGGGCCCAGCCGCTCCGCGGCATGTGGGATCTTCGCGGACCGGGGCACGAACCCGTGTCCCCTGCATCGGCAGGCGGACTCTCAACCACTGCGCCACCAGGGAAGCCCAGTACCACTTACTCTTAAGCCAGAAGATCTCCTGTTAGTATGACAAGATACAATGAAATCCACTACCCAGTTTGCTCAACTGATCAGAAAGTTGGGGTTCCCCAATTCAGATGCACGCACTGATACTCTCTCCTGGGAAACAAAACACAGCTGAGTCAACAAAGCCAAAAACTTTGACTTGGCCGTGCTGTCACCTCTGGTGACCATCCAATTTGTCTTTTTCCTCTTATTCACAGGTATCTCAAATAATTGGGTATCTATTTAAAACGCGGTGGGCTCTAAATACCAGGTGGTATTCAGAGGTCTTCTCACGTTCCAAGAAATCTGGATGTCGGTTGTTGCCCACGTTTTCTCAGAGGCTCACAAAGTCAGGACTTTGGGGCTGGGGGTCTCTGTGACTGTCATGGTCCTACCCACATGGCTGTCAGAGGACTACTGTGGCTTCCAACAGCCTCTTTTCTAACCCACAGGTTTAGGGGCAAGTGGCAGGGGATAAGAGCTCACTCCCACTCTCTTAGCTAGGAGGGAGCTTCCATTACCTCCCCTTACATTTCACTGACCAGAATTGGGTTACGTGACTGTTGCTGCTGGAAAAAAAAATGATTAATCGGTTGTCCAACCCTTAGGGTAAGTAACAGACAGTGGAGAAGGGAATTGAAAATGGGTTTTGAATAGGTACCGGAGAACCCACGACGGGTCCTAAACGGGGACTCTGTCCAACCCTTTATAATTTGCTTTATTACAGGACTAAAGCTGCATTCTTGGTGGTGACCTGCTCTCATACCTTAGTATGTGCCTCCTCTGCTTGGTGTCATACCTGCCATCTGAACTTTCCTTAAAAAACATTCAGCACAGAATCAGCAAATCACCCATTTATATGGTAGATTAAACGTATCAGCACAGCATATACTATTTTAAAAGATTATACTTTTCTTATTATTTTCAAATGTTCCCCCTTCCCAAATAGGGTGTTATTTCCCTTTTGCTATGGTACTATAATTTCTAGAGTAGTAAATGTAGAAGTTTATAGCAGGTTGCAATAATTTGTTATTTATATAAATAAAGTAAGATCAGTAACTTCATGATTTGGGACATTCAAGAGAAAGCTATGGTGAACTTGTCTATATTTATTATTTTTTGAAAAGGTAATATGAGATAGAAGTGCCCGTCACCCACCCAGCCTTTCTAAAGTACACAGTTTAATCAAAATCTCTTCATGCTAGAGATATTATCGTATACTAGTAACTCACCACTCAATCACAGCATTTTGGGTTTATTCATCAACTCTTAGCACATGACCTGTCACTGAATTTCTACCTGTGGTATTTTAAGTCACTAGTGCCCTTGAAGGGCAAGTGGATTCACATTTCATTTCACCAAGAATGAAAAGAAAAATGGGCAAATGTTTCTGGTAATTGTTGGTAGTTCAACATGGAACGCTATAAAGTCACCTAATGTATTAAACTTTCACATGAAAGAAAGAAAATAGAATCTGCATAATCTTCCTATAATTGTGATTAGGTGCTGAAATTGATTGCCCTGAACTATTTAAATTTTTTCATCTGTATATAATTAATAATAAATGAATTCTGCAAGCTGAACAATTTTTTTGAAATTCATTTATTTGATAGTCTTGATTTGACCTCTTTGAAAATACCCTGTATTTTTTTTGTTTGTTTGCTTTTTGTTTGTTTCTTTGATTGGGCCCTGGCAATTGCTCATGCACAGAAGTTCTTACTGACTCAATGATGCTTTCTCTTTTGCATACAAATGTTCTTTCTAATTTTTTTTTTTTTTGCTGTCATCAAATGTCCATGTGTCATGATCTACAAACATGAAGATGGTGCTCATCCAAAGAGAGTTCAGTGTTAAAATATATAGCAGGGGCTTCCCTGGTGGCGCAGTGATTGAGAATCTGCCTGCCGATGCAGGGGATGCGGGTTCGAGTCCTGGTCTGGGAAGATCCCACATGCCGCGGAGCAACTAGGCCCGTGAGCCACAACTACTGAGCCTGTGCGTCTGGAGCCTGTGCTCCACAACAAGAGAGGCCATGATAGTGAAAGGCTCGTGCACTGCGATGAAGAGTGGACCCCGCTTGCCGCAACTAGAGAAAGCCCTCGCACAGAAATGAAGACCCAACACAGCTAAAAATAAATAAATAAATATTTAAAAAAAAAATATATATATATATATATAGCAAAGTTAGGACTTCCCTGGTGGTGCAGTGGTTAAGAATCCGCCTGGCAATGCAGGGAACACGGGTTCGAGCCCTGGTCCGGGAAGATCCCACATGCCGCAGAGCAACTAAGCCCATGAACCACAACTACTGAGCCTGTGCTCTAGAACCCGTGAGCCACAACTACTGAGCCCGTGAGCCACAATTACTGAAGCCCGTGTGCCTAGAGCCCGTGCTCCTCAACAACAGAAGCCACCACAATGAGAAACCCATGCACCGCAATGAAGAGTAGCCCCTGCTGGCCCCAACTAGAGAAAGCCTGTGTGCAGCAACGAAGACCCAACACAGCCAAAAATAAATTAGTTAATTAAAATATATAGGAAAGTTAATCAAGCATATATTTAAAGATGCGTATAATTGTTTTTGCGCTGTATGGTGATTGGGCATAAGTGGTAAGTTACTCAAACCATAGCAATGGAGGCTCTATTTAGAGACAGACCCAGCATTTTTATAATCAGTGGTGAGAAGAAGTTGAAAGTGAAAAGAATGAGAATGGGGAGGTAGTTTGTGGAAAGCTTCTTTCCGATCATAGCCTTAAGAAAAGATACCTGGCACCTCAAGGTCTTTCCTATATTGATTTCCCCAGGATTCAGAGGGATCAGCATGTCAATCTACACTGGAGCTTCTTAAGCACTTAGACGTGGGTCTCCTGTGCTGATCATGTTGAAAAGAAAAATTGATTAAAGGAGTAAAGTGTCCAACAGCTATCAACAGGTCAAGTAGGAAAAAACGAAAACCAAACTAAAAATAGACATTTTCCACTTTTAATTGCTTTGGCATATCACCCCTAAAAGCTGTGGCCATTTGTGTTCTTGTGAGGAAAAGTCAGAAAGTATGTGCTCTTACCTTGCAAGGGCCATGTATTACCAGTTGTAGTGTGGAAAACACTTCAGAAGCCTAGGTGATCATGATGGTAGATCTCCTAACTACGTATGGTCCTTCTGCATGTTCATGATGGGGGAAGGGAGATGGGTCCTTAAATGTGTTCAGTGACCTTTGGTCCCTCACTGGTCTCAGCTGTGAAGTCGTTGGTCTGGGCTGCTCTCTGGGTGGTGACCACTAAGCTGGAACTGGTCCCATCCCTGGTCATTCTGCTGCTCATCTTCAGCTGCTGTAGCTCATGGTTGTCTCTCTTCACGTGGTCTGGGCCGCAGGTACCCCCTGGCTGACGTGGCCTTACTCGGCTCCCTTCCTGAGCCCCTTCAACTTGACACTGGTTTTGATGTTCCATCTCAACCCGTTGCTCTTGTAGATTGAATGGCAGAACCTCTGGTTATAACTCAGCTTTTGTTCACATCTCCCTCCGTATCCAAAGGGCATGTGCAAACTTCTGGGTCTCATCTTACCCAAGACAGCTAAAATTCAGCCTTCCCTCTGCCAGATTGACCCCCCCCACACCAATACTGCTGCAAAGATGCAAGGCACTCTCCTTCTAGAATCCTACATGTGACAAAGAACCAAGCTCTCTACCTTCTGTGTTCCCATAGGTTTATCTATCACATTTTCCCCAAGCAAGAATAAAGACTGAAGACAGAAGAACACACACACACATCTCATCCCCTGCCTCTCCTTCCTCAAGCCCCTTATTTTGCTACAATCCCTTTAATGCTGAAAGAAGTTAATTTTTATTTGTCTTTTCTATTCTCCCAGGAACTCCCTGCTTACCCTTGGGCCAGGAAGGAGGGCTTTTGGGATCCCTAATACCATAGCCTTAGGAGGATGGGGGAATGATAGAGAAAGAGGAGTTGACCAGCAAATAACTCTACGCTGGAAGGTATTTAAAAAAATAGTCTACCTACTTACAATCCCCCTGTAATAAAACTTCCCCATTTTTCAGTGGATATTTACTCTTACTTAGGGGTCACTTCTCCCTTTTCCCAAAATGCAAGAGCTAAATCTTTGCCTTGAATCTACTCTCTGATTTTCCCCAGCCCCCAGAGCCTCTGAGGGTGGCTGGGTGAATCTGGGACTGGTCACGTCCTATGTCTAGGGACAGATCTTAGACCCAGGGAAACCCATGCTTTCCCAATACAGGTCCTTCAGGGATCCTGGCCATGTGGGCAGGTAGAGCTTCCCTTGAACACAGATGAGTCTCAGGGGATCTTACTTAGCTGGAGAAGCAATGTATCCCCAGTTCAAAGATAGCAGGCTATATGGGATGCTGTCTCCAAACCCAAATTTACCTCCATGGTCTCTTTGGCCTTGATTCTGTGACCCAGAAGGGAAACAAATGACAGCTGAGTTAACCTCCCTGAGACTAGAATGTCTCCACTCTCTCTCTTTGTGCACTTCTCAAGCCAGCCTTTGCTTCATATCTATCAGCTCTGGAAACACTTATTGGCTTAAATATAGGTATGGAGTCTGCTCTCTTTCTCTGAAGCATAATTTTTGAAAAACATCCTGGGCCCCGGTTGCTAGAATAAGGCTTCCTTCTCCTAAATGAGGTTCAGTCCTTTCAAAGAAAAAGGGCCTTACTTCCCTTCCCCTTCCTTTCTTTAATCTGCTAATTGTCCGTAGTTGCCTGCCTACAAAATTTTTCTTCATTGTGCTGGCATCAAGCAGCTTCAACTCTCAAATTCTCCTCTGGGTACTTGTTACCTGTCAGCGGTGTAAATATGTGATTCCCACAGGGGCTTAAGCATCCCAAATGGGTGCCGTCATGCAGCCAACTTGCAGATTTTTTCACTCAGATGTGGAAAGAAAATGTAGCTTATTTAGTCGGTCTGCTTTTCCTCAGAAGGCTAAACTTTGTGTGAGGCAATCATTTAAACAGCCCTTTTATTTATTTATTTTTTTGCGGTACGCGGGCCTCTCACTGTTGTGGCCTCTCCCGTCACGGAGCACAGGCTCCGGACGCGCAGGCTCAGCGGCCATGGCTCACAGGCCCAGCCGCTCCGCGGCATGTGGGATCTTCCCGGACCGGGGCGCGAACCCACGTCCCCTGCATCGGCAGGCGGACTCTCAACCACTGCGCCACCAGGGAAGCCCTAAACAGCCCTTTTAGATAGTACTCATATCTAAAACAAACTAAAAATAAAAATGCACGTTTCCTTGTATTTCCACATAGCTCCTGTCCAAGAGGGCATCTGTGTGTTTGGGGGGTGATATACCTTGAGAAGGGAGGGGAGATGGCGTGCTTGGATCCATAGGGTGCTTTACAAATAATAAATGTAGTAGCAATAAATACAAACTTATAATACACATACGTAATACTTAATGTAATGCATTGATACACAATAGCTTTAGCTATCTAGATCTATGTGTTTTTTCATCCATCCGTCCATCCATCCATCCATCCATCCATCCGACAATGCTTTATGTTGTTTATAAAGCACTTAAAGAACGTCTTAGCAGGGGATGCTTCCTGGCCTTGCATCCACCCAGGGCTGACAGTCCCAGGTCTGGGGGCCTCCAGGTGTTTGCTGCTGCAGCCTGAGGCTGGTATGTCCCAGCCCCGTTTGTTTTCTTACTCAGCTTGGTCAGGCCTCAGCATCTTTCCTGCTTTTGCTCCTCCCTGGTTCTGTAGACTATCCTGCCCCTGCCTGCCCCTCGTCCCCAACAGATCCCTGTGAACAAGACAGAGCATAAGCTGGGCTCTTTCTTCCATTTCCAGTCAAGATTTCCGTGACATAATAACTGCTTCCTCTCCTGGGGCATCAGTGACCTGAATCCTGAATGCTTGGTTCGCTGAAGGATTTAGAAAACACGAAATTCCTTCAAGCCATTGCCTGACTGCAAAACCCCTATTTTGAATATGAGAAAATGAAAATAAATTCTTTAATTCTCTCTCCGTTCCTAACATAATAACCTTAATGTCTTCTCCCCGCTTCCAGCAGGCGGTTGGACGCCTCAGGCAGGCTAGAGACAAAGTCCTGTGTGCAGAAACACAAGAGAGAAAAATACATTAATAATTTTTCTTTTTTTTTGAGGTATACATTAATAATTTTAAGGCTAATTACTTAAGTATGCAGAGTGTTCAGTAGTGAATAAAACGGAGCAATCTCTGTTTCGTGGAGGTTATAGCCTGGTGAGGGAAACAGATATTATATAAATATGTGTATACTGCTAGTTTGTGGTTCATGCTTTGAAGGAAAGCAGCTGGTAGAGAGAATGACCGGCTGACAGTGGTGGGAAGTGCAGGTTAGACAGTGGCATCAGGAAAGGCCTCTCTGAGAAAGTGACAGAGGCCTGAGGATGAACAGACATGAACAGGCACAGCACAGGGGAAGAGCGTTCCAGGCTGAGGGAACATGTGGGATGGTTCTAAGGTGAGAGGGTGAGAAAAGACCAGCAGTGGCTTCCTTCCCATCTCACTCAGAACAGAGGCCACGTCGTCCTCTCATCCACAACACTCTGCCATGCGTAATTCCCCATGACCTTTCCAACCTAATGCTATGGTGTCCTTTTCTCTCTCTGACCTCACCCCTTACTTCCTTCCTCTTTACTCCCTCTGAAAGAGCCACATTTGTCCCCTCCCATTCCTCAAACATGCAAGGCAAGTTTCTACCTCAGGGCCTTTGCACCTGCCATTCCCTGGCTGAAGGTTCTACTGCCAGGGAGCTGCAGGGATCACGTCTCACTTTCTTCTGGTTTTTTACTCACAAACCTCTCTGTAACACCTGCCGTGGTCACCTTATCTAAAACTGCAGTTCCTCCTACACTTTATGTCACTCTCCCCTGTTTTTGGTGTTCTTCTTAACACCATCATCTAACGAACTGCATATATTTTATCTATCTATCTCTATCTATACTTATTTGCTTTGACCACGCTGCATGGCTTGTGGGATCTTTGTTCCCCGACCAAGGATGAAACCTGGGCCCTTGGCAGTGAAAGTGCAGAGTCCTAACCACTGAACTACCAGGAAATTCCCTAATGAACTGTATATTTTATTCATGTATCTTATTTATTGTCTGTCCCCCATGTAATGTAATCTATGAGGGCAGGAATATTTGTCAGTTTTATTTGCTACTGTATCTTAGCAATTAGAATATTGCCTGGCATGTAGTAAGCATTCAATACACGTTTGTTGAATGAATAAACGAGTGGTTGGCACTCTGTTTTTTGGTGCACTTGGTTTGTCTTCTTCCCTGCCTCATGGTGTTTGCTCTAATTCAGTCCCCCAGTGCTCTCTCATGGGCTTAACGCACTCTGCATCATCTCCGGTTCTTTGCTTCTGATTTCCCAACATCTCCTGGGTTTTTACATGGTGAGTCAAATTCTGTTCCTTCCTTCTTGCCTTTAATGATTATTTGTGGGGCACCTGATACCGAGCAGGACCCTGTGGGGCTCCTGAGGACAAAAACCTTCCTGTGTCCTCCATTTCTTGATTATAGGAAATAGGCTTCATTCAGCCTCCATGACCTTCCCTGAGTTCCAAAGGGCCAGTTCAAATAGATGCTAATTAGGGAAGGGAGGGGATGCATAGACAAGGGAGGAACAGTTAAAAGAAACAATAGTGCAGCCTTGGGGCAGGGTTCTGTTTCCCCCGCAGGGATACACATAACAATATCTTTGAGCAGTTTTGCAGATACTGAAACCTGCACCAGGTGGGAGAAATTAATGTTATGCGGCCCACAAGCACGTAGACCTGAGACCAGTTGGAACCAGAAGGTTGATGATGCCACCAATCTCCCACTTACCTCCCCACCAACCAATCAGAAGAATGTCCACGAGCATTTCACGCCCTCTTTGAACCATTACTGTAAAACTTCTCACTACTCCCTCCAGGTTAGGACACACAGTTTTGAGGGCATTAGCCCACTGTGGCCCTATTTGCCTGGCAGAGCAATAAAGCTATTCTTTTCTTCTTCACCTAAAACTCTGTCTCTGAGAATTAATTCAGTGTCAGGGTACAGAAACCGGATTCACCTTCACACCTACTATGTACCAGGTAATGTTCTGGACACTGGGGACATGATGATGAGGAAGACAGTATCTCCGTCTTCACAAGCTTAGACTTGAAGCCATATTTTTTCCCCAAAGATTCTGTTTTGTGACAAACACATCACCCCTGACTCTCTGCTGCCTCTACCTGCTATAGGGCAGCTGTAAGAGCAGTGGTCAGCCTGGCTGGGCATTCACTATTGAAGTCACCAAATGTGGTACCACAGAGTAGGATGTAGGAGCCAGAAATGAGAGATGAGCCTGTCTGGTGCAAATCTTGCGGAGAGAGGCAGAGATGCTTGGGCAGCTCCATCCCAAGGAATTACTCTGCTGTGAGGGGGCAGTGAGGTGAAGTCCCTAGTTGTAGATAAACACAAGCTGGCCATCCAATTTCCCACTGCTGTTTCACTTCCTCTTTACATGATCAGGAAGATAATTTATTCTGAATTTGTTCTTAGATAAATTAGGATGGCCACTGAGGAAGAATGGCTACATCTGTGTAGACCATAAAGAGCAATGAAGCATTGCCATCCCAATTCCCATAAGCACATGGTTTTACAACACTTGATTGCTCACAGGACAGGCCATTTGAAACACACATATTGTACACTCTAAATGACACACTTCCAATGTGGCAAACGGCAACAGAAGGTTAACAGAAAAATCTGACAGGTACCCTTAGCCGGCACCAATGCCTTTCTCTCAGGGGGACAGGGGGAGTCCTTATATATCACAATAATTCCTATGAATGAAATTGGAGATATAGTATTGTATACATTCAAGATATTGAAAGATAGCTGAAAGTATTCTAGGGATGATTAATTTTTATTAGCATACTATAGTGTAAGCTGATAAGTTAGAGGGTCCCTGGAGAAAGAGAATAAGGAATGGCCTAAGCCATTTAGTGATCTAAGCCTGGGCACAAGGCTTGCCCTTGAACAAGTCTCAGTAATTAATGATCTTAAGGGAAGGGAGGGGGATGCAGAAACAAGGGAGAAGCAGTCAAGAAACAATAGCGCAGCGACGGGGGCAGGGTTCTGGTTCCTCAAGGGATGTACATAATAACATGTCTTTGAGCTTTGCAGGAACTAATGTCCCTAACCAGGTGGAGGATGGAATGATGGTGTTGACTCTCCTGACTTTAATCTGTTAGACCTTCGCGGTCTCCTAGGAGTTTCGACTCGCCCAGGAAACAACAAGAGTCGGAAGCCGATGCAAAACGCAAGAGGTTTATTGAAGGCCGGTGCACCGGGGTTCCTTGGTCCTCACGCAGGAGGTCGAAGAAGGAACCCTTTTGGGCGCGAATATGTCAGTTTTATAGGTTCCCACTTCCCCGTATGTAAATTATAGATTTGGTTGTGTTCTCCTGCTGATTGGTCCCGGCTTAGGCTCGGACCAGAGAGGGAACTTGTCCCTAGCTGCCTGATTGGTCTTTGACAGACACCTTTTTTACATTTTGTTATCTCCCTCCTTCTCCCCAGCTGCCTGATTGGTCTTTGACAGACACCTTTTTTACATTTTGTTATCTCCCTCCTTCTCGGAAGGGGGCCGGACATCCTGGAAATTTACCCATTGTCTAAGAAGCCCCTACTGTCTGGAGAGTTCTTAATCATTAGCTGGAACAATGTCCCTCGAGCCCCACAAATCAACTACAGGTTGGACACTCTGGGCCTTTGCCCGGATTCTATGCTGAATTCTCCTCTGCTCAAGCCGCCTCATGAATATGCGTGGACCCTGAGCTTAAAACTTCCCCAATTTTGCTGTTCAGGGAGACGCTGCTTTGGGAAAGATCCCAGGTGTTCTTACTCGCTGCAAATAGTCAACTTTCTCCCAGTCTTTGGCTTGGTTGTCTATTGGCTTGACACCCACCAAGAGGGTGACCGCAGTTTTGGGGTAACAATAGCTCATGAAAAAGGATTAGAAACTTTATTTATATAGTATTTTATATAGTATCACTTTATCACATAGTTATTCAGCCATTACATTTTAATGAATGTACAGTGTTTCAACACGTAACTGAATCCTAGTAGCTAATGTTATTTTGATAGTTTATGTTGGACCACATAAAATTCTTATCTAATAAATGTCAGGTGTTTTACAATAATAATATCAAATTTTAGAGTAATTATAAGTAGAGAACCACAGACCTTTTTTAGGTCTATTTGACAAAGCTGACTCCCATCACACTGCCTATCACAGTTTTGTAAGTGTAAGCTCCTCCAGGGTAGGGACAAAGTTTTATTCATCTTATTTGGGCTCAAACAATGTAAAAGCACTACCATGTAGACCCCACAAGTAGAAGGTATGCAATATGGGTAGAATTAACCAAAGAGCTGGCGTGCAAACTGGCAGGCTTAGAGAAACACGATTCACATGAAAGGTGGCCATAGGCGTGGACTCTGGAGCCAGACAGCCTGGGTTCAAATCCCAACTTTCTTACTTGACTTTGAGTCTCAGTTCCCTGCTCTAAGAAATGCAGGTAATGATGCCTAAAGCTCAGCTTCTCTGTACAATGGCGCTTAATCGAATCACAGAGACAGAGTTTCTTTCTTTCTTTTTTTTTAAATAATTAATTAATTAATTTTTGGCTGCGTTTGGGTCTTCCTTTCTGTGCGCGGTCTTTAGTTGCAGTGAGCGAGGGCTACACTTTGTTGCGGTGCGCAGGCTTCTCATTGCAGTGGCTTCTCTTGTCGCGGAGCACGGGCTCTAGGCGTGCGGGCTTCAGTAGTTGTGGCTCACAGGCTCTAGAGCACAGGCTTAGTAGTTGTGGCGCATAGCTTAGTTGCTCCACAGCGTGTGGGATCTTCCCAGACCAGGGCTCGAACCTGTGTCCCTTGCGTTGGCAGGCAGATTCGTAACCACTGCACCACCAGGGAAGCCTGGAGACAGAGTTTGGGGTGAAGTAGAAGATGATAGCTTTTTTACTTTGCCAGGCAAAGGGGGACACAGTGGGCTCCTGTGACGAAAAACTATGTGTCCCAACCCAGGAGAATCTGATGAGGAGTTTTATAACAATACTTCCCGAGGGCGGGGTTGCTGACAAGATGAGGGTGTGTGCAGGGTCTCAGGTGGTCTGTCTCCTAATCTTGATGGGCTTCTCTGGTCCCTGTAATCTGGCCTCAGGTGGTTTCTTAGCTGCTCCTCCCTTGATTAGCAACTGTTCGAATCTGCCCTTTGGAACTCAGGGAAGGTCATGGAGGCTGGAGTCTTGCCTACAAGAAACGGGGGACAAGAAAAAGAGGCCTCTGTGCCCAGGAGCTCCACAGGGCTCTGCTTGGTTTCAATAATAATAACACCTACCTCACAGGGCGGTGGTGACGATTAAATGAGTTAATTAAAACATGGAAAGCATGTAGTATGGTCTCTGGTACATGGGATGGACACAATAATATTGTTACAGGAAGGGGGACCCCTTCCAGGGCCCACAAGTGGGCTCTTGTCTAACACTCAGAAATGAATTGTCTGAGGAGACTCAGGCGCTGACAAAGCAAGAGACTTTATTGGGAAGGGGCGCCCGGGCGGAGAGCAGCAGGGTAAAGGAACCCAGGAGAACTGCTCTGCCATGTGGCTTGCAGCCTTGGGTTTCATGGTGATAGGATTCGTTCCCGGGTTGTCTCTGGCCAATCACTCCGACTCAGGGTCCTTCCTGGTGGTGCGTGCATCACTCAGCCAAGATGGATTCCAGCGAGAAGGATTCTGGGAGGTTGGTAGGACATCTGGGCTGAAGTCTACTCTCTCCTTTTGACCTTTCCCGAATTCTTCCATTGGTGGTAGCTTGTCAGTTCCGCCTTCCTTACCAGGAGCTCCTGTTGTAAGATAACTCACGCAAGTGGTTACTACTGTACCTGACCAGGGCGGGCAGTGTAGGTTAACGGTTCCCCTAACAATATTAGCTACTATTATGTAAGATAAGCCCACATACTCAAAGAAGAAATATAAAATATAGGACTAATAATCACTTTTCCACCCCTTCCCCCTACACATCTTTTTCCAGACACATGCACACAAACACATCTTCGCACATACAGAAACCACTCATAAAAATGAAAAGAGAAGAGCTTCCTTCACAGGATACCAGGAAAAAGCCTTAATTCTCTCCTGGGGATCCGGATGTAGTGTCTGCCCTTTTAAGTGAACCCAACTTGCCCTTGTGAGCCTGAGCTGGGATTACCTAAAAGGCTTTGCAAGGCCTCCAAGCTCCATCCCTGGACTGGTTCCAGGTCATTTTCTATCTGCCAGGAGTGCTAATCCTTGTTCTTGGTGTGATTAGATCATCATCTTTTCAGATAATAATTTTTGTGGCTTGCTCCCTGCATCTTTTCTTTAACAATGCCCCATGACAATCTCTCTCTCTTTCTCCCTCTGCTGCCCCATACAAGCTGACCCTAGACTCTCAGTTCTGCTTGCTTCAGTGGCTGCGTTGCGGGGGGTGGGGAGTGGGGTGGCGGCAGGGTTGGAGGTGTGGTTAGAATGGAAAGTGCTAGTAACCTGCAAAGTGTCTTGACTTTCTTTGCTCAAAATCTAAGCCTGCAAGATAATTAGAGGTTTTGTAAAGTTGCTAGAAAGGTGAAGTGAATGTGTGCGGGTGAAATGGTTTAGAAGAAACACAAGGGGAGAAAGATTTCCTGCAGTTTTTTGAAAGGTTCTATTGTACTGTGACAGGGTTTGCAATCTGAAGGTTTTACCAGTAAAAGAGAGCTGAACATTGCTCCCTGACAAAAATGCCAGCATGTGACGTGATTCCAGGAGGACTGGCTGCACAGTATGCTGGGAAGCTGGAATCACAGGTACCTCATTAAAGATTTCCACAGGCAAAGCTCGGGTTGGAAGTGACAAAGAGCTGGCAGAAGGCAGACACGTGGACAAAGGTTATGGAATTCTCCAAGTGATCTATGTAGACAGTAGAGTAGAATCCATGTGCCCCTGTTGTAGGCTTTGGTGATGCAGAAAACTCTGGAACGGCAACAAAATGCCTGTGCATGGAGAATCTCTAAGAAATGACATACAGTTTCCCACCTGTCTGATGGGATGGGGCTCAAAATAGAAATTAATTTGATTTATTCAAAATAAAGAGGGCTGATGGCTCTGGCAGGGGTTTTTACCTTGCGGTGTCTTTACCCTTTCTTCTGCTACCGAAACCCTGGCCCCCTTTAAAGGGATTGTATCTTCTCCATTTGAGGACGCTTGATGAAATTGTTGATCAAATCTTCCTATAGCAAAGCAGGGAGGGCACAAGGTCCAGATTAGACCAGTTAGACTCCCCCTCTTAGGACTTTGATTCTTGAGAAGAGTGATACAAGTACCATGAACTGTTGGATCTGACTGATCTGTTTTAGAAGCCGTTAGTTCCAGCCAACTACATGGGTTGCCCTGGGTTCTGCCCCTCACAAGTTTCGTGCTTCAGGTTCACCGTGGATTCTGAGAATCTTCCTCTTCAATTTAGAAAGGCTTTTAGTAGAAATACAAAGTTAGAAGAATTGGTATTTGGGGTTCCAACTCCTAAAACTAACAGTTCTCCTAAATACCGTCCCACTGTGCATGGCTTTGGATTGAGCAACTGGTGACGAATTGCAGCTGTTGTTGGCCTTGACTCTTTGCCAAGATATGCATTTTGTCATCTCCTTTATTTTCACACACTGACCCTTCTTTTCCCTGCATCAGTCCAAGTGATTGATTCTTTCCACTCCCCTTCTCCCAGAATCTGCTTTATAGGGAGGAGGACCAGAGAGGTGGCCAGCTGACCCCCAAACTCCTGATCAGTTACAGGATGATGAAGTATCATCTTCAGTATGTCGCAAGATGAGATTTACTTCATTAATATCCAGTTTTCAAAACACTAGCATGAACCAATCTTGTTCCCATCAGTGGCTGATATCAAGAGCTGGATTAAGTTTTGTCCCCAAACTAAAGTGTTTTAAAAATGATTTTTCTTTTACCCTTTGGTGTCATTTCCTTTTATTTGAGTTGTAGCTTTTGTTTGCTATACAAATGCCATGATAAAATTTTTATTTTACTGAAAATTATTCATCTTAAAATATCAGTGAATTCACAATTGCAACCCAATTTTGAATATCTTAATTTATTTTTTTGTCAAAAATTTACTTTGAATATATATCAGTGTTGTTTTGAATCATTCAATAATAAATTTAACTTTATACTTGTTAGATGCATATTTTCTTGATTTTGAGTGTTTCCATTCCTCCTTTTTGGCAATTTAATCATTAATATTTTAATTTGATTGTGGTGGTAAATATAACTATGTTTTTGTCAAAAACCATAGCACTGTACACCACAAAGAATGAATTTTACTGTATATAAATTTTTAAAAAATGCAAAAAAGCAGGTTTTTTACTTTCCAGTCTCTTGCACAAAATTATAAAATAAGGAGATAAAAAGAAACTCAATTTTTTGTGTAAGCCCTCAATATTCATAGTGGGCAAGCAAGAATATAGATTATTTAGTTACATAGATGTACACATAGATCTTGACACTCAAAGTGCTAAATTCATAAATCTATGTCAACCATTTGAAGTATAAAAGGATGAAGGGAGAAAGTGAATTTTAAAAACATTAATTTCTGATAAGGCTCTAGAGCAAAAATTCGTGAAAGTAAAGAGTAAGAATAACCCATACAAAGGTACAAGGCACTATCAAAAAATATCTATGCATAGTGAGAGAGCATTTGGTTTTATAGGACTGTCTTTGTTTCCAGTTCTGGTTTACCACTGCTCCTGAAATAAGTTGAAAAAAAGTAGGCATTTAAAAGTTCAGGTACCAGGCATCCGTGGTGACGCAGTGGTTGAGCGTCCGCCTGTCGATGCAGGGGACACGGGTTTGTGCCCCGGTCCGCAAAAATCCCACATGCCGCAGAGCGGCTGGGCCCGTGAGCCATGGCCGCTGAGCCTGCGCGTCCGGAGCCTGTGCTCCGCAACGGGAGAGGCCACAACAGTGAGAGGCCCGCGTACCACAAAAAAAAAAAAAAAAGAAGAGAGATGGGAAAACTTCCTGGGCAGATAAAAATACCAGCCCTGAGTCCACTAAAATGTCAATCATTTTTGTCTTAAACACAACCAGAGTTTAGTCAGAATCCTAGTATTTTGTTAATAAATATATTCTTAAAGATACTTTTATCTGTGTTTATTAGGTATAAGTTTGAAGTAAGACTTTTGTTTAAAAAATCACACTAATGTAGAATAATTATTTTTCAAATTAGTTTTGTTGAAGGAGGTTACACTCTTTTTTAAAGCATTCTGCAAATATTTAAAAGATTTCTGAAATCTTTTATAAAAATGCTTTCAAAGCCAGTTTGTGAATTGCACAAGAAAATTATTCTCATTACTTCATAACAACATGTTAAATTTTAATGTCTGTAGTCAAATGTTTTATCATTAGCATTTGTCTTAAGAGAAGAAGACTGGAAGTTATTAAGTATATAGCGACAGTGAAATAATTTCAGGAGTCTTTAGGGATCAGACCACTGCCAAATTAACAAACAATAATATTTTACTCTTCAACTGCAGACTAGTCCATAAAATGGAACGCTGGATGTGGAGAAAGCAGTGGCAATAAATCCTTAAAACAAAAGTATGCTGTTTGGCATGCATTTAAAAATAAAATTCATGGTTGTTTTGGAACTGCCAAAAGATTTATTTCCAGTTTTGTTTCATAATATACGATTTGATTGTATGACGACGCAGTTGGATCTATCTTCAGCAGTAAATATACACATCTACAGTAGATATATATAAATATAAATATACATATATATATATAAAGGATCATAGTACAAAAATATGTGATTATAATGAAAAGTGTGGCCTCTGATCATTCTGTGTGATTGACTGAGAACTAATTATGTCCTAGTCACCATTTCATCCCACTACAGTCTTTGTATAGGCAAGGATCACTTCTATTTATTTTACTAGAGACCTAAAGGCACCAGGTCTGAAAAGGTTGTTTTCACCCCTCCTGAAACTTTCAGGGACTTGTTTTTGTATCTTTGCAAATCAGCTTGGGAGCACCTTCAAGGGAGATTTTGTTGCGTTTTGTTTTTGATTTTTCCAAGAGGGCTGCTTGGGTTCTGAGGTGGAGAGAGAAAAGGGTCATTGCAAAGGAAAGGTGCTCCTTTCCTTTGGTGGTGGTCAATCCACCACCACCACTGAAACCACCAGTGGCACCAGCACCACCGCGAGTCAGCTCAGGCCTCCTCGGCCTCTAATTATGAGAGTAACAGAAGTATGCTCTCCTGAGCACAGTGAAGAAAAATATAGATTTTCTCTAGATCTCCTCAGAGGGGTAACATTTCTCTTAAGAATTTTGGAAGGATGAGTAAGGCTCAGCAGGAGGGCAGAGGAGAGTGGGGAGAAAAGATCTCCAGGCCAAGGTGATGCTGTGTAAAATGTTCAGGAACTGGAAGCAGTTCACTGTGGACCAAGACCAGTGGCTTCAGGCCATGAAGCGTCCTGGTTTGTGAAGGAATTTGGACTTTATGAGATCTGAGGTCCATTTCAAATCGAGAAGCGATATGAGCAGGCTGCAGTTTGGAAGCATCAGTCTTTCTGCAGCTAGAGGAGGGATGCAGGCGGATGTGGTTAGAATCAGGTTCTCCAGTATTTTCCATGTGAGAATAGATGAAAGAAGTGACCTTATGCAGGGGTGATGAGAATGGAAAAGCGAGGAGACACGTAGGAGCTATTACTGATAACTTATGATCTACTGGATGTGAGGATTGAAAGGGAGGCATACTTCCTGCTGCCCCCAGAAAGATCATTGCAAAAAGTAGTTACGATGATCCACTCACCTGGTTTAAAGTGCTTTCATTGACTTCCCAGTGTTTTCAGACAAAGACAAAATTCCTTATCTAGTCATCTTTGCACCTCTAGTACTGAATATCTAGTAGACACAATAAGTACATATATTCTTCATCTCATCTCCTTCTCCCTGTTCTATGAACATGTGCCATTTAAATTGATATTCCCCTGAGGGTGGAGAGAGATTTTAAAGGAGAAAAACTGAAGTTAATGTCAGTGGCAGAATTGGCAAGAGCTCTGGGGACTCACAGGGACAACCCTGATACACGTCTTCTCCAAATAAGATAATTAGGGTAAAATTCTCAATAACCTATAAGTTATAATATAAATATAAAGATTATGATTATGCTCTTTTGCACATTTTACATTTGCTGAGTTGGTCCTCGGTCTTTGGTAGAATATTAATCAATGTTTTTAGGGTGAGAGATATGAATGTTCTAATCTTAGCGTGACCACAAGCTCAGACTATTTTATTCATTTTAAAGGACTTTTTTCATATAAGCGAAGCCCAGGGGTATTTTTAAGTGTAGAATTTTGACAAGGCCATCTGATACATTCCTATAAATGAATGCCTTGAGGCCTTTTCTGAACATAGTTAACCCAGTTAGGATAAACATTCTTAAAATTATCCTACATCAAATAAATATTGACATGCTTTTTAAGGTCATTTGATATAAGACTAGAATGTTAACAGGAGGCTAGATTTGATGCATTTTTTTAAACCAATAAGTGGCATTGAAATTCACTGCATTTATTTTAGAGTATAAACCTTAAATATTAAGAAATCATTTTGAATTTCTGTATCTCCTGTCACACCTTAAGCGGCTGGTAAATGTATACAGGCTATTCACATACGATGCTTGTAAAATGTTCTTCATATCCCATTGTTTTCTAGAATGCTCAGAAACCAAAGGACCTGAGATGATAAAATAGAAGATTCTTTTAAGCTATTATTTATCTCTTCATATTTCATTTTTTCCTTTCTGCGCTATGCTTCATAGGCAATAAAGGAAACAAAAAGAATGAGAATTGGGTCTGGGAGGACAAAATTAGAGAGGAAAAATAGTTTCTGTTATTGAGATAGATGATGGATTTATAGAGACAGGACAAAATGATATCATTCTTCTAATGAATATTTTTGTTCCAGTTCAAAACATGAATATATTTCAGGATTTGTGTGTGAAGGAGTATCCATTATAAGGAGAAACATTTCTTCTTGGGAGCCAAATAGCTGGGAACATATCTCATTTCACTGTAAAAGACACATATTTTGTTGATAAGAGAATTGATGATGTCTTCAAATTCCACAGAGTAGCCTCTTAATTTCTAGGTCTCAAGGAACAATTCCAAATTCCCCAACCACCTCAGATCAGGCTTTGAGCAAAAATTGATTCTAAGAAGTTACTATGTTTCCCAATTTTGGTTGCTTGTGTGTGTGTGTGTGTGTGTGTGTGTGTGTGTGTGTGTGTGTGTGTGTGTTGGAAGGGAAGTTGCTCAATTAAAAATAATAATTATGTGCAATTGTGGAGAAGGGAAGAAGTGGGTCTTGCATCTTGATTTTTAAAAATGAAATCATTAAGGCGATACCTTTATAAGATGACGCACTGTGTTTCCAGGTCCATGCATGGTCACTCCTGGAACACTTGGTCTCTCTCTCGTCACCTTGAGTTATCATTGCTCTCCAAAAATCAAGCATTGGCAGTGTCTTTCCATCTCTCCCTCTCTTATTCCTACTTAAAGGAATGTCTGAAAACCAGAATACTAGGTTAAAGAAGATTCCCACAGTCAAGGCAGATCATAAGGATTCAAGTGAGGGTGTCAGATGAAGAAGATATAAGAAGTAACACTCACATGTTTAGAGGTTGTGATAAACAAAATCTTCCCCCTCCCCCCGCCCCCACAGAGGTGACCATGCTGTAATCCTGGGAACCTATGAATATGTTATGTGACCTGGCATAAGGGACTTTGCAGGTATAATTAAACATAAATTGAGCTGAGGAGTTTTTTTTTTTTAAACATCTTTATTGGAGTATAATTGCTTTACAATGGTGTGTTAGTTTCTGCTGTATAACAAACTGAATTAGCTATACATATATATATATCCCCATATCCCCTCCCTCTTGTGACTCCCTCCCACCCTCCCTACCCCACCCCTCTAGGTGATCACAAAGCACTGAGCTGATCTCCCTGTGCTATGCGGCTGCTTCCCACTAGCTACCTATTTTACATTGGGTAGTGTATATATGTCCATGCCACTCTCTCACTTCATCCTGGCTTACCTTCTGACAGCCAAAAGTATAGTTAATACCTCTCACATCACCGATATGTTTCCTTTCCCTCACTGGAGATAATAAAAAAACTGAAGTTAATATCATTTCTATGGATGTTTTGGTACTTTTACTACATATATATGTATCCATAAATTATGTATACAATTGGTCTTTTGCATTACAAATTTTACATAAATAGTATTTCAATTTGATTTTTTCTTTAGCATAATGTTTTGGGGTAACCCACGTTGATGCTTATAGATTAAGTTCATGAATTTTAATTGCTATATAGATTGCCTATAATTTATACCTTTCCCTAACTAAGATAGGTTGTTTAAAAACTTTTGCTATTAAAAACAGTGCTACAGGGGACTTCCCTGTGGTCCAGTGGTTAAGATTCCACGCTTCCAATGCAGGAAGCACAGGTTTGATCCCTGGCTGGGGAACTAAGAGCCCACAGGCCACACAGCCAAAAATAAATAAATAAAAAATAAAATTGGGTCTTTAACAAAAAGTACAGCTGTCATTTCTAAAAACAAAAAACAAAACCGTGCTACAGGTTTAACAATGTATGCTCCTACCAGAATTGCTTAAAATATGTTTCTCCACCCTTTCTCAATTTTTTGAATTGCCAGACTTTTAAATTTTGGCCAATCTGCTGGGTGCAAAATAGTACTCCATTGTAATATTGATTGGGATATTTTAATGCTATTTAGATTTCCTCTTCTATAAAATTTTCTGTTTATATCTTTTGCCTGTAATTCTTTTCGGTTGTTTGTGGTTTTCTCACTGAATTCTGATCAGTTGATAACTGAGTCTCTATATGAATTTTTTGTCAGTTATATACATGTCAAATTCAATCCCCTAATTTTTTTTTTTTTTTTTTTTGCGGTACGCGGCCTCTCACTGTTGTGGCCTCTCCCGTTGCGGAGCACAGGCTCCGGACGCGCAGGCTCAGCCGCTCCGCGGCATGTGGGATCCTCCCGGACCGGGGCACGAACCCGTGTCCCCTGCATTGGCAGGCGGACTCTCAACCACTGTGCCACCAGGGAAGCCCAATCCCCTAATTTTTAGTTTGCCTTTTCACTTTGCTTGTGGTGTCTTTATTCATGCTGAAGTTTAAAGTTTTGATTCAGTTACATACATTATTTAATTAAATTTATTAAATTAAATTTATTAATCAGTAACATGCATTATTTATTTTCTGTAATTTTTTGCTTTTTGTGACTTATTTAAGAAATCACTTGTACCGTGAGATCAAAAAGACATTCTCATATATTTTCTTACAATAGTTTTATAGTTTTGCTTTGTATATTTAGATCTTTAATCCATCTGGAATTTATTTTTATGTATGCTGTTAAATAGAGAGGGATCTCATTTTATTTTCCTCCACATGGATCACCAATAGTCTTCACATCATTTACTGAACGATACCTCTCTTCTCACTGATGTTAACGCAGACGATTCCATTTACCAAGTTGCAAAATGTATGTGAGTCTTTAGGCTTTTTATTCAGTCACATTTGTCTATTTGTTGACATCTGTTTTAATTACTGGAACTTTATAATAAATAAAGGTATGCTCTTCTGCTGGTGTTTAAAATGGTCTGGGATATTCCTGGTTTACTTATCCATATGAATTTTAGGACTAACTAGTAAAATTCCACTTTAAGCCCCTCTCAGGATTTGATTTGAATTGCATTGAATTTAGAGAATATTTCAGTTCTGCCTAGTTTTTGTATCCAATTTGTTTATTATAGTTTTGTCGTTTTGTACGGATAATGTTTTAAGATTTGCCCTATATGTCCAATGAATTGATTATACACTATTGTTTTTTGCATTCCCGCCCCCCACCCCTCCACCTTCCTTCTGAATTCCGTTTTCATCTTCGGGAAGCACATTCTCTGGAATTCTTTCAGTGAGGGTCTATGAATGATAAAGATTCTTTGTCTTTGAATATTTCTGGATTTGGCCATCACTCTTCGTAGTGAATACTGGGAGGTACTACCCAGATTCCTCTTCAGAAGTGAAGGACTTGTTCCCTGAGCTGCTGGGACTGCAGCAAGCTGACAAAATGCAGCTGTCAGTCCTCTTAAGGAGTAATCTGGTCCCAGGTCACAGCCGCTTCCCTTGTCAGCCCACATCCAGTGACTGATGTCACAGGTATATAAAGGCTGGGCCCACTTGCCTCAACTCTGAAGGGACATGCCAGGTTCAAAGTCAAGGCCTTCAGTGAGACTATATTGCAGGCCAACTCTTCCCTCTGTCCAATATGGCTACTACCATCCCTTCCTCAGATGGTATTCCCAAAGCATTTCCTAACAAACTCCCTATACTCATCTTTGACTCAGGGTACGCTTCCAGAGAAGCCAACCCAAGATGGTTGATGTCAGGGTTGAGCCAAGGAAACAGGAGCTAATGTGGGGTTTTTGACTTGAATCATTGGCCACTGTCGATACAGACTTCCTTATTGGTGATAGATGAGGGACAGATGGACCTTGGCACAAGGTAACAGTGCAATAGTTCACCTTTTATCAGTAGTGAACTGGAATGTATTCTAATGGAAGGTAACACACTAGTGGGTGCAGTGTATCAGGCATTTAAGAAATATGAGGGGAAAAAAAGAAAGAAATACGAGGGAAATAGCAATCTTAAGGTCAGGGGAACTAGTTTTGTTAAGCAAAGTTGATTCTTTGGAAAAAGCAAAGGGCTGAGAATGATGAAAGGTTATTAAAAATTTAAGAGTAAAATTCAGGCCTCTTTGGTAGCAGATAAAGAAGCTTTTATCTCCTGCAGTGGAAGGGCAGAAAGAGCTGAGGAACAGGCCCAGCACTTAATCGTAAGTGAGGCAGAGCTCCAAAGAAGATCAACAACCACACAATCCGGTTAGGTCGGCCATGCCACAGTCACAGTGCTGGATTGGAAAGAAACCCTGACGCAATGGGCTGGGTTGTGATACCTGAAAATCTTGAATCCCTGGATTCCCCTGAACCCTCTGAGTCTGAACATGGTCCAATTTTCCCCATTAATGGCCTGAGCTTCCCTGGCTTGAAAACCATGCAGAGGCTTCCTCTTTGTAGTATAACCTGTGCTCCCCTCAGGATCTGCCCACAGCTTCCCTCCTGTCACTGGGTTAATAACTTGGCTTAAGTTACAAGGCAACCTGGACCATACTGTAATGAGTGACAAGAACAGAGTGGTAGTGAGGGAGAGGGGTCTGATCCTCAGAAAATTAGGGAGATGGATAACAGAATATGGTGACTCTGGGAACAAAATGGGATGGGTAGCGATCAAGGATATGGCTCAGTTTGTACAAACAAAAGAAATCAAGGGAGTGTATGACTAGGAGGCAGAGAGCAATACTCTAATAATGAGTCACAGTTCTTTGCCCAGTTTTAAAGTCTGAGCCAGTTTTTGGATCTGGAAACCATCAATAGGGAAAAGGCCAGATCCATAGGAAGAAGGCCCTGAAATATCATAAAAGATGTACACTGTAATAATCCCCCCAGTTCTTCCCCAGAGGGTTCTGTGCCATTTCCTTGGCTAACTATTTGTAGGGAAAATGGAAACATCAAAACATTTCTCAAGGGCTTCCCTGGTGGCGCAGTAGTTGAGAGTCCGCCTGCCGATGCAGGGGACACGGGTTCGTGCCCCGGTCCGGGAAGATCCCACATGCCGCGGAGCGGCTGGGCCCGTGAGCCATGGCCGCTGAGCCTGTGCGTCCAGAGCCTGTGCTCCGCAACAGGAGAGGCCACAACAGTGAGAGGCTCACATACCGCAAAAAAAACAAAAACAAAAACAAAAAACATTTCTCAGTGGAATGGCAGATACAGGAATTCACCTGCCTTCTATTAAGCTTTACATTAAAGAGATTTATAAAACTGTAAATCATTACTACTCTTCTATGTTTTTTGTTTGGGAAAATATAGTTATTTTTCATAGAAATATGCTATTTATGTTAACATGTGATAGATTTATCAAGATAATTTGTAATAAATAAACATTAAAATTTATCTGTTTTAATTTTTTATATGGTAAATATCAATCGAATATAATCCACATAAACAAAAGCTTGCTAGGGTTCTCAGTTTTTAAGAGGTTTTAAGGGGTCTTGAGACCAAAAATTTTAAGACTGCTACAATAGACGACATTGCAAGCGAAACCATCTGGGTGATATTGAAATAAGTTGCACAGTCTCTCTGACCAAGTTTCATCATGTGTAAAATTACGAGTTAACACTATACATGTAATTAGAATGCCAGGAGCACACAATGATATTGTTTAGCTGTTACTGATACTACTCTATTTTCTCTGTGAGAAAGGAGGCAATAATATCTGCTAAAATTGATGGAGGAAGTGGTAGAAGTTTGATGAAAGGGGAGAAGATGTGATAAAGCCCTCATGGAAAATGAGAATGATGGGCTTGATTAGGAAAATATAGGAGGCTTGCAGGGCAATTTTGAAAGATCTGTGGAGGTCAGTGACTTTGCATTTAGAGTAGAATCATGATTGTGTAACTTTTTTTCTCCTTAATAACACTCAGATGTCCAGAGTAGGAAAGAAAAGGCAAGCTGTTGAATTAACAGAATTGGGAATGTTCCAGTTGGTTTGCTCAGGACAAAAACATGGAAAATTGTGACTGAAGTGATGAATTGTGTTTTATTACCTGGGGAAGAAACGAAGGGAAGAAAGCAGGGGGATGATTGATAGGGAGAAAAGAGAAGGATCATTAGATTCGAAGTCTTCGTTAGGGACAGCTGAGAGAGTTGGTAATTAGGAAGTTGGTTGGTTAGATGTTTGAATTTTGGATTTTAGTGGTGGAGTAGTTCCACCTGATGACAAGGCCTCGGGTACAGTCATGAGAGTGGGTGCCTGTCTTGGAGCAGAGGTGATGGCTACTGGATGAAGAAATCCAGAACCCAAGAGGATGGATCTTCCATTTAGATATTAATGTGATTCTGGGTGGTGGCACAAGTTGGAAGTCAGGTTCCAGAGTCTTCCATCCGTGAGGAGAGGGTGAAACATAGCAACAAGGAAGGATAAAAAGTGGCACTGCTACATAAAAACGAGGATGAATTATGTGAGTGAGGCACTGGGAAGCAAGGGGACACACCCCACCCCCCTAACCAAGACATGAAGGAAGTGTGGGAAAATGCGCAACCTTCACTTTCCAGTTTAAAGCAAACGGACTCTGCAAGGGGGTGGGGGTGATGTTACGTTTCAGCTAAGGACAGGCAGCAAACACACTAGAGGCTCAGAATGTGGAAGAATTTGTTCACAAAAGAATGGAATTCCAGAAGGCCAGTGGAAATAGACAAAGGAGGGTAGCACAGAACTTCGCTGGACAACTAAAGGGACAACTTGTGGAGCAAACACGAAAAGTGGGATGTGAGGGCACAAAATACGCGGGTAGCAGAAAGTTTCCAGAAGAATTAGGCAAGAATTTTCTGTTTGAGTCAACTGATCCACTACCAGGTGGTAAGTTCATTTCCTTTTTCTTTTTAGATTTTTCTCTTCGCTTAGATTTCTCCTTTTCTGAAAACACAAAATTGAGGTAATAAAATTTCCACCCTTTCCCTCCTTCTGTTCCCCCATTTTTCCTCTTCTCTCAGTCATGTCCTCCGCCCAGGATTGGGAGACCCGCCCCCCGCGGAAGGGGGAGGGACGGGGCGGAGCGAACAGAAGTGAGCGGGTCTTCCCCTGTCGACGTGCTGACGTCAGAGGACATCCGGTCCGGCTCCTAGTACCTGGAAGTAGCTCTGTCCGCCTTCCTCGGGGCTTAGTAGCATTTTTTTTTCCCCCGGAATCGTGGTCCTCGAATTGGATCTGCAACCGCCGCGGGCGGACCTCACGCCATTCCCTGCCCCTCGGCCCCTGGAGTGAGCCCGGCCTCCCCGCGAGGGTGAGCGAGGTCGGCCCGGAGCGCGCGCGAGGGAGGGTGCCCCGCGGGCGGGGACGGCCGTTGGTTCCCAGAGTCGCGTGGCGCCTCCGCCGACTCTCCCCTGGGCTCCCCTTGCACCCCGCTGGGTCCTCCGGCTGCAGGCTTTGCCTCCAAAGCCGCAGTGGCCCCGGGCCTGTTTTCTCATTTCGTGACACGGGTCACGTCCTGAAGAAGTGGGAGCGTTCCTGGAGAAGGGCTTAAACCCGTATAACGCTGAGAATTAGAATTCACTCTTTAAGTTTACAAAACAAACTAGAGGAGAAAAAAATGAGGCTCAACTTTCCCAGCGGGTTCTCCCCGGGGGACGCAGAAAATTCAACCGGTGATCACCCTGCGATTATTTTTTTAGCTCCTTTGGCGAGGGCAGTACACAACTTTTCACCCTGTAAGTTTTGTCATTGTAAATACCGGAAGGGTGACCTAGTGGACCTGGACGTTACTTCAGGTAACCACCCACTAAACCTCCTTGTCTGGTTTGTTCATATTTTTAAGTCGCAACTAACCACCGCGCGGTTTTTTGATTGGGCATTCCAACATCAGAGTTGAAACCCGGAAATTAGGACAACTTTATGAGTGACCTTAGTATTGTTCCAGGTACAAGCTGGTGTATGATTTTGCTGTATTGTAATGAGAAATGTGAGTGTCAAGGTGTGCTTTCATGGAACTCTCTCCCTGTATCATGGACACGACTTTGGTTTCTTTGAATATTTTTGTCTTCAGGAAGGTTGTGTGTCAGTCACCAGTGAAACTTAAAACCGTGCTTGGAGGTTTGGAATTTGTAGATCTTGGATAGAGCCTAGAAGTCTAAATCTGTGCTTTTAGGGAATTCCACAGTTGATTTTTGAGAACCACTCTTAGAAAAGACTTTTTTAAAAAATACATGTATTTTGAAGAATATTAAGAAATATGAGATTCTATTTCAAAGCAAGCACATGGACTCATTCATTCGTGTATCTATTCATTTGTTAAGGGTTAATTTATTTCAGGCAGGGCTGGGAAGCAAACATTGTCAAGAAAGATAGGGCTGGAACCCTCAGGGAACTTGTGTCTTCAGATGGGATGAAAAGCCAAATAAAAATGTGTTATTTAGTGAAGACCTTGTTTTTCTAAATGAGGTAGTTCTTTCAACTACCTGATAAAAACCAGTTTTAAAGTCCTTATTTTGATATGTGTGGTAAACACGTACTGTTAAATTTGAACCCTGTTAAAATTACATGCTCACTGCAGGTAAAAGTAGCGGGAAAGGCAGCTTTCAGGGAGTCAAAGCTACTCAGATGCCTTTAATATCTTTTCGGAGAGGGTAGTTTGGCTTTGTAGTTAATGTTGTCATTTGACTTGACTATTAGATGTTTTATTCAGGTATTACATGGGAGAAATTAGACATACTAGAAGACTTGGCAGCATCAGGTCATCTGAATATAGGGCTTAAAAAAGTGATATAAACTGGGTAAATAATATACTTTTAAATGATTCTTGTTATTTATTCCTAATAATTTTTTTTCCCTTGCTACAGAGTAATTTTTAAAGAATATTGAATATCAGAGAAACGTTTTTTGCTCTGTGGGAAAGAAAACCATTTTGGCTGTTAGGATAAATCTTTTTGATGTTTACATTTTTTAGAACTGTTTGGTAATACAAATAAGTGCCTTATTTTAAAAGCCATCTATTTGGGATGATGTGTGCTAAATGATGCATAAAGGCTTAAAATGTGCTTAACCATCAAAAGAGCAGGGTTGAGTTTGAAGTTTAATGAGAATTAGAAGATTTCATTCTGCTATTCCTTAGTTTCTTTAAAATAGCAAATGCAACAAGGCAATTATATCTTCTCTGTTTGCTTGTGTAGAAAGAAGGGGAGATGCCTAAAAAAAAGACTGGTGCGAGGAAGAAGGCAGAGAATCGCCGGGAACGTGAAAAACAACTAAGAGCATCAAGAAGCACTATCGATTTAGCTAAACACCCATGCAATGCTTCAATGGTAAGTTTTTTTGGTTATCAATTGAAAAACTATATAAAATCTATGTTAAAGGCATGTCTGTTGTTTTCATTAACACTGAGTAGTGGTGAATTTTGTTTGATTTTGCTATTTCTGAAAGCTGTCATATTATCTTGGCTACCATTGGTGACAAATAGATATGTATTGAACAGGAATACATACTAGGAACTGTGTGACATTCTCCAGCTTCTCTAACCTAGTATGCCTTCCTCAGTTTGTCCTATTAATTGGAGCCTTTTCATCCTAAGTCATCCTTACCTCTTCCCTTCCTTTGACCGTATTTCTCTGAGTTGTCCCGTATCTTCCTGTTTCCACGCCTCTCTACTTTTTCTGTTCCCACTCCTCTTCTTTTTTTTCTTTTTTGATTTCATTGAACACATATGAAATGCTTAATGTGACTTAATTCCTCATATGTGTATTGTGTGCCTACTCTGTGCCAGGGACTACTTTAGGCACTGAGGGGAATACGTAGATGAATGACACAGTCCTGGTTTCCTCAAGCTTATATAGCTCAGTTGTTTTCTGTATTACTTAATGTTTATCAATGACAGAAATCCAACCTAAGTAACTTCAGGGGGAAATAGTTTATTGAATGAGTAATGGGCTAACTTGTGTAGTTGAGAAGGGCATGGATGTAGCTGGGATGCAGGGACAGCTGGAACCTGAAACAACTTGTAGTTCTGTCTTTTGCTTTTATTTAGTTCCATTTTCTCAGATTGTTTTATTCCATTTTGGAGGGTTCATAGCCACTGGGTCCATAGCTCCCATGTCTCACATCACATATTGTTGCCCTCAGAGAGGGAAAGAACTCCGATGGGTTGGGCTTGGGTGGGTGCCCAACCCAGGATTAACCAGCATTTGTACTGGGTTGGTGGGGGGGTGAGGGGGAGCGAGATGACATAGCACAGATAGGACAGTGGGGACTCCCTCGTCCGTGCCAGGGTGATTTCTAGAGAAGAGAAGGAGGACAAAGAAATGATTCATACATAAATATATACAGTGAGGGCTAGACTTTGGTAAGTGCTGCAGAAAAGGTACAATTGGGATTAAGGTTTATTAGGACTGAGGTGATAAAGGTGAGTGTGGAGTTGGGGTACAGTTCACAGAGGAGGTGGGATCATCACCAGGACTTCCAGTAGGTGAAGAAGTGAGGATGGACTTCTCAGGGAAAAGTATTAGAATAAGTAAGGCATGGAAAAGAAGTAATACAAGACATATTTTGAGAATGGCTGACAAATAGTGACTTGAATCTAAAGAGAATAGGCCAGTGAGGTTTGAAAAGTGGTTAGAGACCAGATTGTGGAGAGCTTTTTAATACCATGTTTAGAATTCTGGCTTTTCTGTGAGCTTCAACATACTGTGTTCTCTACTGTTTCTTGTGTTCATTCTGTATTATTTTTCTGATTGCTTAAAAAAAAAAATCCAAAAAACAGACCACTACTATATTTAGCCTGTTTTGTGAAAAAGCCACTTTCTCTAGTGTGGTATGCCCCCAAACATACCTTTGTTGTTAAAAGTATGTATAGATGCGTGTACTCAAGGGTGGAATTGGAGGGTTTGGGCAAATGTCACTTAAATTTTAACATGAAAAACGGTATTCTTTATAATTCAAGTAACTTTGCAGTTTTCAGCCAGTAGACAAATTAATGTTATATTTTTATATTTTACAGGAATGTGACAAGTGTCAGAGGTAAATTTTTATTTATTTCTTTTTCTATCTATATATAATAATATAGACTGACCTTTTATCTGATATTGACTAAATTTTAAAATTTTCTTTTACATGACAAGACGGCAGAAGAATAGAGCATTTTGCTATTTTTGTAATTCTGTACAGAAGTTACCAATTTGTGCACAGTGTGGTAAGTATATGATCAAAACACATGCTTTTCTTTTATCAAACATTTGTTTGGCATTTAATCAGTTTGAACCTGTGGGTTCATCATTATCATTTACAGTAATGTTATACCTTACTATTAATAAGACTACATAAAATGTTGTTTGGCCTATCAAAAAACTGTCAAGCCTTGGTGTTGTCTCTTTGATGTAATGCTGGAAAATAATTAAGATACAGTTTAGATAAAGGTACCACATGTTGTTTTAAACGTGGAAAGATTAGATTTCAGACTAATAACATTTGGTGATGCTGCATTTTTATTTATACTGTCTTAGTCTTGTCGATATCCTTTGTTTACTTTCCTAAATTTTGATTTCTGCTGATACTGCCTGCAGTGTGTTAGGCTGTTGAAAATAATTTTATTCCACATTTACCTGGTGCCAGTTTTTGTGATCAGTTGTTTTTCTGTTTGGTTCTTAGCGTATGATTCTTGAATTTCCTCACATGTATTCCCAAGTGAGTGGAATAGAGTTCCTAAGCCACTTACCTAGTTCCCAAGTATAAGTGGAAACTTTTATTCAGAGTAAAACTAAATAGTAGTTCATAGAACAACAAGATCCATGTTTCCCAAATAGTCTTCCACAGAATACTTGAGATATTAGTAGGTATTTCTTAAAGCAGAGCATACATTTGAGACACGCTGCGTGTTTCATTCCCTCATTCCCACCTGGGAGAGTTCTTTTACCTATGTATGTGTTAAAGGTTCTGAAGACCTCCAGTAGAGAAACCTGATTAATTGTCTTTACTCCAGGTTTGTCCCGCAAACTTTTATTTGAACAAGTATCCCCTTTGCTTATAGGATAATAGTTTCAGGTGAAACACAGTTTGAGATATGCTCATTTAACTGTGTTTATGCATGATAACATTGCAGAAAGTTAGGAAGGCTTAGGGCCACACCCCTGAATGTTTCTAGTGTAGGTCTAGCTTTCAGAGACGGCTTTGAGGTATGTAATTAATGGAAAAGAGAACACTGGCCTAGATAGACCAGTCATTTGCCAGTTTTTATATCCTTATTTACAAAAGACAAATGGATGTAGAGTGAGAAAATAGACTGTGGAGAAGATTGAGATAAGCTGTCGCTAGGCCCTTCCCCTGTTTTCAGCGTTTGTGGTGCTGTGTACGGATACACTTCCCACTCACTGATTCTTGTCTTTAGTATTGGACAGGGGGCTGCTGCCCCTCATTTCCTGTTTCTCTTCCCATTTCCTGTTGTCTAGCTTTGTTTCTTAGGTAATCAAGGAAGTGGAAAATTGAGCATCTTCTGTTTCTTTCGTGTTCTGCTTTGTGGAGTCTGAGATGCGTGATTAATATGTCACCATTAATCCTCTCGCAGCATGTGATAAGTGAATGTCCTGACAGTGTTTCGGGTTGGTAATTCGCTGCTAGATAAGAGCTCTTGTGGCTGTATTGTGATTTTTAGCTTTATCATTATATTCCTGATTTTTGTGCTCATTTGGGCACTACTTGACAATTCTTTTAGAAGAATGTTTACCCAGGGGCTAAGTTTGTAAATTTTTAACTATGGTCCAACATAAAAAAAAAATGAACCAGATAATTTGCATAATTATTATTTGATTTGCTTTGGTTTGATATGTTCTAGGGAAAGAAAGAAGCAGTAACTTCAAATCAGACTGCGTTTATTGTGAATTACAAAGTGTAAAATTCACTTTTAAAGCATATCATTTAAAAATCTCCCTGAATTCACCTGAAAATTCACAAGATTTTTAACTGCTTTAGTGATTATTAGATTACAAAGCATAACCTTCAAATTTTGATTTTAGTACAAACATGAATTATCATATAAGTTCCTAATCTCAAAAGATCTGACTCAGGTAATGAGGTCTCAGTTATATCCATTTTCTTTTTTCAGTTATATAAGCAGTAGATAGTGCTGGTCTCTCTTTATTTTCAAATTATTTCCATAGGAACTTGGGCTAGATAAAAAGAGGAATTAGTGAATATTTGCATGTAGTACTTTGCAAGACTAATAGTGAAAATTTGTTTCTTTGCTAGGGAAAACAAAGTGCATGATGAAGTCTTCTGACTGTGTCATAAAACATGCTGGTGTCTACAGTACTGGCCTTGCCATGGTGGTAAGCTTCTTGCAGTTATCTTTTAGACCAGTAGGTTTCCAAGGATAAGGAGAAGGCATTCTGACCAAATGTAATCAGTCTGTAATTATCTGTGGCTTGTTTCAGTATGATTTTCACTTATTACCCACTTGTTTTTGACTGCTTTCTTCTTTCTTATTGGAAAATGTATAAGGAAGGGAAACTCATCTAATGTTGACCTAAACAACATTCATTTGTTAGTGATACCTTTCTAATATATCTTAATTAGACATCACAAAATATTATTTACTATACTGAAAGTGCTGCTAAACTAAGATTCAGTCTTTTGGTTGAATAAGCAACGTAGTTCCAAAAGAACCTAGGATTAATTGTTTTTTAAAGCTTTACATTTCAAAAAAGAGTACGTAGTTAACACAGAATTATGCTCTTTACTACATGTAATTACATGTGGTTCATTACATGTCGTTATCTTTGTTACATGTAGACGTTTCAAAGAAAATTCATTATTTTAAATAATAGAAGCAGTTGCATTGTGTGAGGCATTTTGCTCTTTTTTTCAAAAAAATGTTATCCTTTTGACCAGTTTTACTATATTCTATTGTGTGAACTTATTCTTAGGTCCAAATGTCAGTCCATGAGGAAAGTAATATTTATAGTAGAATATTCATAATTTTCCAAGAACACATAATTTCCCATCATGAGGCAGACCTTTATATTTTTCATGAGTGGCTATCTTATAGAAGAGTTGGAATTATTCATAATCATCTTGTGAAAATTCTTTATTTTAAGTATAGGATTGTCAGTGTTATCTTTATTCAGAAGCTGTTGTAATCTTCCTTGGTAGTTTGCTTATGTCTAGATTTATCAAATTATTACTTTTTTAATTCGCTGAGTTGTATGAGTATGAATGATCTCTTATATAAAGAATACATTAAAGTAGAATCATGCATCATTAGCTCTAAATTCTAGAAAAGTGATTTTTCTGGCCATCCTCTATTTGCTGATTAAGATTCCCTCTCCCCGACTCTTCCCCCTGATTTGCCCTGGGAGCCTGACTTGTGTGGTGGGCTGGATCAGTGTCTTACTTAGGGCTTAGCCCTAAAAGGACTTTGGCAGGAGACCTGATGATAGGAGGAAATTATGATCCAGGTGTTTATTCTCCCAGCTTACTCCCTACCAGCTTGTCCTGATTTCGACATGGATTGGCCACCAGTTCCTCTCCATATGACCAGGTAGTCCTCTGCATACAGCTGGCTCTCTCTTGTGGTTGTAGAACCTCCCTCCCTTCCCTGCCCTTGGCCCTTCAGCCGTAGGGGTAGTATCTGCATCATCCCTGACGTTTTCGAAGCCCTTCCCTGTTCTTTGTGAATTATCTCTTTAAACTCCCCTGGATTACCTAGTTTAGTGTGTCATTCTTCTCTTGCTAGAACCCTGAGTAATCCAAGAGATAGATTCGAGGACTTGCTATCTGCACTGGTTATCTATTTTTACAAGTCCCCAAACATTCTTCCTATTTGCTCTTTTCCACTTTTGTTACAGTGCCTTGAATAGTAGAACAGTGAATTTTGAGGGTTAGAAGACCTGGATTTGAATCACAGCTCAGCTCTAATGTAGCTCTAGAACTTGGACTTAGTCTCAGGCCCCTGTCCCTCCTCACCTGTAAATGAAAAGCCATCCAATTCCATTTCCTTAAGGTTCTTTCTAGCTCTTAGTGTTCTGTAGATGTCATTGTGTTATTAAAGGTGTGTGTAGTCTTACAGTCTTACCTTACCTGCCATTTAGTTCCAAATATTTTATTTTAGTTTTATTTAACAAAGAGATATAATAATGATTTAATGCATAAGTTGCCTTAAAAAGATGCTGGCAGAAGTTTAATATTTTCTCTCTGTTATTCTAGAAAAGCTATATATTTATTTTATAAATTACACAGATAAGAAGGAACTTTCTTAAGTCAGGAATGTTAGTATTTGAAAAAACTTCATTTAGTTACCAGAATTGCTGTAGACAGGAATGCTTAAATTATGGGCTCTAGACTTCATTTGATTTATTGTAAAATTCAGTTTGGGGGCAACACTGTCAGCTCTTTGACTTATTTTAATGATTAATATTAGCGTTAAGTGTATAGTTTCCCTTCTGCTTCTTTTTCTTTTGATTTATATATTTGTATATTGTAAATAGCTATTGGTGAAGTAGTTTGATTTTCAGGAAACACTCTTTAATTTTGGCTTAAACAGTACATTTTCTTTAATGAAGCCACTCGTTATCACTTAAGGTTGATAAGTGGCTAAATGTATATAATTTTGGTGGTTGCCACTGCTTAAACTATGGCTGCAGCCAGTTGTGTCAAAGGTTAATTTTTCATGTTCTTTGGTTGCAGGGTGCAATATGTGACTTCTGTGAAGCTTGGGTTTGTCATGGTAGGAAGTGTCTCAGTACACACGCCTGTGCCTGCCCGCTTACCGATGCTGAGTGTGTGGAATGTGAACGGGGTGTCTGGGACCATGGTGAGTGGTTACATACAAATGACGAGCTTTGCTGGAAGTGAAGGCTGACTTGGAAACGTTCTGGATGCTCTTTTTTTATGATGTTTTTTTTTTAGGATACTATCAATCATAAGTACTGGCACTGTTCTGGTTGTCAGTTTAGTTGGAAAAGGGATTTACACCAGCAGCATCAGGCAATACTAAGATTTTTACCTAGGCAGGTAGGGAGGGGAGTAAAAGGGGAGGAAGTGTCTCTGAGCATTGTGAGTATATAAGGGTAGCCAGGGTACAGTGGGAGTTCACTCTTTTATGGTTCAATTTGTCAGTTTTCTTTGTAGCCTTTGCCGGAACAAAAGCTGCTGTGATATTTTAGTGTAAATCTGAAATAACTTGCCATCTTTTCTGAGCAGTTTTACAGATAAGTTTTTAAAATTAAACTTTATCATATTTACATTTGTGGGTTTTGTTCTTTAATCCAATAGGAGGCAGAATTTTCAGTTGTTCTTTTTGCCATAACTTTCTTTGTGAAGATGATCAGTTTGAACATCAAGCCAGCTGCCAGGTTTTAGAAGCGGAAACATTTAAATGTAAGTTTTTATATATTGGATGTTTATATATTGGATGTTCTTTATACCCAAGATTCTTAATAGTGTTAAACTTAATGAAAAAGGAATCTAGTTTCTCATGCGGCCTCTTATGGACTGTAATTTAATTCAATATCTATTTTCTGTTTGTAGAAAAAACTTAGAACGCATATAGTCCATTTTTGTCCAACAGTGTGCCAGTGACATATTGGTTGGGTCAGTTCTTCATTTTGTGGGATTGATCAGGCACTGCAGGCCTTGCAGCATCCCTGATCCTGAATGCTAAAAGTCATTTTCACTTCCAAGTTATTATAACAACTAACATACCCTCCCCCACCCTGTTTTCAGGTGTCCGCAGATAAGTGGTACACCCCTAATTTGTTCCTGCTAGTTGGTTCCAGTGACTCTTAGACAGGAATGTGCATCATAAACACCTGTGGAGGTTTTTTAAAAGTACAGGCGTCAAGGCCTCATCCCTGGAGATTCTATCTTTAAGTGGGTGGCAGGTGCCAGGCATCTGTATTTAACCTGCACACATAGCTCTCATGTATATCCTAGTTTGAGAACCAGTGTTTCATGGTATCATCTTTAGAGATAGATTGCATTTTATTTTATTTCTATTCTGTTGATTCTCAGAAGCTCAAGTTTTAGATTCAGACATTACTCGAATTCTACTTATTGGCCATATGTTTTTGGGCAACTTACCAAATCTTTCTAAACCTGAATTTTGTTATGTATTAAAGAAAGATGCTAATTTTTTCAAGGAGTTAATTGAAGTGAGAACCCATATAAAGCATAAGTATGGCACCTGTCACTTAGAAAGCCCTTATTGAATAGTAGGTACCACTGTAGGAAAGACTCAGATTCCAAATTCACTTTCTTCAATTTGGTTCTTGTTCTGCTATGAAATGCCAATCCTTATACTTATCTATAAATTTAAAGTTGATAAGTCATCAGTCTAAGACACACATACACACACATATGTAATTCTTGTGATATTTATAAAGAAAATCTCAAAAGATTAAAGGAACATCTCAGAGTAGTTAGCCTTTTTGAGCTGTTCCTAGGCTTCTGCAGAATGTATAATATAAAAATTGAATTATTTCATTTGGGACTTGGGAACCTTGTGTATTCCGTAGCATTTAAACCCCAAAGACAGGCAACTGTAAGTGATAAGGCTATATTTCCATCAAGAAGTTTTAGTGATTCAGTAAAAGACAAAGGAAAAATAAAGACACTGAATAATTGAAAGCATTTTAAGATAAATTTATTACCATGCCTTTGATAGCTCATGTTAAAGTCATTCTCATTGCAGATTCACAGGTTTCCTTGGTTTACTGTAATTTATCGTCTTTCTTTCCTTTTTTTTATTGCTTTATTTTTTCTTTGCCATTTTTCCTTCACCAGTTGCCATTCACTACTTGAAATATTTTCTCTGAAAACACTGTTCTCATCATACATATAAGTCCCGAAGATAGTTTGTTTCTATTCCCTTAATTGGTCATATCTCATCATTTTTGGATTTGAGCGTACAACTATGAATTGGAAGATACGGAAATTCTATAAAATACTTCTTTACCTGTATAACCAGTGGGAAGTATGTTTTGAGGGGGAAAAACAAAAACAAAACACATGTGTGTACTCTGCCCTTATTTTTTAAAATAATGAAAGTGGCCCGGGGACTTCTAATTTAAATGGCTTACTGTCAGCAGGCTTTGATGTATTCTAACCTGCTTTCTTTTAAAATACTGTGAAGACATAGAAATAGATTTAAAAAGAAAACCATTCCCCAGTCTCAAACTAGGAATGTCACAATATTTTTTAGAATCTGGGAGAAATGCATTTTTTATATAAGTTCAAGATTTTATCTCTTGGGTAGAAAAATAACAGGGCAGTGAAGTGGAGTGCCTGTGTGTTTTTGAGGTGTAATTAGGGAAAGAAGACTGGCAAGGCCACATCCCATCCTAGTGGTTTGGGTTTCCGGCGGTACGGGTGAGGGTGTGATAGACAACAACGAGTTTCTTGGGATTGTGTCATGGTGGCATGTCAAAGATTCAGGTGGTGGGGATGGGAGAAGATTCTGTATCAGAAATGCCTGGTGCACAGGGAAATTGGGTTGGGCACTTTGTACTTACAGTCTGTGTTCTGGTTCTGTACTTGAAAGGGATTTGTAGCATTTTGGTGATATATATCCTCTTTTGACTGAATGAAGAATGAACCTAATTACTCTCTAGGCATACCTTCAAGTAGAAATGATTGAGATTTCAGGTTTTTTCCTCCACAGACTGAAATAATATAGTTATTATTGGAGTAATTTGGTATACTTATGTATTCCTAATATATACATATATAATAAGTACTCAGTTGATTTTTACTTTTATTATTAGCATGTAGGACAGGTAATATAAATCCATCTGAAATAGCAGTGTCACTGTGGAAGGAAGCAGGATGGTTGGACAGAAGCAATAATAATACACATAATTGAGAAATCATCATTGAGTTTTTAAAAAAATACTTTCCTGTTCAGATTGAAAAAGCTCCCCATGACCCAGGCAAACTTAAAAGAATCCCCAACTTAGAAACATCTGCAATATTTGAATTATAAAGATAGATTTCCTTTTGTTTTCTTTACTTTTTCAAAACCTCTAAGTAAATTGAGAGTTAACAGTTTATATTTAGACTATATCAGGGTAAGGCTTAATTTGTTTTCTTGTTTCTATACCTCTCTTAATTATTTTTGTCTGTTCATTTTTTGGCATATTCAATATGTGCCAGACAAATTGGCTTTTCTAAAATATTTGCTCTTATGTTTAGGAGCATTATTTGCATTAACATTTGCATTAATTGTAGATAATGACCAAAATTAATGTGGCTTACTGACTAAAATAGAGATAAAATATTTTAGGATTTTTCCATCTGTTTTCCTGCCCACTTGAGTATTATTTTCTCTTCATAGTCACACTTTTCCACCTGAAGTATTCTATTCTCATATCAGAAGTTTGCAAAAAATGGCAATAGCCTACAACACGAGGAGAGAATATATATTAATGGAGACAGTTATTCTTTTAAAAATTGAAGTTACATCCTTTTTTTTTGACTGTGTTGGGTCTTCGTTGCTGCACATGGGCTTTCTCTAGTTGTGGCGAGCGGGGGCTACTCTTCGTTGCGGTGTGCGGGCTTCTCATTGCAGTGGCTTCTCTTGTGGAGCATGGGCTCTAGGCACACGGGCTTCAGTAGTTGTGGCTCACGGGCTCAGTAGTTGTGGCGCACGGGCTTAGTTGCTCCATGGCATGTGAGATCTTCCCGGACCAGCGCTTGAACCTGTGTTCCCTGCATTGGCAGGCGGATTCTTAACCACTGCACCACCAGGGAAGTCCTGAACTGTTATATCCTTAAGTGAAGAGACCAGCCAATGTCACTGAAAAAATGTTTTACCATTTCAGTTTCCTAAATATTAATGAAGCTTGCCATCTCCTAGTTTTGGAGCAATAGAAGGAGATTGGAGGATAAAAGAATGCTGTGTCTGTGCAATTGCTGGGTTACTTGCATCTGGCTGGGGATTCCATCTCATTTTTTGTATCCTCTAGGTTATGAGACAGAGAAAAAAACGTTGATAATTGATCTAAGATAGTACATCAAGTATAAATCTGTGGAAAAGAGTGTTTTCATTCCAAGTTTGAAAATGGATATTATGTACTTTCCCTCACAGGTGTTTCATGCAATCGGCTTGGTCAGCATTCCTGTCTCCGTTGTAAGGTATACTTTTATATGTTTTCGTTTTTGTTTTTAATCCCCATACTCATCCATCAGCTCTTGGATTATTTATAGCTATAATAAATCTACAAGGGTCCTTAAACATTATGTAATTTACTTTTTTTATTTTAGAGATTGTGAATGAAGTTGAGACAGCTTAGAGGCATTTCATAGGTCATCTAGTTGGCTTGTCTTAGAGTTGACACTAGTGCGTGTGTCACCTGAATCTTAGCTCAGTGTTTTTATACCTTATGTTTGTAGAGAACATTCTGACCAAAATGATGGGAGCATATTTCACCTTATGTCAAAATGCACTTGCTTGGTAGAGTTTGAGTACAGTGAACATTTCCATAATGTTGTGTTTCCTTAGACCTTGTCTCCAGCATTTCCATTTGTCAAAGATCAGTAAACAAATGCAGCTGATTCACTGCCTCTCGGAGTCATTTCTCTGGTTCCTACTAATACTCCAACCCTATCTCTTAATTCTCCCCCAACTCTTCTCCAGTTCTGTGTGTGCTGTTTCCTCTGCCTTAGATCACTCTTCCGTCTTTGCTTACCCTGCTGCACCCCCATTCTCCTGCCGATCTCGGTTAAGACTTCACGTCTCCCAGGCAGCCTTTCCTGAATCCTGGGTCTGGTTTGGCGCTTCTCCTCTTCACTTCCCTTGCAATGCGTAGTGTGTGTAGCTGCCTCTCCACTTGTCTGTGTCTCCAGTTAGACTGTGTGCTCTGTGCAGGTAGATAAGCTGGTCACCATTATGTCATCAGAGGCTTTGTGAATACTCATATTTACGAAGAAACGTGTCTACATATCATACTGTGCATATATTTTCTGTCTTGTGTTTAGGCCATAGTTCAGAAGAGTCCTGGCAGAGACCTTTTCCTTTAAGGAATTGAAATCAGGAGCATGACCAGCCCCAACAAAACTCCTAATCTCTGCCCTAGCAAAAGTATATCTTAACTTTACATTTCCTTGAAATACTAAGTGATGTCTTCATATATTTTTTGAATTACTTATTTAACTTGCTTATTTTTATTTCTCCTATATAGGCTTGTTTCTGTGATGATCATACAAGGAGCAAGGTGTTTAAGCAAGAAAAAGGAAAACAGCCTCCCTGCCCTAAATGTGGGCATGAAACTCAGGAAACTAAGGATCTTAGCATGTCAAGTAAGGCTCTTGTTAAAATACCACTGGGGTGATTTTGCTTTCTTGCTTAGACGAGGTTTACCTCTTCTTTTTCTCTTTCTCTTTTTGTTTTCGCCTTTTCTTCATATTTGAAAAGATGAATGTGTTCTCTTATGCAAATGGAATTTTATAGCCTTGGAAAATTTGTGGGTAAAATTTCCCAATTTAACTTAAGAAATATACCGTCATTCACTCTGATATTTGGCATTTGCTTCAGTTAATGACATAGTGAATACTGAAATTTAAGACCAAAAAGAATGATTTTTCTGTTTTTGCTGAGGCTTCATTTTAAATAATTGAGTAGCAATAAATCCTCAATATTCAAGTGGTGGTAATCTTCAGTACTTGCAAGTTGGAATTCATTTTGAAGCTATTCTTATGTGTGTGATATTTGAGCAGTGATGCTTATTATGTTATACGTCACTACTGTAGGAAATTGTTTTACAGTTTTCATATAACTTTTCTATGAAGGAATGCAATTACTACAAACATGCTTACAGTAATGAAGCTCACAATTTTATTAAAGAGAATTTGACTCTTTACCAAACATAATGGAACCATAATTCTAAATGACTCTGACAATACTTTGTTTAATCAAAGACAGAGTTATACAGTGAGGTGAGACATTTTTTACACTTACCTTTGTTTTGCTACTAAGGCAGAAGAAATGACAGCCTTTGTCTTCTAGGACATCTGAATTATAAAGTAGCTCTCTTGAGAAGAGTGTAATGACATGAAATCACCTGTTCTGTGATTTGAAAATGCACTTTTAATTGATCAAACAAAGAGCATTTTAGTTTTTAACGTGCCTTATTTAACTTATGTACGGAGAATGCTATTATTCTTAATTCATTTTCCTACTTTGTCTAGAATTAATGAAATGACACTGTCATCTTTATCATTTCTTATATATGATGTGTATGTAGACTCTAAGTAGGATGGAACTGATGGTTGTTTCTAAGGTCTCCTTTCTTTCCAGTTAAATGCTAAGTGAGGAAATAAGGAAAATGTGACTGACTTCTTCATTTGAGAGTAAGAAGCAGCCAATCAGCTTCATGTAACTTCATATATTGTAGAGGAAAATGAGGATGTAGAGAATTGGAGCTAATCAGGTGCCACATACATATCTGTCTTTCGTAGCACGCTCCCTGAAATTTGGCAGGCAGACTGGAGGTGAAGAGGGAGATGGAGCTTCTGGGTATGATGCCTATTGGAAGAACCTTGCATCTGCTAAGTATGGTGATACCAGCTACCATGATGAGGAAGAAGATGAGTACGAAGCAGAGGATGATGAAGAGGAAGAAGATGAAGGTGGAAAGGATTCAGATGCTGAGTCATCAGATTTGTTTAGTAATTTGAATTTAGGAAGGACCTATGCCAGTGGCTATGCTCACTATGAGGAACAGGAGAGCTAGGAAAGCTGCTTGCCCATCGGTGACCTTGTCTGAGGAGCTGGAATGTGTGTGCTTGATGACTCGTGTGTGGCTATACAGGTGTACGTACTGTCACTTAGCCTCATGTGAAAGACTAGTCACACTTACTGGGGCAAGGAGTAGGGCATAGCATTTTGATAGGAACTGATAATCAGGCTTCCAGCATAAGAAAAATGAATTTCAAAAATGAATTTCAAATCGATCCAAGCAGTTGAAGCATCATGGATTGGATTTTACTGATTTCAGTAATCTAGTAGGTTTGCCAATTAAACACATATATAGGATAAAGGAATAGGATGGTAATATATTTGTTTGAAATTAAATTGCTGTTTTTATTAACACTGCTTAGAAAATCGTTCTGTCTGATTTTGTAAAATGTATTGGGTAAAATGAATTATTGTAATTTTTCTCGTTTGTCTGCAGGATAAAAGTCAGATGTTATATGCTAAATTTTCATTAAATATTCATGTTATCTTAAGTAGTTATATGTGTGTTTTAGCAATTGACTCATTCATTTCTTTCTTCACAGCGTGTGTCCTGAACAATACCTATTATTTATGCTTAAATGTATAGACAAAGGTGACTATATAGCCATTTTTCAGAATCAGTATTATCACACATGTTTTACCTAGGAAATTTCATTTCTCTTTGAGTAAATCTAGTATCTCACTTATATACTTTTGATGTTTTATTTGATTTCTTATTCCTAGTATTTTAAATCTATTTTGGAAAGCATTCCAATATTCTTGTATAAACTGTTTCATTTTTTTGTCTAATATGCAAGATAGGTAGCAGAGATTAATAGTGTGTGATAGACACAAAGTGATGCAGCTGAACTCCATCATTCGTGGTAGGTGGAGAACAGACAGTTGCTGGCACAAGTTCCAGTGGTTACAGTTTACACTGACAGTGAATTGGGATGGTGTGGTAGAAAGGAATGTGTCATCAGGCTGGCATTTGAAAAGTACGGAGAAAATTGTAGCCATATGGATAACAGGTAGGATGGCTATTGCTGAGTCATTTTTATTCCATAGAAACATAATGAACAGCTGAGGGCAATAACAGGCAACCGAAAGCCAGGTGTGAAAGCCAGAGGGCCTCCAGATGCATTGGAAAAAGCTTTCATCTCTTGCAGCAGGAGAACTGAGAAAACTGAGGGCCAAGCCAGGAGTTAGTAGTCTGAATGGATAAACTTCAAAGACAGTTGCCCATCACGGCAGGTCTATTATGCAAAGGTCAAGGGACTGTCTGGGAATATCCAGGACCCTGACGAGTGAGATGGAGACATTTCAATGGATGCCGCTGAAGATTTTCACTCCCTAGATTCCTGAACTTTCTGAGCCCCCAGTCGCAGCCCACTTCTCTCTCTTAAGGGCAAAGGCGCCTCACCTACTCCCAAGCTAGATGATGATGCAGAGGTCTCTTTCCCCAGGCAACCTGTGCCCTCTTGCGGACTTGCCCTATCTCCATGCCACTAGACCTAGAATTAGGGTTGAGAAACTGTTAATTAGGGTTAAGTAAAACTCAGCCAGAGAGGAGCTGGGCCTGATGAGACGGGAGACAGACTGTACCCCAAAGGAGCTGCAAGAATTGGCCTAGATGTATTGGGACGAGCAGGAGAATGATTGAGGCTGGAATCTGAGGTTGTTGATGAGGAGGGACAGGAAAAAATTAGGGGAGAGTTTGATAATAGCACCCACATTGGGTCCTTGGGTTGCAGGATAAGCACTCTCTTAATAGGATTTAACATCCCGGCTAGGGTGCCAGGAGATGTGAACTCACTACCAGGATGGCTTGTAGAAACATGGAAAAAGCAATGGCCAATTCTAAACAAAGTTGAGCGGCAAATGGTGGAGGAAAGAATGAAAAGGTTGAGGGAAGTGGATATGCCAGAATGGATAGATTTCTCTTTGGATGATTACGTTCCACAGGAAGGCCCAACAGACATACCATTTAACAAGGCCCTAAAGACACGTGCTGATGAGAGGAACACGAGGGTCCCCCAGAAGTTCAGTGATGACTCTGTAGGCTACTTCTGACAATAGAAACAAACTATTGTAAAACTTAGCTTGCTGATGGCAGTGGGTGATAAGACCCTGAAATAATAGGTGGCCAGTGGCAGCACCTATTTGCCAAGAGTCAGTGGGGTCACAACTATGGTAATGACTACCAAGGTGGGAGTGGTTAGTCAAGGGGACCTGACCTGCAGAGAGTTACGGAGAAGGTTAATAGAATACAGCAAGCTTAGGGGCAAAATAAATGGGTAACAATGAGAGTACTACTTAGTTTTTGTACCACTGGACAACATCAAGGATAGATAACATGGAGGCCGAAGGGTGGTTGTTCCGATAAAAAATTATCATCCCTTGCTCAGTTTCTGGACCTGAGTCACTTTTCAGACCCATAGCCCACCGATGAAAGAGGTCCCCAGGAGGAAGGTCCCTGTAGCACCAAGGCATCTGGACAAGGTAGTTAGTCCCCCAGTGCTTCCCCCAAACCTGGAGACATTCACTCATAATTCTACTCTGGGGAAAGGAGGAAAATAAGATATTTCAAGGCCTGTTGGACAGAGTCTGAATTGATACTGCTATCCAGAGACGCAAAGTGTCCTTTTTGCTCCCTTCTTAAAGTGAGGGAGGCGTTGGATAATAACAGGGGTCTTGACCAAATGCGAGGTTACAGTGGTTTCACTGGGTGTTTGGAAGGCTAAGTGGAAGCCTCTGAAACTTAACTACCCTCCTACTTCCTCCTTACCGCAGCCAAGATAGTGAGCAAAAAGCAATGGTATAGCCTGGAATGATGGCAGAAATTAGTGGCATCCTTAGGGATCTCAAAAATGCAGAGATGAAAATCCTATCCCATCTATATTAATTCACCAGTCTTTCCCCTGCTGAAACTGCATGGATCCTGGAAGATGCCTATAGGCAACTTCAAGTTCAGCCAAGTAGTCACCTTGATTGCAAATGCCGTGCCGGATGTGGCCTCTGTTGGAGCAGATATATGGAGCCCAAGTCCAAGGAATGTAGTCTTGGATTTTGCAAATGATTTCTCTTCCTCGAAAAAGGGGATCAGAAACAGTTTGCATTCACATGGAATGGACACTATACTATTCAATAGTTTTGTCCCAGGGCTTTATTAACCCTGCCACTTTATCCTAAAGAATATACACCTGCTTCATCAATGATAGTATGCTGAGGATGGATGAGGAAGAAGTAGCTAGAAGGCACAAGGCAGAAATAGAGACACAGATGTAGAGAACAAGCGTAGGCACACCAAGGGGGGAAAACGAGGGGTGGAGGAGTGGGGAGCGGGGGGTGGTGGTGGTGAGATGAATTGGGAGATTGGGATTGACATATATACAGTAATATGTATAAAATAGATAATAAGAACACGCAGCTAGAACAATGAGGCCTTAGTAAGACGTGTTACAGAGAGTAGGGGATAAACCTTATGAACAATATGCCACACCAATGAAATTTTTAGGGTCTAGTGGTCAGGGACAGGCTGGTGCATCACCTCCATAGTAAAAAACTGCTACATACACCTCCTGCCATGAGGAAGGCAGCACGACGCTCGGTGAGCCTCCTGGGTTCTGGAGGCAGCGTATTTCATACCTTAGGATAATGTTCTGGGCCATATACCAGATGATGCTAAGGCTGCCTGCTCTGCATGGGACCCACAGAAGGAAGGAGCTCTGCAGTGGGTCTGGGTTGCAGGGGAAGCAGCCCTGCTTTCTGAGCCATAGGATAGGTGCTATTGTACTGGAGATCACAGTGGTGGAGAAAGGTTTTGTGGAGTGTGTGGCAAGCTGCAGTAAGAGAACCACAATGCAGCCACCTAAGGCTCTAGAGAAAGGCCATGCCCTGTGTATTTAGAGACCTAGACACCTCCTGGGCCAGCATGGACTCCAACTTACCTATCAAAGCTACCATAGTTACCATCACTGCAAAATGTCAAACCTATCAGCGGCAGAAAAGAATGCTGGGCCTCTGGTAGGGCATCACTGCTTTATGAGACAAGTCGGAGCAGTCAGCCTAGAAAGGGCAGTGGTCCATTCTCAGTGGAATAGGTTTGCCTTTCCTTTTTGTAGGGCCTCATCCAGCATCAGCACCTGAAGGCTTTGATTCACTGGCAGGAGAAACCACATAACATTGTGTCAGCTCAGGGGACCATCTTTAAAGCTAAGAAGGTGCAGGAATAGGCCTGTGACCATGAGATCCACTGGTATCACACTCTATGCCACCCAGAAACTTCCTGCCCGAGGATATGTTGCAGTGGTTGCTGAAGGCTCAAGCAGCAGCTCAGAGGCAGTACTCTGCCAGGATTTGACCTCATCCTTCAAGTCACCGATACGCATTCAATCAAAGATACTTCTATTCCATTGTGTTCCCAATAGAGAATCCATGTGTGTGTGTGAGGTGGGGTGGTAGTTAAACAGTGTATTTGTCTTCTTGGGCTACCATAACAAAATACTACAGACTGAGTAGCTTAAACAACAGAAAATTATTTTCTTGCAGTTTTGGAGTCTGGAAGTCCAAGGTCAAGGTATAGGCAGGTTTGGTTTTTCCTAAGGCCTTTCTCTTTGGTTTGCAGATGGCAACTTTTTCACTGTGGCCTCACATGGCATTTTCTCTGTGTACACATACACCTAATGTCTCTTCCTCTTATAAGGACACCAGTCATACTGGATTGAGGCCTAGCCATATGACCTCATTTAACCTTAGTTACTTCTAAGGCCCTATCTCCAAATACAGTCACATTCTAAGGTATTGCGGGTTAGGATTTCAACATGTGAATTTTGAGAGGACAGAATTCAGTCTATGATTAATACTGTGCCCCCCAAATTCACGTCTACCCAGAACCTCAGAATATGACCTTTTACGGAAATAGGACATTGGTAGATGCAATGAGTTAATTTAAGATGAGGTCATGCTGGGTTTAGGGTAGGCCCTAAATTGAAGACCGGTGTCCTTATAAGACAGCAGAGGACACACACAGACACACAAGGAAGAAGGCCATGTGAAGACTGAGGCAGAGATTGGGGTGATACAGCTGCAAGCTAAGGAGTGCCGAGGATTGCTGGCAACCACCAGAAGCTAGGAGAGAAACCTGGGACAGATCCTCCCTGAGAGGCTCCAGAAGAAACGTACTCTGCCAGCACTCGATTTCAGGCTCCTGGCCTCCTGAACTGTGAGAGAGTACATTTCTGTTGTTTTACACCACCAAGTGTGTGGTAATTTGTTACGACAGCCCTAGGTAAACACCATGGGAACTAAACATGGAAGCAGCAGTTGTCATCTCTCCCAGATTCACCAGGGAACATCTTGCTTTCCATCTCTGCAACTGACTCTGGGATCTGCTGATTACAATGCTGTGTCCTCAAGGGGGACACCTTTCTTCAGGGTACCCAATATAAACACTCCATTGAACTATAAACTATGCCTGCCAACTTGGCTTTTTATGTCCAGGGACCAACAGGCAAGAAGATAAATCACCATCTTGGTGTAGATAAGTCTCTTCATCTGGAGGAGGTATGGCTGCTTCTATATGATGGGGACAGAGAGGAATCTGGGTGAAAACCAGGGGATTCACTTGAATTTTCTGGGTGTTCCTTGACCCATTTGTGATGGTAAATAGACATGGCCAAACACCCCAGCCCATGAAGGGCATGGCGACTGGATCCCTGGAGGATGATGGTCTGGGTCGTGCCACCAGGTAAGCCACTGGAACCGGCAGAGGAAGTAGCAGTCAGTCTGCTTCTGGGTCGGCCTCAGCTGCAGAGCTGCCTCAGCTGGATCAAGCCCTTCCCGGGGCCCAGCATAAATCTGGTGACTGAGCGACTGATTTGGCTCTTTGGGCTCAACATGCCTCAACCATGGCAAGTAGCTATTAAGTTAATATCCCTATACAAAATCTAGTAGCTGACACTTAACGTGGGGTAGATATAATATCCTCGTCTGCATTTTGGTCATGGGTTGGCAAGTTCTTTGCTGGAATATCGTATTGATGTGTGTGAGGGTGACTTTTATAAGTCACCTACAAGCTTCTGCTCATGTAGAATGTATTAGTCCGTTTCAGGAAGCGAATAGACCATATTGCATGCACCCCTGTGCTTTACAGAATGACCCCGGCAACTTATTTGACTAATGGCAACAATTCAAAGGATGCAGCTTAATATATTCTTAATCATATTTTGTGGAATCAGACATAGTACAATGATAAGTCAGACATATTGAAGCGTTCTTAATAAGGAATCAGTTAAAACACAACATATATAAAGGCCAGAGGGTTTCTGATAAAGAATCTTTGTAGGAAGGCAAAAGAATTTGCTAAGTGCAATTTGCTAAAATTTCCCAAACTACATTGAGAGGCTTAGGTGCGAGCCCATCCGGACTCTCAGCTCTTTCTCCTCCTATCAGGGCATCTGCTGGGCTCCACCTTCCCTGCGTGGCAACTTGCAAAATCTCTTAAGGAAGTAAGTTGGCGCAACTATAAGTTTCATCTTGTTAGTTTCTCATCTCTTAGGGATCATTTTTGCCTTTATTCCCTGATGTCCTGTGTCTCGAAAATGGTTATTTCATGTATTTTGTCCCTTTTTGTTCCAGATGGGAGAGTAAATCTGGTCCCTCCTACTCCAATATGGCTGAAGTGCAGACATAATCAACATATATTTTACTACATAGAAACTAGTTCTGCAGAGCTGACTCTTCTTTGACATATTTTTCCATCCACATTTATAAGGATTCTGTTAGTATTTTTAATCCATCAAAGAACAAAGGGATGAAAAAAATCTCCTTGCAGTATTGTGCATATCTACTCCTAACTCTGTTAACTTAGTTGTATTAGTAATCTTGTCTTAAAAAAAAATCTTGTCAGTGGTTTTCTATCAGTAAAATAAGAAAAATTCTCACTACCAACATTATATTTAGGTGATATAAGTTTTAAAAATTATATTTATTGAAGGTTTAACATAAGTATGTGTTTTTACTTGTCACGGCAACCAGTGATTGTTATTTTTATTTAAAAAAATTTTTTAAGTTACATTTTTATATTCACAGAAAAAAAGTCCTAAGGCTAACTTGGTGAGAATTCTGTAGTTTTGATGAATCCCTGGGGGGACATTTTGTCATTAATTTCTATACCCTGAAAAGTTAAGCATCTATGTCTCCATGGTGATGGAGAGGAAGGGATAAATAGAAGAGCAGTGCTCTGCAGATCCGTAGCAGATTTACAAAGTTAGAAAGGACCCTAAGTGTTATCTAGTTTAGTTTCCCACCCTACCACCCTATTCTGGAGCCTTCTGAAGATTACTAAGTTTATCCCCACTATTTCAATACTGTGCCTTTTTCTTTTTTTTTTTTTAATTTAAGAACTGCATAGAGTTGCATCTATAGCTTAACAGGAAATGAATATTATCATACAGAATAAAGTTTGTTAACTTATGTACCTGAGGCTTAAGTAGATAGGATCATGGGCTGACTGTTGCATAGATCTTTGGCATCATTAAAAATCTATCTTTGTGCAGTAGGCAGAATAATGGCTTCCCGAAGAGGTCCACATGTTAACTCCAGGAAACTGTGAATATGTTATGTTACATTGCAAAGAGGAATTAAAATAACAGATGGAGTTAAGTTTGCTAACCCGCTGATTTTAAAACAGGGAGATTATTCTGGATTACTTGGATGGGCCTAATGTAATCACAAAGATTCTTAAACTTGAGGAGGGGGCAGAAGAAAAGGTCACAGCGATATAATGGGAAAAAAAAAACTCATGTCTCCCTTGATGGCTTTGAGGAAGGAGACCAGAATCCAAGGAATGGGAAGCCTCTAGAAATGGAAAAGGAGGGGAATTGGATTCTCCCCTGGAGCCTTCAGAAAGGAATGCAGCTGCCCTCACACCTTCAGTTTAGTCCAGTGAGACCTGTGTCAGACACCTAACCTACAGAACTGCAAGATAATATATTCGCATTGTTTTAAGCTACTAAATTTGTGGTAATTTGTTACGATAGCCATAGGAAACAAACAGACTTAGTTATTTCTAAAACCTTAAATGAAAGTGTTATTTCTAAAACCTTAAATGAAGGTATTAAGGCTTTGGCCTGTTAACACTTTGTTACTGTTTCTGTAACTGTAGAATCAAATGTTTTCACGTAGAATGATTAGTATTTCCAAACAAAATTTAAATGCTGTCAGTTTACTGTGAAGTTTACTGTGAAGATTATTAGGTAAACCACAAGTGAGGTGCAGAAATGTATGGTGATGCAATTCCCCAAAAAGAGAAAGTAAAGGGTAGAAAACATATTCCACAATATCAGCACATTGTCTGGTAGTGTTTACATTAATGAAGAAATCTAAAACTGACTCATGAAACTATACTCTTTGGGATACTGCAAAGGCTGCAGTGTCACCAGGCTGCAATGAAAACCAAAGATGCTAAATTATTGATACTGGCAGTCATCATGGCTGTCATATTTGGTCTCTGGAGTTCTTTATTCAGTACTGCCTATGAAGTTTTTGTAGGCCAATGAGGACTAAATCATTAATGAAATTTCAGAACAAACTCATTCTAAACATTGAAGAAGCAAGGTTTCATTACAGTACAACTTCCCTGGGCTAGATGTATGTTGAAAATTCCACACTGGAGTTAACATAAGAAAATGTACAGAGAGAAAAGAAATGGTCTGTGACTGAATTTCATATCTGAGACCTTGCACAGCCCTCAGAATGTAACTGCAGACTCGCACGAGTCCATGGGATGAACCAGTTACGAGGGCATAGCTGCTTTTGTCCAAAATCTATGAGCTAAACTCAGGTATAAAGTTCAGAGTACGAACAGCAGTAGACTCTCTAAATAGCTCATGCAACTGTGAAGCAAAAAAATGTTTTCCATGGTTAATTCCAGGAAATGACTGTATAGGAGAACCACAATTATAAATATGCAGGGCTCACGTACACACACACACACACACACACACACTATTTTAAAGTTTGAGATTTACATGTTACCTGTGTAACATCTCTGTAAGCTTGTATAGTCCTCATATTTTGTAGGTTTAGTATAAAGCATCCTTTATTCACTTGAATCTAATCCTAGATATCGTTTTTCTTAGCTTCCAAAAGAAAAAAAAAAAAAACTGTTGAAAAAAAACAATGAAAGTAGGGTTCCCATAGTCTACATAGTTTTGCCCTTGAAGTCTCTGGTGCCAACTACTGTCTAAGCACATGAGTGTATAGTATACACTATGAGCTCGTCAAATTATCTTCCTTTGCTAACGGTATCTCTATTTTTAAAAAGAAATATACTTAATGCTGCCAGACAATCATGGGGAAAAAAGAAGTAGTGTCACTGAAGCTTTATTTGGCTGGAAACTCTTTTTGTTGGATAAAAGGAAAGTTTAAAGAAAATATTTTTCCTCTGAATTTCAATCTGGAATGCCACCCAGGCCTCTCCACCCAGCTTTGAGCTTGAGTCTAAAGAAAACGTTTGATCTTCTTTGTCTTTCAACTTGACAAAATGTCCTTCTTCTTTGAAATCCCCTTTTTGTTTTATGTGTGCTTGCCAATGTGTTTTAGAAATGTAAAGCTCTTGGGGGTAAGGTACCAGTCTTTTTTGCTTAACCTTTGAACATTTCCTAAGCGTCTACTCCACCAGGTTTGCATTCCAAAAATATTGCTCATTAAAATCTTATTCATCCTATAGTTTGGAGATAATAGTAGGAGGTGTTGGATTTACCTTCTTCACTTAGAGGCTTTAAAAAAATAAAAATTCTCAAAGGTAACATTTCATTCCATTCAACAAGTATTTCTTGAGGCCCTTCTGCATGGCAATAGTTAATGTTCAATGAAAGATTAACTGACATAGCCAGTATGATCAAGTTCTGTGGTTGATATTTAAAAAACTTAAAAGTGATTCATGGATTCAAAAAAAAAAAATGTATGCTCTTATTGGGACAAGAAAACATAACTTGTTGCCCAAGGACATTACTTGGTCAAGTAACAAAAGAATACCAGATTCCAGCCCCATAACAGCTACCTTTCATTGGATGAAATAAATATGCAGAGACAAGGGCAAAGCTATACTTTATTATCAGGTGGGGCTTTTGCTTTAATCCTAAACAGAGCTCTGTGAAAAACTCTTCCCTAAGTGCTACCAGCCGGAAATGCCCACTCCATGTCTCTCTTTCGTGAAAGTAGGGTAGGTACATGGGGCTGAAGAGGAGCCAGAATAGAGACCAAAAGATCACAATAGAGAACAGTACAAGAAAGAACCCTAATTTATCAAAATGTGTCTCATGAGTCTACATAGAATAACAAGGATAGCCCAACCCTTTTTCTTTTTTTTTTTTTTTTTGCGGTACGCGGGCCTCTCACTGTTGTGGCCTCTCCCGTTGCGGAGCACAGGCTCCGGACGCGCAGCTCAGCAGCCATGGCTCACGGGCCCAGACGCTCCACGGCATGTGGGAATCTTCCCGGACTGGGGCACGAACCCGTGTCCCCTGCATCGGCAGGCAGACTCTCAACCACTGCGCCACCAGGGAAGCCCCCAACCCATTTTCTAAATGATCTTCTCTGACTCAGTGTTTGGCCTTCAGTAGGAGGGCTCTGTTGCCTTAATTTTGGTAGAAATAAAATGGAAGTAAGAATATTCTGATTTTAGATCAAACATCCATCAGCTTCTGCTCTGGCAGAAAGCCCGGTACTATTAGGAAGAATGTATTTGCTGCTAAGAGAGCCATTAATAAGTAAGAATATAATCATATGTAGTTCAAATAAATGCATTTGCATAATTTTACACTATATCTCAAATCATAGGGCATTCAGTGATAAAATCAGATATTTATTCCGTCTGGCATTTGTCATTTACTCACTTTTCATTTTAAAAAGGCACTCCTTTTGGCTGGCTTTCAGAGGATTCTTTACTCCTCAGCATGTGGATGTCTTCTAATACCAGACTGCAAGACTGCCATGACCTTCATTTATATTTCAACCGTGAGCTACACCTAGAAATAGACATGATAGCATCAATCGAGCATACTGCTAAATTATCAAACTATGCCATAGAGACACCATTTTAAGGATAACTAAAGAGAGTATTGTTCTTAACAGTCACAGGAAAATAAGAAAAACCAACATGACTGTGGCAGAGAGTGAGAAGGACCTGCCACCCACAAGAAAAGGAAGACCTGCATCCCCACAGGGCTCCCTGGTCCAGCAGGAGGGCTGCTGGGTGAAACTTGAAGAAGTGATTGATGGAGCTACAGCCACCCATGCAGCTTTTGGTAGAAGGGGGGCAAATAATCGAAAGAGGATTTTGGTCTGTAATGTCACCCCCTCATCCATTCTTCTTAATGCCAATCTGGCTTCTACCCAAACCCCACCAGCCAGTTTTCAGAGACTGTTTTCATGGAGTGTACAAGTGATCTCCATGCCCTACATCCAGGGAACACCTCCCTGTTATCTTACTTAGCCTTTCCTCAGGGTTTTACACAGATGGTTGCTATCTTTCCCTTCAAACATTTTTCCTTTGGTTTCCACTGTTATCACGCCCTTCCAGTTTTCCTCTTACCTTACTGACCCTTCCTTCTCTCCCTTGCTGGCCTCACCTTCTTTCTCTGCTTTAAATGCTGTATCTAAGTGTTGTAACTAAACATGTAACCATACACATTCTACTTACATAATCTCATCCAGTTCCAAGGCTTTAATTTTAAATAAATTTTAAATAAATTTAAATAAATAAATAATCACCTGTCAATGTGACTTTTAAATAAATTTTAAATAAATTTAAATAAATAAATAATCACCTGTCAATGTGACTTTTTTGATGCCCTTATGGGTGGCTTAGGGGTCCAGAAAAGATGAGAGCTACATCTTCTTTAATATTTTATTTTTAGTCTAACCTACAAATTTATTATTATTATATTTATTAATTGGCAAGTTTAATCACTTATGTTTGTTTTAACCTTTTCTCTAAACATTCTATACTACATTTAAATATCGATATTAGATTTCTTTTAAAAGTACTTCATTTGAGTCACTAACAAATAAAAATAAAACCTTTCCAAGTGCTTAATCAATAATCCTTATAAATCTAGTAAACTAAATTTATTTGTTTATTTGTTTAATTTGTTTTTTTTAAAAACGATTTTATTGGCGTATAGTTGCCTTATAATGTTAGTTTCTACTGTAAAGTGAATCAGCTATATGTGTACATATATCCCCTCTTGTTTGGCTTTCCTTCCCGTTTAGGTCACCACAGAGCATTGAGTAGAGTTCCCTGTGCTATACAGTAGGTTCTCATTAGTTACCTGTTTTATACATCATATCAATAGTGTATATATGTCAATCCCAGTCTCCAAATTAATCCCACCCCCGCTTTCCCCCTTGGTATCCATACATTTGTTCTCTACATCTATGTCTCTATTTCTGCTTTGCAAGTAAAATCATCTATACCATTTTTCTAGATTCCACATATATGCGTTAATATATGATATTTGTTAGTAAATTAAATTTATACCTAATCTTACATTCTCTGAAATGTTCCAATATTGTTTATGAACTAGTAGAATTGCAACTTAAGACCCCAAGTCTAAGTCAGCTATCATTTAGACATTTTAGATTAGAATTACAAAATTAATTCAATAAGAAAAATTCTCTTAAACCTAAAATATCTAATATGTGCAGACTTTTTCCTTGCCACAAAATATTACTATTAGAGATTTTATTTACTTAAAAATTTTGATACTTAATGCAACTCTTCCTGGAGTTGAGAATGTAATCATGTCATCTCATACAATTTTGAGGGTACCACCCCAGGTGATTTGCAGGGGTGGCTTCTCAGCTGACTGAGGTTGCATAGCCATGAGCAGTTTGGGCTGAAAGTGAGGTCTTACACTGCAAATATGCAAGGTGAACTTTTTGTTTTTATGCCACCACCTGTCTGCCCAAGCTTTCGAACTGTGATGTAAAGGCAGATGGGGTGGACTTGAAGTCTGTTCACTGGATTCCAGTTACACAGTCCCTAGTTCTCACAGCGGGTGAATCTGCAAAGCCCTCACAAGATTTGCAGCTCATTTTCTTCTCTGCGTGAATTGGATTTTTTGTTTCTGCCTTCTAAGGTATTTAATTGTCATCTGATTGGGTTCTGCATATCATTTAAAATATTTTTCTCACTCTCTTTTTACAATTTCAAGATCACGTTAATGACATCACCCCAAGGCTAAAACCTGAAAATATCAGTACATCTGCCTTTTTCATCAACCTTCTCCATATCAAAATTATCACCTCTCTTGATTCTATCATTGATCTCAGATTCATTCCATCCTTCTCATTCTCACTGCCCTTGCCTTAGTTTTGTGATTTTTTTTTTTTTTTCTCACTTGGACTCTTGTTCTTCTCCACAACTATCCAGTGTTCTTGGTATTGCACACATTTGTCAAAGTGATTTTTCTTAAATGCAAATCTGCTCATATCATTCTGCTTAAATCTTTTCATGGAGATGATCATACTAAATGAAGTAAGTCAGACAGAGAAAGACAAATATCATATGATATCACTTATATGCAGAATCTAAAAAAACCCAATACAAATGAACTTATTTACAAAACAGAAACAGACTCACAGACTTAGAGAATGAACTTATTCTTACCAGGGGTGAATGGTGGGGGGAGGGATAGATTGGGAGTTCGGGATTGACATGTACACACTGCTATATTTAAAATAGATGACCAACAAGGACCTACTGTAAAAAAATAAATAAAAATAAAATCTTTTCATGGTTGTAGGTAACCTCTAGGATTAAGTTTAAACTTCTTAGCATGGCATTCTCATCCATTCATTCATAATCCATTCATTCTCCCTCCACCCTCTATCCACCAAACAAATAGTTCCTACTCACAGCTGGGCATTCCATTATCTCTCTCCTATTTCTATCTGTAAAACCTTATTTAAGTTTTTCCACTCCCCTATTTTCTCCACCACCCCCTCTACAAATGACCTATGACCTACAAATGATCTATGTACATTCCTCAAAATTTCTATGACTCTTGGGCTTCCCTGGTGGCGCAGTGGTTGAGAGTCCGCCTGCTGATGCACGGGACACGGGTTCGTGCCCCGGTCCGGGAAGATCCCACATGCCGCGGAGCGGCTGAGCCCGTGAGCCATGGCCGCTGAGCCTGCGCGTCCGGAGCCTGTGCTCCGCAACAGGAGAGGCCACAACAGTGAGAGGCCCGCGTACCGCGAGAAAAAAAAAAAAAAAAAAGTTCTATGACTCTCATATCCTGTTAGTTTTGCTTCTGTCTGGAATTCCTTTCCTTCCTCAGCCACTGGACTACCTTGAACTCATTTCTCAAAGTTTAACTCAAGCACTGCTTTCTCTAAGCTGTCTTCTGTGACCTGACTCCTCATTTGGGATTAATTACAACTTTTCTATGCTTATATACACCCTTATGAATTTATATATTTTAGCATTAATTATAGTGTTGTAATTCATGATTTTGTTGTCCATCTCTTCAAATTCGTTGAGTTTTTATCCCTATATCTCCAGTGCACAGAACAAATGAGGCATTCTAAAATTTATTTTTACTAGGTGAGTTAATAAACACATAACTAAATGAGTGAATGAAAGATGGCCATCTTTCAGATTGAATGTGTTTGGTCACCAAGCCACTCTTAGGGATGATCTTTACAGCCTGATAGTTCGAAAAGTTCATCTTCATCTTCAGCCAAGGTGTTGGGTTGAGTCAAAATCTCTCGTTTGAACCATCAATATGTAGTCTGCAAAATCCTTCGGGAGCTTTGTATTTAACACAAAGACTAAGCCTGGGAGACTACTTTCTTCTTTATCATTCATATCCGTTCAAAAGGCCTCTTTATATTAAAAAAAATATTTTAAAACCTAGATTCAGAAAGCCACACAAATCAAATATGTAGATTAATTATTATAAACCAAGCAACCCTGTCAAGAAGCAGAATTTTTCCAGTTATGCCAGAAAACACTTCCATGTATCCCAGCCTCATCACGACTTGCTCCCACCCTTAAAAGTAGGTCATCACTTTTAGGTAATCACTTCTGTTTTAAGAAGTAATTGTGTTATCCCAAGATGTATACCTAGGCATTATATTTTAGCTTTGATGATTAAGAAAAATATAGATATATCGCTTAAATGCCTTTTAATCTATAGACTCCTCTTCTATCCTTTGCATTTGCTGGTAACTTCTCTGTTGAAGAATTCAGGTCATGTGACATGTAGAGTCACACAGTCTGTGACATGTAGAGTTTTACACAGTCTGGATTTTTCTGATTTTCTACTTTTGGTGAGGCTCCGTTTATTTTTGTGTCCTCGATAATTCCTGAAATTGGCACCTGGATACAAAGGCTTGATCAGACTCATGTTTGATCTCTGTGGCAAGACTGTAGGTGGCTTCATGTACTCTCACCAGGTAACACACACCATCTGGTTGTCTCTCTTTTGGAGAAGTCAGCAGCCATTGCATATGGATATGTGTATACATAGCCTAGATCCATGAGTTCTTTCGAAGCTGCAATTCTTTTTCTTTTATTTACTGCGATACTTTCATAAAGAGAGCCTACTATAGGCTATTTAGTGGTATGGTTCCTGTAAGAAATGCATAATAATACTTGATTCTTTCCTTTTATTTTCTAGTTTTCAAAACAAATTGTGGATTCCCTGGTGCCCTTTGAAACTCACCAATTATTATTTTTTCTTAGAATCTCATTGTGAATTTTGGGACTTAAACATGTTACAGGTTTTAGCCTACTGTGTTATTCTTGTTGGAGCTCAAAGTAACCTATTTTTGGCCAGGGAGGACCTCTTCAACTTGGTTCCTGAGTCCTTTGGATAGGATTCTAGTTTTCTTTGGTAGTTTCTTTTGCTATGTGGAATGATAAGATGTTCCAGGCTTATTGAGTACATTTCCTGCCCTGCATATAAAATACCCAGGTCTCCAAGAAACCTTCTTCTAATGAGAAATTATATTTGAAAACCACAACTTAGGTGCCAGGGATGATCATTGCTACTGGAATGATCATTCTGGCTGAAGAGGCCTCTTTATTTTTTGAAGAGCCGAGTCCTAAGAGTACTCACTTTTTTAGCCCAAGTGTATAGGGTTAGAAAAATTGGGATCAACTATTTTCCTCTACCCTAAATTTTTTTAGTTAACTAAGAATTGGTAGAAAAATTTTACTTCATTTTTATCTACTTTTAAAATATGAATGCATTTAGTAACTCCATGCCCTAGACATCTGTCTTCATGGTCATTACCTACCTGTGCAAGTCAGAAGCTATCAAGATCAAAATGAATTTAATGAATAACATAGCTCAGGGTTATTTCAGAGGCTGTCTTAAAACTTGCAGAGCTGTGGTCCTGCGCAAATCGTTTTCTGGAAGCCTCAAGGGCAATGCTTCCTCAGTAAGAACCTGATATAAATTTGAACTAAGCAAATACATACGGTGCAAAAGAGAGCAAGTGTTTGATTTATCACTGTGTGGATACAAACAAAAATGACAGAATTAACTCTTCCCACAATTATTTCATCATTCAAATGGTTTTTATGAAATAAATTTGGTTTAAAGAAATCAAATTTCTCATGTGAAAGAAATTTAACTTCTCATTTTTTATACAGCTGTTATGTCTTTGAATCAAATATAAATACTGAGATGAGAATCATTTCCTTATTAATCGTCTGCATATCAACTCCAGCCATATAGATTTTCAATTAGATGTTTGTTGAATGAATACTAATAACTATGAATTATTAGGTCCCTACTAAGTGCTGGGTACTTTATACATGTTTTGTTTTTTGTTTTGTTTTTCTGTTATCCTCACAGTAACCCTGAAATGTATGTAGTCATTTCTCCCATTTATAGATTAGAAAATGGAGGATGGTATATTTGAAGCAGCAGCTAGTCATTTTGAATCTGAGACTTCCACTTAGGCGTCTCTGATTTCAGAGTCCCTGTTTTTATCTATTTTTGTACACAGCTGGCCAGGCTTGGACTACACAGACAGAAAAGAAATTGCATCTCCATTTATGAGCAGACCATGAATGGTCTTTGTAGATAATTTGTTATTAATGTCTCTTCTACTTCCTCAGTATTATTGCTGGGAATGTGTTATGATGTGATTTCTTTTGTGTTGTGATTCCCACTGTTTCATCTGTGTGAAACTCATTGGATTTAAGCTCTGTTAAGCAGTTCAAAAAGGAGTCAGAGTAGCCAGTGTGAACTCCCATATTAGTTGTTTTGAAACCTGGGGTATAGACAGCAGGTGTCTTAGAGTGATAAACTAAGAGTGTTCCTTTAAATAAGGAATCTGCCAACATCTGCAAAAGACTTCATTGGAACAAAAGGAGGCAAGACCTACTGGGGGATAACCACCGGTACACCCTACTGGCGGTCGCCTTAATGTTCCAAGCTACTTCAGGGCTCTTCGCTGGAGGACCGACTCTGTGCTGCTGAGAGCCCTTCCCAATGATGGGCCCAGGCTCTGTAGGAGCAGAAGGCAACTTCCTACTCACACCTGTTGGGAGACCCATTTGCCAGCCCAGAGACCACTGCTCCTGCTGAGATGCCTCCATCCCGGACTTTTCTTGGAGTGGTTCATCACCCCTTTTCCTATGTTCCCTATTCAAACTAACCAGCACTGTGTGCTGATGATGAGCAATAAACCAGTGATTTGTGAATTGGACATTGGCTGTTTTGTCCATTTCCAATCCCGTAATTCTTATGGGGCCTTACCACTGTGCTCGGCGACAAAGGGAGTGAAAAATGGTTGTAACATTTCAACGAATTATGAGAGGGATCGATCTTAATACCCTAAGTGGCTAATCACTTCAAATTTAAAACAGTTAACAAACATAATCAGGTAGACAACTGTGTATCTACTAATTACTGGGCATTGTGGGAGATACGAAATGAAAAAGGCATGATGCTCATTCTTTTAAAATATTATTACCTAATGAAGAGGTAGATATGTATGTAAATAATATAAGAGTGTTTCCTTGCTGTTAGATACTTCAGATACTTATTTGGAAACAATGGGGGGGCCTGTGAAGGATCTTGACAGAAGAGTCTTAGGTAATTTGTGGCTGGGATAGGAGTGTGAATGAAGGAGCAACATTTCTCCCATTGGAAGGAATGAGCCTTTCAGAGAGAGAAAGCTCAGAGAGCTGCCCTGGTTTTAAAGTGATGCCAAGGAGGCTGCTTGACCTTGCAGGCTGTGAAGACCTGCAAATCTCCAACAAATAAGCCCTCCAGGCCTCTGAAATCTGAGAGAGTTGCCTTTATATACTGGCAAGGGGACAAGTTCACTGGCTCCAAGGGCCAGTGCTTCTTCACCTCTGAGTATAGCAAAGAGTGAGTAAAGAATATGTATCAGAGTAGCTCTTTTTTATTTGGTTAGAAGGATGGAGGTGGCTGAGCAGACAGGATAAAAAGTTGATCAAAATGCTTATGGAGGAAACTGAAATCCATATTACTAAGCAAAAGAAGCTAGTCTGAGAAGGCTACATACTATATGGTTCCAATCGTATGGCATTCTGGAAAAGGCAAAACTGTAGAGATAGTAAAAAGGTCAGGGGTTGCCAACAGGGCTCAGGGAGGGGAGAGATAAATAGGCAGAATACAGATGAGTTTTAGGACAGTGAAAACATTCCATATGCTCTGTATGATATTATAATGGTGGATATGTCATTATATAACATGTTTATCTAAACCCACTGAATGTACAACATCAAGCATGAACCCTTAGGTAACCTGTGGACTTTGAGTGATTATAATGCGTCAGTGAAGTTTCATCCTTGGTAACAAACATACCATTCTAGTGAGTGTTGTGGATAACGGGGAGGCTGTGCAAGTGTGGGGGCAGGGAGCATACGGGAAATCTCCGTACCTTCCTCTCAGTTTTATCGTAAACCTAAAATTTATCTAAAATAAGAAGTTTAAAAAAATGTTATGGCGGGGACTTCCCTGGTGGTGCAGTGGTTAAGAATCTGCCTGCCAGTGCAAGGGACACGGGTTCGAGTCCTGGTCCGGGAAGATCCCATATCCCGCAGAGCAACTAAGCCCGTGCGCCACAACTACTGAGCCTGTGCTGTAGAGCCCGTGAGCCACAACTACTGAGCCCACATGCCACAACTACCAAAGCCACGTGCCTAGAGCCTGTGCTCCTCAACAAGAGAAGCCACCGCAGTGAGAAGCCTGTGCACCACAACAAAGAGTAGCCCTCACTCACTGCAACTAGAGAAAGCCCGTGCGCGGCAACAAAGATCCAATGCAGCCAAAAAAAAAAAAAAAAAAGTTATGACATCATCAACTGTAGTGGTATGAAGTTAAGTACTGGCTGAGCTTTTTCCTTGCCCCGAGGAGTTAACTCTGAAGATACAGGATTACAATGGAGAGAATGACTATATTAGTTATCTATGGCTGCATAACAAATTGTCCCCAAACTAGTGTCTTAAAACTATAAACATTTAGTATCTCTCAGTTTCTGTGAGTCAGGAATCCAGGAGTGGCTCCCTTGTGTGGTTTTAACTGTGTGTTCCTCATGAATGTGCAGTCGGATATCAGGTGAGGCAGCAGTCATCTGAAGGCTTGACTGGGACTGAAGGAGCGACATCAAAGATGTTTCACTCATTTGGCTGGCAAGTCATTGCTGTTGGTGAGAGGCCTCTGTTCCCTTCTACACGGGCCTCCCACAGGGCTCCCTGAGTGTCCTCTGGATTTCCCCTAGCATTCTAAGAGACCAAAGGAGAAGTGGAAATTTTTGTATTCTGTGGTCACACAGAATACCTTGATTCAATGTGCAAGAAGCCTCTAAGAGTTTTGTAGTATCTGGTCTTACATTTAGGTCTTTAATTCATTTTGAGTTTATTTTTGTGTATGGTGTTAGAGAATGTTCTAATTTCATGTTTTACAAGTTGCTGTCCAATTTTCCCAGGTGGAATGGATAAAGAAGATGTGGTACATATATATAATGGAATATTACTCAGCCATAAAAAAGAATGAAATAATGCCATTTGCAGCAACATGGATGGACCTAGAGATTATCATACTGAGTGAAATAAGTCAGACAGAGAAAAATAAATATCATATGATATCACTTATATGTGGAATCTAAAAAAAATGGTACAAATGACCCTATTTACAAAACAGAAATAGAGTCACAGATGTAGAAAATAAACTTATGGTTACCAAGAGAGGGGGGGAGAGATAAATTGGGAGATTGGGATTGACATACACACACTACTATATAGAGAATAGGTAACTAATAGGAATCTACTGTATAGCACAGGGAACTCTACTCAATACTCTGTAATGACCTATATAGAAATAGAATCTAAGAAAGAGTGGATATATGTATACATATAAGTGATTCACTTTGCTATATAGCAGAAACTAACACAACATTGTAAATCAACTATACTCCAATAAAAATTAATTAAAAAAATTTTTTTAATGTGGGAGAAGCCTTCACACAAAGGCATAAATAACAAGAGATAAGGATGACTGATGACACCTTGGAGACTGTCCACCGTAGTGACTTACCCAATTCTCCAGGGCTGAGTTGGAGGCATGTGATTATTGGTAAAGGATTCCTAGTTGCTTGAGGCTCTGCACTAGAGTCCAAAATGGTCCAACGACTTTTGCTATAAGAGAGAAAATGGTCATGTGATGAGCAGAATTATGGCCCCCAATCCTCAGAACTCGTGATATGTTAACTTGCACAGCAAAAATGACTTCGTAGATGCGATTAAGAATCTTGAGATGGGAAGAGTATCCTGGTTTATCCAGGTGGGCCCAGTGTAATCGCAAAGGTCCTTACACAAGGTAGACAGGAGGGACAGAGGAGATGTAGCCACAGAAGCTTAGCTTCAGGTGATGCAGGACCATGAGCCAAAGAATACAGATAGCCTTTAGAAGCTGGAAAGTCAAGGACTGGAATCACTCCTAGGGCCCCTAGAGGAAACGCAGCCCTGCTGACACCTTGATTTTAGCCCTAAAAAATCAGACTTTTGACCTCCAGAAATGTAAGATAATATATTTTGATTTAGGTCCCTAAGTTTGTGGAAACTACAGCAGCAATAGGAAAGTAATATAGGGAGTGAGAAGAAGGATGACTTTTTGGAAGGGAAAGTGGGGTGTTCTTTTCAACTCATTCCTCTTCTGAACCTTGAGAGGTTATCATCTGTAAGCTCTATCTGAGAGGAGGAACAAACATTTCTCCCCATTGACTGGATGCTTGCTGAGCTTCCAGGCTCGTAGTCTTGCCCTGCTACTACCAGAGACTGAGAAAAAAATGTTGGGGAGGGAGGGCATGGTAGCACAGCAAGGCTGAAAGAAAGAGTGCCCTTTTGAGTTCCTTCTTTCAAGAGAAAGAGACAACAGAGTTGTCTGAGCACGGAGGCCCTGAGGTGGGGAGTTCCAGAGGATGGATGTGATTGGAAGCTACCTGCTGCCAACATGAGGTGAAGAAATACAGGAGCCAGAAGTCGTAGGCAAGTCTCACAAGGGAGTTTGGTCCCCAGGAAAGGTACTTGAGATTAGGCTGTTTCCAAAAAATGGATTGAAATTTCAGAATGGAGAAGATGACATTTTTGTAACTAAAAGGACACTGCCTTAATGATTAAAAGTGGCTGAAAAATTATGGAATCCCTCTGAGATGCCCATAAAGTAGCCTGCTGAGAGTGAGTTTCCACAGAGCTGACTTGGTACAAGTTGCCAGCAAATTAAAATATTTTTGTGTATGCGCCTCCGTATGTTGAGATGCTTCAACCAAGCTAGTTATAGAACCATTCTTTTCAACACTGAATAACAACACTGGAGGGAAGGTAATGATATCCATCCAGTTAAAGATACACCCTGGTGCCAGAGGCTACATTTTGCATGTTCATAAATTTTCTCAAGTCTTAGTCGTGCTATGTTTCTCTTGACCAGAGCTGTGAGCCCTGGGTAAATTACAGGGCTGTGTCTGCAGCCTCCTGGATCCTGGGAATGATTGCAAAGCATGGAATACCATAATGAGCCTCTAATGACTGCTAACATCCTGGTTAAATCAGGAAGGAAGTGGAGGAAAATGAGCACCCAAGTGTTGCTTGTCAAACAGAAATTGTGTGTTGTGTTGTGGCAAAAATGTACAAAAGATGGATGACACATTTGAGAGTAGGAGGAAGTGAGGTTTGATTTGAATCCCCTTGGGATATTTGTTTTAAAATATTCAGATGTTTTTACTAATTATTAGAGAAATGCAAATCAAAACTACAATGAGGTATCACCTCACACCAGTCAGAATGGGCATCATCAGAAAATCTACAAACAACAAATGCTGGAGCGGGTGTGAAAAGGGAACCCTCTTGTACTTTTGGTGGGAATGTAAATTGATACAGCCACTATGGAGAACAGTATGGAGGTTCCTTAAAAAACTAAAAGTAGAATTACCATATGACCCAGCAATCCCACTACTGGGCATATACCCTGAGAAAAACCATAATTCAAAAAGACACTTGCACCCCAATGTTCATTGCAGCACTATTTACAATAGCCAGGTCATGGAAGTAACCTAAATGCCCATTGACAGATGAATGGATAAAGAAGATGTGATACATCTATACAATGGAATATTACTCAGCCATAAAAAGGAACAAAATTGGGTCATTTGTAGAGACGTGGATGAATCTAGAGACTGTCATACAGAGTGAAGTAAGTCAGAAAGAGAAAAACAAATATCTTATATTAACGCATATATGTGGAACCTAGAAAAATGGTACAGATGAACCGGTTTGCAGGGCAGAAATTTAGACACAGATCTAGAAAACAAACATATGGACACCAAGGGAGGAAAGCTGCGGGGGTGTGGTGGTGGTGGTGTGATGAATTGGGAGATTGGGGTTGACATGTATACACTGATGTGTATAAAATGGATGACTAATAAGAACCTGCTGTATAAAAAAATAAATAAAATAAAATTCAAAAATTCAAAAAAAATTCAGATGTTTATATAGATGGAATTGAGAGAGCTTTCTCAGAATTTAACAACCAAACTATTTCCCTATTCTTTTAAAACTGCTCAAAGTGTGAGATTGTAAATTTTGGGTATGATCTCTCCTGTGAAACCGAGCCTTGAAAATTACATAGTGTCTGCCTTTTAACAATGAATTGCAAACAATGGATTAATCAGAGCTTTCATGTTTTATATAGCTATTTAAAAAAATGTGGGTAATTTGCTGATGAAATTATTTAGATTTTGAGATACCTCCTACGCTTCAGCTTATGTATATTTATTCAAGCTTTCAAAATATCTAAGAAGAGACAAATCAGCCTTAAAGCATATTCTTTAGTGTCTGAACTTGTACAAAATCCCAGGGCAAAGGGTAGAGTTGTGACACCATGAGAGGTGTGTGGTAGAAGGGACATGACCTGGGTTTTGTAATCACACAGACCTTAGTTCAGGCTTAAATCTTTGATTCAGTGTCACCCTGGCTGTGTGAACTTGACAGGTTATATCTCTTTGAAGGTGCAGTTCCTTACTTACAAAGTGAGTGTAACCCCTCGTGCTTGTATGGGGGTCACTGTTATACAGGAAATACCTATTTTGTCTCTTTTCATTATGTGCTTTAAAAGTTTGTATAAATATATAGAGACAGAAGGATGAAAATATCAAAACCTAAATGCTTGAAACATCTACAAAGTTTTATATATCATACTCCATAGGAAATAATGTCCTTGTTTTATTTTAATGTAGGTTCTTACAAATTAATGCACCTTCATTTCTTTTTTAAATTGAGGTATAATTTACATGTAATATCATATTAGTTTCAGGTGCACAACGATGATTTGATATTTGTATGTATTGCAAAATGAACATCATAATGAGTCTAGTTAACATCCAACATGCTACATAGTTATAAAAATATGTTTCTTGTGATGAGAACTTTTAGGATCTACACTCTTAGCAACTTTCAAATATGCAATACAGTATTGTTACCTATAGTCACCATGCTGTGCATGACATCCCCAGGACTTATAACTGGAAGATTGTACCTATTGACTCCTTTCACCCATTTTGCCCATCCATCTACCCCTGACCTGTGGCAACCAGCAGTCTCTTCTCTAATACACTATTATTTCTAAATTTGAATAGTACATCACATTTTATTCTAAGTGAATTATTATTCTTTGTCTCTAGAAAAAACGGTGTACTGGGCTTAATGTATAAGGTGTATAAAACATGTAATGGAGAAAATGTAAATGAGTATGACTATAAAAGAGTAACTTATAATGTTACAATTATAAAAACAATTATTTCAACACAATTTCTTCTGAAAATCTGTGGCATATCAGGCATTGTCCTAAGTAAAGTGGGTAAAGTAGTGCATAAAATATACAAAATATTTATTCTCATGGATCCTGCATTTTTCAAACAGGAACTTGTAGGGTTATCAGGAAAACTGAAGCTAGGATTTGCAAAATTCTGAAATCTACTAAAATGGAATCAGTAAAATGGGATTCTATTCTGAAGGAAGGACTCAGTCCACTTAGCAAAGGATGGTGTAAAGTTAAGGCAGAGTTCTGGTAGAACTAAGTCCTACATCACTGCATCTCATTAGCACCATCTTAGGCTATGCTGACAGTTCATTTCAGAAGATGATACCTATTAAACACCAGGCCTTGCTAAGAGTCGGAGGGAAAAGAAAGTACACTCATCTTTTCGAGGAAAGCTTACATTCTGGAAAAAGATAATTACTGAAGACAATATATGACATATGATATAGTCCATAAAAGAGGAACAAACAAATGAACAAAGAATAAAACCACAGCAGCAACAACAAACTAGATATGAATTTAAAAGGTTGGAAAGATCCAATTTGATTTAAATAGGAAAGACATGCTAGAGGGGGGAAGAAAATGCAACTGACCTTGAAGACTGGGTAAGGTTTATTCAGTAGAGATGGTGGTGAAAGCATTCGAACAGAAGACTGAGCCCTCTACATAGGAATCCAGGGTCCAGTTGGAGGACATAAATTGCATCACTGAGCTATTCACTGAGTTGGAGAGCATACATATAAAATGTTCTGATCTGACTGTCCATTTTAATTGCCAAAATATTTGGGACCTCACATTTTAGAAAGAATACGTGAAACAGAAACTATTCCAAGGTTGATGAGAGACCCCGAAATGTCATTTGAGGAAACGTTGAAAGAGTTGTAAACTTATCCTGAGAAAAGAAGCCTAGAGGATGCAACAGAATCAGAACTTAAATTGTGCAAAGGTTTGTCTTGCGGAACTGGGCAGAAGTCGAGTCAGAAGGTGGATGGAGTTTACAGCTATCAAATCTTAACTGTCTTTGGAGATGTTCAAGCAAATCAGGGCGACCTTTGGCTAGGAAATTTGTTCCTCACTGGATTGGCAGGTGAATTAGATAAAACGCAAGGCTATCCCAACATCAGTATTCTACAGTCCTACATGCAATTGTGATTCTCTTCATCTTTAAAATAAAACTAGTGACTATAACAAAAAAAGAAACAGACTCACAGATATAGAGAACAAACTAGCGGTTACCAGTGAAGAGAAGGAAGGGGGGAGGGGCAAAATAGGGGTAGGGGATTAAGTGGTACAAATTACTATGTATAAAATAAACTACAAAGATATACTGCACAGCATAGGGAATATGAGCAATATTTTATAATAACTATAAATGGAGTATAATCTTTTTTTCCTCTGAAATTGGCTTTTTGAGAATGAGATAGTCAAGACTTACTTATTCTTTTCTCTCAAAGAAAGATTAGGATTAGGGATTTTTTTATTTTTACATCCTTTTTTTTTTTAACATCTTTATTGAGGTATAATTGCTTTACAATGGTGTGTTAGTTTCTGCTTTATAACAAAGTGAATCAGTTATACATATACATATGTTCCCATATCTCTTCCCTCTTGCGTCTCCCTCCCTCCCACCCTCCCTATCCCACCCCTCCAGGTGGCCACAAAGCACCGAGCCAATATCCCTGTGCTATGCGGCTGCTTCCCACTAGCTATCTACCTTACGTTTGTTAGTGTATATATGTCCATGCCTCTCTCTCGCTTTGTCACAGCTCACCCTTCCCCCTCCCAATATCCTCAAGTCCATTCTCCAGTAGGTCTGGGTCTCTATTCCTGTCTTACCCCTAGGTTCTTCATGACATTTTTTCCCCTTAAATTCCATATATATGTGTTAGCATACGGTATTTGTCTCTCTCTTTCTGACTTACTTCACTCTGTATGACAGACTCCAGGTCCATCCACCTCACTACAAATAGCTCAATTTCGTTTCTTTTTATGGCTGAGTAATATTCCACTGTATATATGTGCCACATCTTCTTTATCCATTCATCTGATAATGGGCACTTAGGTTTTTTCCATCTCCGGGCTATTGTAAATAGAGCTGCAACGAACATTTTGGTACATGACTCTTTTTGAATTTTGGTTCTCTCAGGGTATATGCCCAGTAGTGGGATTGCTGGGTCATATGGTAGTTCTACTTGTAGTTTTTTAAGGAACCTCCATACTGTTCTCCATAGTGGCTGAACCAATTCACATTCCCACCAACAGTGCAAGAGTGTTCCCTTTTCTCCACACCCTCTCCAGCATTTATTGTTTCTAGATTTTTTGATGATGGCCATTCTGACTGGTGTGAGATGATATCTCATTGTAGTTTTGATTTGCATTTCTCTAATGATTAATGTTGGAAGATTTTAAATCACAGTTTCAATTTCAGTGCTTGTGATTGGTCTGTTCATATTTTCTATTTTTTCCTGATTCAGTTTTGACAGGTTGTGCATTTCTAAGAATTTGTCCATTTCTTCCAGGTTGTCCATTTTATTGGCATAGAGTTGCTTGTAGTAATCTCTCATGATCTTTTGTATTTCTGCAGTGTCAGTTGTTACTTCTCCTTTTTCATTTCTAATTCTGTTGATTTGAGTCTTCTTTTTTTTTTCTGGATGAGTCTGGCTAATGGTTTATCAATTATGTTTATCTTCTCAAAGAACCAGCTTTTAGTTTTATTGATCTTTGCTATCGTTTCCTTCATTTCTTTTTCATTTATTTCTGATCTGATTTTTATGATTTCTTTCCTTCTGCTAACTTGGGGGTTTTTTTGTTCTTCTTTCTCTAATTGCTTTAGGTGCAAGGTTAGGTTGTTTATTGGAGATGTTTCCTGTTTCTTAAGGTAGGATTGCATTGCTATAAACTTCCCTCTTAGAACTGCTTTTGCTGCATCCCATAGATTTTGGGTCGTCGTGTCTCCATTGCCATTTGTTTCTAGGTATTTTTTTATTTCCTCTTTGATTTCTTCAGTGATCACTTCGTTATTAAGTAGTGTATTGTTTAGCCTCCATGTGTTTGTATTTTTTACAGATATTTCCCTGTAATTGATATCTAGTCTCATAGCGTTGTGGTCGGAAAAGATACTTGATACAATTTCAATTTTCCTAAATTTACCAAGGCTGATTTGTGACCCAAGATATCATCTATCCTGGAGAATGTTCCATGAGCACTTCAGAAAAATGTGTATTCTGTTGTTTTTGGATGGAATGTCCTATAAATATCAATTAAGTCCATCTTGTTTAATGTATTATTTAAAGCTTGTGTTTCCTTATTTATTTTCATTTTGGATGATCTGTCCATTGGTGAAAGTGGGGTGTTAAAGTCCCCTACGATGAATGTGTTACTGTCGATTTCCCCTTTTATGGCTGTTAGTATTTGCCTTACGTATTGAGGTGCTCCTATGTTGGGTGCATAAATATTTACAATTGTTATATCTTCCTCTTGGATCGATCCCTTGATCATTATGTAGTGTCCTTCTTTGTCTCTTCTAATAGTCTTTATTTTAAAGTTTATTTTGTCTGATATGAGAATTGCTACTCCAGCTTTCTTTTGGTTTCCATTTGCATCAAATATTTTTTTCCATCCCCTTACTTTCAGTCTGTATGTGTCTCTAGGTCTGAAGTAGGTCTCTTGTAGACAGCAAATATATGGGTCTTGTTTTTGTATCCATTCAGTCAATCTGTGTCTTTTGGTGGGAGCATTTAGTCCATTTACATTTAAGGTAATTATTGATATGTATGTTCCTATTCGCATTTTCTTAATTGTTTTGGGTTAGTTATTGTAGGTCTTTTCCTTCTCTTGTGTTTCTTGCCTAGAGAAGTTCCTTTAGCAGTTGTTGTAAAGTTGGTTTGGTGGTGCTGAACTCTCTCAGCTTTTGCTTGTCTGTAAAGGTTTTAATTTCTCCATCAAATCTGAATGAGATCCTTGCTGGGTAGAGTAATCTTGGTTGCAGGTGTTTCTCCTTCATCACTTTAAATATGTCCTGCCAGTCCCTTCTAGCTTGCAGGGTTTCTGCTGAAAGATCAGCTGTTAACCTTATGGGGATTCCCCTGTGTGTTATTTGTTGTTTTTTCCCTTGCTGCTTTTAATATGGTTTCTTTGTATTTAGTTTTTGACAGTTTGATTAATATGTGTCTTGCCGTGTTTCTCCTTGGATTTATCCTGTATGGGACTCTCTGTGCTTCCTGGACTTGATTAACTATTTCCTTTCCCATATTAGGGAAGTTTTCAACTATAATCTCTTCAAATATTTTCTCAGTCCCTTTCTTTTTCTCTTCTTCTTCTGGAACCCCTATAATTCGAATGTTGGTGCGTTTAATGTTGTCCCAGAGGTCTCTGAGACTGTCCTCAGTTCTTTTCATTCTTTTTTCTTTATTCTGCTCTGCAGTAGTTATTTCCACTATTTTATCTTCCAGGTCACTTATCCATTCTTCTGCCTCAGTTATTCTTCTATTGATCCCATCTAGAGTATTTTTAATTTCATTTATTGTGTTGTTCATTGTTGTTTGTTTCATCTTTAGTTCTAGGTCCTTGTTAAATGTTTCTTGCATTTTGTCTATTCTATTTCCAAGATTTTGGATTATCTTTACTATCATTATTCTGAATACTTTTTCAGGTAGACTGCCTATTTCCTTTTCATTTGTTAGGTCTGGTGGGTTTTTATCTTGCTCCTTCAACTGCTGTGTGTTTTTCTGTCTTCTCATTTTGCTTATTTTACTGTGTTTGGGGTCTCCTTTTTGCAGGCTGAAGGTTCATAGTTCCCGTTGTTTTTGGTGTCTGTCCCCAGTGGCTAAGGTTGGTTCAGTGGGTTGTGTAGGCTTCCTGGTGGAGGGGACTAGTGCCTGTGTTCTGGTGGATAAGGCTGGATCTTGTCTTTCTGGTGGGCAGGTCCACATCTGGTGGTGTGTTTTGGGGTGTCTGTGGACTTATGATTTTAGGCAGCCTCTCTGCTAATGGGTGGCGTTGTGTTCCTGTCTTGCTAGTTGTTTGGCATAGGATGTCCAGCACTGTAGCTTGCTGGTCGTTGAGTGAAGCTGGATGCTGGTGTTAAGATGGAGGTCTCTGGGAGATTTTCGCCGTTTGATATCATGTGGAGCTGGGAGGTCTATTGTGGATCAGTGTCCTGAAGTTGGCTCTCCCACCTCAGAGGTACAGCACTGACTCCTGGCTGCAGCACCAAAAGCCTTTCATCCACATGGCTCAGAATAAAAGGGAGAAAAAGTAGAAAGAAAGAATTAGTAGAAGTAGAAAGAAAGAAAGAAAGAAAGGAAGGAGGGAGGGAGGGAGGGAGGAAGGAAGGAAGGAAGGAAGGAGGGAAAGAAGGAAAAAAGAATGAAAGATAAAGTAAAATAAAATAAAGTAAGATAAAATATAATAAAGTTATTAAAATAAAAAATAATTATTAAGAAAAAAATTTTAAAAAACAACAAAAAAAGGACGGATAGAACCCTAGGACCAATGGTGGAAGCAAAGCTATGCAGACAAAATCTCACACAGAAGCATACACATACACACTCACAAAAAGAGGAAAAGGGGAAAAAATCATAGATCTTGCTGCGAAGTCCACCTCCTCAATTTGTGATGATTGGTTGTATATTCATGTATTCCACAGATGCAGGGTACATCAAGTTGATTGTGGAGCTTTAATCCGCTGCTCCTGAGGCTGCTGGGAGAGATTTCCCTTTCTCTTCTTTGTTCTCACAACTCCCAGGGGCTCAGCTTTGGATTTGGCCCCGCTTCTGTGTGTGGGTCGCCAGAGGGCGTCTGTTCTTCGCCCAGACAGGACGGGGTTAAAGGAGACGCTGATTCGGGGTCTCTGGCTCACTCAGGCCGGGGAGTGTGGGGGGGGAGGGCGGGGCACGGAGTGCGGGGCGGGCCTGCGTCGGCAGAGGCCGGCGTGACGTTGCACCGGCCTTAGGCACGCCGTGCGTTCTCCCGGCGGAGTTGTCCCTGGGTCCCAGGACCCTGGCAGTGGCGGCATGCACAGGCTCCCCGGAAGGGGGGTGTGGATAGTGACCTGTGCTCGCACACAGGCTTCTTGGTGGCGGCAGCAGCAGCCTTAGCGTCTCCCGCCCGTCTCTGGGGTCCGCGCTGTTAGCCGCGGCTCGCGCCCGTCTCTGGAGCTCCTTTAAGCAGCGCTCTAATCCCCTCTCCTCGCGCACCACGAAACAAAGAGGGAAGAAAAAGTCTCCTGCCTCTTCGGCAGGTCCAGGCTTTTCCCCGGACTCCCTCCCGCCTAGCCGTGGCGCACTATCCCCCTGCAGGCTGTGTTCACGCCGCCAACCCCAGTCCTCTCCCTGCGCTCCGACCGAAGCCGAGCCTCAGCTCCCAGCCCCGCCCGCCCCGGCGGGTGAGCAGACAAGCCTCTCGAGCCGGTGAGTGCCGTTCGGCCCTGATCCTCTGTGCGGGAATCTCTCCGCTTTGCCCTCCGCACCCCTGTTGCTGTGCTCTCCTCCGTAGCTCCGAAGCTTTCCCCCTTCACCAACCCCCGTCTCCACCAGTGAAGGGGTTTCTAGTGTGTGGAGACCTTTCCTCCTTCACAGCTCCCTCCCACTGGTGCAGGTCCCGTCCCTATCCTTTTGTCTCTGTTTATTCTTTTTTCTTTTGCCCTACCCAGGTACGTGGGGGGTTTCTTGCCTTTTGGGAGGTCTGAGGTCTTCTGCCAGCGTTCAGTAGGTGTTCTGTAGGAGTTGTTCCACGTGTAGACGTATTTCTGGTGTATCTGTGGGGAGGAAGGTGATCTCCGCGTCTTACTCTTCCGCCATCTTCCCGGAAGCCCCGAGTATAATCTTTAAATATTGTGCATCACTGTGTTGTACACCTGAAACTTATATACTATTATAAATCAACTATACCTCAATTTAAAAAAAGAAAAAAATATTTTACACTCCTATTTGCAATTGTGATTCTATTACTTAAAAATATGTTTGGATTACTCGTGGAAAGATGAGCATAGTGATGTTATTTTTAAGTGTGGGAAAAAACTCTTGAGGGGAAATCTCTCTTCTGAATCTGTGGTCTGGTGATCCCACTTTAGCCCTAGACGTGATGCACATGACCCAGGGTTAGATAATCAGACTATCCAACTGGCCTGGCGACGATGATTACCTCAGGAATGGGCACATGACCCATTCAAGCCAAAACTGTGCAACAAGATTTTCAGTGGGATTCCTGGGAAGGGTCACATCTCCTCCATGCTGCAAGTAATGTTGAGAAAATATAGGGCATGGAGCTGTCACCATCATCTACCATGTGAAGCGCAAAAAAAACCCACAATGGGAGGTAAGAAATAAGTGGTAGAAACTGAGTCCCAGTGACATTGCTTGAATCCTCAAGGTCAACATGTGTGAAACCAAACACAGGTACCTCTGGATTTTGCAGGTTATGTAAATTAAGAGATTTCATTTTTTAAAAATTTTATTTTGTTTATTTTTTATACAGCACGTTCTTATTAATTATCCATTTTATACATATTAGTGTATATATGTCAATCCCAATCTTCCAATTCATCACACCACCACCCTCCCCCGCTGCTTTCCCCCCTTGGTGTCCATAAGCTTGTTCTCTGCATCTGTGTCTCAATATCTGCCCTGCAAACCAGTTCATCTGTACCGTTTTTCTAGGTTCCACATATATGTGTTAATATATTTGTTTTTCTCTTTCTGACTTACTTCACTCTGTATGACAGTCTCTAGATTCATCAGCATCTCTACAAATGACCCAATTTCATTCCTTTTTATGGCTGAGTAATATTCCATTGTATATATGTACCACTTCTTCTTTATCCATTCATCTGTGGATGGGTCTTTAGGTTGTTTCCATGACCTGCCTATTGTAAACAGTGCTGCAATGAACATTGGGGTGCGTGTGTCTTTTGAATTATGGTTTTTTCAGGGTATATGCCCAGTAGTGGGATTGCTGGGTCATATGGTAATTCTATTTTTAGTTTTCTAAGGAACCTCCATACATAAAGTTTCTTTTAGTTTTTAAGGAAACTACACTATGGAGTGTTTTAAGTTCTCCATTGTGGCTATATCAATTTACATTCCCACCAACAGTGCAAGAGGGTTCCCTTTTCTCCACACCCTCCCAGCATTTGTTGTTTGTAGATTTTCTGATGATGCCCATTCTAACTGGTGTGAGGTGATACCTCATTGTAGTTTTGATTTGCATTTCTCTAATAATTAGTGATGTTGAGCAGCTTTTCATGTGCTTCTTGGCCATCTGTACGTCTTCTTTGGAGAAATGTCTATTTAGGTCTTCTGCCCATCTTTGGATTGGATTCTTTGTTTTTTTAATATCGAGCTGCATGAGCTGTTTATATATTTTAGAGATAATCCTTTGTCTGTTGATTCACTTGCAAATATCTTCTCCCATTCTGAGGGTTGTCTTTTCATCAAAACCACGATGTTTGCTGTGGTTTTGTCGTATATGGCCTTTAGTATGTTGAAGTAGTGTCCCTCTATGCCCCCTTTCTGGAGAGTTTTTATAATAAATGAGTGTTGAATTTTGTCAAAAGCTTTTTCTGCATCTATTGAGATGATCATATTGTTTTTATTCTTCAATTTGTTAATATGGTGTATCACATTGACTGATTTGTATATATTGAAGAATCCTTGCATCCCAGGATAAATTCCACTTGATCATGGTGTATGATCCTTTTAATATGTTGTTGGATTCTGTTTGCTAGTATTTTGTTGAGGATTTTTGCATCTATATTCATCAGTGATATTGGTCTGTAATTTCCTTTTTTTGTAGTATCTTTGTCTGGTTTTAGTATCAGGGTGATGATGGCCTCATAGAATGAGTTTGGGAATGTTCCTTCCTTTGCAAAATTTTGGAAGAGTTTGAGGAGGATGGGTGTTAGCTCTTCTCTAAATGTTTGATAGAATTCACCTGTGAAGCCATCTGGTCCTAGATTTTTGTTTGTTGGAAGATTTTTAATCACAGTTTCAATTTCATCACTTGTGATTGGTCTGTTCATATTTTCTATTTCTTCCTGGTTCAGTCTTGGCAGGTTATACCTTTCTAAGAATATGTCCATTTCTTCCTGGTTGTCCATTTTATTGGCATAGAGTTGCTTGTAGTAGTCTCTTAGGATGCTTGGTATTTCTGCAGTGTCTGTTGTAACTTCTCCTTTTTCATTTCTAATTTTATTGATTTGAGTCCTCTCCCTCTTTTTCTTGATGAGTCTGGCTAATGGTTTATCAATTTTGTTTATCTTCTCAAAGAACCAGCTTTTAGTTTTATTGATCTTTGCTATTGTTTTCTTTTTTTCTATTTCATTTATTAATGCTCTGATCTTTATGATTTCTTTCCTTCTGCTAACTTTGGGTTTTGTTTGTTCTTCTTTCTCTAGTTCCTTTAGGTGTAAGGTTAGATTGTTTATTTGAGATGTTTTTTGTTTCTTGAGGTAGGACTGTATTGCTCTAAAGTTCCCTCTTAGAACTGCTTTTGCTGCATCCCATAGGTTTTGGATGGTCGTGTTTTCATTGTCGTTTGTCTCTAGGTAGTTTTTGATTTCCTCTTTGATTTCTTCAGTGATCTCTTGGTTATTTAGTAATGTATTGTTTAGCCTCCTTGTGTTTGTATGTTTTACGTTTTTTTCCCCCTGTAATTGATTTCTAATCTCATAGCGTTGTGGTCAGAAAGGATGCTTGATATGATTTCAATTTTCTTAAATTTACTGAGGCTTGATTTGTTACCCAGGATGTAATCTATCCTGGAGAATGTTCCGTGCGCATTTCAGAATAAAGTTTAATCTGCTGTTTTTGGATGGAATGTCCTATAAATACTAATTAAATCTATCTGGTCTATTGTATCATTTAAAGCTTGTGTTTCCTTATTAATTTTCTGTTTGGATGATCTGTCCATTGGTGTAAATGAGGTGTTAAAGTCCCCCACTATTATTATGTTACTGTTGATTTCCTCTTTTATAGCTGTTAGCCGTTGCCTTATGTATTGAGGTGCTCCTATGTTGAGAGTATATATAATTGTTATATCTTCTTCTTGGATTGATCCCTTGATCATTATATAGTGTCCTTCCTTGTGTCTTGTAACATTCTTTATTTTAGAGTCTATTTTATCTGATATGAGTATTGATACTCCAGCTTTCTTTTGATTTCCATTTGCATGGAATATCTTTTTCCATCCCCTCACTTTCAGTCTGTATGTGTCCCTAGGTCTAAAGTGGGTCTCTTGTAGACAGCATATATGGGTCTTGTTAGTGTATCCATTCAGCGAGCCTGTGTCTTTTGGTTGGATCATTTAATCCACTCATGTTTAAGGTAATTATCGAGTTGTATGTTCCTATTACCATTTTCTTAATTGTTTTGGGTTTGTTTTTGTAGGTCCTTTTCTACTCTTGTGTTTCCCACTTAGAGAAGTTCCTTTAGCATTTGCTGTAGAGCTGGTTTGGTGGTGCTTAATTCTCTTAGCTTTTGCTTGTCTGTAAAGCTTTTGATTTCTCCATCGAATCTGAATGAGATCCTTGCTGGGTAGAGTAATCTTGGTTGTAGGTTCTTCCCTTTCATCACTTTAAATATGTCATGCCACTTGGTCTGGCTTGCAGAGTTTCTGCTGAGAAATCAGCTATTAACCTTATGGGAGTTCCCTTGTATGTTATTTTTCGTTTTTCCCTTGCTGCTTTCAATAATTTGTCTTTGTCTTTAATTTTTGCCAATTTGATTACTATGTGTATCTGCATGTTTCTTCTTGGGTTTATTCTGTATGGCACTCTGTGTGCTTGCTGGACTTGGGTGGCTATTTCCTTTCTCATGTTTGGGAAATTTTTTACTATAATCTCTTCAAATATTTTCTTGGGTACTTTCTCTCTCTCTCCTCCTCCTGGGACCCCTAAATGCAAATGTTGTTGTGTTTAATGTTGTCCCAGAAGTCTCATAGACTGTCTTCATTTCTTTTCATTATTTTTTCTTTATTCTGTTCCACAGCAGTGAATTCCACCATTCTGTCTTCCAGGTCACTTATCCGTTCTTCTACCTCAGTTATTCTGCTATTGATTCCTTCTAGTATAGTTTTCATTTCAGTTATTGTATTGTTCATCTCTGTTTGTTTGTTCTTTAATTCTTCTAGGTCTTTGTTAAACATTTCTTGCATCTTCTCGATCTTTGCCTCCATTCTTTTTCCGAGGTCCTGGATCATCTTCACTATCATTATCCTGAATTCTTTTTCTGGAAGGTTGCCTATCTCCACTTCATTTAGTTGTTTCTCTGTGGTTTTGTCTTGTTCCTTAATCTGGTACATAACCCTCTGCCTTTTCCTCTTGTCTGTCTTTCTGTGAATATGGTTTTTGTTCCACAGGCTGCAGGATTGTAGTTCTCCTTGCTTCTGCTGTCTGCCATCTGGTGGATGAGGCTGTCTAAGAGGCTTGTGCAAATTCGTGATGGGAGGGACTGGTGGTGGGTAGAGCTGGCTGTGGCTCTGGTGGGCAGAGCTCAGTAAAACCTTAATCCACTTATCTGCTGATCGGTGGGGCTGGGTTCCCTCCTTGTTGGTTGTTTGGCCTGAGATGACCCAACACTGGAGCCTACCTGGGCTCTCTGGTGGGGTTAATGGTGGACTCTGGGAAAGCTCACAACAAGGGATACTTTCCAGAACTTCTGCTGCCAGTGTCCTTGTCCTCACAGTGAGACATAGCCATCCCCCACCTCTGCAGGAGACCCTCTGACATTAGCAGGTAGATCTGGTTCAGTCTCTCCTGGGGTCACTGCTCCTTCCCCTGGGTCCCGATGCACACACTACTTTGTGTGTGCCCTTCAAGGGTGGAGTCTCTGTTTCCCCCAGTCCTGTCGAAGTCCTGCAGTCAAATCCCACTAGCCTTCAATTCTGATTCTCTAGGAATCCCTCCTCCCGTTGCTGGACCCCCAGGTTGGGAAACCTCACGTGAGGCTCAGAACCTTCACTCCAGTGGGTGGACTTCTGTGGTATAAGTGTTCTCCAGTTTGTGAGTCACCCACCCAGCAGTTATGGGATTTGATTTTATTGTGATTGCGCCCCTCCTACCGTCTCATTGTGGCTTCTCCTTTGTCCTTGGTTGTGGGGTATCTTTTCTGGTGAGGTCCAGTATCTTCCTGTCGATTATTGTTCAGCAGTTAGTTGTGGTTCTGGTGTTCTCGCAAGAGGGAGTGAGAGCACGTCCTTCTATTCTACCATCTTGAACCAATCTCCTAAGAGATTTCATTTTTGTAAAGCTGTTTCTAAAGTGTTGTCTATCACTTGCAACCCTGGGCTCCTAACTGACCCAGAGCTAATGGTGCAACAATTTAAGAATGGAAACATACAATTTGGCATATCTGCGTGATAGCTAGTAGGTAGTCACTAAAAGTTACACTTATGGAAACTATGGATCAACAGGGGATGAGACAGGATACAAAATACAGCTGATCCTCATTATTTGTGGATTCCGTATTTGTGAACTGGCCTACTTGGTTAAACGTATTTGTAGTCCCAAATCATTACCCACAGCTCTTTGCGGTCATTCATAGCCACGTGTAGAGTTGAAAACAGTCTGGGTCATCTGATGCCCACATGTCTGGCTGAGGTTGAACAAAGGTGTCTCTCTGCCTTCTTGTTTCAGCTCTCATACTATAAACAAATGTTCTTGATTAGTGTCTATTTAGTGACACGGTTTCCAAATTTTTGTGCTTTTTGTTGGCGATTTCACTGTTTCGAATGGTCTCCAAGTGTGCTGCTGAAGTGTTGTCAAGTGTTTCTAAGTGCAAGAAAGCTGTGATATGCCTTATGCAGAAAATAAATGTGTTAGATAAACTTAGTTCAGGCATGAGTTATAGCGCTATTGGTGGTGAGTTCAATGTTAGTGAATCAACAGTGTACAGTAAATAAAGTATCTTTAAACAGAAACACACACAAAACATAGTTTTGTATGATTGGTTGATGAAATATCGTGACCAGAGGCTCACAAGAACCTCATATGATTCCCCCAGGAAAAATGGTTAGTATTTGCCAATTTTGTGTTTGCTGAAACTTTATAGAACATAATTACTATCAATAACTAGATTCAACTATATGTAAAAAGTACACTCAAAATGGAGAGATCGGGAAAAAATGAATCAAAATAACAGTGGTTGTGCTAGAGTGATGGAAATATACCTTTTTTCATCTTTTTGCTAATTTTCAAATGTTTAAAAATAAAATAATAGCACTATGGTGAAAAACATAATATGCATTTAGAAAATACCACACAAATCAAGAATACCAACAAAACAACCCTCCAAAACATGTTAGACATTTGACAGAGTCAGTTTAAAGCAGTATATTAAAATTATTTCATTACTTTGTCTCTATTTTATAAAACACGCACACATACATACACACACTAAAATCTTTGTTTTGGTGTAACTCAGCTTGGTTGTCTGATTAAATCTGATTTGACTCTGAATGGTTTTTTTCCCCCAAATCAACTTTTTATCTAAGAAATGTGCCCAAGTTCTAAATGTGTAGATTATAACAACCAGAGCAATGGAAAAGATGCTGAGGTTTATCTCTTCTAACATCCCATTCAATATAAGTGTTCTCTTCCATCCCCCAAAGAAAAGCACCCAATTTTTTTAAAGTCCTTTCTCTATAAATGAAATTTACTACCAAATAATATCTGTTTGGTCAGTTATAACTGTTATAAATATTTCTTGTATTTATCCATATTCCTATCATAGTCTGTCTTTTCTAACTAAAGAGGATAAATCAAATTCTCTTAATACACTGTAACTCTTGAAATATTGTAAGAGAGCCATCATGTTATTGCTGTGGCTTTTCGTTTCTAGGCTAAATATTCCCAGGAACTTTATCCATTCTTCATTAAGAGTTTTTCTCAAAATCCTTTGCTGTCCTGCTTACCCTCCTCCCCTTGAGCTCTGCCTGATCAATGCCTTTCTTAACGTGGTGAAATCAGGACTGTGAAAAACTCAGGATTTGCAGGTCCAATGATACTACTGGTCCTCCCTCCACCCCCGACCCTGCCACCCCTGGCCTCACTTTCAACAGAGGAAATTCACAACGGGGCTGAGAAATCCTGGCTTCTGAAATGAGTACACTGTCTCACCACGTGACTACTGCAAAGGGAAAACACTCATTGTGATGAATAGGATTAGTATATATATTAACGTAATAAGCAGTTTATAAGCACAGCTCGTATTTCTTGTATTTTCAGTTTTTCATCTCTTTCTATTTTCTAGTTCTTTCTCTTTCATCAATGATAAATTCAAACAAATCATTCCATTTTGATCCCATTCAATCTTCTTTATTTGTAAGTTCTGCTCTACCAGCTTTTAGGTAAGTTATAGATTGCTTTAACAATATTGTCCACATAAGCTACTATTAAAGCTTTCTCAAATTCTTAGGAGTATTTTTGTCATAGTACTTAGTGAAAATTTTTGGTTCTGGATTTGTTAGCCTTTGTTTTCACATCATATTGCCAATGTTTTCATCTGTTAAGCCTGCTGATGATATAATGCAATTTCAAATCTCCTAAGATTACTCATTGAATAACAAAAGTAATCAATTGTAGGGTACTGAATGATACAGCAGAATGTGCAAAGATTTTTATTGTTGTTGTTAATTATATTTTAGAAAATGTTTGTGCATTCAGCTAGCCCTAATGGTAAAATTATATATTTTAGATTTTTCTTACAAATGATTTTGTTGTTGAGTAAGGTGTCTTAATATCTAAAATTGAGTCACGTGTTTTATCGAAATCATAACAATTTTGGAATTAGGAACAGAAGCAGGAACATTGTTTTACATTTATATTTCCATATACTTTTCAACACAGTCATTCCTTAGTTCACTTTAATATTAAGTATAAGTTAATTTTATCTTTTATGTAAATATTCATCCCAACAGTGATTAATTTATCTAACTGCTCCATTCATATTTCCATGGCAATTTGTATTCCCAAATTCCACATCTATTGGTAAAGAAAAGATTAGGACAGAGTAAATAGGCTGGGGAATGTTGTATAACTTGACATCTAGAAGGGAAATTTGATTTATTTGATTTTCCATGGTGTGGAAGATGTTTGGGTTGTTCACCAGTGTTTCTGGTTCTACTCTTTCCAGGCACATGAGGGTGGGGCACAGAGATGAGAAAGGTATTGTATTTCCATGTCTTCTTGAGGTTTGGTGAGATCTGTGACTCAAATTAGCCAATAAAACATGAATAGAGGTGCCATGTGATGATTGGTGCCCAAGTACTTAGTGCCCATATAACCAAGTAGGACCCCATGGGACCTTCCTGGGACAGACCCCTCCCCCCATGACCTCTGCCTGCCTCTTGTTTGTAGAAAAGCTGTACTCTCTCAGGCTTCCCCTGAGTCACAAAATCCTGGCTCAAGAATTAATAATTGAAAGGATGTGAACATGTAGTGACAAAAAAGAGCAGTTGGGCCAGTAGAACTGGTAAGAATTTTTTTTTTAATTTTTAAATTTTACTTTATTTTTTATGCAGCAGGTTCTTATTAGTTATCTATTTTATACATATTAGTGTATATATGTCAATCCCATTCTCCCAATTCATCCCACCACCACCTCCCCCGCCACTTTCCCCCCTTGGTGTCCATACATTTGTTCTCTACATCTGGGTCTCTATTTCTGCCCTGCAAACCAGTTCATCTGTACCATTTTTCTAGGTTCCACATATATGTGTTAATGTATGATATTTTTTTTTCTCTTCTGACTTACTGTATGACAGTTTCTAGATCCATCTACGTCTCAACAAATGACCCAATTTTGTTCCTTTTTATGGCTGAGTAATATTCCATTGTTTATCTTTATCCATTCATCTGTCGATGGGCATTTAGGTTGCTTCCATGACCTGGCTATTGTAAATAGTGCTGCAGTGAACATTGGGGTGCATGTGTCTTTTTGAATTATGGTTTTCTCAGGGTGTATACCCAATAGTGGGATTGCTGGGTCATATGGTAATTCTATTTTTAGTTTTCTAAGGAACCTCCATACTGTTCTCCATAGTGGCTGTATCAATTTACATTCCCACCAACAGTGCAAGAGGGTTCCCTTTTCTCCACACCCTCTCCAGCATTTGTCGTTTGTAGATTTTCTGATGATGCCCATTCTAATTGGAGTGAGGTGATACCTCATAGAACTGGCAAGAATTTAAACAGTAAATCAGCCATATATCAGTCACAGAATCTTTAGTTTCTCCCTGAAATACGTAGATAACAGTATCTGATGCACATTTCTGAGTTGATTTACAGATGCTAAAACCCCCACCAAATGGAAGAAGTTAACTGCTTGATGACCATGAACACATAACCCCCAGACCACCAGAGCCTGAGGACTGATAACGTGACACTGCCCTGTTACCTCACCATCAACAAATCAGAGAATTGTGCAGGAGCTGATCACACACCCTGCGACTCCCTTCCCTCATCTTGCATTTAAAAATCCTTTCCTGAAACCCATTGGGGAGTTCAGGCTTTTTCGAGCATTTTTCTGTCCCAGACTCCTTGTCTGGCACCTTACAATAAACGCTGCACTTTCCTTCACCACACCCTGGTGTCAGTCGATTGGCTTTACTGTGCATGGGTGAACGGACCCAAGTGTGGTTCGGTAACACCCATAGGAGGTGGCCCAGCTGTGCTCCTTCCCTGCTGTGTGATCTTTGCCGCCAGGAGTGTTGCTTTGCAAACCAGCCCCCATACATGGAGGCATGGGGCGACTGAAAAAAAAGAAGCAGACCACTCCAGATTGGTAGGCGGCAGAGTTAATAAACAAGGAAACTTACATAGGAGGCATGTCTCATAGGCTGCAAGATGAGTGATCTCCGCACCCGCCCGCCAGAATCTTAAAAGTTTGTTAGAAGCCTTAGCTGGGTTCAGTCATGTATACTGTCCAGATGGTCTCAATGACACATTGCTCTCTGAAAGCCGCGTCCTTGAAAGCGGCTCCCGCTGTGTGAATGGTGGGTAAGTGCTCATTCTGAGGACGGGGCGGGAAGAGCCTCTGTTTGCCTGGGTCCAGCTCATGGGTCAACCCACGGTCAAGTCCTCTCGATGATCTCCTTAACAATGAGGCCAAGGCAGCCAGCAAAGCTGAGACTAAGCCTCCAGGACAGACAGCAGAGGACTTTGAGTGAGTAAGAAACACTTTTGTTGTGCTAAACCCTTGGTATTTCGGTGTTTTCAGTCACCACGGCATAAACTAGCCAGTCCTGACGGATGTACATGGATCCCATTTTTATTTTTAATCAGGTTGTACCTTAACTGGCCGTCCGTGAAATTTTCCTCTGATACCTATCTTTGACTGATTTTTGATAACCAATTGTCTTTTTTTCTAAGGAGTGTAAAGCTTTGGAGCTTTTCTGCCTTTTTACTTGTACCTTCTTAAATGAAAAGCATTAGACATAGTGTCTGGGGACGATGATTCCTAATCTATTTGTGCTGGCTCCAACTTGAGAATTTTTTCAAGCATCACAGGAGGACATTTTCCCATTGGTTTGACTTTATGGGTGAACACAGTACACTACAAAAACAGGGAATGAGATGCCAACTAGATAGCAGAAAAGGACTTTGGAACTGCTGAAAAAATGGAAAGTCATTAGGAAACAGCATGCTTGTCTAACTTTGATAAAAATGACAGAAGATTTGACATTCTCTCTTCTTTAGAAATGCTTGTTCTTGAATAAACCAGTGAAGAAGTACTCATTTTAAGGCGGAGACTTTTTAAAAATTCTCTTTCTCTTGGCAATTCTTTTATGCCACTATAATCTTTGTACAATAGTGGCCTCTGGAAGGAAGAATTCAAGATATTTTATGGAGGAGGAGGGAATACCGTAGTTCATTTAACTTGAATTCTTATCAGGTCTTTAGAAATCGTAGTCTGCCTTTCCCCAGCCAGAGAAAGGATAACTTCTGATGGAAAAATCAGGGATGTTTGAGAATTCTGAAAAAAAAAATCCATTTAGAAAATCCATTTAATCCATTTAGAAAATACACTCATCCAGAGAATATTCATTTACAGCCTAAATGAGGCTTGAATTGATCCAGCAAAGAAGGTAGTTGCAGTGCCAGGTCTCGGATGCAGAGTGCTGGGCAGCCTTTAACCTGAGCGTGATATCACTGTATACTGCAATCAGCACAATGGCGCCTGCTCATTAGGAATTCATCGAGTGCTCATGTGGGTATAATGCACTTCCATTTGTATACTGGAACCATATAGCAACTGGGAGCTTAAAAGTCATGTGATCAATCTTGTGTGGAGCTCTTGTTTTTACTCCAGGTAAATTAATGTGAAGATCATTGTGACATATTAAGCAGACTTAATTGTTCATTGATCAAGCAGTAACTCTGAAATGCACATGCTTCACGATGTAATATTTCCTCAGATTCTGAGGGTAAGAAAAAAATGTTATCTTCTTAGATTGAGTGACAAAGATAGAGGAAGATGAACGTGAAATACATGTAAAATTTATCAGTTTTTTTTTTTTTTAACATGGTGTTCTTTGGTTTAGGAATACAGAGAGTATTTTATGTATGTATGGTTTGCTCATAAAATCACAATTTCTTGTACAGTAATTCCTCTAACCATTCTGGCTTTGTAGATCTGTGTTTTGCTTTATTTTAATGAATTTTAAATGATTCTAAAAGGTGCTACAAGCTGTTGAACCTGGGAATTTAGTATCTCTTCCCATTTTTGCTGAGCTGTGTGAAGCCATCATAACTTAAGATTAGACAACATCTTCAAAGTAACAGTGAAAGAAAAAAAATAATGGTGGGAACTGGGCTTTTGTGAACTCTACCATGTTGTGCAATAGAGGAAGCACTTATTTTCAGAAAAGAGGTTGAAGGAGAGAAAAAAAGAGGAGAAACCTCTCCGCTCTCAAACTTAATGCATGCAAATGTTGCCACGTGGAACTTTTCTAAACAGTCTTGTTTTTACGAATGGTCAATATATTCTGCTTCATCCATCTTACTTTTTTTTTTTTTTTTTTTTTGTGTATGGTACGCGGGCCTCTCACTGTTGTGGCCTCTCCTGTTGTGGAGCACAGGCTCCGGACGTGCAGGCTCAGCGGCCATGGCTCACGGGCCCAGCCGCTCCGCGGCATGTGGGATCTTCCCGGACCGGGGCACGAACCCGCGTCCCCTGCATCGGCAGGCGGACTCTCAACCACTGCGCCACCAGGGAAGCCCCCACCTTCTTTTTGCCATCTTAACTTCTTTCTGCTTCACTAGACTTTATGATCTATGAGGACAGGGGTTCTACTTTCTTATTCATCACATGGCAGTGCACATGATGGCTTCTAAATAAATAGTTGTTAATCAAGTCCTAGAAACTATGATTTTAAATAGTCATTGGTTAACATCTTCTTCCTTTTATTAAAGAAAAGATATTTCACTTAACCATTTTAACAGCTGAACAGTGACTTTTTTTCCCAGTTTCCAGAGATTAGAAACAAATAACACATATTAACCTTGATGAATGAATGAATGAAAGGATGGATGAATGGAAGCCCTTTCTATTGTCTGTTCTACTTCTAGTCTCTTGAAATCTACTAAGCTGGCTGAGAACATACCTCCAATTTCTAGACTGAAAGTTGAGTTAAAAACAAACCCAAACAAAGCAAAAACACAGGCAAAGAGGAAACTAAGTAAAGGGTGTTTGTTTGATACCTCAAAATGGATCGTATCCTACTTTATAAATTAAATCAAACTTGGAGTTCTACCCATGACTGGGTTTCCAGCTAATCCTTGGTTTTTCAAGTTACCTATAGATACTTGTGGTCTGGAAATCCTGTCCTAAATGAATAATGGGTAAAGGAATGTCTGTACTGAAAACTCCAAAGCTTAACATTTTTCTGTTCTATATAAAGTAAATCCCCTACATATGAACGAGTTCCGTTCCAAGAGTGCATTCGTAAGTCCAATTTGTCCATAAGTCCAACAAAGTTAGCCTAGGTACCCAACTAACACAATCGGCTATGTAGTACTGTACTGTAATAGGTTTATAATACTTTTCACGCAAATAATACATAAAAAACAAACAAAACAAAAAATGAAGAAAACGTTTAATCTTACAATACAGTACCTTGAAAATTACAGTAGTACAGTACAGCAGCTGGCATACAGGGGCATGTGTGCATCTTTGAAAGTTCACAACTTGAAGGCTTGTATATAGGGGACTTACTGTACTGGGAATTTACAACTGAATTTCTGCTGAAATCTATTCTAAGTCTCAAAAGATTTATTATTTTCTAATATACATTTCAAATGAATTTTTATAAATCAGAATGTTCTTTGGCTTAGCTAAATTAATAAAATTTATGAATATTCAAACATTAATAAAGAGGTAAATGATGTTAGTAATTTAAATATAACTTGGAAAAGCAGAGAAGTAGTCTTGGTAAAAGCGCATTGGAAATGAGTTTTGATTATTTAGTCATCTAAGTTCAACTAATGTGCAGTCTTTAGGAAAAGACTCATAGTTATATCTCTTTATACTGGAAAAGCAACTACAAAAGGACATTTGGTTGTGTGAAAGCAATATAAATAATCTCTTATTAAAATTATATTTTTAAACATAATGAAGGTATATTGGGGATTGGGAGTTAAATGCAAAGTACTAAAGAGAGAGCTTGAAAATAACTTAAAAATACTGTTTTTTTAAATTTATTTCTACTCCTAATTTCAGGCTCAGCAGTGGCAAGCACTCATACCTAGAACAGATGTAAATAGTACAATTGCATGGTGGGTAGACTGTTAAAAAGAGGTGGCTCTGTTCTCCTGGAGATCTATTTATTTTTCAGTTAACAAAGAATAAGAAGCCTTTTTGCTTGGGGGATGGATTAAAAAGTATCCCATTTATGTTTGGTATATTTAATTAAATGTTTGGCTTGAGCTTATAAGGAATTTCTATTTATTTTAGTCAGTTCAGATTGTAATAGATCATTAAAATTTCCATTGGAGATTATTGCTGACATTATGATAAAAAAGTTTATCTAACAGAATAAAATCTTCTCTGTTATTAAATTTTCCACTCTTCTTTGATATATTTTTAATCTGGTGAATGTTTTAATTTCATCATTTCTTAGTGGTTTCCTGCTTTTATAGTTTATGACTCAGATAATGCTATTTAATCAGTGGGTCAGACTAATAAACCCAAGGTCATGCTCACTAAAGTCTCAGCATAAACAGATTTGAATAAGTGTTATCTTGTCATTGCATTACTGTTTTTGTGCAATTGCCCATATAGTTATTGCCCATTTTTTGTTGAAGCTTTGGGAACATGAACAGCATGTCTGTGTAACTTGATCTAAATAATTTTTAATAACATATTAAGCCAGGGTAGATTAAATAATGACAATAATAATGATATCAATAGTAATTTTAACAATTAAATACCAAAAAACCCATTTATTTTATACCTAATCTATGTCTGGCACTGTGCTAAGAATTGCATATGTGTTATCTCTGTGAGATAGGTATTATTATCTCCATTTTATACAAGAGTTAATTGAGATTCCAGAAGGTTAAGTAATTTGCTAAAGATTTAGAGTTATTAAATGTTAGAAGTAAAACAGCTTGCTTTCCTCCAAAGATCATAATATTCTATTACACAAGTTGTTATTGATAGTTGAATGACATGTATACCATTAGGTATGTTGTGTTTCACCGTATTCTCATCATGAAAGAGCAGTGCTTCTTAGACTTTAGCATGAGAATCCAGTTAAAATGAAGATTGATTCAGGAGGTCTTGGATCCTGCATTTCCAACAAGCTTGAGACCCTGCATTTCCAACAAGCTCCCACGTGACACTGGTGTTGCTGGCCTGTGGACTACCACTTTGGGTAACAAGCTCCAGAGCAGAGATGCCCAATATGGTAGGGAGAGAATATGGGGAAACATGTTCATTGGGCCGAGTTTTCCTTTTCCAGGAAGAATCTCGTTTGCCTTTCTCCACCTCCTAAAATCAGTGCTGAAAAGAACCATGAATACTGATGGGAGTGCCTGCTCCATCTTTCATTTGTTTTGGGATAGAAAAAGATTGAAAATGACTGATCCAGCCAGTCCAGAAGCTAGAACGCTAGAGGCCAGTTTGAGGCGTGGTTGACAGTGTGAGTGCTAAGACGGAGGGGAACAGAAAGTAAGTTAGGGAAAGAAGAGAGGTGAGAGAAGGAGAAAGATGAGAGAAAGTGGAGGGAAATAACCAGTTACATATAATGGTGAGCAATAGGATGGTGCTGGAGATCGCCAGAAAGAGCCAGTCTCGGATCACTCCAGCACATAATTTGAGGAAGTTCCTCATCTCAAAAATACAACTTCCCTCATTTTGTTATAGGGCCTCTCAGGTTATAGTTTTGATTCAGAGCAACCTCTATGATAATATACTGTGTCATTTAGCCTCTACTACCCACTAGCAATTTCAGGGAGAATATTTCGAACTGGGTAAAACAATAATTGTTCACCTTCGCTTTAATCTTTGACATAACTGCTCTAGTGCTATCTTGCCTTTATAACTTGGCTAATGTTTTAGTGTAATTGGAAAGAGTGACATGGAATGGGAGTGGTCGAATTCCATTAGTTACTTTGTTCCTGAGAAGCGTGTGTGTGTGTGTGTGCACGCATGTGTGCATACTAAAACAAAAGTGTGCATGTACACACACACATACACACACACACCCCTTCTCATCTCATATCAGGGGACACCTGACAAGTGAAAGCTAATTTCTTCAGCTGTGTTTTAAACAAATACAGGCACTGCTTTTATAATTCCTTGTTTGAAAAGACAACTAGGTGAAAATGCCTTGGCCAGGTTATAGAGGTAGATGCCAGGTGGAAATACAGAGGGCACCGGGTAGCTTATGAAATACAAATGGTATTTCTAGCTTGTTATTGCTTCTCCAAACCCGCCATAAAATAAAACCTTATGGGAGGTCCTGGTAAAAGAAAGAGTAACAAGGGCAAACTGGGTCAAAAGCACCATTACTTGAACATAATACTGAAGTCATGAACCCAAATTTTAATGGTCCCCAGAGAGGTTCTTATTTTTTATTTTTATTTTTTTTGCGGTACGCGGGCCTCTCACTGTTGTGGCCTCTCCCGTTGCGGAGCACAGGCTCTGGACGCGCAGGCTCAGCGGCCATAGCTCACGGGCCCAGCCGCTCCACGGCATGTGGGATCTTCCCGGACCGGGTCACGAACCCGTGTCCCCTGCATCGGCAGGCGGACTCTCAACCACTGCGCCACCCGGGAAGCCCCCCCAGAGAGGTTCTTGTTTCAAAATGCAATAAACCAACAGCAACTGCCCCAAACTTTTTGATCCACGCCTACTCAGATTATCTCCTAGTAACGTGCTCTTCTATGGAACAGCTGATTAAAGCACTGAAACTCACTATACAACCAGTTTATGCCACTATGTCTATGATGGGAGTTTTCTAATTCTTATAGATGTGTTTACTCTCATCGACACCTTAGTATGTGTGGTTCCATCTGGATGGAATCTGTGCAATCTATCTCAGAATTTTAAAGAGATATCCCTGTTTATTGATTCATTAATTTTTATGTTTTCAACCTACAATTTATGCTAATTTCTTCCTTGAGAAATTGCAAGTGTGTGTTTTTTAGCCTGGTAGTTTTCGTAAGTCTATAGATTTTAGTCACAGTTATTTCACTATCATTGACCATTGCTCTGCACCTTATGACTTTGGGGAGAAAACTAGCAAGAGTGACAGAAGATTGCAACATTTATCGGTAATTTACAGAGACTGACTTTGTGGGCAGTGGACATTATGGTCTAAGCTTCATGAACTTCTAATTGAACCTGAGTTACTACTGCTTCTCCAGAAACTGCATCTTAGCTGCTAGTTAAGATCAGGCCCTAACCTTTCATGATGGATCAGAGATGGATTTAGTATCCTTTTCTTCCAAATTTGATTCTAAATGACTTGCTTTGGGTTCAGTAGGATTCATGTCCCCTGCTATATAAGAATTAAAATATAAATACTTTATTGTCTTCTATATAGATGGCATGGTTTGATTTATCCCAAACCATAAGGACTTAAGATTCAACCTGTCTTTCTGATGCACTATAAAGTCTGGAAACAATGCAATTGACATAAACTGTTTTAGAGTTTGAATCATGATTTTTGGAATATATAGTTGAGAATATACTTTGTTTTTATTCATCAGCTTTATATTGCCTGAATTGCTGGCCAGCTTATGAAGTCCATCCATCACACTGCTTTCTCTGTCAGAAGAAAATTTACTAACCAGGTTTAGTATTTGATTGAAATTTTAAATTTTGTCCTGATGAATTATCATTATTTTAAACTATTATGGTTATTTTTCTCTAATTCTATATTTAAGTGATAAAAGCTAATCAATTCTGGTTTAGTAATGGTCTATTAAATACATATAAAAATTAGGGTAGGTCTTCCCTGGTGGCGCAGTGGTTGAGAGTCCGCCTGCTCATGCAGGGGACACGGGTTTGTGCCCCGGTCCGGGAGGATCCCGCATGCCTCGGAGCGGCTGGGCCCGTGAGCCATGGCCACTGAGCCTGCGCGTCCGGAGCCTGTGCTCCGCAGCGGGAGAGGCCACAACAGTGAGAGGCCCGTGTACCGAAAAAAAAAGTAAAATAAAATTAGGGTGCAATTAGGCTATTACTATTAGCTACTGGTCTAAGTTATTGACTAGTTGGTGTTATTACTGATTTTATTCATAGTTTTCTGCCTTAATAGCTATAAACAAGTTTATTTAAAATTCCCTTATTTACTGTGCCCTGGTCACAGCCCAGTGCCAATGGAGTCCAGATGGAGGGACTGGACTATGACAGGCTGAAGCAGGACATTTTAGATGAAATGAGAAAAGAATTAACTAAAAGAAGAGCTCATTGATGCAATCAGGCGGGAACTGAGCAAGTCAAATACTGCATAGAGAATCAAACTAAGGAGAGATAGGACTTTAATCTGGAGAAAGGAAAAAAAACCCTACAAAGAACAACTGTGTTAACAACAGCAAAGCCCTTACATTTTGTGAGCTGTAAGAAGAAAATGGAGACAAGCAGTCAGAAGGAGGGAAAACCCAACATACTTTGAAAGCCTTCAGACACGGCTATGGCGATAAGCTATTTCCCTCCCAGTTTGCTGCTTTTTTCTGACCTTTACAACAGGATGGAAGAGATAGGAATTCCTGTATCAGTTATGCAGAAAATACTGAATCCGTCAGGCAAGATCACTGCATTGAAATATTTTCATGTCAAGAGAAAATCGCACATTTTCCACAATCCATTGTTAAAATAAAGAGGAGAAAGACTTGAGAAGTTTTATTCAGAGAATGGTGATGAGGAATTTAGCAAGTTATGCTCTTGTATTGTAAATGTTTCTCTCAGGTTTGTCTTCCTATCATATTTGATATTCCATGAATTATTGAGTTCAGCCCTATGTAGGTTAAGATCATAAAATGTGGAACAAATGGAATTGTATGTACTTTCAAAGGGTGATATTTATAAGAAAGTGTCCTAAAAATGATTTGTTCGGAGTGAGGAATTTTAGAGTGATAGGAAGTCTCTCGAGTTTAGCCTTCATGCAATTGTGCAGATTCAAACATAAAATTCAACCAGAATTTAAAGATTTAGATGCCTTCCTGAATTGTTACAATCAATGCTTTACCAAATCTGTGACTCCTACATAACACAAAGCAGTGGTCAAATGTAAAACAATATATTGTAGATTTACTGTAGGTTTTCAACCTTTTTTAGATTTATGCATGTGGACATTTTTATAATGTAATTATAACCACCACAAAATTCGCTTTTTAAATTGCAGACAGTATGCATGTCAAACTAATATGTAGCGGCCTTTTCAAGGCCTAATCCCAGGGAAAACATTTGGTAGAGTTTAGGGGAGTGGGAGGAAGGGAAGGAATAATGTTTTATTTAAAGTTAATTTCTGCACCATCTTCGTTCTCAGTTATCTGCATGAATAATAACGAGGAATATTTTTTGTGACTTTAATTGGTAAATATGTTTACAGCACCAAGTACTTAATCGTTTACATCATGTCTTCAGCTATTTGTATTTTAACTTGAATAAGTTCAATGGTCTGAAACATGATTCTGAGCTTCACATGAATTACATCTTACTATGGAACTCAAAATTTCCATCCCTGAACTTGGCAGTTGTTATTACCTAGGCGCCCTGCAGTTATACAGGTGTTCACGTACACGTTCCTAACTACAAAGCTGCCTTTGAATCTTGTTATGCTGAAATACTAGAAAAGTAACAATGATGATAGCAATTAAGGTCACAGAAATCATTAGATAAACGGAAAACAATGAGGGGGGTCCTGCATAATTTTCTTTTAATAAATAGAGACTTAGGTGGTGCGAAGAAGGAACTAGATACTCTACTTACCACCGTGTGTGCGTGCGTGCGTGTTTGTGTGGGCACTCACGTGTGTGCATGTTATCCACTCCCTTTTCGTTGAAACTTCTAAGATTAAAATAGGGGAGAAATCCTGTATGTTGCAATGATAGAATTTTTTGAAATTTTAGGAAATCAGAATTCTCCAGGCTCTCCATCTTGATCTATGCTTGAGTTGTTATCTGCCGTATTTGCTTTGAAACCTTTGATTATCAGTAGTTTTACTAACATTTTGAATAAATAATCCACTTTCGTCTGCTTTCTAGATTTCTTAATCTAAGTTCGTAAGACAGAACTTGTTGATAGCATAGTTTTCTAAGTGCTGCAAGTTTGCAGCCATTACCACTTCAAAGAGGTTTGAATGAGGGAATTTTTTCCCTGGCTAAAATAGTTCCTGTTTCTGTAGAAACTTCATTTTTAGATCTGTGATGGGTGAGCTATCATAATTCAAGTACACAGTTCTTTTTTTCTGTTCATTGTCATCCAATAGTGAAGACATTAAAGATGCAGCAAGCTTATGAAGTCCTACTTTCTAAAAGAAATAGGAGGCATTTTCATCTTCATTATTGTCCTTTTGGTTATGCAAACACTTTGATGATACACATGTTTATGTCCCCCATAAATCTGGTCAGAAATCACTTTTGATTTTGTTGATTAAGTTAAACAGTCTATAGTAGGGTAGAGTACTAGGTACAAGTGGTCCAAAGTAAGATAAAAGACTATGGTAAAAATGCTAGATCTTAAAAAAGAAACTGGTTTATGCACTAAACGTTTTGTGGCTTCATCTAATATTAACGTGATGTCTGTGTAAAATGACAAAAAGAACCAGTGTTGAACCACGTTTTATTTCCTGTCATTCTGCAGTATCCCAGCTTGCTAAATGTGTTCTTTCCAAGAAGTTTGATTGAATTACTGTGTGCATTTACTGTCCTATGTGACAGTTTCGTCATTGTTAGAGATTTCAGTAATTAAAATGGGAAACAGAAGCTTAGGTTATTTTCCTTATCAAAACTATGTTCTTTGGACCCACAATATTATGATGGTTTTCGTGCTCTTGTACATTGGATGTCTTAAGCTGAGTGCAGTTTAGGGGATCCTTTCTAATTACAGGAAGGTACTTTTTCCCTTCAACACTGTGATCTGACCTATGACAAATCTGTACTATACACTATGTAAATGGCTAACAAGTCAATTGCAAACCAACTGAATGTACAAATCTTAGTGCTGGTGCTAAAATCTCTTCAGAATAGTCATCATGATCTCAAAGTTTGTTTCAAGATTTGCATCAAGTGTCAATCAAAACTAAAGATGAAACACTAATGAATGTTTCATTTTCATGCTTTAGGTGTACTTCCTTATTAGAATTTTTGGTTCTCTGCTATTTTTATTGTACTGTTTCATTTAAATTTCCTACATGCTAATTTCGTTTGTGCGATTGAAATAAAATTGCAGTATATAAAAAAAAATTCCCTTATTTAAAAATTTTAGTTTGGGGTGTTTTGTATTACATTTTCCTCATTTTTCTAGAGAATATACAGGAGCTTGTATTTCTGTACTAATACTGGGCCTGGTCAAAGTATTCCTTGTAATTAGTGATTAACTTTTTCTTTCTGCCCAATATGAAAAATGGAGAGCAGTCTTTTTTTTTTGATTAACTAAAGCAATTCGTTTTTTAAAACAAAGAAACAAAAATTCCTATACACGTGGAGAATTTTCTTTCATTGAGTTCCATTACTGATAATTAAAATTACATGAAATAAGAAGTACAGGTCAGTGAGCCCCCATTATAAATAGCTAAGTCTGAATTGGATCTTCATAAAATATTTCTGACTTTTTCACACTTCTTAACAACAAAAAATCATCTTCCCCTATGTTTTTCTATAATTACTTCATAGATATGTTTTTCACTCAAAACAAAGGCATATGGAACCAGAGTGCCATAATGTTTAAATTTTTAATTGAAGTAAAAATGTATTATCGTTTAAAATAAATATCATAATGTCAATATGGACTGTTAAAGAATCTCCTTTGGGTTTTGAAGCTGTAATTTAGGAATGACGCCCTAGCTTCTCGAGTCAAGTACCACAAAGGAACAAGTAAGTTCCTTCAAGCCTTTACAAACCCCCCAGCCGAGTTTGACCCAGGCAGGGAGCTGAGGGGCAGGGCACTAGCTCGGCTTCCCCTGTGAGCTCTGGTCTATCCCAGGTGCATGGGAAATAGAGAAAGTATAAAACACAATGCCAGTTCCAAAGGAGTTACCAACTTAACTGAGAAGTCAAGACCAACGTACACAAAAAGATTCTGTACAAGCCAGGTCTGCGTCTTAGGAAAACGAATAAAAAACTACAGATGCAGAACTGGGAACCAAACTTTGAGTCCTTACAACCAGAAAAGAAAATTGTGATAAATTACTGGAAACTTGGAGACTGGGGTGCATTTCTTCTGAGAACTTTCTAGGCAATTTACCAGAATCCCTTGCTTAGACATGCTTCCTGAGTGTAGCTGGGCTTCCCCTCTTCATCTGGAACATTCCACAGCTCCAGGCATTCCCACCTCCCACGGCCATCCCCCCCCACCCCCCCCCCCCCCCCCCCCCCCCCCCCCCCGCAATGAGAAGCTCTGTGGAGTCTCACTTTCCCTGGCTTCCTGGTGCCTCTGCCTCCACCTGGTTTAAAAAGCCATAAGGAAACTGTAAAAGATGCCAGCAGCACCAAGGAATGTGTTAAACATTCAAAAAACATCATGTTTGGAACTCTTTCTGCATTCATCTGTCTTAAACCTGAAGGGTAAGGGTGTAAACTGAAGAGATAGGACAACTTTTCTTCCTTTCACTGTCTCCTAGGCTCCAGCACAATTCAGGAGATTCAGGGCAGGAGTAGGGGTGTGGGAATGTTGATTTCTGCAGCCAAGAATAAACACCCCCCCCCCACCGTTTTTTCTTTGGCCACACCTCGCAGCATGTGGGATATTAGGTCCCCAACCAGGGATCGAATCCATGCCCCCTGCAGTGGAAGCACAGAGCCCTAACCACTGGACTGCCAGGGAATTCCCCACCCCTTCCTTTTTTTAAAAAAAAATTAATTTTTATTTAATTAATTTTTTATTTTATAGTTGCTTTACAATGTTGTGTTAATTTCTGCTGTATAGAGAAGTGAATCAGCTATAGCCACACATATATCCCCTTTTTTGGGGATTGCCTTACTTTTTTAAAAATGAATATCTCACTCTGCATCCAGGAATGTAGCCAACCAGGCAGTAGACCTTGAACTCTCCAAATAAACTCCCATGGGTTCTAAATATCTTATTTCCCATGGACCCCATATGTGAAATCCACATTTACTCATTCATCTGGTATTTATTGGGCATCCTTTATCTGCCACACTCTGCTCTCGGTGCTGGGCCTCAGTAATGCAGACAATGGATGGATGAAGCCATTGCTCCCACAAGACACAAATCTACTACATGTCAGGTGATGAGTGCCAAAAGGAAAAATAGAGAACAAAGGATGACAGGGTCTAGGGGAATCTAGGAAAGCCTCTCTCTCTTTTTTTTTTTTTAACATCTTTATTGGAGTATAATTGCTTTACGATGTTGTATTAGTTTCTGCTGTATAACAAAGTAAATCAGCTATATGTATACATACATCCCCATATCCCCTCCCTCTTGTGTCTCCCTCCCACCCTCCCTATCCGACCCCTCTAGGAGGTCACAAAGCACCGAGCTGATCTCCCTGTGCTATGCGGCTGCTTCCCACTAGCTATCTGTTTTACATTTGGTAGTGTATATAAGTCCATGCCACTCTCTCACTTCGTCCCAACTTACCCTTCCCCCTCCCCGTGTCCTCAAGTCCATGCTCTAGTAGGTCTGCGCCCCTAGGTTCTTCAGCACAATATCAAGAAAAAAAGCCTCTCTTTAAGGTGACAGTGAAATGAAAGTGAAGGTCAGAGGGGTTTTGGTGGAGGATCATTGCAGCCAAAGGGATCGGAAAGCACAAAGGCCCTGAGGGTGGGCTCACCTTTGTATATTAGGGAGAGGTGCGTGGGAGGAGGTGGTATGGTTAGGGAGGGAGCTAGGAACAGGTTTCTGTAGGGCCTTGTAGGTCACGGTCAGGAGCTGGGAGGGCACTGAGGAGAGGGGTAACATGATCTGACTTGGGCTTCAGAAGAGTCACTCTGATTGCTGTGTAGGAGCAGGTGACCCTTGAGGAGGCCAGTACCAGAGTCCAGATGAGAGACAGTGGAAGCTTCCAGTAGGGTTTGGGTAATGGGGGATACTAAGAATTGGTTGGATTCTGTGTTCTCTAACATAGGGTCTGGAATCCCAGCTCCAAGGAGACTTATACATTTTCAAGGAGGTTAACTGAAGGAACCCTGCTCTCTGCTACTTTAGTATTCATCCAAGTGCAATGTGGGTCAGCCTACATCGGAACCCCTGGGGCTTTTGTTAAACAGAAGAGATTTCCCAGCCTTGCCCCCAGCCTCCATGGAATCTCTGGCAGAGGAGACCCAGGAATATGAGATTTAAACAACTCCTCATGTGATTTAGATGCAGGATAGCTTTTGAGCCATGGCCTTGTCCTTACAAAAAAAAGAGACAGTTGAGCTTTGCAAAGGCTTGTGTCTCATTAGGTATTTCAAGCACACACTTTAAATCCCTGCAGGCCAGAATTGACAACACACTGTGAGCTTAATAGTAAGAATTGTAAAAGCCCACTGTTCTTGCCTGAGCTCTCAATACGGGATGCCTCCTGCAGGCTCTCATATTTCAGCCTTATCAGGGGTCTCATGAAACGTTGTTATTTTTAGATTGATTTTCATATTCCTGAACCTTCTGGGTAAACTTGATTCTTAACCTTAGATTCGAGATTATGAATACTAACAGATGGACCTAGAATTTTCTTCAACTTGTGTCTATATGAGCCAAATGTGTGAAGCTGTATTTTTTTTAATTGGAGTATAGTTGCTTTACAATATTGTATTAGTTTATACTGTACAGCAAAGTGAATCAGCTGTATGTATACACATATCCCCTCTTTTTTGTATTTCCTTCTCGCTTAGGTCACCACAGAGCATTGAGTAGAGTCCCCTGTGCTGTACAGTAGGTTCTCATTAGTTATCTGTTTTATACATCGTAGCAATAGTGTATATAGGTCAATCCCAAGTTCCACAATGTTCATTGCAGCACTACTTACAATAACCAGGACATGGAAGCAACTTAAATGTCCATCAGCAGAGGAGTGGATAAAGAAGTTGTGGCACATATATACAATGGAATATTACTCAGCCATAAAAAGGAACGAAACTGGGTCATTTGTAGAGACATGGATGGACCTAGAGACTGTCATACAGAGTGAAGTTAAGTCAGAAAGAGAAAAACAAATATCGTATATTAACGCGTATACATGGAATCTGAAAAAATTGGTATGGACGATCTTATTTACAAAGCAGAAATAGAGACGCAGATGTAGAGAACAAGGGATGAATTGGGAGAAGCTGCATGTTTAAGAGATGAGAAAGGAGATTGGGCATAGCTTTCTAAGGCTATTTTGCTTTCTTGTATATCAATAAGTGAATATCTCTATTAACAAACTATTAATGTAATAAAATAGATTTTCTTGGCTTCCAAAACAGAAAATAATGCTTTGAAATGAGGCAGGGAGGAATAAAGCATGAAATTATAACTAACAGTTTTTTCCATCTTGCTTCCTCCCCCTCTCCTACCTTGCTTTACTGCTCATATTTAATCATTTTTGTAGATAGGAACAAATATTACACTCTCACTATTTACTCTGAAATCTTTTGCCATTGTACACACTTGCATTGCAGTCAGAGTATGAACATCATTCTGTGTTCTGTGTTTTTCCACAGTGTATATATATTGTTACTCCCTGAAAGTACAATTCTTAACGGTTTTATAGTAAAGCTTTGCTATACTATACTGCTCATGTAACCATTTCTTTGTAGCTTGCCATTTGTGTGTAAGTTTTTCCAGTTTTATGCTATATAACAATGAAATATGACACTGCTCTAAACATCTTTATATAAATTACTTTGTTTTCTTTGAGGCTATTTTCTTAGTAAATGTTCCCAAATGTAATGATTACTGGACTAACATATAATAAGAGATTTTAAAAAATTGTAACTTATTGCCATATCATTTCTCAGAGAACTTGGACTGGTATTCCATGTTATGCCAAGAATAACGTTTCCTCTTCATCAGAGCAATATAAAATTTAAGCACTTTAATTTTTTTGTGTGCCAGTTTAATGGATAGGACTTACCCTGTCATTTAAATATTTTCATCATATTTTCTGCAGTTAAAATAGGGTACTTATAAATTGGTACATGAATTCAGGGCTGGAACATGAATTTAGGGCAGAGTCAGAGGGACAGCTTTCCTACAAATGGCTTCCTGGCTCATCAGCGTTCTTTTTCAGTCTTTTTGGCCCGTTTTGCAGGACACATCCTGACCCAAGGAAAGTTTCAGTTACTTCAGGAGGCAGCTGCTCTGTAGAGAAGTTCAGCTTCTGGGCAGAAGAGGGCGCTGTTTGCTCGTACCAAGGCGGAAAAACCTGTCTGACCCATTTAGGGAGGGAAATCCATGGCCCGTCACGTGGGGGACTGATGACCTCTGCGTTGGGGCCACAGCTCCAGCCATACCTAAGGAAATCTGTTAAGCATTCAATCTGCTATTATTTACTGAACTCTACAGAGTTCCAGCTGCCTGGATGGAGACCATTTGGGCATTTACATTGCCTACACCAAGGAGTTGGCACCCAGGCAGGTGTCTTTGCTGGATGGAGTGTGAGTTTCCCCCAAAAGGCACCAGCCCTCCCCACTGCAAGGCTCCTGGAAGCCAAGAGCTTAATTAGGGCTTGATGAGCAGCGAAAGCCAGGAATTTAAGAGGCTGGAATAGCAAGGAGACGGGGAGTGTAAGGACATTTTTGTGAAAAGTAGAAAGCACTACCCGAGATTTTCAGGCCAATCATATTTCTGCATCTCTTTTTTCCCCTTTAAAAAAGCCACATAGGAAATGTATAAATGCGTTATTGTTGCAGAAGGTTAAATCATAACATAGAGAGCTCAGCAATCCTTAAAGTTCCCTTTTGTCTCTTCATTCCACTCACTCCCTTCCACAAAGACCACCACTGATAATAGTTGGATGATTTTGTGAACATGTATGGGTTCATTACCCACCTATCTTTTCTCCCCCAAATTGCGTTCTTACCCTACATATCATTCTGAAACTAGTTACTTTTTTCACTTAACTGTAAGACTTACCACTGTTTCCCTAAGAGTTCAGATAGGTCTGCCTTATTCTGCATAACAATCTGTAATATGAATGATCGTGAATTAATTAACCATTATACTAGTGAGAGACATGTATGATGTTTTCAGTTTTCACTCTTACAAGTAATGCAGAGTGAATGTTCTTGTGTATATAACTGTGCACAGACTTAGGTGTTTCTGTAGGATGAATGCTAGATGGAAAAATTGCCGGGCCAAAGTTTATGTGCATTTAAAGTTTTATTATATGTGGTCAAATTACCCTTCAAGAGGGAGAATATAACTTAAAGCCATTGATCTGTGTAGTCTTCAGACTGTTTGACAGGACTAAGCAGAAAAAAGTCTTGAAAGAATTTTGTAGGCCAAAACTTGAGTGGGCTGGTAGATTTGCAGAGCTGCATTTGCTTCACTCCAATTAGACCATTATAAACTCTTTCCTAAATGAGGTTCTTGAGGCTGGCATGAAGACTTTGTTCACTGCAATAGCTCTCTGTTGTCTTTTTCTCAGGTCTGGGCAGAGGATTAAGATGAAGGAAGGAGCTAAGTGTCTTTTTGACCTGTAGGAAAAGGCAGGGTAAGGGGGGAACACTCTACACACTCGGGTGGGCCATGGAGAAGGAGAAGACAGGAGAGCATGTCTTCCCAGAGATGCTTTGTAACTGATCCAGCCCCTATTTCTACTCTTGTTCCTCTGTCATCCACTCTGTTAAACCAGAGATTTCATCATGTTACTCCTCTGCTTAAAGCTTTCCAGTGGGTCCCCCAGCCTGTTAAGCCCTTCCGTACTCTGACTTCTGACCCTGTGATTTCATTTCCTACTCTACCTCTTGGTTCCCTCTGCTCCACTCACACTGGCCTCATTCTGGCCCTAAACACGCAATGCTGAGGGGGGCTTCAAGTAGACGCCCAGGAGTAGATGCCCTGAAATGTGCCCTCTGCCTTGGGTGGCCTGATAAAGTTAAGAGCCACTGCATAGAGTCTTACTGGGGCCAGGAACTTGAAAGAACAATAAAAGGGCTGCTAAGTGCTCCTGTGGTCAAGCCTGGAGAGCACACTTCAGGGAATGTGCCGGCATTGCCCTGCACCAGAAGTGGGCTGGAAGGAAGAGATTTCATTTTGGTACTTAACACTGAGGCAAGGCAACCTTTGATGAAAGAGGCCAGGGTGGACTGCAGAATACAGAGTAACTGTGGAAGGAATTCAAAACCAGGAATACTTCGGGGGAGAGGTGTCCCAGCCTGGAAATCTCTGAGGCCATGAAAGAGCATCATTTAGGAAGGAGATGGCTCGGCATCTGCTGACCCAGCAGGGACTTCACTCTAACCATCTGCCAGGCCCACGAAGTCCAAGGAAGCCTCCCCGTCAAATCAGAACTGTGTTAGCTCCTCATGTCTCCTCACCTCACCCTTCTGTTTATCTCCCACCCCAGCCTTTGTGCAAGCAGAATAAAGTGTGGGAGCAGGTGGACATGAGGTAAGAGATAGGCTCCAGGCTGAGCAGCTTCAACTGGTTTCCTGCTGCCAAGGAGACACCAGCCCATAATATGTCCTGCTAACCTCCCAGAAAACTGCATGCTGAAGTTCATCTTGGCTGAGAGATGTGCGTGCACACCAGGAAGGACCCTGAGCCAGACCAAATATGTGCACAAGTGAGATGACTGGCCGGAGGCAACCCAGAAAACTACCCCCATGTAAGCAACCTAAGCCCCCCCCCGCCGCCCCGCATTGAGCCCAGCTACTCCAAGTTTTCCCACACATACTTTGCTTCTAGTAAACGCTGTTTGGTATTTTATAATCTTAGTCTCTTTGCTGAATTCTTTATTCAAAGAAGACAAGGGCCAAGGTCCTTCTTCTAGGCATTCCAATGCCAGAATCAGGCAGAGGGGGTAGAGAACAAGAGGGCTGGACCCATGAGCCTCCCTTCTACCGACCCCCGGCCATGTGAGCTATGAGAAGTAAGGAGATTAGATAAGATAAATAGAGAAATTCAGATGCTTGGTATCTATGAGATTGGAAAGTCAAATTACCGAACTGAGACTGTGTTTTATACAAAAGTGAGCCAAAGGCTCTACCATCTGAAAGTTGCCAGAAGTCAGAGACTTACCCAAACCTTCATTCAGAGGCAGAGGACTCCCACTGCAGAGTGTAGAAGGCATGGCTGCCAATCTTGGTGGTACAGTAGGGTCACCAGAGGAGCTTTCAAAAATCCCAAGGCTCAGGGCTTGCCCAAGACCAAATAAAGTAGAATATTTCAGGGTGGGGCCCAGGCACCAGAATCTGTAACGTTCCTCATGTGATTTCAATGGTCAACCAAACAGTGAGAGACAAAAATAAAGGTGCATTTTGATCATAATCAAGAGACCGTCCTCTATACTAGAAACGCTTCTGTTTATGTGTTAATTTCAGGGCCTTTATCATCCTTGAACTTCATCAAGCACTGATTTACAAATTACAGATTTAAAAGTAAATTTTAAACTTTTCAAATCTTTTGTGCAGTCTGTTTCCTAACTCTAGAAAAGATACTCTTTAAATATTTATATCGACCAATCAGTCGATCGATCAATTGATAGTTAAGGGCTTATTACAGACAAGAATGTAAATTGTGTCTGACATTGAGTTGTGTTGTGAGAAGGACCTCAAGTTGTTAAAGTTGAAAAATGCATGAGGATTTTTATAAATATGCCGCAATGTGACGAGCTCTCGATGACATTTATGGTGAGATACAGTTTAATCTGCTGACATAGATCCAGTTGATCTGGGTACCTCTGGCATCCAGGAACACTGCAGAAAGTTTTGGTTGTGTTTGGCTGCCTCGCTTTAGTACCAAGAGGAAGAAACTTGGAGAAAACTGCACCTTAGTAGAAAAGGGAGGAGCCTCACTTGTGATTTTTTTTTTCATATAAACCTTCTCCCTATGGTGTTTATTGATTCCCCAAACCAAGCATTTGGACGGACTGCATCAGAGTCACTTTGGGAGCTTGTTAAAAATATCGATTTCCTTGGCCTAACCTTAGACCTCTAAAACCAGCCTTTCTGGGGACAGCAATATGTTAAGAAGTGTTCCTGTGTAGTTCTGATGCCCAGCCCAGTTTGGGCAGCACAGGCAAATGCCAGCTGATAATGAGACCTTAGACTAAGTATAAAACCCACAGTGGGGCGAGAGAAGTCCTCAATTAGGGAACAAAATACTAGCTGTTAAGAAGAAGTGTAAGTGGCTGCGGGCTGTTTTCTCAGGGCTAGCTGCCTGCGGAGCCATCTGAAAGATTCCTCAGTGAATATTTTAAGTCATTTTAGGAGGCTTTGGGGGTGCTTTCTGTATTTTGAGTGGGGTAGGGTGGGGGGGGTTCACATGGAGAATTTTCACAAAGTTTTCTTCATCTGGCTGAATGTTGAAATGATTAGTTAGGGAAATAAGAAAGAGGAAGAATCTTGGTCTCTCGAGTGGGCTCCAACATCTCATGGAATGTGAACTCCCTTCCTGTCTTTCATGAATCTTTCATCATTTTTCTCCTCCAAGTAGCCCAGGGAAAAAGGAATAGGCTTAGAGGCCAGGACGTTGTGAAATAAAATCCTGGTGCTGCCACTTACACGCTGTGTGAATTTAGCCAAGTTCCATGACCTCTCTGAGCATCAGTGAATTCATCCATCAAGGAGGGTTAACTCCATGTGGGGTTTTTGAGGACTGAATGAATTAACGCATTTAAGCATGCATTCAGCCAATACCGAGGACCTTCTATAAATCAATGCCCCTGACTCCTGGGGTACAGCAGATGCTCACTGAGCCATAGCCAGAGATTAAAGAATGGCTGATTCAGTAAGTTTCATGGGATCTCAAATCTATAAGCAGTGCTAAAATATTTCTGGAAATGTTCTAAGGGAAAATAATGGTTACAAGAAGTCATCTCAGGGGTATCCTATGTGGTGGGGAGACATTCTTTCATAAGCTGCGTAGAATGGGAGTGGAGTGGAGAAGTGTGGGTGTGGATGAGTGAGACCATGGACCTTTCTTTGCCTGAGACCGTCTCAGCTGATGCATAGTTCAATCTCAAAGTATCCCAGGCTGGAAGCTAAAGCACATTGTCATCCTATTTAACGATCATGCTCTAGGAACATTCATTGGTCACTGAGCCACCCCTAGAGGGAGAGAGTTTACTGCAGAGCTTCAGTGGTCCTGGGCGGAGTGTGCAAACCTGGGGCTGGAGCAGAACTTCTTGGATCCTTGAGGAGAGGCTGAACATTTTGCCAGCACCTTCCCCACCAAGTACTCAGTCCTTCTTCTAAATACATGTTGAACAAAATAATAGTTTGAAGAAACCCTAACAGACCCATGGTTCAGGCTAGCCCAGATGGGATGACACATTCTTACTACCTGCACAGTAAGGTGGGAGGGTCATCTATCGGTTAGAGAAACGGGCTAAGCACTCGGAAGTCCAGACTTTAGTCTTCAGCACTATTTAACCTACATCTGACTCATTTTTCTCAGTTACTTCTAGCTGTCATCCTTGTACATGCTTCTCATAGGCTCCTGCTAGCTTCTGATCAGGCATATGCTGGAAGTGGGGTCACCAAGTCTGATAATCAAATTTAAAATAAAAGTTAAGTCCTGAGCGATGAGCCAGGGGTCTCTCCTGTGAGTTGTAGTGAATACATTTTAAGACACCTTTTAGCAGCTCTGGGGCTGCTCTGCTCCTTTCCTTAATTCAACAGTGTCCCCAGTTCTCGAGGCTGCTAGGTCCCTTCCCTCTCAGTGAGGCTCTGGCTTTCTCTACAGCTGTATCCATTCCTCTCACTTCTCGTCCCCTTCCTTGCTCTATGGTTCCTCTCAGCATTGATCACCATTCGACATACTTTATATTTTACCTTTTTAGAAAAACTGTTTATGTTCCTCAACTTGAATGTAAGCTCTGAGGACAGTGGTTTTTTTCCTTCTTTTCAGTCTGTTGGGGTAACTTGCTAACAGTTATCTAATCTAGAAAAGTATCTGACATACAGTAGGTCCTCAAGTATATTTGCTGAAGAAATGAATGAAAGAGTGGAGAAATGAGTGAAATGATGACTGAGTCCTATTAATGTCAACAGAGATTTACTAAGCAGGGCTTCACTAGCAGGTCTTAGTGACAAACTTTATAACTGATGTATTTTCTTATACACCTTTTTTTTTTTCTACTTAGGATTATATTAAATGAAACAATCGTCAAGGGTTCTTCTGCTGGCTAGTTCAACTTTTCTCTTTGGGTGGGCTCAGGGCTCTTTCTGGTATCATTAATTTATGTGTTGTTATGTTTTTGGTATGAGAAGTGACAAGGAGCTAATATAAAGGGAAACTTTTTTTTAATTAAAAAAAAGGTGGTTTTTTTGTAGCACGCGGGCCTCTCACTGTTGTGGCCTCTCCCGTTGCGGAGCACACAGGCTCCGGATGCGCAGGCTCAGCGGCCGTGGCTCACGGGCCCAGCCGCTCCGCGGCATGTGGGATCTTCCCGGACCGGGGCACGAACCCGTGTCCCCTGCATCGGCAGGCGGACTCTCAACCACTGCGCCACCAGGGAAGCCCAAAAAAGGTATTTTTTTAAGCAACTCATCTCTTTCTCTAAGTAAGCAGAGACTGTAAGTCTCCTTGAAGCAATTCTATAGTCCAAACTGGCCTGCTGGCCCTCTTTGTCATGACAACACGAGATGGGCTGGTACTGTTGCCTTGGGCAAAGAGTGTAACATTCCGTTTGCAGTGTTTATGCCTAGCAAAATCTCTGTCTTCTCTGTGTTTGGAGAACTCTTTGGAAGGGAGTGATGGACTGATTTGGATAAGGGATCCAGGAGCCTTTTGAAAGGGAAGGGACTGAATCTTTAACCTAGAGGTCAGCAAACGTTTTCTGTAAAGGGCCAGAGAGTATTTTGGATTTGCAGGCCATATGGTCTCTGTCACAGTAATTCAAGAAACAACCTTGATGTTGTAATGCCAAAGCAGCTATAAACAATACTTAAGTGAGTTTGCACAGCTGTCTTCCAATCTGACTTTATTTAGGGACCTGAAATTTGAAATTCATATAATCATCTCATGTCACAAAATAGTCTTTTTCTGATATATATTTTTTAATCACTTAAAAATGTAAAAATCACTTGTAGCTTGTGGGTCATGTGGATGTAGACAGTGGGCCAGAATGGGCCTAGCTGTAGTTTGTCAACCATTGCTCTAATCCTTGATTCCCAACACAGAAGATAGTCTGAGGGTTCCATTGGTGGGGGAGGGACTTATTCCCACACACAGGAAGCTGTGTTGTGCTTTGAGAAACATTGGCCGGTGTTCACGTATGAGAGAGAACCATAACCTGGGGTCTAGTTGTGGGGTAACCAACCTTATGAGCTCTGCAGGGGTTTGCTGGCCAATGGCATGATCAAAGCATTAGATGCCCACGCGGGGTTGTGTAGGGCCAGTGATCAGAAGGCAGTGGTCTGACCAGGCACCTCAGTGTCTCTCTCTGCTGGGTGTTTGGAAGAGGGACTAACCCTTTTTGAAATCAGTGAGCCTACAGCATCTTTGTACAGCTTGTGATGGAGCTGGGGAGAATTCCCCAGAGGGAGTTACTGGGCTTCCTACCAATATGGTTATATAGGGTCAAGCCAACCTTATTGGTAACCCAAGATGGTGAAGAGAGTCATACCTGTTATACTTATTTCTCTTTAGTCCCAGGGTCTTCTAGCTTGGCATCTCCCGAGAGCTCAGTAAGTACTTAGAGTATTGCAGTTTACAGAAATGTAAGCCACTACCCATTCCTGGGTCAGTGTTTTTTCAAGAATTTCTGAGATTTAAAGGAAGGGACGAACATTTATTGAACTATACCATGTCTGGGCATGGTGCCATGGGCCACCATATATATTATTTGCTTTCATCTTCTCCAGAAGGTCAATATCTTTATTTACAGGTGATAAGTAACCTGTCCAATACCTTATGGCTAAAACTTGATGAAGTCTTTTTTGACTCCAGCCCTGTCTAGCTCTTTACACCTCCACTGCACTTCAGTAGATGAACGTTACCCGCTTTTTGATGATGTAGGAGGAGAAGTATATTTGATGTATTGGCATAGATCATTTTTAAGACCCCTCACTGTCATTAAAACTCAAATCAAAATCTAGATCCTTTTCATCTGGCTACTTTTCTACTCATGCCAATTTCATACTTAGTTTGTAGGCTTTGATAAGATGCTTTAAAATATAACGTATCTCAAATATTCCTTTATGGGGGTGAGTTCTATCTTCCTAGCCAGTCTGAAATTTCTCCCAGAGCATCACAGACTCTTACGTTTGCGATGTACTTGGAGGACCTCCACCCCTGGTGTCTCTCAAATACCTTTCCTTTAACTTCCACTACTGGAAAGCTTATAATGCTTCTCATCTCCCTTTTCATAAACAGAACATTTTCACTATCTTCAGCTGTTGCTCATTGACCAGACTGCTCACTTTTAGACCCCTTCAGTTTTCTCTTTCCTTTCTCTCCCTTCATCATTGTCCCGTCTTACCATAAGGTCTTGGTCAGAGGGAGGGAGGTACATAATGTGGTGAAGTGGCCAGGCAACTGCAGATGTGATGATGGTTTCCTCCCTTTGGAACTAGAGAGGAGACACTGTCAAGACAGAGCAGCCTGATTCTACCCGTTTCTCCTGGAGCAGAGGGCCATAACATGGGATGTGCGTAGACAGTTTGTAGTCTGCTCATCTGATGTGGTCCAGGCTCAACACCTGACTCATGTCTTCTACTCAGATCAGATATTCAGTAAGAGTCACCAATATCAAGAATCTGTATATAATGATACTAGAGGGCTAGTTCTTAATGAACTTTACCACTAAGGACCACTAAAGGATTTACTGAGCACATTAGAATCACACTTTTTCAAAAGAACTATGCATATTTTGTGCACTTGTACATACAAATGACAAAGGAAACACGGTAGGTTGAGATATCGGTTTCTGATTCTTACTCATGTCTTAGCTGGAGATAACACGTCCTTCAACAGTATGCCTTAGGACCTACTTTTTAGCTGATGTGAATCCTGACGACGTTTCGCACTGTTCTTGTCACATGCGATATGGTTCGACTTTAGGGACCTTATAACTGAACATGGGTAGTTCTAAGCTTCCGATTGTTCACTGTATCCTTTCTCTTGCATCTGTTTTTACTTTCCAGGGATCTTTTGAACTGAGTATCTTTTGATTTTTTTGTACTCTAAAGATGGGAGAGTTTTGAAAGCACTTTTGGCAAGCCAGGAATAGAAATGGAAAATCCAGGTCACATTTGCACAGCCACGTGATGCTTCCTATGAGTTGCCACTATGGTCCTCCGGCTACAGTGGCTCAGAGCTCTGCTCCCTAACTTCCACTTTCCATTTATCTGCCGGTGATGGCAGCCCACGAGAAACACCATGCAGAGGAAGGACATGATGCTTGGTTAGAGCCCAACAGGTGCTAGTCAAGTCTAACTCTCCCCGGGTCTCCCACAGAACTCTGGGAAAGCATAGACGATGTGTACGAGGCTGCACATGGGGACTCCACACATGCGCACGGAAGGGGCACTAACTTTGGGTTTGGCAGGGGCCCTGCCTCAAATGCTACCAGTGCCCGACACGTGTTTATGTGGCTGGTCCTAAACTTACCTAGAGGTCAGTTTAAGGAAATAGACAAAACTGGAACATAGCTCAAGGACTGGTAGGATTCTAATGAAAAGCCAATTAAAGCAGACAGATGGCTGACACACACACTTCTAACTTTCTTTAGGATATTTAGAGGAGTTATTTTTATAGCTTGTGAAGACGATGCCTGACAGCAGGTGTTAGTCACCATCATTTAGAGTGCATCTAAGAGAGCCTTAGGTAGGGAGGGAGGGATACTGACATTTTATTTTGTCATCTTCCTATTAAGGTGCCAAACATACTTTTCAGACAGCATTTTTAATGATTTTCAGAGGACAATTTATCAGCTCTCTTCTCTGAGCAGCTGACATACTCACTCAGAATAGAACATCCTTTCCATGTCTTTATAAAACAAGTGTTGCAAGGAAAGCATACCAGGTATGTTATTCTTTTCAAATTATAGTATTTAACTGAAATACAGGTCTTGTTTGCGATTTATTACAAGGGTTAGAACTGAAGTTAAATTGCCTGACTGCAAATAAGAGCTCCAGGGATCTAGTCCCACCTGTGTCATTGAAATAGCAGTGAGAGCCAGATAAAGTCATTTTAGGTTTCTTGGAAAAGAGTCCTTGGGAAAGAGAGTTTAAACAGTGAGGGAGAGAAGAACACTCAATGGAAGACAATTTTGGAAGAAATTTGTTAAATTCTGACAACTTTACCAGTTAGTTTTATGACTCTATTATCAGGTACATCACTGAAGACCTGTAGAGAGACAGTTTATGTAAAGAATAAAAAAATGAATGGAATGGGGAGTAGGAAAGGGGTATAAGAGAGCAGAGAAGTAGACACAATTAGAGATGTAATTGGAGAGATTTTCAGGGAGGATTTTTTCCCCCAAATACAAACACTCAACAAGGGTAAAACAACTCAAAAGAGCAGGTGGATTGGACTCACTGAGGAAAAGAGGACAAGATTATAGTGTGTTAATTTAGGAACAGAAGTCCCAAGGATAAGTCCTTAGGGATAAATTAGCAAGCCCTTACTTAAGAGTTATGGGGTTGGAAGAGCTGATTGGAGAATGAGGCGGACGACTCACAAAATATTGTTGTGTTGCTTTTTCTACCCATGAAGGAGCTTTAGGAATGGAAAGTAATTTTGAAATAAATATCTGGAAGGAAATACAGAACTCTTCTTGGCTTAATTTTTGCTAACAACTCTAAGCAATTCAATTTGTACCTATGTGTGTGACAATTATTGAGAAATGAAATTACTGCTGGAAAAATAAAACCTCTATTAAAGGAGATATGCAAAATTTTAAGGTAAATTTTGGTGGAAAATAAAATAAGCAGCAAACTTTTTCAAATTATATACCTAAACACAAAATCACATATTTCTGATAAAATATTGGCAGTGATTTTCAATTTGATAAACACTTGTGAGCACCTACTATGACTATTCATTTGAGTACCAACAGCAGTACTCCAAATATTTACTGAAATAAAGCACTGAAAATTTAAGGAATATTTCCTGAAATATGCCCCGTCTCCCATTATTATGGTAAATCATGGGTTATTCTTTTATAAGCTTAAGATCCTCATTGGACCTAATTTTTCAATCAAAGTGATTTTCCTCCTTTATTATCATGCATTCATGTCTCCACCTAAATATTTTGGTCTTTCTTCTCTTCAGACACCTCACTGAGTAACATCTGATCAATTCATTTTTGTATTTTTATATGGAAGAGATAATAGAATACAGAGTTACAGATTGGGATGTGGAATTCATCTTTAGCAACGGTGACCTCTTCATTATGGTCAGGCCACCATTATTGAATAATATTTGAGGACAATGAACAAATTAGTAATTAGAGAATGTTAGAATTGGAAGGAGCTATGGAGCTCATCTATCTTATATATATTATTTTATAGACTTAATTCCAATCAATAAGAACTTACGGACTCCGTGTCAGCACTGGGCTGGCTGCTGGGATTCAAACATGAGAGAAATGTAAGCTCGGGGAGACCCAGTGACGTATCCAAGGTCAAGTGTTACGCTAGATAACCTCCACTTTGATCCGCTTTCCACATTCTTCACTCTGCTCTGTATCCTTGGATGCTGACCCGTAGGAACATTGTATCAATAACATTTCTAGTTGTCTGGCTTCTGGTTGAGATTGGACTATGGGGAACACTGCCCAGAGATCAGAAAGCGGGGAGGAGAGTGAGGTCAGGGTATTTATCCTACTGGTTCCTTCCCTGTGGACTTGCTACAAGGTGGCAGCATCCTGGAACTATCAAGTAGCCCTCTCCACACAGTTCTCCCTCTCTGGGTTCTGATAACTATTCTCTCTTTTTTTCTTCCCAGGCTATGGGTGGTAGAGGCACTTCACAGTTATTAACCCCTGGTTCTACATCATCCCTTGTGGTTTCCCTATACTCTGCCCACATCTTTGTAAATAGTTCTTTAATTAAACTCTCCTTAAATGGCCCAATTTTAGCATGTCATCTGTTTTCTCTTGGGACCCTGAGGGATATATAACTAGAAAGATTCTCAGTTTACCTGATTTATAACATCCTTTGAGATTTTGTAAATCAATTTTTATTTAAGGTTCACAAAATTCTGACTGCTGACAGAACTTAGCAATTTTTAAGCCATTGATAGATGAGGGAATTGCAGTAGGAACAGGATGGCAGAGTCAATAATGGTGGCACCAGAAATTTACATTCTGTTTGCTCAAGTTGGTATTTAAATAATTGGTGACTCAACTGCATTCTTTGATTCTGAATTCTATCAAGTGGATCTCTGTTTGGCGACAGATAACTGTTCTGCCCCTCCTCTGTAAAAGTGATAGTAAAGGCAAATCATTGTGTTTTGACTGGATTGTTACTGCCCTTGATTGACAAAGCCGCAAAATTGAGACAGGGTTGATCTAGACCTGTGAAATAAGGGGTGCCTTCAGAGGTCTAAGGAAACCTTGATGTCTGCCATCCCTACCCTCAGCCCTTGGAAATTCTATTAACCACGGTCTCATGGTTAAAATTCTCCAATAGTAGAGCCCATTCTTAAGCCTAAGACTTTGATTCTTGTTCAAATTGTACTCTCCTTGAAAATAATAATGCTTTAAAAAACTGGTGATTAAAAACGACCTCAGGCAAAAGTGTTTTAGATCTTTCTGAGGAAGGTTTGATTTGGGAACAGACAGAGATCTGAAGGGTTTGGATCCTAGACTTGGTGTGTAAGTGAGAGGGGAGGGTGGTGGGAACAGGGGAGACACTTTCATGTGAAGTAAGTGTGTGTTATTAACTTTCCAGACTTGGGAATAAGATATGGTTTAAGAAAAAGTTGAGAAAACTCTCAGTTACAGAATCAGGTGCAAGGAATGCCAATTGGGAAAACATTGAAAAGCTCTTTGAGTGAACTGTTCCATTTTATAGGTCCGGCCTTTGGTATTAGACATGAATATATATTGCAGTTGTAGTGAATAGGATCCAGTGAAGAACCGATACTAGTATTTATTGACTACTTACCATACCCTAGGCAGTATTCTAAGTGTTTTACATGTATTAACTCATTTGATCCTCATAACAATTCCATGAAGAAGATGCTGTTATTGGCCCCTGTATTAGTTTCCTAGGGCTGTCATAAAAAAGTGTGGCCAACTGGGTGGCTTAAAAAACAGAAATGTATTGTCTCACAGTATGGCAGGTAGCAGTCCAAAATCAAGGTGTGAGTAGGGTTGGTTCCTTCTGAGGGCTGTGAAGAAGAATCTGTTCTGGGCCTCTCCCCTAACTTCTGGTAGCCTTAGACATTCCTTGACTTGTAGATGGCTTTCTCCCTATGTCATACTATCTTCCCCCTGTATGTGTCTAACTCCACGTCCAAATTTCTCATTTTTATAAGGACACTAGTCATATTGGATTAGGACTCATCTCATCTTAACTGATCATCTGCAGAGGGCTTATTGCTAAATAAGGTCACATCCATAGGTACTGGAGGTTAGGACCTCAGCATCTATTTGGATGGACTTCAGCATATATTCAACCCATAATAGTACCCACTTTAAAGACGAAGAAACTGAGGCACAGAGAAGTCAGCTAAGTTGCCCACCATCATGGAGAAAGTAAGTGGTGTTGGCAGAGTCCACACTGTATCGCTTCTCATAAAAGGAAGCCCAGATGCAGAAAGTCTGGATTGTGATACAACAAATGATTACCAGGGTTGTGTATGATTGAAAGGCCTTACCGTATTCTATTCTGAAGTAGCGGTGGGCATGCTTAACTAAGCCTTATAAAATGATTTTAAATTGAGATTTACATTATCATTATCTATGCTACATCCAGATGTACAATTTTGTGTTTTATCAAAGTATTGGTCCATGACGGATTGGGGAGTCGTGGGTGGGAGGCGTTTCCTAACCACAGAGAGGTTGACAAGCACTGGGTTAGAAGCAGTGGGTCATGGTACAGGAAAAAGGAACCACCTGCAGAAGCACAGAGTCATATTCATGGGGCTGAGTATTAATGAATATTCATGTGAGTAGCCGTTGCTGAAGCCCTTAGGGCCACCTTGAGTCCCAAACCATCTTATCCTATTTTTTCTTGGGTTTGGTTTATTGATGTTTGGGTGAATTTCTGTTCCTTGCATCTATAAAACTGAAGAACATTAAAAGAAAGCAAACACGGGTTCGTGCCCCGGTCCGGGAAGATCCCACATGCCGTGGAGCAGCTAGGCCCGTGGGCCATGGCCGCTGAGCCTGCCATCCGGAGCCTGTGCTCCGCAACGGGAGAGGCCACAACAGTGAGAGGCCCACATAGCACAAAAAAAAAAAAAAAAGAAAGCAAACAAAGAAAACATCTACAGAACTGTGTTGGGTGTTCTAATTTATTATATAATAGGATTGAGGAATGTGTTTGATTTTTTCTTTTTGCATATTGTCATACCGTTTTATATTAGAAATGCATGATTTAACAATTTATTGAATTAATGATGGAAGTGTTGTATGGACTGGTGAACCCAAGAGGAAGCCAGCTGGACAGCAGGGAGGAACTATATGGTTTATGAGAGAAAAAATGTTCATTGTAAGAAAGGAGCCTGGCACAGTTATTCAGGGTGTAACATGCGTTTGTACTTGATCCTATCCTGACACTGACCCCTGGAACATCTATGTTCTCTGGATAGTAGTGTAAAACTAAACAAAATGTATCATCAAATAATTCTGCTGGGAGTTCCTTCCTCTTTGCTTGCCAAAAAAAGGGTGGAGCACATGGAAGGTTAGGGGTTTTTCTCCTTATCAGAGACACAAATGCAGGGGATATTAAGCTCCAGGGAGCTGTAGGGGAGACCTGATGCCACAGCATTATTGGTGGTCAAGAGCAGCTCAGTCCCAGGCGTGGGGAGCCGGCCCAGAAAGTTGGCCATGGGCTTGACCAGCAACATGGTGTGTTGGTTTGGAAAGTTTCACCATGGAAGAGGTGAGTGATTGTGGAGTATAACCTAGAAAGATAATGAATGCAACATCTAATCACATGGGGATGACAGAGATGCAGGTAGCAGTGCAAGTTACAGGTGAGGCAATTCTACATTTCTTCCTCCTCTTTGAACCAAAAAAAAAATCGGAGACATTCGTAAAGACCCAAGTAGGAGGAAGAGCTGATGTCCGGTCATTTTGTAGGCAGTGCTCTTGATCTATTTGATCCCTAAAGTATTGTAACCCAGGAACCAGCCGAGTCACACTGGTGATTTGTTTGGGGGATAGTGGAATATACAGACTCAGACAGAAAAAAAGGAGTTAGGGAAGTCTCAGCTGTGAGTATGAGGATAAAGTTACGTAGGTAGATTGGGGCATCAGTAATTGAAGACCACAGATGCCAGACTCAGGAGCCTGAGTTTATCCTGTAGGTTAGAGGGGCCACTGAAGATTATGATAAAGTGGAATAATTAGTGGAAGGACAATCATACAGTATAGATTTAGGTTGATCCTAGAATGGTGTGCAGGAAGGTTTATACAAGGGAATCTAGTACGAAGTCTGCAGAACTGACGGGAGCCTTAATCAGGGACATGAAAGGGGAAATGCTAAGGAATGGATGTGAGAGACATTAAGAAAACAAATATTGGACTTCCCTGGTGGTGCAGTGGTTAAGAAACCGCCTGCCAATGCAGGGGACACGGGTTCAAGCCCTGGTCCAGGAAGATCCCACATGCCGCGGAGCAACTAAGCCTGTGCACCACAACTACTGAGCCTGTGCTCTAGAGCCTGCGAGCCACAGCTACTGAGCCCACGTGCCACAGCTACTGAAGCCCCTGTGCCCAGGCAACAAGAGAAGCCACCGCAATGAAAAGCCTGCTCACCAGAACGAAGAGTAGTCCCTGCTCGCCGCAACTACAGAAAGCCAGCACACAGCAAAAAGACCCAACACAGCCAAAAATAAATAAACAAATAAAAAATAAATTTATTTTAAAAAGAAAACAAATATTCATAAGATTGAGGATTTATTACATATCTCTGTGGGTAACTTAGTCATTTTAATCTCTTATACTCACTCTAATTGTTATCCAGAACATATATTAAGGTACAATTCAATTAGTCAATATAAAGAGTAAGTTAAATAGACCTAAACACATCCTTCAAGAGTTCTTAATGTAAGTAGGAAATCATATATAAATATCCACTGAGCAAAGGCTGTAAAATCTCATTGATTAAAAAAATAATTATTGGGAAAAGAGATTAAAATAGTAGATATTCTAAGTTACAAAACATTTTAAAAGAAACGAAGTTTTATGGCCTTCAAGTTTATATAGAACTAGGTGCCCTAGGTTAATGTTACACAGAAGAGGTTTTGTTTTAATTAACAGCTAAATTTTTTATAATGAATATTAATCTTCATATGTAATGTTTTTCTAAGTAATACTTTAAAATCATAATTTTGTAAACACTAAATTTGTCCAATCCATTAAAGACAATTTTGGATAAACTTGATCTGAATTAAAGAGGGCCTTAAGAAATATGTAATTATATTTTATGAAAGTGTAAGGTAACTTAGAAATACAGAGAATAATATAGAATGTGGCAATAGGTTATCAACACTTTAATTGTCTACCAAACCATCTGGGCAGAGATTCTGGAGGAGGAGAAATTCAAGGAGTTATTTCCATAGTATGAGAAGCAAAATATTATACACTTGAGCCCTTGGCTCCTATATAGTGGTGTAAACCGCTTTATGGAGGCTATGATAATGCAGGGTGTTGAATCAGGTATTTGAGGTCTCTCTTAAAGAAGGGCAGATGTGGCAATCCTCTATAAGGTATATTTTTTAAGGATAATGGGAAGAACGCTTTCTAAAAGTTCTTTCCTACTCAAAAGTGTTGTTATTTGCCATTCCAAAATGAGAGGCAATTTCTTTAAATTTCTTATTTTCCAAGGCTAATAGGATTAGGTATATATAGGATGGCAACAGTAAATTCTCAACAAGTTGTTTGTGAATCATATTAGGTACTTTATATTCATAGAAAAGTGGTGTGGGGTACTTCCCTTGAAAAGGGTAAGGACATCTTGAAAGGAGAAAAAATGTCCTTCTGCATGGGCAGAAGAGGCTCCCTAACCATGTAGCCAACTTCAGAGTTTGCACATTTGATAGCAATTATTTTTACTTATCAAAGTGTCAACACTTCCTGATCTTCAGGTTCAACTAATAGCACAGTTATCTCAGTTTAGATTTACACTAAAGGTGATAAGGTGAAGCTTAGATGTTACGGATTTCCTACACCTATATGTAATCTTCTAAATCTTCCATACTGTATATAATCACACCAATTCTTTTAAAATTATGACCTGAGCAGGGGAAAAAGAAACCTGAAAAAATGAATCAGTCTTGAATTGGCTCTGAATATGTTCATATAAAACAATCATAACCTACTGTCTTTCAGATCCAGAAACTTTGCTCTTCTTGGGTGAAAACTGTTCTTGAATGATTTAATCCTCTGTGTGGGGTAGCTACTTACAGGATTCATTTTTGTCTAATAAAATAGCATTTTTCTGAATAGTAATACATGTTCATTGTAGAAAATTTAAAAATATAGGACAATAAAAGAAGTAAAGATGAATGATACCATCTAATGGTAACAACTGTTAACATTTCCTTCTCATAATAGTGTGTGTGTGTGTGTGTGTGTGTGTGTGTGTGTGTGCATCCAAAGAATACATTATCTTTTGATGTCTGAGGTAAATTGACAAGGTAATTAGTAGGAAGTTGGATTATTCTGCCCTTCTCCCCTGCACTCTCCAAGATCACAAACAGATAAGACAACTATTCTGGCTCCAAAGAGTTGAAAATCTGGACTAAAAAACAAAAAATACTCAGCCATAAAAAGAAACGAAATTGAGTTATTTGTAGTGAGGTGGATGGACCTAGAGTCTGTCATACAGAGCGAAGTAAGTCAGAAAGAGAAAAAAACAAATACTGTATGCTAACACATATATATGGAATCTAAAAAAAAAAAAAAGAAAAAAAATGGTTCTGAAGAACTTAAGGGCAGGACAGGAATAAAGACGCAGACGTAAAGAATGGACTTGAGGATATGGGGAGGGGGAAGGGTAAGCTGGGGCGAAGTGAGAGAGTGACATGGACTTATATATACTACCAAATGTAAAACAGATAGCTAGTGGGAAGCAGCCGCATAGCACAGGGAGATCAGCTCAGTGCTTTGTGTCCACCTAGAGGGGTGGGCTAGGGAGGGTGGGAGGGAGACGCAAAAGGGAGGAGATATGAGGATATATGTATATCTGATTCAGTTTGTTATACAGCAGAAACTAACACACCATTGTAAAGCAATTATACTCCAATAAAAATGTTAAAAAACAAACAACAACAACAACAAAACAGACCAATAAACAACACTCTAACTGGTCAAGATGTGAAATGATTGTTGGGTCCCTGATCTTTTGCAATGTGGAAGCACACTGAGAAGTCTGCTCTTACCCTAAGGAGGGCATTTTCCCAATGGTCTCTTCAGATGTGATCAAGAAGATAATAGAAAAGGAAGGACAACCCAGAGTAAAGGCAAGAGCCATGGAACACAATGGGCAATGGACTTAGGCACTATTCTTAGGGCTTAGACTGGCACCCAACCAAGGAGAAGTCACCAGTTCCAGAGTATGGAGCCCTGACAACATACACCTAGAAGGATTTCAAAGTTGCTATGAACCAGTGTCTGCTGCCTTCTTCCTGTTATTCTCTTTTTCCCATGGGACCATTTATGGCCATTATTCTGTCTGAATTCCACCCACTGTACATTGACTATGTGTGGGTCAGGTAACATATAATTTAGTTCCTAGGTTTCTAAATCAAGAGGACCCACATCTGTACACATGTGGAGATATTCACGAGACTTAGACTTTGACCTTGATGTCATATTGGTTTGTGTCTCTTGAGAGAGGAGATGAATGTGTTTTGCACGTAGAAGGAAGGGAATACATATTTGGGACAAAAAGGGAGAACTGTGGTTGATTGTATTATTGTCCTCAAATATTCATTGCCTCTTTGGGAGAGAACTATGCCTCCCCATTCCTTCTGCATCAGGCTTGGTTATGTTACTTGCTTTGGACAAGGAAATATGAGTAGAAACGGGAAGCTATTCATGGTTCTTCCTCCCCTCTCCACCCCATCTCAGAAAATAGTTTCTTCATCAGTTTATGTTCCAGGACAAAAAGACCTGTAATAGATTGGATCATGAGCTGTGAAGGATATGTAACATGATCAAGAATTAAACTTTTTTTGTTGTAAGCTCCTAAGACTATGGGTTCATTTGTTATTACTGAATAGGTTAGCTAAGTTGATTGATTCTCTCTCTATATATAGTTTGATTTTTTAAGGCAACATTTTGATTATGTGGCATAGCCAGGTTTCTATCCTGTATTTTCCTCCTAACTTTATTTTGAAACATTAAAAAATTTCCAGCAGTGGTCTTCAAAATATAAAGACAAATAGATTTTTATTCTTAAAATCAACTGAAAAGTTAGGTGCATGAAAATGTATAGACCAACAAAGGTGCTCTGAGTTAGATGTTGGCAGTCATTTAGGGTTTGTTCCCTTTACTTTTTCCAGGTGACAGTTGGATTTATATCATGGCTTCATGAGTTAATTAAACTTAGTCTAATTTAAAAGAATGGTAAAACTCACTTTAGGGACTGGCTCATAAAAATTCCCAATGTGAGAAGCTTTGTATCCCTTCCCCTTCTAGCAGACTCATGCAGAAATGAACTTGGTGGCCCAGGAAGCCACATGTTGATGATGGTGGAGCCAGAAAGTGGAAAGAGACTGAATCTCTTTGCTTGGTACTTGGAGCAGAGCCACCTGCCAATCAAGAACAGATATCTCAAGTGATCAAAAAATAAACTTCCATTGTCCTGCTATAGCCAAACATTTAGCAAAACTGTCCTCTGGAGACTTGCAAGGTAGACCATGTTTCTACTAGCTTATACCTTTGGGGAAGGGTTTGGAAAACGTCAGAATGATGGGCATCACCATGTGCTTTCATCAAAGTCTTACTAGAAAGAGATGAACTCAGGAAAGAATTGGGGATTTGAAAGCAGAAATGAAAGGGATTAGAGAAAGACCAAAAATTTGAGCCCTTGAATTTGGGACTTTCAACTTCAAATATACTCTCAGTATGTAAACTGGAGTGTTTGTTCCCAGACTATAACTAAGACTCTGCATTTGGTTTAACATCCAATCTCTATCCCGTACCTGGGGCAGACCAGATGCTTTCAGAGGTCAGAGAGGGGCCAGTGTTTTTGCTACACTTTCTGCCCACTTATCTGCCATTTTCAAGCTGTTATTACTGATGCTGTGGGTTATGGGAATGGAGTTCAGTGAGAGGAAGGGGAAAGGGGGCAGAGAATTTCATACTAGCCCTGATTCCTTGTAAAATGGGCAGATATCTGGAGCCGATTTTTCTCTCTAGGCTGCTTTGGTGGTTCCGCAGGGGTGCCACCTGCTGGGCTCATCCGGCACAACGCCTACAGTGCAGACATGCCTTTTGAGCTTGTCTACTCAGCCCTGAGTTTAGGGAACCACTTTCTACTGTCTCTTCCTGTTAGAAGTTCATTGCCCCTTACCGAAAGTCCTCTTGGTCAGGGATAAAAATGGCTCTAGGCTAGCTCTCTTCCTGAGGTCTGCATCTCCTCCACCAAAAATTTACTTCGTTGCCCAGACAGCTCACCAACTACTCCTCTTGCCTTTCATTAAAGCTGTCAGATTCTAGGGAACAAAGCTTGATCTCCCTAAGTTATCCCAGTGAACCCCTTCTGGCAAAGGGTAGCATCCCACCCTGTCCCCTTGGAGAAGGTGAAATTCACAGCCTAGCATCCGAAGCATGCACACACGCATATCTCTTCGTAAATCATATCATCATCTCCAATCTCTTGACCCTTTTTATATTCTCCTGTGGTTTTAGAACAGCCTGAATTTTTCTCTGGTATCTCTTTTAAAAATCTTCATTTTGGCTTGACACTTCCCTTTGGCATTTCATATGTAGTATTTTGCTGTGACTTAGCTGGAATTTCCAGTTTATACGGTTAGATGGTATTAGAAAAAGTTTTACACTTCTCTTGGAAGATTGAGGAAGAGAATTATAGGCACACACACAAAAACAATTACATAACAGGGATGTTGAAAATTAAGCAGCTTTAAATTACACACAAAACAGAAAGTTGTATAAGAAAAGAAACTACCTGCTATCTCTCCATCCCATCTCCTATCTGCACTACGGCAAGGTAGTCCTCAACATTCAGGGAATGCAAGCAATGAGGATGGGCTATCTTAGTCCTAAATATTCTTAGCAAATCAACTTCCTCTCTATAGAAGCATGAAGGTGATGGTTGCAAAAGATGGTTTTTTCCATATCAGATTGCCCATTCCAAAATATGAAAAATAGCTAAACAAAATGCATTCCTTTGTGTAACTGGTATCTTTTCCTTAAAAGAAAAGTTTAGGTGTGGTTAATGGGCTCTGTGTCCATCCCATTTCTAAAATTAGAACTCTCCACTTCAGTCCTTCTCTCTGGGTCATTCTTCCTGACATCTAATCATTCCTCAAGTACAGTCAATTCTATGCTGGTTCAATGGCTGACATCCTAAAACACTGAAATTAAGAGTGCTGTGGCCAGGTTGTCACCTTCATTCTGAAATATCTCATAAAGAAAACGTGAGAATAAAAATAAGCACATTCACAAGTAAGAAAGGCTATGTCTGACTGGGAGAAAATATTTGCAAGTGATGTGACTGACAAGGGCTTAATTTCCAAAATATACAAACAGCACATACAACTCGATAACCAAAAAAATGAACAACTCAATTGAAAAATGGGCCGAAGACCTAAATAGACATTTCTCCAAAGAAGACAAACAAATGGCAAATAGGCACATGAAAAAAGGCTCAACATCGCTAATTATTAGAGAAATGCAAATGAAAACTACCATGAGGTATCACCTCACAGCAGTCAGAATGGCCATCATCAAAAAATCTACAAACAATAAATGCTGGAGAGGGTGTGGAGAAAAGGGAACCCTCCTACACTATTTGTGGGAAGGTAAATTGGTGCAGCCACTATGGAAAACAATATGAAGTTTCCTTAAAAAACTAAAAATAGAGTTACCATATGATTCAGCAATCCCACTAGGCATATCTCTGGATAAAATTCTAATTTGAAAAGATACATGCACTCCTGTGTTCATAGCAGTACTATTTACAATAGGCAAGACATAAAAGCAACCTAAACGTCCACTGACAGATGCCTGGATAAAGAAGATGTAGTATGTATACAATGGAATATTACTCAGCCTTAAAAAAGAATGAAATAATGCCATTTGCAGCAACAGGGATGGACCTAGAGATGATCATACTAAGTGAAGTAAGTCAGAAAGAGAAAGACAAATATCATATGATATCAGTTATATATGGAATCTAAAGTATAATACAAATGAACTTATTTATGAAAAAGAAACAGACTCACAGACATAGAAAACAAACTTATGGTTACCAAAGGGGAAAGTGGGGGAGGGATAAATTAGGAATTTGTGATTAGCAGATTCAAACAACTATATATAAAATAGATAAACAACAAGGTCCTACTGTAGAGCATAGGGAACTATAGTCAATATCTTGTAATAACCTATAATGGAAAAGAACACAAAAAAATGTATATATATACACACACACACACACAGACATATATATATATATATGTATATATAACTGAGTCTCTTTGGTGTAGCTGTACACCAGAAACTAACACAACATTGTAAATCAACTATACTCCAATAAAAAAAAAAAAGGCTATGTCTATAAAGGTTCCTCATCTTTTTCATCTGCAGAAAATACTTATTTTGCAGGTTAGGGCTTTCTATAAGTCAGAATAAAGGATTGCTACTGCTTTTCTCAGTTCACATAGGCAGAGTTATTTGCCCCATTTTCTGTGATTATGCTACTGTTACTAGCACATCCTATGCTTTGTTGGTGTGTTAAATGGCATTTGCATACTGTAAGAGAGAATGCCTTGAGGTTAAGGATCTTATTCACTTTTGTGTCCCCATGTTTAAGAACCATGCCTAGAACAAAGGACTCAGTAAACGTTGAATGAATGAATAAGTGATTGAATGAATAAAATGAAGGAAAACTAGGGCAAAATCAAATATGATTTCCTTTTGTTAACATTTTTAATCTTATTATAATTTTTGTGTGTGTCTATCTCCTCCTCCTGACTGTGAGTCCTAGAGGGTATGAATCTTTTCTTGCTTATTTCACTAGCTTCAGCATTTAACATTGTAGCTGGTGCCTAAAATGTAGTAGTTGCTCAGTTAATGTTTGTGAAATGAATGCATTAATTTATGAGATGTGCAAGAATAAGCACCCTCTGTAGCCTATGTCTCATGCTTTCATTATGCCAACTCTTGTCCTTGTATTTTGGCGACTCAAATCTGTAGTTGAAATCCCAAAAAAATGACTTTTGGATTCCCCTCTCTCCTACCAACTTCGAAAATATCAATTTTGTTTTTTAAGATAATAATGTTTGCTTTTTCTTTTCTCCTTTTCTTTTCTCTTCTATTTCTCTTCTCTTCTCTTCTTTCCTTTTCTTTTCTGTAACCCAGATCTTGAATGAAGACCATGTTAACAAGTGCAGTCAGGATAAGTCTTTTATAGAACTGCTACTTTAGTTTATAGGTGCCATCTTCTTTGTCCAGTTAATGCTGTTGCTGTTGGATGACTTAATAATTCCTGAGGCATACAGATGAAAGGACTACAGAGCAAGGTTATTACCTCGGTTTCCTTCCTGAATAAGACTTATTGCAGAATGTCCCTGGCCTTAAGTAAAAATAGATAAAATATTAGCATTTTCAAGGCCCTAATCTTATATAACGCAAGTGCACTGCTCTTGTTTTAACCCTGGCTTAGCACTGCTCGACATCAGAAGTACACCCAATCCCCATTTGGAGGCAAAAAGGACAAAATCGCTCTTCACAAGATGGATCTAGTATGTATGTATCCAAAGATCAGCTTTGTATTGCAATCTCTGAAACCATTCTCAGGCCTGCAGTCTGCTTCTCGGTCCAAAAGACAAAAAAACACTGGAAGGGTGAATTTTTAAAATCACACTGTTATGGGATAGTTGAAAATTTAGTTTGCTCCCAGCTGGGGGAAAAAAAAAATTAGCCCATAAAGCTGGAGTCAAGGAAGAATTTTAACATAGCAAAACTGGCTAAATCTGTCATGCTCAGTTGTGCAACAGAGCAAAATGAGATGAGTGTATTAGTGGCAGTTGAGAAAAACGGGTTTTGAATTCATTTTTATATGCGAGTAATTTAGGAAGTGTAGTATAAGAGTCATTAAGTACAAGATACCATCAGCGTCAATGTGAGTTGTGTTCTGTCTCTGTTTGGCTCTCTGAGTGACATACCATACCTTAAATCTGATGAAGAAGCTTTTTTGGAGGCTAACATGGAAGGGCATGAAAGCAAACTCTTCAAGCAGCACAGGATTTCCTGGGAAAGGGGTCCCTAAGACAACGTTTGCCCGCCATCAGAGGAAGCCTTTGTTTCCAACACATGGATGGAGTAAAACCAAGAAGAATCTTCTTGTCAGCCGGCCACCCACTTCCCATGGGAAAGTCAAGAGGAATGTGGGCAGGACCAGGGAGCTTCTTGGAGATGGTTTCAAGCCGGGAGGCAGGAGTGAGAAATGCAGCTTGAATCAGCAGTCTGTGACACAAGGAAATGTGAGCCCCAGAGCAGCTGTGGCTCCAGGTCTCCTGCACGATTACATCCATTGTTGTTTTGGGTCTGGATGAAAAGGAAGAAAATGCCTCCTTCCCCTACCCTCTGCTGGCCTGAAAAGTTATGGTATGTGAAGTGCGACCCCTTGTAAGTATTGGTGTGAATTTCTCACGAACATAGAGTTTAAAAAACCACAAAACACACTATAAATCCAAGATCTCAGGGGGAAAAATATTTTTATGAGTCCCTTTTTATTGAGCACTTGTTGAGTCCGGTACAGCATGACCAGTTTAACTTGACCAGGTATTTCCTCTTTGTGACTAGATTAAGGTCGTTTTAAGTTTACCTCATGCCTTGCCCTCAGGGTAAAGCCTCAACCCTTGGTGCTGTGCACCAGCATCCTTCTCTTTTATGGAAGTTTCTTTTGTAGCCACTTAGTCCCTCGGAAAATTGGCCACGGTTGTCTCACCTCTAAGCCTTTGCTTCTTAATGGGTTTGCATCCGGATTTCTGATGGTAACCTCAAGATTCAGCCACTCTGAGCTGGGCTTCTACAGTTTGGGTCAAGTCACCTTCCCTAGTTTCCTTGAGCCCTCCAGCTCACACGAATGACCTCTTCTCTAAATCTGTGGCTTCTGCATTGCCCCCGAGGCAGCTGTACCTGCCCTCCCCTGTTACTGGATGTTTTCTCAAGTTATCTTCTGGTCTCCTTGGCTGCAGGTTCCATTGTATCCATCACAGTGTTTTGTTTTTATGGAACTTTTTATGTGGAGTGTGGCAACATCTGTGCTGTTTTACGTGTGAGTGTGTGCGTGTCTTTGTGCACTCACATACTAGTCCTTTTTTTCTTTTTCTCGTTCCAAAGTACACTGATTTATTCAGTCTGCCCCCACTCTTGGCAGAAACATCAGTGAACCACCTCTACTAACCCCATTACCATATCAGGGGCTGTAATGGACCAACGCACTCCAGGCTTGCACCGTTCATTCTCTATGCTGCTCCTCTGCTTACAGAACCTCAGCTCAGACTTGGGTGGACACAGCTGGCTCAGTAGTTGCGTCAACAGAATAGCCTACATACTCAATCAGTGTAAAGCATTCTAACAGGGGCTGGGGCAGAGGAAGAATTTCCAGTTAGGAAAACATAAGATGCTAATTCACCATTCTTCTGTCCTTAATGAAACAGAATCCATTTAAACATCATATCATCCAGTTTAGGGTATCATTTTCATTTATTCATTCATTTGCTCAATTATTCGTTCATGAGCTCATCTGTTGTGTATTGAGATCTAGTCTGTGTGAATACATTTTGGAGGGAGGTGTAGCAGTTATCTGTTGTCATAATAATGCTACATTATAACCCACCAGAAAACCTCATAACACACAACACTATAAACATTTATTTAATTCATAACTCTGTGGGCCAAAGGGGTGTTTTTTCTTGTCTGAGCCAGGCTTGACTGATCTCAGCTGAGCTCACTGATCTATCTGTCATCAGCCGGCAGTTTGACAGGGGACTGGCTGGTCTAGGAGGGCCTTGACTAGGACTGGTGAGACAGCCTGGATTTCTTTCATGTGGTCTTTCATCCTCCAGTGGGCCCACCTGGCCTTGACTACATGATAGTGAGGAGACAAGTATGATGGGAATGAACAAGACATAGCTTCAGAAATGGCACAGAGTCTCTTCTGTCATATTCTATTGGGCAAAAGAGAGTCAAAAGGAGAGCTCAGATTCAAGGGTGGGGTGGAATGGATGGGGAATAAATGGCATCTGTTTAAGGGAGAAGCTGCAAAGCCACATGCAAAGCACATGGGTTCAGAGAGGCCATTTGGGCCTCTCATGCATTTGACCTACAGGTAGACAAACCCCAAGTTAGAATATAATGTAATAAGGCCAAAAAGGAGTATGTGTACAGTGGTAAGGGAGAAACACATTATTACAATATTCTTCTACCTTCATTGAAGTGTTTTTAAAGAAACAAGAGGAAGAAGAATGTAGGAAAGAGGCCAATAAACAATTCTTGCCCTTCGTTTTTTCCCTTTTCCCACCAATACACACAAAGACACTCCTGTGGAGATCTCCATGGTGTTCAGGACTTGCCAGGGCAGCCATCCAAAGATGTGGGCCTGAGCAGTTTGGAAGTCAGGTTCTATCTGCAAAGGTGATGTGAATGCATGTATTCTTTCTCTGGTAAAGAAGATGCTATTTGGAAACTAAGCTCTTATTGAAAACTTCAGATGCTTTCCTGAGTCTTCAGGGAAGGCTTTTCTGGGTTACATTTTGGTTTTGAAGTCAGTAGTGGATGCTAAGCTTCCTTTCAGTTTCTCGTTCTGCATTTATCACTTGGTCTTATTAGATTTCTAGATCTCACTTGTCTGTCTGATTTAGACTCCTGTCAACTCCCAAGGCAGAGAGGGCTGCCTGCTGTATTTTACAGAACTTAGTAAATGCTAGCTGTGGGTTGAAATCAATGAATCTTACACTTTCTCATCCTGCAACTCAGAACTTTCAGCATCATACCAATAACCTCTCAAAAAGTCAATTGCTGTGTACCTTTGGGTGTTGTCACAGGACAAGAGCCAATTAGAACTTCTCTACTGTAGTTCCCCCAGAGCCCTTAGCAATTGAAAATAGAGAAGAGAGGGGAAGTGACTGCATGGTTGAGGAGACTAGCTAACCCCAAAGAGGTGCTTCAGACTCTTGAGTTGCAATCTACTTATCCCTTTTTGAACTCCCAACAGTATCCTATTTGCAGAAGAAATAAATTGAAAAGGATACGAACTTTCTAGCTCTAAGGATCTCATGTTACTGGAATGGCATTGCAGCAGCATTTTCTTTATAAATTTTAAGAGCAAGGTAGGCAAACGCATGTGTACTAGACTAGATGTGTGTGTGATACCATTTACCAGAAAACATTTTTTGAGGTTATCAGTTTTCCTTACTTCTTTGCTTTTGACATACTCATCTTGATTTGAGTCTACTTTCTTCACAAAGAGTGTACATGAATTTGTATACAGCTGGTCCTCCATATCCGTGGTTCTGCATCCATGGATTCAACCAAGTGTGGATCAAAAATATTTTTAAAAATTCCAGAAAGTTCCCCAAAGCAAAACTTGAATTTTTGCACACTGACAACTTGAAAGTTTGCACACTGGCAACTATTTACATAGCATTTACATTGTATTACGTTTTGTAAGTCATCTAGAGGTGATTACAGTATGCAGGAGGATGTGCATTGGTTATAGTCAAACAGTTTGCTGTTTTATATAAGGGATTTGAGCATCTGCAGGTTTGGGTATCTGTGGGGTGTCCTGTACAACAATGTCTCCGGGATACTGAAGAATGACTGCATGTACATATACATGGCACTCAGGTTAAGAAATAAAGCTAAAAATATATTCTGAAAACCATTGGTTTAAACCTTTATTTTACAGGTGAATAAACAGAAACAGGAGGAAAAACATCTTGCACAAGATCTAGCTAGTTGTGATGGGTGTCCTGACTCTCATTGCACTTGTCACGTAATTTATAGAAACATGCTTTTTACACATGGGATGGCTTAGAAGCACTGGAGGCAGTATCCAGAAACTTGTACTGTAGTTTGTTGGAAGGAATGCTACGTACCAGCCAAGTGCAAACAGACGTGACATAAAGGCAGAGTCAACTGAAAGGAGGGAGTACAGCATGTGCTACCTACATGGACATAATTAAGACCATAAGTAGCTCTTTCTAGTCCCAAAATATTCCCATTATTACTAGAGTAGCCATGCTTGCCAGCTTGCTGGGATAATCTCGTTTTATTTCTATTATCCTGGTGTGATTAACTTTCACTTTTAAAAGCGTCCCTGTTTAGACAATACGTTCCCAACATAGTGGGAATGACACCATTTCCTTTTTTTTCCACAGTAGCTTTATTCTTTTTTAAAAACCTATTTTTAAAATTGAAATATAGTTAATTTATGATGTTGTGTTAGTTTCAGGTATACAGCAAACTGATTCAGTTATACACACATATGTATGTATATATATATACTCTATAAATATATATGTATATATTCTTTTTCAGATTCTTTTCCATTATAGGTTATTACAAAATATTGAATATAGTTCCCTGTGCTATACGGTAGATCCTTGTTGTTGATCAATTTTATATATAGTCATGTGTATCTGTTAATCACAACCTCCTAATTTATCCCTCACCCCACCTTTCTCCTTTTGCTAATCATGAGTTTGTTTTTACTGGATGACACCATTTCTTTATGTCATATAGGGTTTTCAGTTTCCAAAACCCATTACACTTACTCAATAGAAATATTATTTAGAAATCTAAAACCTCAAAAAACCTTACCATCTATTGGAAGCAATTAGCAAGACAGGATTTAATGAGTTTGAGGGAGACAATGAAAGACAGTCTTCCAAAGGGAAATCACAAGGCCACCAAAGGCAAACTCCTGCCTCCTTCCACTGGTGCCAGAGCCCATTCCACTGTGAAGACTGGTCACCTGGAAGGTGCTGCAGGGCCAAGGGAACATTTCTTGCTCAACGGCTTTAATAGACAATTGCCTTCTCATTCTCTAAGCTGAAAAAGCCAATACAAGTTTAAAAGTACCACCAAGGCCTCAGGAACTTTTTTCCTTTCTAGTAAAAAATTTTCATCAATGCTTTAATTGATTGTTTAATAGTTGCCCTTTTGAAATAATATCATATGTATTCAAAATTTTAATGTATTCATCAGGTTCCCTCCTCCACCCTTATCTTTTCCCTACAATTTTTGTTGAAGAACTTGTGTAGTTTGACCTGTAGAGTTTCTCACACGCTGTTTAACACACACCTTTGTCCTGTGTGTCTCCTGTAAATTGGCAGCTGGGTCCAAAGCCTGATCAGACTACAGGTGGTGGGGCGCTTTTCCATCGAGAGGCAAATGCTGTCTGGTTGACTGTCATTTTGTGATGTTAGCTCATTACCAAATTCAGAGGTCAGCAAACCTTTGTGAGCCAAATCAGATCCAGCTCCTGTTTTTGCAAATAGTTTTATCAGAACGCAGCTATGTTTATGTTTATACGTTGTTTGTATGTTGTCTATGGCAACTTTTGCTCCAAAACCAGAACTGAGTAGTTTTAACTGTGCTATGTGCCCTGCAAAGCCTACAGTATTTACTGTCTACCTCTTTATAGAAGGGTTTGCTGATCCTTGACATAATTCATTGATTGTCATTTAAAACGACAATAATCCAATTGTGCGTATGTGTGTATGTGTCTGCGTAGTCTTTTAAAATACAAAATATTCCAGAATTCATACTGGTACCTCCAATTCTAATATAGGATTACAAACTTTTTACTTAAACTCATCTATATTTAAATCTTCTTTCTTAAACATTAAGAATCCTGGCCCTCAAAAACACAGGAATGATTGAATTTTAATATTTCATAATTACTTATCCACTTAATTCATATTATATAATAACAACCTAGCAGAAATAAATTAATGATTAATAATTTATTAATGATCTGATAAACATAATTTATCATTAATAAACTACTATTATTATTTATTAATATTATATACCTATTTCTATATATTATATATAAGATATACTTATAATTCTATAAATTCTATATTTATATAAATTATACTTTATAATTTAATTTATAATTTATAAAATTATTTAATTAAATAAAATTAAAAATAATAAATGTATCACCACCAAACGTGATTACAAAAGCAATTACATTTTTTTAAATATCTTCATTCATACAAGTATCTTCATTCTTGTAACATACTTTATTCTCTACCTTTTGAAATCAGCTATGTCTTAATGATTTTCTATCTGCTGGATCAGTGCATTTCAGAAAGAGAGGTGTTGAAGTCTCCAACTTCAATAATAGATTCATCTATTTCTCCTTGAAGTTCTATCAGCTTTTGCTTCATGTATTTGGATGTTCTGTTGTTTAGCACATACTCATTAAGGATTAATATGTTTTCTTGGAGCATTGAGCCTTTTGTCATTAAGTAATGCCTCTCTCTATCCCTGATAACTTTGCTTGCTCTGAAGTCTGCGTTATCTGCAATTAATATAGCTACTCCTGCTTTCTTTTGATTATTGTTAGCATGGTATAACTTTCTTTATCTGTTTACTTTTAATCTATATGTGTCTTTATATTTAAAGTGTGTTCCTTGATTTTTATTGAAGTTGGCAGAGTAGAAAGACCCTGAGCTCACCTCCTCTCATGGGCACACCAAAATTACAACTATTTACAGAACAACCATTGATGAAAGAGACCAGAACCTACCAGAAAAGATTTTCTACAACTAAAGATATAGAGAAGGAACCACAGCGAGACAGGTATGAGAGGTGGAGTTGAGATATAGTCAAAAAGAGAAAAAAAATAAAGTGGGTTTCTTATACACAACATATAGTTGGGTCTTGTTTTTTGATCCACTCTGACAATCTCATTCTTTCAATTGGTGTATTTAGACCATTGACATTTTAAGTGATTTTTGTTAGAGTTGGATTAATATCTACCATATTTGCTACTGCTTTCTGTTTATTGCCCTTCTTCTTTGTTCCTAGTTTTGTCTTCTACTCTTTTTCTGCCTTTTGTGGCTTTAACTGAGCATTGTATATAATTCCATTTTTTTTCTCCTAGCTTAGCATATCAGTTATACTTCTTTTTTTAACTTTTATTCATGGTGTCCTAGCTTTTGCAGTATACATTTACAACTAATCCAAGTCTATTTTTAAATAACACTATACTGCTTCGTGGGTAATTCAACTATTTTATAATTACAAAATAATCCATCTCTTGTGTCATTGCTGTCATTCATTTCACTTATACATAAGTGTACATAAACATGTATGTGGATACATAATGGCATTGTCACTACTATTTTGAACAAAATGTTATCTGTTAGATCTATTGAGAATAAGAAAAATAAAAGTTTTTATTCTACCTTCACTTATTCCTTCTCTGATGCTCTTTTTTTTTTTTTAATGTAGACCCTTTTTTTCATTTTTCCTGAAGAACTTCTTTTAACATTTCTTATAAGGTAGGTCTACTGGCAAAAAATTCCCTCCATTTTTGTTTTTCTGAGAAAGTGTTTATTTCTCCTTCATTTTTTAGGGATAATTTTTCAGGGTACAGAATTCTAAGTTGGTGGGGTTTTTTTTTTCTCTCAGCACTTTAAATATTTCATTCCACTCTTTTTTTGGCTTGCATGGTTTCTGAGACGAATTCAGATGTAATTCTTTGTTCCTCTATAGGTAAGGTGTTTTTTTACTCTGGCTTCTTTCAAGACTATTTTTTCATCTTTGAATTTCTACAGTTTGAATATAATATGCCTAGGTGTATTTTTTTGCCCTGCATTTATCCTGCTTGGTTCTCTGAGCTTCCTGGTTTGGTGTTGACTTTATTTTGGGGAAATTCTGTCTTTTTTTTTCAAACATATCTTCTGTTCCTTTCTCTGCTTTCCTTCTGGTATTCCAATTATGCACATCACAGCGCTTACATATTCTGTTCCATTTCATTGTCTTTTTTCTCTTCATTTTTTTATTTTGGAAGTTTCTATTGAGATATCCTCAAACTCAGAGGTTCTTTCCTTAGCCATGTTTAGTCTACTAATAAGCCCATTATAGGCAGTCTTCATTTCTCATATAGCATTTCTTTTTGATTCTTTCTTAGACTTTCCACCTCTCTGCTTACATTGCCCATTATTTCTTGCATTCTATTTGTTAAAGCCCTTAGTATATTAATTATAGTTATTTTAAATTCCCAGTGATAATTCCAATATTGCTGCCATATCTGAGTCTGGTTCTGATCTGTTCGAACTTTGTTTTTTGCTTTTCAGTATGTTTGTAATTTTTTCTTGGTAGCCGTACATGGTATACTGGGTAAAAGGAACTGCTGTAAATAGACCTCCAGTAATGTTGTGGTTATATGTAGGAGAGGGGGCGCATTCCCATGATTAGGTCTCCGTCTTTTGTGAGTTTGTGATTCTGAACTATGAACTTCACATAGGCTTCTCAGTCCACCTCCCCCTCACCCCTTTTTAAGTGGGCCAGGATGGCTAGTGTCAGCTGGTGTGGGTATTTCTCTTTTCTCACTTAGGTTAGGCTTTGATAAAGTCCCAATAGTTCAGGCTCTAGTAAGTTATAAAATAGTTTCTCCTGAGGGAAAACATTTTTAAGAAAAACAGAATGCTCTGGTGTATTTCAAAATGGTTCCTTTTCCCCTCCCCTAGCCTGAAGCGCAAGGGGATTTTTTTTTTTTCCTGATATTCTCTTTAAGGACCTAGCCAAGCTCCTGGAGGTAAAACTCACAGTGGTGTCAGCAATCCCAGCACCCCCTTGCACCCCCATGACCAGGCCCCCTGTGGAGTTTTTATCTTTCAGATTTGTCCACACTGAGCCCCCAGCAATTCATCAATTACAGTTCAGGTCTCCTACTCCTGGCACTGGTTCCCACAGAAGTTTGTGGGTTTCTGCTCTGGTAAATTGTGACTCTCTATATCACTTGTTTTTCACTCCAGTCTTGGGGGTAGCAGTTTGCCCTGTGACCATTTCTCTGGTGGATCTAAGAAGAATTGTTGATTTTTCAGTTTGTTCAGTTTTTTACTCGTTGTTAGGACAAAGTGATGACTTTCAAGTTCCTTACATGCTGGACTAGAGACTTTCAAGTTCCTTACATGCTGGACTAGAGACCCTATCTTTTAACCCTCATTTGTCTTAGGACTAAAGTAGGCATGTATTTAACAATCATGCCCATTCCATCTACTAATTTTGGTTTCCTGAAGATATTTTTCGAAGTGCTTTCTCAGAATAAGCGCAAAGAGTCAAGATCCTCTTAGTTCTTACATATTGCTAACTGTTTGTACCTTTTATTTTGAAAAGTAAGTTTCACTTGTTAAAAATCTTTGGATCACATCTTCTTTTGTTGAATATCTTAAATATGTTCCTCCATTTTCTTCAGGCATATCACAGTGCTGACCAAAAGTTTAATGGTAACTAAGGCTTGCAGACCCTCGGTGATCTTCGATAATTTCTTTTTCCCGCTGTCCATGTCTTGTTTAATCCTCTCCTCTTGAGTGGATAGAACCTTTGACTAGTTTCCAACCAATAGAATATGGCAAAGGTGATGGGATTAGGTCACTTTTTAAAAAAAATAAATTTATTTATTTGGGCTTCCCTGGTGGCGCAGTGGTTGAGAATCTGCCTGCTAATGCAGGGGACACGGGTTCGAGCCCTGATCTGGGAGGATCCCACATGCCACAGAGCAACTAGGCCCGTGAGCCACAACTACTGAGCCTGCGTGTCTGGAGCCTCTGCTCCGCAACAAGAGAGGCCACAACAGTGAGAGGCCCGCACACCACGATGAAGAGTGGCCCCTGCTTGCCACAACTAGAGAAAGCCCTCACACAGAAACGAAGACCCAACACAGCCAAAAATAAAAATAAATAAATTAAAAGAAGTCTCAACATTAAAAAAAAATTTATTTATTTATGGCTGCGTTGGGTCTTTGTTGCTGCATGCGGGCTTTCTCTAGTTGAGGTGAGCGGGGACTACTCCGTTGTGGTGCGCGGGCTTCTCATTGCGGTGGCTTCTCTTGCTGCGGAGCATGGGCTCTAGGCCTGCGGGCTTCAGTAGTTGTGGCTCGAGGGCTCTAGAGCACAGGCTCAGTAGTTGTGGCACATGGGTTTAGTTGTTCCGCGGCATGTGGCATCTTCCCGGACCAGAGCTTGAACCCGTGTCCCCTGCACTGGCAGACAGATTCTTAACCACTGCACCACCAGGGAAGTCCCTGGTATTAGGTCACTTTAAATAAGGTTCCACTTTGGCAGATTGAAGCAAGGGGCTTTTCCTTGCTGACTCTGAGGAAGTAAGTTCTCATGTTGTGAGAGGGCCTATGGAGAAGGTCACATGACAAGAACTATAGGCAGCTTCTAGGAGCTGAGAGAGACCCCTGTCCAAAGGTCAGCAAGAAAATGGAGACTTCAGTTATACATCCTCAAGGAACTGAATTCTGCTAACAATCTGAATGATTTTGAGAGCATTACCCCCAAGTCAAGCATCTAGTTTAGAACATAGCCTAGGCTATACCTTGATTTCAGCCTTGTGAGATCATGTGTACAGGACCCAGTTAAGGCATGGAGCAGAGGAGCCAGAGAGCATGGTGGACACACCTGAGCAGAGGGGAGTCATTTGGGGGAGGAGGGACAGAAGCCAAGAGGAGAAAATAATGATAACACCAGAGTGTCTGGATAAGCTTACATTTTGTTCAATGGAAAAGGATGGCAAGAATATAAAGTGGAATTAATTAGACCAGGATTGGCAAACTTTTTTCAGTAAAGAGACAGACAGTAAATATTTTAGGCTTCTGGGCCATATGGTCTTGGTCACAACTGTTCAACTTTGTCGTTGTAGTTCAAAAGCAGCTACAGATAATACATAAAAGAATGGGCATGTCTGTGTTCCAATAAAACTTTATTGATAAAAAAGGAAGGTGGGCCAGATTGGCAGGTGGGCTATAGTTTGCTAACCCTTGTGTTATATTCAAGGTGCTGAAAGGAATTTCTTTTTAAAATCATTTTCAGAGGAAATTTCAAACCAAGTAATCAGAAGAGTCTAAAAAATCCCCATGTATCATCGTCCAGTCTCCATAATAAAGAACCTTCTGCCATTCTTGTTTCATCGATACCTCAGTCTAACTCTACTCAAATTTTTTTATAGATTTCTTTGTATTCATACTTGAAATGCACAAATATTAGCTATAAAATTTTAAGAAATAGATGCACCATGTAACTCACATGCTTGTCACAGCATAGAACTTTAGAAATGGCTGTTTTTAAAAAGTTGTCTTAGTGCCAGTACCTCCTGTGGCCTATCAGAGACTCCATGGTGCTAGCCAACCATAGCCTTTTATCTGGTTTCTCAATAAAAAGTTGATGATAACTTATTAAAATGGATCCAAGGGCATCCTGGCTTAAAATATAAGATAGAAACAGCCATTGTTGGGAGTAGAACTAGGGTCTCTCAGAGTAACCCACTATAGCCTTGATCAAAGGCTTCTGAAACACTAGCTCAACTTGGCATGCAGTAATTCACCTAGTTCATTTGGTTGATATGACAGCTTTCGACTTGTCAAGGGGTTGGATACTAGTCTCAGATTTGACCTACCTGCTGACTGCTTCAAAGATATCTATGTTGCCCTGCTTTCCGTTAATAACGAGTGACCCATTTAGAAGCAGGCCAATTCTTCATTTGATTTACCAGAGCAAGTTGTTTATAACTTAGTGGAGAGTTAGGCTTTGGTAAACTGAGCTCTATCAGATGCATGATGGGACTTTTCCTGATTGTCCCTAAGGCCTATGACGGAGAGGGAGGCTGTGAAGGATAGGAGGGCTTCACCAACAGACCCCTTTCACTCCTTCAGATCTCTGGTTTCAAGTTAAAACTCTCACAATATCTTCCTTGCACTAACACTAATACACCTTTCTTAGAGATCAGAGAAATGTTTAGACTTAAAAAGATCATCTTGTTTACTCCTTTATTATTTCAAGGTTGGAACTGAGACCCTGGGACATTATTTTCTCCATTTCATTGAACAAGTTATTATCAGAACCAAGTAAAATAACCTGAAGCCCTGTTGTCTTTCCACTCTATCAAACAGATAAATAGGTCAAATAGAGAGTCATCCATGTTGAAGGGATAAAGGCTATTTATTGCCATAGGGATAGCAGAGTAAACATTCCCTGATGAGGTGATAGAAATAGTCTCCTTTTCTCTGGCCTACTAATGTCCTGACTCTAGCATGTGTGAGGGTAGAAGAGGTGAGGAAGTCTGACATGCCCAGTTGGGCAAAGGGGATAAAGAGCAGAGGCTCGTAAGAATCTAGGCAGAGAGGCAGAGAGAAGAGGAAGGACCCCTGCTTGCCCCATCTGCCAGGCCATCTCCCTCTCAGATGTTCCTATAATCAAGGCTCTGTCCCAACATCCACTAACTAGAAAGCACTGTAACTTGCATCGCAGGGGCAAGTTGATGTCAAGTACTTATTCTCCTAATAAGGCAATGAGTACAGAAGAGCCCTAAAACTTTAGCTTTGGTAAATTCTGATTTTGTGGCTTGAGGGAGGTATCCTAGAGAGAAATGTCTGCTTAAGCATACTTTTACTCCCATAGTCATTATTTTGTGTGGAATCCTTTATGGAAATTGCTCGCCTCCTCCATGCCCAATTTTCAGAAGTTTGACAGAGATGAATTGAATATTATTTGAAATGTTTTTACAAAGGCAAAATGAAATCTGGTCAACAAAAACTAAACTAAAGGAAAAAAAATGCTCAAGGAAAATTGTCCCTCTTCAATAAAAATCCTACAACACATGTTTAGTCTCATTAATCACCAAATTATAAATATTTTAGTTTAAGTTTGAAACCGTTTCAAAATCCCAGCTGTGCCTAGCTCATTAAAAATAATTTTATTTAATTAAAGCTAATTTTTAATCAGCTGCTTAAGTATTCATGAGAGGCTCCTGAATCAATCAGTAATTTACAAATTTTATTGTTAAATTTGATAAAGATTAATTTATCCATGCCTTCAAAGGTAATACATTTGCAATTAAAAAGTCAAATAAAGCTAAATCAAAAATAAAAATTGGTTTGATTTAATTTTTTTGTTTTCATTGTTTTATTGAAATATAGTTGATGGACAATATTACATAAGTTACAGGTGTACAACATAATGATTCAAAAGTTTTAAAGCTTGTATTCCATTTATAGTTACTAGAAAATACTGGCTATATTCCCTGTGTTGTACAATACATGCTTGTAGATTATTTATTTCATACACAATTGTTTGTACCTCCTCTACCCTTATCTTGACCCTCCCCTCTTCCCTCTCCTCACTGGTAACCACTAGTTTGTTCTCTATATTAGTGAGTCTGCTTCTTTTTTGCTATAGTCACTAGTTTGTTTTAGTTTTTAGATTCCACATATAAGTGATATCATACAGTACTCGTATTTCTCAGCCTGACTTATTTTACTTAACATAATACCCTTCAGATCCACCCATGTTGTTGCAAATGGCAAAATGTCATTATTTTTTATGGCTGAGTAGTATTCCATTGTGTCCCTTGTATGTATACACACACACACATCTCACAACTTCCTTATCCATTCTTCTGTTGATGGACACTTAGGTTGCTTTCATATCTTGGCTATTGTAAATAATGATGCTATGAACATTAGGGTGCATGTATCATTTCGATTTACTTCTGATATTTGTGTGTAACTGAAACATACACCATCAGTGCCCACCACATCCTAGATATTACCATTTCAGTGCTCTCAGTTCACTTCCATCTGCCAGTATCAGCACTTATATGCCTGAGAGTTTTTCTCAGAAGCCAACTCTATCATGTATATCACAGATCAGTGGTACCATTATCTCCCAGCTCCAGGAGTAGACCTCAACCAATGACTCTTGAGTGTGTCAATGTGAACATCCCAATTCCTGCATCCCAAGGGTGGGAATCAAAGGGTAGAAATAAGAGTGACCTCATTTACCATTACTCCTAGTAATGCACTTGACTGATTGAGACTCCCATCACAGCAACTTCAGGTTCTGTTGGTCTAGAGATCCTGATGTCAAGTGGAAAGATATTTCTACCAGGAGTATATAGTAAGAGTTACACTAAACTAAAATTTGGTTACCATCTAGTCGTTTTGTGTTCATCATGCCAGTTGATCGGTAATTGCTGGGATAATTGACTTGATTATCAAGAGGAAACAACGTTACCGTTACTTAAGTGGGCAGAGAGAAGTATTTCTAAAAATCGGGAGATCTACCAGGATTTACATTTGATGCTTCCATGTCTAGTAATAGACGTAAATGGACCTCTGCAGAAACAAAGGCCTGATAAACGCAGTTACTAATAGCATCTACCTCATTGGTATATTATCAGAATAAGTAAGTTAATATTTGTGAAGTATTTAGAATATTGCCTGACAAAGAAGTTACAAATAGACCACTGGAACAGAATCGAGAGCCTATAAACCCAAGCAATATAGGATGATCAACAAATATTTGACAAAGGATCCAAGAATACTCGATAGAGAAAAGACAATCTCTTCAGTAAATGGTGCTGAGAAACTGGATATTCACATGTAAAAGAATGAAACTTGACCCCTACCTTATAACACTCACAAAAAGTAACTCCAGATAGATTGACTTAGACATGGGTCTTGGTAATGATTTTTTAAAAATCACATGTAAGTCACAAGCAACAAAATAAAAAATAAACCAGTGGGATTATATCAAACTAAAAAGCTCCTGGACAGTGAAAGAAACCGTCAACAAAGTGAAAGACAACCTATAAAATGGAAAAAAAACTTGCAAATTATATATTTAATAAAAGGTTAGTATCCGAAATATATAAAGAGCTCATACAACTCAATAGTAAAAAACCAAATAATCCAATTAAAAAATGGAGAAAGGACCATAATAGACATTTCTCCAAAGAAGATAAACAAATGGCCAACAGGTACACAAAAAGATGCTCAGCATCGCTAGTCATTAGGGAAATGCAAATTAAAAGCACAAAGAGATATCACCTCACACTTGTTAGAATGGCTGTCATCAAAAAGACAAGAGAATAAATCATGGCATGGATGTAGATAAAAGACAACCCTTGTGTACTGTTGGAGGGTTTGTAAATTGGTGCAGCCACTATAGAAAACACTATGGAGGTTCTTTAAAAGATTAAAAATAGAAATAAATACCATAAGATCCAGCAATTCCACTTCTGGGATATCTGCACTCTCCCTGTTCAGAGCAGCATTATTTACAATAGCCAAGACTTGGAAATAACCTAAGAGTCCACTGACGGATGAGTGGATAAAAAAGTTGTGAGACACACACACACACACACACACACACACACACACACACACACACATACACACACACAATGGAATATTTTTCAGCCATAGAAAATGAGGAAATCCCACCATGTGCAACAACATGGATGCACCTTGAAGGCATTATGCTTAGTGAAATAAGTCAGACAGAGAAAGACACATACTGTCTGGTCTCACATATGTGGAATCTTAAAAAAAAATATATATATATATATATATATATATATATGTGTGTGTGTGTGTTAAAATAAAATAATATTTAAAGTTTCCTTTTCTTTGGAGGAAGTAATGGTAGATTTATATTTAAAACTGTTTTTAAAACAAAATTTAGAAAGTGATATTTTCTGGCTATGTTAAAGTTATTGGCATTCTTGAATGAGGGAGATTTTTGTTGGAAATAACTTGATACATAATACTAACTAAAATAAATCTATGTCCAATTTTTTTTTGCTGAGTAGTGAAAAAAATAACATGTTGGCTTCTATTTCATGTGCAAATTATCAAATGAACAAGTGAATTAAAGTGCTAAGACTGGCTTCATCATGCATTGTTGGTTAGACCTTAAACTCAGTATTGAGGATCCAAGTTACTTAGAATTTCACAGCAAGTTTAAATATGCTGTGAACTTGGCAGTTTCTTTTGTTGCTTTCTCCCTGCAGGTCCAAGATGGAGATGGCTCTCAAGGCATAAAAATACTTTTGCATGTTGCAGGCATAGGGGATTTAAAATATATGTTTTGGAAACTTTTCTCTAGCAAGTGGTAAGATTCTATATGCCAAGAGTCTCAGAGGGCTTGGGTAAGAGTCTTTAATTAGAAGTTTTTCTATTCTAGAGCAAAAAGATACTAGATTCAATTTCATATGTTAGTTGTAGAGTTACAGGAAAACTCTGGAACATTTTTCAGGGCAGTCTCTGTCCTCATTTAGACATAGCCCCAGAGATAAAATCTGCTTGTTGTAAACTCAGACTTAACTCCTGTGACTTCAGTTGACAGTTGATAAGTTGACTTTAGTGTGGCAAGCCAGGCTCAGTTTGATTTATTGTGTGACCCTGGTTGCTGGCACAGAAGAAAGTTGATTTGACTTGTTTTGGTTGCCTCCTGACAAGGTTTTCCTAACTTCATTCCTAGCCAAGCATCTGAGCTACTTTCTTTCCCCTGTTGTTTTCAAGCATGCTACACTGACAGCTTTATCAATACATATTTTTCCTCTTTTCCAGAGCTACTGCTATTTCATTCCACCACTAAATTAAAGCATCCAGTTACATGAGGATTTTCCCTCATTTCCCCTGGCGTTTTTTCCTTAGCACTGGATCTCCTGGGACCTTAACCAAAGCTAGGGATGACTTCTATTTGCATATGGATGGTATGACCATGAGATTTTTTTGCCAAGCTTTAATTAATGTTTTTTTTTCTTTTTTTTCTGATTTCAAAAGCAACATAGACTTATAGTGGAAAACACTATGAAATATGAGATATAAAAATGGAAAGTCATCCATTATTCCATCCCTGAGAAGTTTTATGTATGTTATTATAGATTTTTTTTCCCCTATGGGACTACTTTAAAAGGGATTCTATTATATATTCTCTTTTGCTATTTGAATTGTCCATCATACTCATCATAGTCCTATAGAATATCTACAAAGCTATAATGTTTGTTACTCTCTGAAAGGATGTGGATTTGTTTAATTATTCTTTACTAGGATTCATTTGGATTGCTTTTTCCCCTTCTAAATAAGTTCACTACTTTTCTATTACAAGAGGACACCTAGTTTCAGTAAGGAGATTCCTTCATTGAATTCTGGATTAAGACATAGTGTTAAAAATACACACACGCACACACACACATATACAGTCAGTATTAAAATATTTAAGAATAGTTCAACGTAGGTATTGACCAATCAGAACAAATGTCAGCCCTGAGAAATCTATTTTCTACAGTTAATATGTTAACTGATGCACAGACACAAAAGAGACAAACTTTAGACAACAAACGCAACTTATGTGAAAGTTAACTGCCCAAAGGTAATGTCTGGCTTCGTTAACTCTCTCAACTTTTTCCATTACAACTTATCCTAATCCTTACCTTTCTCTCTTTATAAAGCTTAGCTGAACATGTAACTCTTGTATTAGCTGTAGCCTCATGCTTAATTTGGTTCCCAAACCAAAACTCTTTTAACCCCAGTCCACTGACTTTTCTTTTTGAGAACTTTGTCATTTTCCCTTTGGACAGTGGTTCTCAAAAGCTTGATATTTGCCTCCCATGGGACACTGGAGAGGTCTGGAGACATTTTTGGTTGTCCCACTGGGGGAAAGACAGTGCTCCTGGCATCTAGGAGGTAAAGACAGGGATGTTGTTAAGTGCCCTATAGTACACAGGACAGGCCCCACAAAAAAAGATCTGACCCAAATTCTCCATAGCACTGCTTTAGGTTGAGGGTATCAGCTCACTGCCTCCAAGATGATCTTCAAGGTAGTTGGTAAACACTGTGCACAAACAACCACAGTCCCAGAAGATTTGTACTTGATAACTCACTTTGTTTTTCTCCTCAGAATAATTGAATTGTGTAGCTGCTTTGAGAAGCTCTAGCAATGCTTAGTGAGTGACTGATTCTCTCAGCATGTTAGGTCTTGAATTATGTTCCCTCCTTCCCCATACTCACATGTTGAAGTTCTAACCCCTAGTACTTCAGAATGTGACCTTATTTGGAAATAGGGTCATTGCGATGTAATTAGTTCAGATGAGGTCTTTTTTTTTTTTACATCTTTATTGGAGTATAATTCCTTTACAATGGTGTGTTAGTTTCTGCTCTATACCAAAGTGAATCAGTTATACATATACATATGTTCCCATATCTCTTCCCTCTTGCGTCTCTGTCCCTCCCACCCTCCCTATCCCACCCCTGCAGGCGGTCACAAAGCACCGAGCTGATCTCCCTGTGCTATGTGGCTGCTTCCCACTAGCTATCTACCTTACACTTGGTAGTGTATATATGTCCATGCCTCTCTTTCGCTTTGTCACAGCTTACCCTTCCTGCTCCCCATATCCTCAAGTCCATTCTCTAGTAGGTCTGTGTCTTTATTCCTGTCTTACCTCTAGGTTATTCATGACATTTTTTTCCTTAAATTCCATATATATGTGTTAGCATACGGTATTTGTCTTTCTCTATCTGACTTACTTCACTCTGTATGACAGACTCTAGGTCTATCCACCTCCAGATGAGGTCTTTAGCATGGGCCCTAATCCAACATGACTGGCGTCCTTAGAAATTTTCCCACAGACACATGCACAGGGTGAACACTGTGTGAAAATGAAGGCAGAGATCAGGGTCATGTTTTGACACGCTAAGGAATGCCAAAGATTGCCAGTAATCCGCCAGAAACTTTGGTATTTTGTTACTGTTTCCTGCTGGGTTAGGTTTCATTTAAAGAGTGCTACTTAAAATACATGTTAAAGATGGAAACTTAGAGAAATAAAACAGAATTTAACTCATTATGTTTCTTATAAAGCTCCTTCCTCTATCTTCTAAGAAGTTATTGTGTTAGGAGTTGTTTTCTCTCAATACTGTCTTAATCTTTCTTATCTTCCATTTTTACCCCTCAGCCTCTGCTTCTAAGGATGTCCCTTCAAAATCTCCTACTTAGACCCAACAAATCCTTTTCCTCTTTTACATTCTATATCCTTTTTTCTACTAAAGGAAAGTCTTTGTTTTTAGCATGCTATGTTTTCAGCTCATACACTTTTGATACTTTTTTTGGAACCACTACATGACATGCTTGTGACTGCTCTTCATTTCCAGCCATCATCCTACCCACTTGCTTCCATCTATCATTCATTTCAAATCCTGTCCTTTTTTATCTATGTATGCAGAGTTTGATTTTCCCAAAAGCCTAACTTAAAACATACTATCTACCTTCCACTTACAACAATTCATATAAATATTATCACATTATTCTAAACTTTCTTTTCCTCCTGGACATATAATTCCAAACTGTTACTCTTAAAACCACTTTTAATATAATTTTTTATTATATAAGAACACACATGAGTAATATACAAAATATAATGAAATATATATTAAAATTTGGATAAACAGACTATTTCAACATTAAGGGAGATTAAGATAGTCCCCATTCCCCTTTTCTGCCATTTTACAAATAAGGAAGCTAAACCAGAATGTAGCATTTGTGAGATAGTTTTGTGTATATGGAAGGTGCAGGAGGAGGAGAAAAGGAGATGGAAAAGATGGGGGTTTAAGACAAGTGTTGAGGAAGGGAGAGCAGGAAGTCAACTCCATGGCTGAGAAAAAGTCGCAAAGGAGGAAGTGAAAGCAACGGAGTTTGAACTCCCATCTCCCATCATCAAGTACTGTGTCTTTTCCCACTACATCACAGCTCTGGAAATTCCTATCTACAATTAAAGTAAGGGGATTTGTTTAGGGAAGATTTGAATTTTCCCCAGCAGTGAGAAAAGTTAACAGTTTATAGAAATCACCCATTCTTTTTTCTGGATTGACATAGTTGTGTGTGGCCAGCACATGGCTCGGAGATTGACATGTCTAAATCTGTTTGTTGCTGATGCTTCAAGGAGTCTTTAATAACTAAAGAAGGGTCCTTTGTTTTTGCTTAGAAGATGAAAGCAAACATAACGACTCACAGAATTTTGCAGGAGTTGGTGAAGTCTGCTGCAGTATAATTTATCCATAACAATGCCAACCTTGAAATAGCATTGCTTTCCTCTGTTTTCTTTGGAAAATTAGAATTTTGTCTGCAGAAAATAGATATGAATCAAGTACAAGAGCTAATGATTAAGTAGAAATGATGAGCCTATTTTTCAGACTCAAACATTTTGGAAGTTTTTTGTTTTTATAGAAATCCGACTTCGTCACTTTACTGAAAATCAAGAGTATAATTAAGCTAATTAACATTTTAAAATCCAACTGGAGCAGAAGTTTTAACTCTCTTAAGAGAGCTATAACTACAGATATTCCAGTTATATGCTAATAATCAAACGTTTTCAAAACACTTTTGTGAAGGAACTCTATTTAGCCACACTGTTCTTATTAGTTTCAAATTATTTTCCATACAAGAAAGTAATAAAATTATACATCTTAAAGTATTCCAGAACCAACTCTCCATCCCTAATTGGTAGACATCAGAAAGTTTTACATTATCAATTAAAACATAATAAGCACATATTCCTAGACGTCTATAGGTGCACTCAACTTTTTTGCATATTTTTTTCTGGGCACTAAGATGTTACAAACAGTGGAAGAGTGATGATTGAGGTAAATTAATGCACTTAAATGGTTTATCGAGGTTCCATGTCAAGACAACTTGTTGAAGACTATTATAACTTTTTCTTTAGTCCAGGAAAACACAGAAGTATTTGCAACTTATTTCTGAGAAATGAGTGCAACTTATGGTAAATGTGACACAAATATCAGATTTGTATATACCGGTAGTCTTTGTTCAGAGGTGTGGGACCATAAAATGACAATGCATGTTGAAATTGCGCAAATGATCTTAATAATCAATGGGAAAAATTATGATTGCACCATTACCTTCAAACATTTTTGTCAAAACATGAAGAACTCCCTTACGTTGCTTATAAATACATAGAGAAATGGAAAAAACAGTAATACTAATATTTATTTAGTACATTGTAATTTAAAACATTACAACATTGAGAATTATGTTACATTTATTTGCAAAGTCTTATCCAAAGTATTTTGAATAGTACTTGCTTTTTCCTTCTCGTCCTAGAATGTATTATTTTTTATTAAAGTATATTGATTTACAATGTTGTGTTAGTTTCAGGTGTACAGCACAGTGATTCAGTTATAAATACATATATATACATACATATTCTTTTTCAGATTCTTTTTCCTTATAGGTTATTATAAAATATTGAGTATGCTTCCCTGTACTTTACAGTAGGTCTTTATTGGTTATCTGTTTTATTTATAGTAGTGTGCATATGTTAATCCCAACCTCCTATAACTTATGACATGGAGAGAGCATCTTTTCTCCACTTTGGTGACTCGGTATGATCCTTTCTAAGTATGGATCAGCTTCCAACATTTTCTCTTCTGTACTTTCAATGTCATAAAATACCCCCTAGAATTCCCTTAATGGGAATTTTTCTGCCTGTGTCACTTCTGCTGGGCCATCTCTTTGTCACAATCACTTTCCCCATTAATGTCGCTAAGGTCACCTTTGCTAAGTTCCTTTGTTGCATGGCTGGAATCTCTGGAACAACGGAGGTGTCAACATCCCCATCGTCTAATCACATCCAAATTCACTTTCAGTGTGATCACTTTCTGTACTTTCATCTGTTGGTCAGTTTCCTCTTTTGACTGTCAATTTTTGTAAAATGGGAGACAAGGAGGCGACACAGACAAATGCTGTCCTGTTTTTGCGTGACTGAATAACAGATGTGCAGGAGCCAATCACTGACAGGCCTGGAAAAGAATGATGAGATTGGTCACTGATCAAGATGTGCATCTATGTAGTGATGTGTGGTCTAAAGAGCTAGCACCAAAGTGTTTATGCAATTATTCACATTTAATATATCATAGTGACTAAAATTTGAAAAGTGGTGTTGGAGGACTGGTGTTATTTAACTAAACCATGGTAATTAAAATTTGTGCATATCATAACTGTGTAAAATAGAGACTACCTGTATTAGCCAAGCAGGTCAATTACAAATTATAGAAGGAATTGCATACTTTGTGGGAAAACACAAATTTTCATAATATATCATGTATATATATATATATATATATATATATATATATATATGGTATATATATGTATCAACATAAATTCATAGATTAAACAATAAGGAGAAAGAGTTGATTCTCTGCACAATTCCTGCAGTGGAGGCAGAAACCTACCAGCTTTCGGGCCAGGGGAACGAGAAGACTGAAGCCAGGGAAATGTGGCTTCTGAAAGGAATATGGGGATCCCAGAATGGAAAGAGCCAGAGAAGGGATTCAAAAATTCTGTTGGTCTACAGAGCTGACTCATCTCTGGTCCATGCTCTGTTGAACAGAGCAACTCAACTAAAGAGAAAAAGTCTGAAGAGAGATTGGAGCTGCTGCCCCCAAATCAGAATCTCAGTGTAAGCCCCGCCAAAATCATTGCCCACTAAAATGAAAGATACCACATGTGCAAGTCTATTCATAGGGGAACGAAAGCCTGCCTGAGAAAGATGCAACATAAAGGTTGACCAAAAGTTGAGTAGAGTTACCTTCCTGATGATACTACATGGGCACCTGGACCCAGTCACACCTCCCCGTGAACATTCCCATTGTGAACCAGTAACTTTCCTATTTGACTTAAGCCTCTTTGATTTGGAGTGATTCCATTTGTAGGCAGAATCTTTGTGTCCTTTAGCCATCAAGGTTTAACTGGAGTTTATGAAATTTACAATCCTGAGGAAATGGAATGCAACACACACATTAGGATAATACCCCTTAAACCCACGGATTTCAATAAGCCCAAGATTAACCTTTAATCTATGGAGAATTAGACCCTAACACTAGCATTTCTTTTATGTGAACGCTAAGTAGAAATTTTAGCCTTACAGCTAGAACAATTTTTAATTTAGGGCACTAGAAAATAAAATGCCATATCTTTTTTTTTAACATCTTTATTTTGTATAATTGCTTTACAATGGTGTAGTAGTTTCTGCTTTTTAACAAAGTGAATCAACTATACATACACATATATCCTCATATCTCCTCCCTCTCGCGTCTCCCTCCCTCCCTCCCTATCCCACCCCTCTAGGTAGTCACAAAGCACCGAACTGATCTCCCTGTGCTATGCGGCTGCTTCCCACTAGCTATCTATTTTACATTGGATGGTGTATTTATGTCCATGCTACTCTTTCACTTTGTCCCAGCTTACCCTTCCCACTCCCTGTGTCCTCAAGTCCATTATCTGTGTCTGCATCTTTATTCCTGTCCTGCTCCTAGGTTCTTCAGAGCCATTTTTTTTTTTTTTTTGGATTCCGTATATATGTGTTAGCATACGGTATTTGTTTTTCTCTTTCTGACTTACTTCACTCTGTATGACAGATTCTAGGTCCATCCACCTCACTACAAATAACTCAATTTCGTTTCTTTTTATGGCTGAGTAATATTCCACTGTATATATGTGCCACATCTTCTTTATCCATTCATCTGTCGATGGACACTTAGGTTGCTTCCGTGTCCTGGCTATTGTAAATAGAGCTGCAATTAACATTGTGGTACATGACTCTTTGTGAATTATGGTTTTCTCAGGGTATATGCCCAGTAGTGGGATTGCTGGGTCATATGGTAGTTCTATTCTTAGTTTTTTAAGGAACCACCATACTGTTCTCCATAGTGGCTGTATTAATTTACATTCCCACCAACAGTGCAAGAGGGCTCCCTTTTCTCCACACCCTCTCCAGCATTTATCGTTTGTAGATTTTTGATGATGGCCATTCTGACTGATGTGAGGTGATACCTCATTATAGTTTTGATTTGCATTTCTCTAATTATTACTGATGTTGAGCATCCTTTCATGTGTTTGTTGGCAATCTGTATATCTTCTTTGGAGAAATGTCTGTTTAGGTCTTCTGCACATTTTTGGATTGGGTTGTTTGTTTTTTTTTGTTATTGAACTGCATGAGCTGACTGTAAATTTTGGAGATAAACCCTTTGTTAGCTGCTTCATTTGCAAATACTTTCTCCCATTCTGAGGGTTGTCTTTTCATCTTGTTTATGGTTTTCTTTGCTGTGCAAAAGCTTTTAAGTTTCATTAGGTCCCATTTGTTTATTTTTGTTTTTATTTCCATTTCTCTAGGAGGTGGGTCAAAAAGGATCTTGCTGTGATTTATGTCATAGAGTGTTCTGCCTATGTTTTCCTCTAATAGTGTCTTGATAGTGTCTGGCCTTACATTTAGGTCTTTAATCCATTTTGAGTTTATTTTTGTGTATGGTGTTAGGGAGTGTTCTAATTTCATTCTTTTACATGTAGCTGTCCAGTTTGCCCAGCACCACTTATGGAAGAGGCTGTCTTTTCTCCACCGTATATTCTTGCCTCCTTTATCAAAGATAAGGTGACCAAATGTGCGTGGGTTTATCTCTGGGCTTTCTATTTGTTCCATTTATCTATATTTCTGTTTTTGTGCCAGTACCATACTCTCTTGATTACTGTAGTTTTGTAGTATAGTCTGAAGTCAGGGAGCCTGATTCCTCCAGCTCCATTTTTCATTCTCAAGATTGCTTTGGCTATTTAGGGTCTCTTGTGTCTCCATACAAATTGTGACATTTTTTGTTCTAGTTCTGTGAAAAATGCCGGTGGTAGTTTGATAGGGATTGCACTGAATCTGTAGATTGCTTGGGTAATATAGTCATTTTCACAATGTTGAGTCTTCCAATCTAAGAACATGGTATATCTCTCCATCTATTTGTATCATCTTTAATTTCTTTCATCAGTGTCTTATAGTTTTCTGCATATAGGTCTTTTGTCTCTCTAGGTAGGTTTATTCCTAGATATTTTATTCTTTTTGTTGCAATGGTAAATGGGAGTGTTTCCTTGATTTCCCTTTCAGATTTTTCATCATTAGTGTTTAGGAATGCAAGAGATTTCTGTGCATTAATTTTATGTCCTGCTACTTTACAAAATTCATTGATTGCTCTAGTAGTATTCTGGTAGCATCTTTAGGATTCTCTATGTATAGTATCATGTCATCTGCAAACAGTGACAGCTTTACTTCTCCTTTTCCAATTTGGATTCCTTTTATTTCTTTTTCTTCTCTGATTGCTGTGGCTAAAACTTCCAAAACTGTGTGAAATAATAGTGGTGGGAGTGGACAACATTTTCTTGTTCCTGATCTTAGAGGAAATGGTTTCAGTTTTTCAGCATTGAGAGCAATGTTGGCTGTGGGTTTGTCATATATGGACTTTATTATGTTGAGGAAAGTTCCCTCTATGCCTACTTTCTGGAGGGTCTTTATCATAAATCAGTGTTGAATTTTGTTGAAAGCTTCCTCTGCATCTATTGAGATGATCATATGGTTTTTCTCCTTCAGTTTGTTAATATGGTTTATCACCTTGATTGATTTGCATATGTTGAAGAATCCTTGCATCCCTGGGATAAACTCCACTCGATCATGGTGTATGATCCTTTTAATGTGCTGTTGGATTCTGTTTGCTAGTATTTTGTTGAAGATTTTTACATCCATGTTCATCAGTGATACTGACCTGTAGTTTTCTTTCTTTGTGACATCTTTGTCTGGTTTTGGTATCAGGGTGATAGTGGCTTCGTAGAATGAGTTTGGGAGTGTTCCTCCCTCAGCTATTTTTTGTAAGAGTTTGAGAAGGAAAGGTGTTAGCTCTTCTGTAAGAGTTTGATAGAATTTGCCTGTGAAGCCATCTGGTCCCGGACTTTTGTGTTTTGGAAGATTTTTACTCACAGTTTCAATTTCAGTGCTTGTGCTTGGTCAGTTTATATTTTGTATTTCTTCCTGGTTCAGTCTTAGAAGGTTGTGCATTTCTAAGAATTTGTCCATTTCTTCCAGGTTGTCCATTTTACTGGCATATAGTTGCTTGTAGTAATCTCTCATGATTCTTTGTATTCCTGCAGGGTCAATTGCTACTTCTCCTTTTTTTTTTCTATTTCTGTTGATTTGAGTCTTCTCCATTTTTTTCCTGAGTCTGTCTAGTGGTTTATCAATGTTGTTTATCTTATCAAACAACCAGCTTTTAGTTTTATTGATCTTTGCTATTGTTTCCTTCATTTCTTTTTCATGTATTTCAGATCTGATCTTTATGATTTCATTCCTTCTGTTAACTTTGGGGTTTTTTGTTCTTCTTTCTCTAATTGCTTTAGGTGTAAGGTTTGGTTATTTATTTGAGATTTTTCTGTTTCTTGAAGTAAGATTGTATTGCTATAAACTTCCCTCTTAGAACTGCTTTTGCTGCATCCCGTAGGTTTTGGGTCGTCGTGTTTTCATTGTCATTTGTTTCGAGGTATTTTTTGATTTCCTCTTTGATTTCTTCAGTGATCTCTTGGTTATTTAGTAGTGTATTGTTTAGCCTTCATGTGGTTGTATTTTTTACAGATTTTTTTCCTGCAATTGTTATCTAGTCTCATAGCATTGTGGTCAGAAAAGATACTTGATATGATTTCAATTTTCTTAAATTTACCAAGGCTTGATTTGTGACCCAAGGTATGATCTATCCTGGAGAATGTTCCATGAGCGATTGAGAAGAAAGTGTATTCTGTTGTTTTTGGATGGAATGTCCTATAGATATCAATTAACTCCATCTTGTTTAATGCATCATTTAAAGCTTGTGTTTTCTTATTTATTTTCATTTTGGATGATCTGTCCATTGGTGAAAGTGAGGTGTTAAAGTCCCCTACTATGGTTGTGTTACTGTTGATTTCCCCTTTTATGGCTGTAAGCAGTTGCCTTATGTATTGAGGTGCTCCTATGTTGGGTGCATAAATATTTACAATTGTTATATCTTCTTCTTGGATTGATCCCTTGATCATTATGTAGTGTCCTTCTTTTTCTCTTATCATAGTCTTTATTTTAAAGTCTATTTTGTCTGAGATGAGAATTGCTACTCCAACTTTCTTTTGATTTCGATTTGTATGGAATAGCTTTTTCCATCCTCTCATTTTCTGTCTGTATGTGTCCCTAGGTCTGAAGTGGATCTCTTGTAGACAGCATATATATGGGTCTTGGTTTTGTATCCCTCAGTCATTCTATGTCTTGGTTGGAGCATTTAATCCATTTATATTTAAGGTAGTTATCGATAGGTATGTTCCTATTACCATTTTCTTAATTGTTTTGGGTTTGTTATTGTAGGTCTTTTCCTTCTCTTGTGTTTCCTGCCTAGAGAAGTTCCTTTAGCAGTTGTTGTAAAGCTGGTTTGGTGGTGCTGAATTCTCTTAACTTTTGCTTGTCTGTAAAGGTTTTAATTTCTCCATCGAATCTGAATGAAATCCTTGCTGGGTAGAGGAATCTTGGTTGCAGGCTTTTCCCTTTCATCACTTTAAATATGTCTTGCCATTCCCTAATGGCTTGCAAAGTTTCTGCTGAAAGATCAGCTGTTAACCTTCTGGGGGTTCCCTTTTATGTTATTTGTTGTTTTTCCCTTGCTGCTTTTAATACCTTTTCTTTGTATTTAATTTTTGATAGTTTGATTAATATGTGTCTTGGCATGTTTCTCCTTGGATTTATCTTGTATGGGACTCTCTGCACTTCCTGGACTTGATTGACTATTTCCTTTCCCATGTTAGGGACGTTTTCAACTATAATCTCTTTAAATATTTTCTCAGTCCCTTTCTTTTTCTCTTCTTCTGCTGGGACCCCTATAATTTTGAATGTTGGTGCGTTTAATGTTGTCCTAGAGGTCTCTCAGACTGCCCTCAATTCTTTTCATTCTTCTTTCTTTATTCTGCTCTGCAGTAGTTATTTCCACTATTTTATCTTCCTGGTCACTTAGCTGTTCTTCTGCCTCACTTATTCTGCTATTGATTTCTTCTAGAAAATTTTAAATTTCATTTATCGTGTTGTTCATCATTGTTTGTTAGCTCTTTAGTTCTTCCAGGTCCTTGTTAAACATTTCTTGTATTTTCTCCATTCTATTTCCAAGATTTTGGATCATCTTTACCTTCATTACTTTGAATTCTTTTTCAGGTAGACTGTTTATTTCCTCTTCATTTGTTTGGCCTGTTGGGATTTTACCTTGCTCCTTCATCTAATGTGTGTTTCTCTGTCTTCTCATTTTGCTTAACTTACTGTGTTTGGGGTCTCTTTTTCACAGGCTGCAGCTTCGTTGTTTTTGGTGTTTGCCCCCAGTGGGTAAGGTTGGTTCAGTGGGTTGTGTAGGCTTCCTGTTGGATGGGACTGGTGCCTGTGTTCTGGTGGATGAGGCTGGATCTTGTCTTTCTGGTGGGCAGGATCACATCTGGTGGTGTGTTTTGGTGTGTCTGTGACCTTATTATGATTTTAGGTAGCGTCTCTGCTAATGGGTGGTGCTGTGTTCCCGTCTTGCTAGTTGCTTGGCATAGGGTGTCCAGCACTGTAGCTTGCTGGTCGTTCAGTGGAGCTGGGTCTTAGTGTTGAGATGGAGATATCTGGGAGAGCTTTTGCTGTTTGATTTTATGAGGTGGAAGGTCTCTGGTGCAGCAATGTCCTGAACTCAGTTCTCTCATCTCAGAGGCACAGGCCTGACACCAGTCGGAGCACCAAGACCCTGTGAGCCACACGGCTCAGAAGAAAAGAGAGAATAAAAAAGAAAGAAAGAAAAATAATAAAGTAAAGTTATTAAAATAAAAAAGTATTAAAAAGTCATAAAGCAAGAAAGAAAGAAAGAAGAGAGCAACCAAACCAATAAACAAATCCAACAATGATAACAAGCGCTAAAAACTATACTAAAAAAACCCCCACAAAAAACAGACAGGACCTTAGGATAAATGGTAAAAGCAAGCTATACAGACAAAATCACACAAAGAAGCATACACATACACACTCACAAAAAGAGAAAAAGGAAAAAAAAATCTATATATAAAAAAATAAGGAAGAGAGCAACCAAATCAATAAACAAATCTACCAATGATAATAAACTGTAAATACTAAACTAAGATAAACATAAAACCAGAAACAAATTAGATGCAGAAAGCAAACCCCAAGTCTACCATTGCTCCCAAAGTCCACCACCTCAATTTTCAGATGATTCGTTGTCTATTCAGGTCTTCCACAGATGCAGTGTACGTCAAGTTGACTGTGGAGATTTAATCCTTTGCTCCTGAGGCTGCTGGGAGAGATTTCCCTTTCTCTTCTTTGTTCTCACAGCTCCTGGGGTTCAGCCTTGGATTTGGCTCCGCCTCTGCGTGTAGGTTGCCTGAGGGCGTCTGTTCCCGCTCAGACAGGATGGGGTTAAAGGAGCAGCTGATTAGGGCCTCTGGCTCACTCAGGCTAGGGGGAGGGAAGGTCATGGAATGCGGGCGAGCCTGCGGCAGAGGCCTGCATGATGTTGCACTGGCCTGAGGCGCGCCATGCATTCTCCCGGGGAAGTTGTCCCTGGATCCCGGAACACTGGCAGTGGCGGGTTGCACAGTCTCCTGGGAGGGTAGGTGTAGATAGTGACCTGTGCTCGCACACAGGCTTCTTGGTGGCTGCAGCAGCAGCCTTAGCATCTCATGCCCATCTCTCTTGTCTGCATTGATAGCCACGGCTCGCGCCCATTTCTGGAGCTCATTTAGGAGGTGCTCTGAATCCCTTGTCCTCGCGCACCCCAAAACAATGGTCTCTTGCCTCTTCGGCAGCTCCAGACTTTTTCCCGGACTCCCTCCCGGCTAGCTGTGGCACACTAGCCCCCTTCAGGCTGTGTTCACGCAACCAACCCCAGTCCTCTCCCTGGGATCTGACCTCCGAAGCCTGAGCCTCAGCTCCCAACCCCCACCCACCCTGGCGGGTGAGCAGACAAGCCTTTCAGGCTGGTGAGTGCTTGTCGGCACCAATCCTCTGTGCGGGAATCTCTCCGCTTTGCCCTCTGCAACCCTGTAGCTGTGCTCTCCTCCGCGGCTCTGAAGCTTCCCCACTCTGCCACCTGCAGTCTCTGCCAGTGAAGGGGTTTCCTAGTGTGTGGAAGCTTTTCCTCCTTCACAGCTCCCTCCCAGAGGGGCAGGTCCTGTCCCTAGTCTTTTGTCTCTGTTTTTTCTTTTTTCCTTTTGCCCTACCCAGGTACTTGGGGAGTTTCTTGCCTTTTGGGAGGTCTGAGGTCTTCTGCCACCATTCAGTAGGTGTTCTGTAGGAGTTGTTCCACATGTAGGTGTATTTCTGACGTATTTGTGGGGAGAAAGGTGATCTCCACGTCTTACTCCTCCGCCACGTTGAAGGTCTCTCCAGGGTTTGGTTTTTTAAATGAAATTATTTTTCTAACCACCAATTGCTTTATGATTATGTTCTGTCAAATAGAGCCTGTTAACAGAATCCAGTTAGATCAAAGGAAGTTCAAAGGAATCTCTAAAAACACAAACATCACCAGAAAAATGCCGATTTGGATTGTCCATTTATGCAATTGGAAGAAAGTAACAAGAAGGATGTTTAAATTTTAGTGTTTTGACATGCATTTAGCTTTTGTTTAGGTTTATTGCATTTTTTCCAATACATGTAAACTTCGAAATGTCATAACTTCTAACAGAGTGTGGCAGTCATCTGAAAACTTTCTCAGCATGGAGTACAATGAATTATTGATCCATTGGGAAGATGTTGTGGTAAAATACTGACTACTGACTCTCTCCCATCTGCCCCAGTGACTGTTAGAGGAGGCAGAGAGGCGGTCACAACCTCCTTGTTTTACACTGGAGGCTGCAGTGGCTACTGAGGCACTTTTGAGACAAGTTTTCCAAAATGCTTTGTAATGTTTATATTCTGTTACCACCTCTAGATGTTATAATCAGGAGATTCAAGATTCATAAACATTGACAATTAATTAATTATTGGTTTCCTTCAACATCCCATCCAGGTCAGGTAAAATGTGCATTCTGACCACAAATTCTTTGAAAAGCTTGGCTCATAAAAATGATTCAAGCTTGTGGAGACTGGACATGATCATCTAAATTACTTGCAACAAATGAAAGTCCAAATAAGTTAATGGAGATTTTTGTTCTCCTGTGAATAAGAAAAGGTTTTTTTTTCAGCCCATGTTGATAGGATATTTTACTCAAGTCATTGAAAAGAAAATGATTACCCAAAACTCCTTTGAAAAGGAAATGGCAGGACCCATTAGATAAGTTTTAGCATTTGGAATGAAGCATTTGGAGATTATCAGAAATGCGTAAGATAGGCCAAAAGAAGTTGAAGAATGCCTTTCCTAAATAGTATAGATCTTCTTACTATTAAAGAAAATAAAGCCTTTCCTCAATAGTATAGATCTTCTTCCTGAAGTGATGATCCAAGTTCCTATCATCTAAATTTCCGATTGTAATGTATATACTTTTAAGTATACAACAAAGATCTCAGCTGATTCAAACTAGATTCCCTGGTAACAGCTGTACTAGGTTTGCTGGGGAAGGTATAAGTGCCTGTGGTTTGTCTAGTAAGCCTAGACCATGATTCTCAACTTGAGAGCTTTTGCTCCCCAGGGGACATTTGATAAAAATATCTGGACCATTTTCAGATGTCAGAACTGGGGATGGAGGGTGCTCGTTACATCTAGTGAGTAGAAGAAGGGGTGGTGCTAAATGTCCTGCAGTGCACCAGGACAGCCCCCTACAATGAAGAATTATCCAGTTCAAAAAGTGAATAGTGTAGAGATTGAGAAACCCTGGCCCAGACCCAAACTTAATACTGAGACTAATGAGAAATAGCTATAAAACAGACAATTATAAAGGATGGTTTTCAAGAATGGGATACAACTATCACCATAAGGAAAAGGTAGAGTCTACAGAAAAGACAGTTCCTATCAATACTGCATTTGTGCACACGTGTTGGCCCCATCGCTTAATTCATAGTGTTCTAGCACATATCAGTGCTTCTGCAAAAACTTTGGTAGTAGTGATACTTCTGATTTTCAGGCAAAAGGTGAGCTTTTGACGCAGGAAAAGAAACATTTTATTCTATGTGAATATCTCATTGTTCTTCTGAAGCATCAGAATGTGACTAAAATGGGCGTTTCGATCTCTACATCTTGGGCAGTTGACTTTGGCTTGGACTAATAGCCGAACTTTTACATTCTTGATATGTTTGGGAGTGAAAAATTACAAAAATATAGTTAGAGAATGATTTAAATAGATAGAAGACTATTAGCATCACTTTGAAATTTTTCAGAAGGAAAATTATTTCCACTTTTGAAAACATAGTCAATAAAATGGATTCTACTGAAAAATGCATTATTTGCATGATTTAATAGAGAATTTTGACCCCGGGATGAAGTTGGTGTTTCCTGAAATTGTACTTGCTTATTACTTACGGATGTGAGAGGCTAAATTTCTAGCTGTTATTGACTCTACAGCAGAGGCGAGGATCATTGGTATTCTTCATGCAGTGGGAAAAGAATACAATTGCCATTGTCTATGAGTTACTAAAATAAGAAGGTCTGAATTAAAGGTCTGTTGGCAGCAGAACTGTTCTTCTTTGGCCTTCATGCCTCGCAATCAGTCTAGTTCTTTTGTGTTGAAAATTCGTTAAGGCCTCCATCAGCATTCCAAGAAGTCTCTGCATTTTTGTAGAAACTCTCAGGAATTAGACATTATGTGTGAAAATATTTTATTCTAGAGATGAAAAATCTGATCAAGAGATGACTAGTATATTTGACAGTAAGCAATGTTGGCTTAATTTAACATTTATGTACTTCCATCAGAATGAAAAATAGTCTGTGGCATTCAGAACATTTAAAAGATGTACTAGGAACCCACTCTCAAGACTTCAATACACTCGCTGACCTTACCTCCCATGGATTACAGATCTGTGCCTTTTTGGCACAGTAATAACCCTGTTTTCTGTAATCTTTGTGTACCCTGACCACCTGTAAAACATGAATGCTGTGATTATGCACTGTATTCCCGCTCATCCCTCATCTCTGATGGAACGCAGTGGGTGTGGAAGATGGCATCTCTGTACTATGGCAGGGAGATCCCTGAGCTCGCGAGAGAATAGTGAGCTTCCATGAAGGGTGCCCTAGGACAATGGTAGCAATCAATTCTCTTTCTATGTACTCCCTTCATACATTAAGACACTTATTATATAGGCATTCCTTTTAACATGCTACAGGTATGTTGCAAATGTTATTCTTATGAATTGAGGCTTAGGAAAGTGCATTTTTGAATTATGACCAAATGTCTAGCTTCCCTTTGATTGAAGCAAGTCAGCCCATTTGAACAATTTGAGAGTAGTGGTACCTGAAGCAGGAAAGGGATTGAGTATCTTTAATTTACATTTTGGTGGCCCTTTAAAGTCAGAACTCAGAAACCCAAACCTAAACTCAAGATATAACTCACCAATATATCCATCATTTGCATTTCCCTCGATATTTTTCTTCCTATATAGAAAGCTCAGCGGGAAGTGGTCACACATCTGAGTATCGGATATTTGAGAATTTAACCCCCTTAGAAAATAATATTGTATCTCTAGAATTGTAATGATGCAACTGATGATAGAATTGTTGCTATAGTAACCCCTAGCCACAAGTGGCTATTTAAATTTAAATTAATTAAAATTAAGCAAAATAAAAGATCACTTTCACAGTAGCAATAGCGACATTTCAAAGGCTTTAATAGCCACATATGACTAGTGGCTACTCTATGGGACAGGGCAATTATAGAACATTTTTCTCATTGCAGAAATTTCTATTGGACAGTGTTGAACAGGCAACTGTTGGCAAAAGTCACTAGAATGTAGATATTCAGAAAAGGTCTCCTTTCATTATTTGAGTGAGTTTCTGAAGTTTAGTGGAAGTCTATCAATAGGATGTTGTGATATATTTTTGTGAGAAAGGAGCCAAATGTGATGGTTAATTTTATGTGCCCACTTGACTGGGCCACAGGGTGCCCAGACATTTGACCAAACATTAGTCTGGGTGTGTCTGTGAGGGTGTCTCTGAATGAGATTAACATTTGAATCCACAGACTGAGCAGATTGCGCTCCCTAATGAGGGTATATATTATCCCCTTAGCAGATATACGGTTTGCAAATATTTTCTCCCATATCTTAGGGTGCCTTTTCATTTTGTTGATGGTTTCCTTTGCTGTGTAGAACTTTTTAGTCTGATGTACTCCCACTTGTTTACTTTTGTTTTTCTGCCTTTGTTTTTGTGGTCAAATCTAAAAATCATCACCACTGAACCAATGAAAAGTCTGAATAGAACAAAAAGGCTGCGTAAGGGAACTCCTCCTGCGTGACCACTTGAACTGGGACATTGATCTTTTCCATCCTTGAAACTTCAGCTCTTTTTGGGTCTTGAGCCTTTTAGCTTTATAACTAGAACTTACACCATCAGCTTTCCAAGTTCTCAGGCCTTCAAATTTGGACTAGAACTACACAGTGGCTCTCTTGGGTCTCCTGAGTGCAGATCTTGGGACATCTCAGCCTCCATAATTGTGTGAACCAATTATTTATAATAAATCCCTTTATATCACCTAGCACAGTATCGGGAAAATAGGTGTACTGCTTGGTAATATTATAGATCTATTACATATATAAATGTATATTTATTTACACATTTTCTCTAGAGAACATTGACTAATGCACCGAGAAAGAAAGGAAAAAAGGTTTTGGTAAATGATTGAAAGGTAAAATTTGTCCCTTGGGTTTTCTGTCTTTTGTATCTTGACTTTGAAGATACAGCAGGGAATTGATCCAGTAACGGAGGCAAGTGTTTATCTGCGAAGCAGGGAAAAGTGAAAGGGGCAAAGACGCCAGAAGGAACCATATAGTGCAAATATGCAAGGGAAGGAAGATATGAGAGCTATATAATAAATTAAGAGTTTGGTAAAAACAAAATTCCCAAATAGCAAAATAAAATTACAAAACTGAAAATCATAATTCAAGGTGAATCTTAGGTAGTTAAAAATATGATTGATTATTCTTAAGATGCCTGCCTAGCGACTTAGTGTTTGAAGGATCCCATTACACTGGTTAGAATAAAAGTGGCTGTACCTGAGTCTTCATAAGGAATGGTTTTCCTGCGCTTGGGCCTGAGCAGTAGATCAGTGATGGAGGATTTGAAGCTCCCATTTAGCCTGCACCTTATTCTTTTTTTTTTTTTTTTTTTTTTTGTGCGGTACGCGGGCCTCTCACCGCTGTGGCCTCTCCCGTTGCGGAGCACAGGCTCCGGACGCGCAGGCTCAGCGGCCATGGCTCACAGGCCTAGCCGCTCTGCGGCATGTGGGATCTTCCCGGACCGGGGCACGAATCCGTGTCCCCTGCATCAGCAGGGGGACTCTCAACCACTGCGCCACCAGGGAAGCCCAGCACCTTATTCTTTATTGCAACTTAGCAGCATATAAAAGACAATTGACTCATCAGCATGTGCAAACAAATAAGCACTCATTCTTTTTCATGAGCAAAGAAATAAATGAGTGGTATTAATTATCTGGCTAAAATAAATTATAATGAATGCAAACTCATTACTGTTGAAATCGATGCATGCATAACAGAAGGTACATTTATTGAAGTCAACATGTTTAATTACATTTGGAGTAATAAAGAGACTAAGCATGAAGTCCAGTGTCTCTTGAGCCTCAACATTAATTTTGATCTAATTTTCTTTTCCTTGATGTTGAGAAAATGAAAAAGCAAATAAAATTAAGAGACCAACCTTCACTTCATTAACTTTGCTAACAGGGGATTATAAGCTGCTTATACCATGTGTATTCCACATTGTGATTCAAGGAAAGGTCACTTGATTTAAAAGCCAGTAATGTTATTATAAGAATAAAGGTAGCCATAAGGCTGTTCTCATTCTACAAAAGTGCAAGAGACATACATAATGCTAAAGAGTCACAGTGACAAGGACAGAAGATACATGGAATTTTGACAGTGTGGAAGGAAAGCGTCTTACTTCAGGCGGCTGTAACAGGATACCATAGACTGGGTAGCTTAAATAATATTTATTTCTCACAGCTGTGGAGACCAACATCCAAGGTCAAAGTACCAGTACATTTGGTTCCTGGTGAAGACCCATTTCCTGGCATGTAGACAGCTGCCTTCTTGCTAGGTGCTTATATGATCTTTCCTGGGTGCCTGCACATGGAGAGACAGAGAGACAAAGAGATAGAAATAGAGGTAGAGACAGAGATAGATATTCCTCTTCTTATAAGGATACTAATCCCATCATGGGGCTTCACCTTCAGGACCTCATTTAAACCTAATTATCTCCCAAAGACCCTATCTCCAAATACCATCACGTTGGAGGTTAGGGCTTCAACATATGAATTTTGGGGTGACATAAACATTCAGTCCATAACAGAGAGTCTATTCCTATGACACTTAAGCTAGATGGCTCTGGCTGGAATTGAGAAGGAGAAAACAGCATGATCAGATAATCAGCCTGCTAACTGTTCTTGTCATACTGCTTGGCAGTTAGATATTCAGGCTCCGATTCAGATGAGAACACAGATTCAGAAGACCCTTGCACAATATGATTTGAACTGTGAGGGTCCATTTATATGCACTTTTTTTTTTCCCACTCAATGCATACTATAGTACTACACGATCCAAGGGTGGTTGAAACCACAGATGTGGAACCTCAGATACAGGGGTCTGACTGCAAAGTTATAAAGGGAGATTTTCGACTGTGCAGGGGTTTGGTGCCCCTAACATTGTTCAAGAGTCAACTATTGATTTAGAAAATCTCACCTCACACTGCTTAGAAGATACAAGACTACAGTATCTCTATGAATCACTGTATTTGATCAGCATTCCCATACAGCTTCCTCCTTGGATACAGAAATATTTAGCTCCAGAGAGAATATATTTCCTGTTGCTTTTCACTGGAAGAAATATTCAACTTTTAAAAATTGTGTTATCCATCATAGCTCTCTCACTATGGTAATCACAGGGCTAGGGAAAGGGGTGGTACTAGTACGCATTTCAGTATGTTATCTCATTTTTAATATTTCCAGTTGATGAAATAACAATGGATAGGTAAGCATTCAGAAAACAATGGAATGCAATCTCTAATGGAGCAATAGCAAAATTTTACATTGAAAAATATCAAAAGTAAAGCTAAAACTAGTAGGCTATCCTATGCCAATACACCAGAAGGAGGCCTTTGTAAAGTCCTAGAGGAAATCTAACTGAGCCAAGGTGCTTTGCTGTAAGCTCATTTTGGCCTAATAGGTGCTGTCAAAAAGTAAGAAAAGAGACCGATCCTTTTTCATATGTAAAATGAAGACATTGGATAATACATTCCCCATGGTCTGATATTATATGTATTAAGGAGAAGCAATTAACATGTTGGGTAATTAACTAGAGGATTTTCTGCTCCATCTGCCTTTATATTGATTATTATATGACTTCCTGCAAAGTTAGTAGTTTCCTGGTAGTTTTATAACAGAGGTCTAAAGACATTTAAGTGGAGCTCAGGCAAGATCTGTTCCAGTTGTATTAGTCCAATGGTTCTCAACTGGAGACAATTTACCCCCCGGGGACCCCAATCCTCAGAGACATTTGATGATGTCCGTAGACATTGCTGGAACCATATGACAGTATGTTGCCCACCTAATGCCCCATCAATCTCAAGTACTTTTATAGGTATTTCCTAAAAACAAGGACTTTCTCTTATATAGCCACACTGCAATGATCAAGATCAGGAAATTAACATTGATACATTACAACTCTAGTTCACAGACCCCATGCAAATGTGGCCAGTTGACCAGTACTGTCCTATGTAGCAAAAGGATCCAGGTCAGAATCACCTGTTGCATTTAATTGTCATGTCTCTTTAGTCCCCTTCAGTCTAAGGCAGTCCGTCAGTCTTTTCTCGATTTTATAACTTGGCACTTTTGAAGATTACAGGCTGGTTTATTTTTTAGGGGGTCTCTCAATCTGGGTTTGTTTGATGTTTCTTTATGATGAGATTAGAACCATGTGTCTTTGGCAGGAATATCATAGAAATGGGGCTGTATTCACTTTCCTGGCATCTTTTCAGGTAGTGCCTGGTTTCCATTTGTCCCATCACTGATGATGTTTGCTTTGACCCCTTGATAAAGGTGATACCTTCACAGTTACTCACCATAAAACAGGGGTCCCCAACCCCCGGGCCACAGTCTGGTATGGTCCGTGGCCTGTTAGGAACCAGGCCGCACAGCAGGAGGTAAGCGGCGGGTGAGCGAATGAAGCTTCCTCTGAATTTACAGCCACTCCCCATCGCTCGAGTTACCGCCTGAGCTCCTCCTCCTGTCAGATCAGTGGCAGCATTAGATTCTCATAGGAACCTACTGTGAACTGCGCATGTGAGGGATCTAGGTTGCGTGCTCCTTATGAGCATCTAATGCCTGATGATCTGAGGTGGAGCTGAGGTGGTGATGCTAGTGCTGGGGAGCGGCTGCAAATACAGATGCTCATTAGCAGAGACGTGACTGCACAGAGACCATATAAATCAATTGCTTGCAGACGCATATCAAAATCCCATCAGCGAGTGCCAAGTGAAAACAAGCTCATGGCTCCCACTGATTCGGCATTACGGTGAGTTGTATAATTATTTCATTATATATTACAATGTAATAATATAGAAATAAAGTGCACAATAAATGTAATGTGCTTGAACATCCCCAAACCACCCCCACCACCGCCCGCCCCCCCACCCCCGCCCCAGCCCCGGTCCGTGGAAAAATTGTCTTCCATGAAACCGGTCCTTGGTGCCAGAAAGGTTGGGGACCACTGGTATAAAATATTTTGTGGGGAAGTACTTTGAAACTGTAGATATCTCATTGTCAAACTTTCAATTTATTCCTTTAAATATATGTGGACTAATGGAATCTTATTTTACTCAGTGGGTTATAATCCATTATTATCATTATTTATTTGTATGCTCAACTCATCCCTGATTGGTCAGTGGGCACCCAGTCAAGTTGTCTTTTGTATTCTTTTGACATATCCATGTTCTTCTTTGAGCCCTTCCTTATTTTCTGGCACAAGGTGTTCTAGCCTTCTTTGGACTGAATTATGTCTCCCCAGAATTCATATGTTGAAGTCTTAGCTCTCATTGTGTTGGTATTTGGAGGTGGGGTCTTGGAGAGATAATTAATTTTAAATGAGGTCATGAGGGTGGAGTCCTCATGATGGGATTAGTGGCTTTATGATAAAAGACCAGAGAGCTCTCCCTCTCTCTCTCTTTCTGCCATGTGAAGACATTGCAAAAAAGATAGCTGTCTGCAAGCCAGAAAGAGAGCTCTGACCAGGATCCGAAACTGAATTGCCTGGCACTCAGATCAAGGGAGTTTCCAGCCTCTGGAACTGTGAGAAATAAAATTCCTCTGTTTAAGCCACCCAGCCTAAGGCATTTTTTACGGCATCCTGGAGGGGCTAAGACACAGGCCCATGATGTGTGTTTCCCTGTCCCAGATCTGGAACCCAGTGGCTATCCCTTTGGCTGTTCAGAACTCTGGACAAGAATAGTACTCTTATTGTTTCCCTGAAATTCACTTCCTGCCTTGGGCTTTTTGCCCCAAACTTGAAAATCCATCTCATTCCCACAGGGTTCTAACTTCTGTCCTCCAAATTAATATGAACAGAAATCCACGTGAACCTAGTTAAAAACTTGTAATGCTTTAACAATGTGCTTACTTTTCCATGTCAATTTTTAACCTCACAGAACCTCTTGGGACTCCACATTGGAATTATGAGTTTTGGCTGGAGTTCTGGGTAGTGCACTTGTGTGGCCAGCTGGCAGATATGGGAGCCTCGGAGCAGACGGCTCCCTGGCCTCAAATTGCACTGTGGGGCTGAGTATTATAGATTCTGAGTCTTATAATAGATTCTTTTTCTTCATTTCAGGGATGGAACTAGGAATTGGTGATGGGGGGTCTGGGTAAGTGGGTTAGTGGATGGGGGGAGAGTAGGAAACCAGTCCCACAGGGTGGTGACCTGCTCAGGTGAAGATATTTATGCCAGGTGCCTGCGTGGGGGACTCTGCATAGGATAAAGTGACTGGGCATCTGTGGAGAAAACAGGGGAAGCAATTGTATTGGGCACAGAGTTAAAAACTTCACAGCCTAATGGAGAGAAAATCACTTTAACATGGATGCCAAATCAAGTCTGATATTCTCTAGAAGAGCCAAGGATGTGGGCAGTTTCCGGGGAGCTCAGCATACACCTTGCTGTTGTGTTGCCTGCAAAGGACCCTTTGTAATCTCTCTCCATGGCTGTTCAGTTTTATTTGTGTGATGGTGTGGCTACAGTTTAATTAATTGCTATTTATCAGGCATCATACCAACAGATGGTATAATCTCATTTAATCCACTTAACGTTCCTAACGAGGTAGGTTTTATCACCCACATATCCCCATTTTATACATGAAGAATCTGATCTTAGAGGGTGAAATGAAATGATTAGCTCAAATTAGCATAGTAGAGCCAGGATTTGACCCAGGTCTGTGTGATTTCAAAGGCCATACTTTATTTCATAGAGGTAGTACTCAATAATGCCTCCAACTGTGGCCCTACCTTTTTTTTTTTTTTTTTTGCGGTACGCGGGCCTCTCACCGCTGTGGCCTCTCCCGTTGCGGAGCATAGGCTCCGGACACGCAGGCTCAGCGGCCATGGCTCACGGGCCCAGCCGCTCCGCGGCATGTGGGATCTTCCTGGACCCGGGCACGAACCCGTGTCCCCTGCATCGGCACCCACTGCGCCACCAGGGAAGCCCCCTACCTCTTTTTTAAGGTCACAGATCATGGTTATGGAAGAATTTGGCTCTTTAGAAATTCTAGACTCTGACCCTAGCCTTATAATAAGCATTACATTCTAACTAACTGGAACAGCCAGTTGCTTGCTATATCAACTAACTTTTGCTATATAGTAAGCCACCCCAAAGCTAGTGGCTTAAAAAAATGATTTAGTTCATGATTCTGTGTGTTGGCAATCTGTTTGGGCTTGCTGGGCAGTCCATGTGATCAGGGCCAAGTTTAACTCTTCTTGGCTGGACTCTATCCCATGTCTGGGAGCTCAGCTTCAATTATAAGGATGACCTTCCTCCGTGGGCTTGTGATCCCTTCATAGGCTTGCCTGAACTTGTTCACACAGTGGCAGAGGGCTTTGAAGAGCACCAAGGGAAGAGAAGCCTGGAGGTGTCAGCACTTTTTAAGTCTCTTTTGTGTCACTTTCACTAATGTCCCATTGGTCAAAGCTAGTCGCACAGCCAACCAGAATTTAAAGAATAGAGAAATAGACTCCGCTATCTAGAAGCATCTGCAGCATCCTTTTGTAAGGGCATCACACTGCAAAGGTGTTACATTACAAAGTCATGAGTGCAGGGATGGGAAGAATTCGTGATCATTTTTTAAAAAGTATCATAGTTGCCTAATTCTGTCCACTTATTTTACAAATTTTTGGTACTTCCCATGAAGGAAAATCAGACAAAAATTAGGGACATGTCATAGAAAACATTCATCGTTACTGAATATAGACTCACAGATATGAAGCCCTGTGTCTGGTTGGTCAAGTAGTGAAAACTGCTCATCATACTTAAGCAAATGAAAAAAGCTGGACTGCCATAATCATTACTCTTGTTTCTTTACAAACTGGCATTTTAATTATAAGGGGGATTCTAAAAATTGCTTGTAAGTCACGTATGAATTTTCACAAATGACTCTTATAAAGGCATCCAGAAAACAAAATAGCCTTCGTTCCAACCTGCTTTAGAACCCAAGGAAGTCTACTTATTTGAGCTTTGGATTTTCCCCATGAAGACTGAAAAGCAGGTGATTATGTAATTTAGAAAAACTTCGAGAAGCCAACTTTTTTTTTTTGGCGGTACGCGGGCCTCTCACTGTTGTGGCCTCTCCCGTTGCGGAGCACAGGCTCCGGACGCGCAGGCTCAGCGGCCATGGCTCACGGGCCCAGCCGCTCTGCAGCATGTGGGATCTTCCCGGACTGGGGCACGAAGCCGTGTCCCCTGTATCGGCAGTCAGAGTCTCAACCACTGCGCCACCGGGGAAGCCCGAGAAGCCAACTTTTTAAAGGAAATAATGAGGAAATGTCCCTTTAGGAAGAAGTTACCATAAAATGCCATGGGGTGAACAAATTACAACAACAAGAATAATGTCCTCTATCACGTGAAGAAAAAGGGACTTCTATCAAGATTTTGTACCTCTGACATTTGTTGGTTGGTGACATGGCAGAAGTGTTTTCAGTGCAATGGTCCCTTTCCTTCATCGTGTTCTTGATTACTATTGGGTCTGTTTCTCTTCCTCTTGAAAGCACTGAACTATTTTATCTTGACTAGAGAACAGAGGATCCATTCATATAATAGACAGAAAAGTTGAAGCAGAAGCTCTCTCATCTCTCTGCTTTGTTATTCTTGGGCAGAAATCATTCCCTGGCGGGTAATGAACTCCCTCGCAATTAATCCTTGTCAATAGGAGACACTTTATGAAATGAAATAAAAATAAAATTCCAGGGCTTCCCTGGTGGCGCAGTGGTTGGGAGTCCGCCTGCCGATGCGGGGGACACGGGTTCGTGCCCCGGTCCGGGAAGATCCCACATGCCGCAGAGCGGCTGGGCCCGTGAGCCATGGCCGCTGAGCCTGCGCGTCCGGAGCCTGTGCTCCGCAACGGGAGAGGCCACAACAGTGAGAGGCCCACATACCGCAAAAAATAAAAATAAAATAAAAAATAAAATTCCATACTGGATGTATAGAAGTTTTGAGGTATGAATGTGTTTCTATGTATACGTCTATGGGAAACCATAAAAAGAGATTACAGCTGGTAAACCAAAACTTTTCTTGACCCCAAATCAGAAGTATTTCCCCACAAAGTTCTAAATACATATAACAGTTTCAAACTTGGCTTTTCCAACTGTTTTAACAACTGAGTACGTACATGTTTTCCTCCTATGGCAAAAAACAGGCAAAGAGGTTTAGATTAAGCTTTGGGAATTGTTCTTTTAGAAAACCTTGGCTATGAAGTGTAAAACTCTTAAGTCAAGTAAATTTAGTAGTTTATTGACCTTGGGATGATGATGAATAAAATCTTTGACAGTCTCTTGTGGCTTTTGCGAATCACATATTATCGGCTGCAGGTCCATTTTCTAAACATCAGTTTGCCAAAAGCAAGTTTCCAGAAGCTAATTTACAAAATTATGTTCTCTAAGTGGTAAATTTGCAGTGTGGCCAGTTTTTGAATTTAGCGGAATCCGTGTTTGCTGAGCGCATGCATAACCTCCATTCCTGCTGCCAGGGCTGCTTTGTTCACCTGCCCCTTGGACAATAGCAGAGGGGCTGGGGAAGGAAACTAACTGATGTCTGCTGAAAGTGGTCTTCCAGGCCACCTGATTATTGAAATATTCCCCTGTTGACATCATCCTTTGGTGAGCATCATATGAGACACAGCTATCTTCACATTCTGTGCTCTTTCATAGAGATCTATCCACATCCCTCTTACCCAGACCTCCTTGATACAAGTTTTCCAATTGTGTTTCTTCCAACCAAACCATTAGCCAGATAGCCCATGGTTTGCTTGCTTCTAGGAAAAATGAATGACCAGGTTCAGTACTCAAAATTCTGCCCACTGGGGGTGGTTTTCTGTTCACCACAGTCCTGCAGAGCTGTCCCAGAATGGGGCTGTAGGGCAGCTACAGCTATCCTCTTTCAGGTGATTGCCTGTATATTGTGCAGCATCTATGTATAAACCGAGCCTGTTTTTTCCCTTCAGTCAGGTGGTCATAGGGAACTTCATTTGAGCTATAGGTGTGGGTTAAGATAAAGAAGGCAAGTAGTAGGAATAGGCCCTATGCAACTTATGCCTTCTGGTCCTGCTCTAGCCCAATTTCATCTGTACCACTTCCACTTCATGACGGAGTGCATGCTCAACTTTGTGTCTTGGTCGGTCAGATAACACCCAGTTCACGATTGGCAGTTCAGGTCATGTGGTAACTTGGCAGCCCATGGTCATGTGATCAGTCTCTATTAAAGTCCAATCACAAGCTCCAAATTTGTCTCTCAAAAGGAGAATAGTTATATGCAAAAAATGACATGGCTTTGCTTTAATCACTAAAGCTTTGTGCTGTATTTACTTAAAAGAGTCTGCCAAAGGCTCCATATAACATCTTTATCTGACAGTAACACTTGAAGCATCATCAAATCTGAACTGTTTTACTGATGTGTGTAGAGTGGTCACTGCCTCCTGCTAAGTGGGTCCAATCAGCACAATTTCATCAACGTAATGGACCAGCATGATTTCATTGGAGTGAAAAAGCAATCGAGGTTCCTGCAGACTAAATTATGACAGTGCTAAGAGATCATGTAGTCCTGAGATAGAAGAGTGAAAATATATTGCTGGCCGTGCCAGCTGAAAACAAACTACTTTGGATGGTCTTTACTAACAGGTATACAAAAAATATATAACATTTGCCAGGTCAATAGCTGCATAGCAGGTACCAGGGAATGTGCTGATTTGCTCCAGCAAGGAAACCATGTTAGTAACAGCAGCTGCAATTGCTTGATAATGTTTATGATAATCCACTGGCATTGCCTAAGATCCATCTGTCTTCTGCACAGGCCAACTAAGTGAATATGAAATCTTTGCTCAGTGAGCTTACGTTAATCAGTCCAACCTCCTCCATCTTTATATTCCTTCTGCCCTGATCACTCTTAAGATATACTATCAAAAATATTCCTCAAGCTTCTATCAATATAAATTGGAAAAATCATGCAATTTTTTGGTTATGTGTTGCATCTCTACATGACTCGTACTTGGAATCTCATTCTCTGGGACTTCCTGACATGAGTCTAGAAGCCAAGAGAAGTAGTGGGAGTAGGTTATGAGGAGAATAAGTACTCCTGTGCAAGACATCTACTGCAGAGGAGATCATTACAGTTTCCTCAGTCAACGAGAGACTCTCTTAGGCAGGAATGTAAAGGCTACTTCTAATGGCAAAGAAGGCTCCTCAAAACTCAGGGTTTCATGGTTCAAGGTATGCAGCTTCATTGCAATCTGCCCATAAGTTTCCATCGCAGTTTTCAGCGTCCCATTCCTTCCCGTGAATGCCCTAGTTTTAACAAAAGAGACCCTATGACATCAGCAATTCAGTTTGTGTTGTAAGTTAGTCATGTACAGATTACACATTGGGTTTCATTTTTAGAAAACTTGGCCCTAGATGAAGATTTTTACAGGGGTTAAGCTCTAGCATATAGGATATAGGAGTTTCTTTTAGGACAAACATAGAAATTTTAAGTTCTCTTATGTGAACTAGGAATTTAAAGCCCTGGGCTCCTCATTTTCTCTCCTTAAGTTCTTTAGCTCATTCAGAGGCAACCAATCCACCCCCGTTAAACTCCTTATTTTTACTAAAATGTATGGCAGCAAATAACTGGTCATTCAGAGTCTTGCCTTCTATAGGTTCATAACTACAGGAATCAGCAGGTGATAATTTCAATAAATGTTTTGCTGTTGCATACCATAGACCACCAGTGTCCTCTTCAACACTGGAAATAGGGTCATTAATATTTTTAAGTAGAATCAGTTTAGGAAACCAATTTCAGAAAGCTCAGAAAAAATGAGCAAATTCATATAACTCACTCCTAAGATTCTGCTCCTCTGGTACCACTCTTGGCACCCAATTCTGTATCAGTTAGGGTTACATCAAAGAAGCATGTTATATATAAATTTGACTTTACACAATTGTGGGAGCTAGTTAAGTCGCAGACATAAGATTTTTCTTTTGTCGGGTTCTGGAATTTGAAATCTTCAGGGCAGGCCATAGAAAGAGGCAGTAAGGAGAGATGTCTGTAGAGCATGGAAGAGCCAGGAGAAGCTGGAACCCGCAGCAGGAGCTGGAAATTAAGTGGATGACCTGGAACCCATCTCAGTTCTTGTTGTCTCCAGCCATATGATGTGGGTGTCCCGCAGGAGCAGCTGGCATTTTTCATCATGGAGCGTAACACACACCTGACCCAGGAGTCAGAGAAGCTGAAGGAATAGTCAGGTGGAAATACACACAGTTGCAGGCCTGGCTGTTTTCCCACGCCAGTGAAGTGAGCCCATAGACGAGCAAAGTGCTTGAGGACAAGCACCCACCCTAACCTTCTAAGCAAAGAAACAAAAGGACTGCTGTTTTACTTTCACCTTCCTAAGGTCATGCAAAATATATTTTCTCTGTGTCTCACCCTAGCTACAAACACCGAGAATGTACTTCCAGGAAACACAGTTCAGCCTGGCCAAGCTGACACGTTACAAGGTCACCATGTAGACTGAAGAAGAGAGCCCATATGATCATCTCAGTAAATGCCAAATAAGTATTTGACAAAATTCAACATTGATTCACTTAAAAAACCCTCCTTGGGAATTCCCTGGCAGTCCAGTGGTTAGGACTCGGTGCTTTCACTGCCATGGTCCCGTTCAATCCCTTGGTTGGGGAACTAAAATCTCACAAGACGCGCATGCGGTGTGGCAAAAACAAACAAAAACACCCCTCATTAAACAAGGAACAGGAAGAAATGACCTCTAGCTGATAAAGGGCATCGTCCACAATTTTCTCTCCCTGAGGAGAACAGCAAGTCAACGTTATGTGCTATCACCGTTCCTATTCAACATCACACTGGAGGGACATGGAGCAACACAACTCTCAGGAAAACTAAGGAAGAGGAATAACTTGACTCAACTTCCTTCTGCTTGCATATGAAAGTCCCTTCCCTTTCTTTGGGGCCATTGTCCTGTCCTCTTTTCTTTATCTAATATGTGATAAAAGATCGAAGAACTATTACTTGCTAGCTAATATACCTTAGCTGTTGTACCTTAAGTCCTCCCAGAGAATGAGACAAAGGGGTCTTTCAAAGGTCTTTACCTTAAATGTGTAGATATGGACAGATACAATCTCATCTCAGGATTTCTAACAGTGATTTTCAAACATTTTAACGTCCATAAAAATCATATGGGGTGCTAATTTAAAACGTTTGGTGTATGTTCTAAATTATTCTATACTCTCAAAAGCAAACAATTGCATTTCTTAATAAAATTCTCACAATCTGATCTCTCACTACTTCTGGTTGCCCATCCCCTCTAAACAATCTGGGTCATTGAGGTGAAGCTGAATTACAAAAGAGTTTTCTGAGGCATAAGGTCTCACCACTGGAGCCATCCTGTGGCATTTTATTTAGATTAGAAATTTTATAGCCTAGGATTCATGTCTGTCGGCACAGAGGAGTTGGCAAAGCCAAAAACAGATCATCCAGCATTTGAGAGAGAGTAAAAATTCATTCAAGCTCTGTAGATTTTTTTCTGTTCTAAGTGATGATTTAGAAAGAAAAAGTGGCTAAGAACGAGTAAAATGAGTGGAATGAACATAGGCCTCTTAAGATTAATGTGATTCATCCCTTATTATTTTCATTAAAGAAGAAACTGTATTTTGAGTATCACTCAAAGTCCTCTGAATTCTAAATCTCATAGCAAAAAACCTCCACCCACCCACAGTTGGCAACAGACATACATCAATACAGATTTCTCTAGAGATCACATTGTCTTGGGTGTGTCTGATGCTTGGAAGATGGGCTCAACACTCTAACTGAATGGCAGATGGAGCTTCATGGCAGTCATTAATCATCCAAACAGTGAGAGGTTCCTAAGGAAGGTTACTACTAGTTGTGAGATAGAAAAGAAATGGCAGAATAGACCAATGAAGCTGCTATGCCTCCATAAAGGACAGACCAAATACTGGGGTCACAAGTAGTTCAGAGTAAGAGGTTGTGAAAGAAATAATTCAATTTATGTTCCTCAATGGTTAGATCCTTTTTAGAGTGGGATGTGTAAAAAATTCATAAACAGAAACCTCAATTAAATAGAGTCTGGGAGACCAGAGGGGGAGCTCTCATGCCCTGTGACAATAGCAGAGCCCAACAGGAAGAAGAAAGATTCCTCTTCTTTCCTGGCAAGGACTCAGCCAATGAGAAGCCGTGGACACTTTGCTTACTATAGCCCTCCTAACTTCCTTTTCCTCTCTATAAAAGAGTGCTCCTACACTTGCTGTGCAGTAACTTTCATGTGGCTCTCCGTGCAGACTCTCTCATGCAGACTCTGAATTGCAATTTTCTGCTCCTGAATAAACTCATCTTTGCTAGAAGAATATCTGGCCATCTATTTGTTTCAGGTCAACAGATGTTATCATCTGTCATTTCTGATTGAGGATACATGAAGAAGTGGTCAAGGAGGGTAGAGGTTTTGGAACCAATTAGTCCTATTGTTTATGTAGCTGAGCCCAGGGTCATTAAGCTCAGAGCTGGTGTCCTTAGAAGGGCTTGGGACTTCCAATCCATCAATGTGCTGCTCATCTGTCATAAGGGGTGGCCTTGAGAATCCGGTCCCCTATCACCCTAGACTAGTGTTTCTGCAAAGGCTCCAAAAGAAATTCTTTCTCTTTTGGAACCCTCTCAAAGGCCACAGATGGCTACCGTCAAGACTCACACACCACCTGAACCCTCTGAATGAACTGTCTATACATTTTTATATGGAAGTGAGGCAGGGGGTTTGTTCACTGTGTGTACCAGCTCAGAGTTCATGTTAAATCTTATATTTGTGTCAATTAAATTTCCTAATGTAGTTCTGTGTTTAGAAAGCTTGTCTGGCGTTTCAGGTATGCTGAGAAAGGGGGTAGGGAATATGTCACTGTTAATATTCCAAGAAACATGTTACTTATAGGGAATTTGGGGGAAATGAACGTATCGATACTGATATTGTCACCTTGTCCTGTCAAGAAAAGTTTGCACCCCAAGCTTTTGTACCTTACCTTATTTGCGATTTCTTCTAGGCTTCTGAGCACCACTAGAGCAAAGCCAAACAAAAAGAAATCATGTGAGTTAATGCAGCTACAAATTCCTGGTCTCTGATCACAGCTTGGTTTTCAAAGTTGTCAGCCAATCTTTCCATGTGTTTCTATTCCCGTTCACTACGTTATCTTTGTCAACTCCATCTCATTCAGACTAAGGCCTCTGACTACCCTCTATCCTCAACTATTCTCATCTCATCTCGCAGTAACAGAAAAATTACAGGTAATCAAATCATTACTGTTTTGACCTTCTCTCCTCTCCCACCTCCAACCTACCTCTCGATGGGAAAATACCTCTATTCTGGTACTTACCTGTACCTCCTGTCTCTAACCTTCTCAGAGGTCTCACTCCAACAGTTATCTCTTCTCTCAGCATTCTCTATGTCACTGATGCTCTTTAACCTGTAAACACACTCAGTCTCTCCTATTTAAAAATAAATTCCCAACTTTTCAGAAGACATGCAGATGGCCAACAGGCATATGAAAATGTGCTCAACATTACTAATCACCAGGGAAATACAAATGAAAACCACAATGAGATATCACCTCACATCTGTCAGAATGGTTGTCATCAAAAAGACAAGATAACAAATGCTGTGAGGATGTGGAGAAAAGGGAATCCTAGTGCACTATCGGCAGGTTTGTAAATTGGTGCAGCCACTATGGAAAGCAGTATAGTAGACGTTCCTCAAAAAACTAAAAATAGAACTACCATATGATCCAACAATTCCACTCCTGGGTATATGTCAGAAGAAAATGAAAACACTAAATAGAAAAGAAACATGCACCCCAATGTTCACAGCAGCATTATTTACAATAGTCAAGATATGGAAGCAACCTAAGTGTCCATCAACAGATGAATGGATAAAGAAGAGGTGAGATATATATATATACAATGGAATACTACTCAGCCATTAAAAAGAACGAACTAATGCCATTTGCAACAACATGGTGGATGGACTTGGAGGGTATTATGCTTAGTGAAATAAGTCAAACAGAGAAAGACAAATACTGTATGTTATCACTTATATGTGGGATCTAAAAAAGGAAACAAATGAATCAATATAACAAAACAGAAACAGACTCAGAGATAAAGAGAACAAACTAGTGGTTACCAGTGGGGAGAGGGAAGGGGAAAGGAGCAAGATAGGGGTGGGAGTTAAGAGGTACAAACTACTATGTATAAAATGAATAAGCTGCAAGCATATATTATACAGCACAGAGAATATAGTCAATATTTTATAACTTTAAATAGGGTATATTCTATAAAAACATTGAATAACTGTGTTGTAAACCTGAAACCAATCTAATATTGTAAATCAACTATACTTTTTAGAAAAATTCCATTGTATGGATTCACCACAGCTTGCTTATCCGCTCGTCTTTTGAGGGACATCTTGGTTGCTTCCAGTTTGGGGCAATTATTAAAAAAACTGCTATAAACTTCTGAAAAAAAAATAAACTCCTGACTTTTCATCATACTCTAACTACAACTATATTTCTTTACTTTCATAATCCAGTTTTTAAAAGAGTGTTCTTAACTCTGGATTTCTATCTCATGATCTTTCTTTCATTCCTTTATTTGTTGTTATAAGGCTTCTTTTTTCAATACTCCATTAAGTCTGCTCTTGGGAATGACTGCAAAGTTGCTAAACTCAAACAGACACATTCTCAGAGCTTCCAGGCTCTCTCTGAGTGTGTCATTCTCCCGGAATCTCCATGTGCTAACCAACCTGGAAGCTCTCCGAACCCTCTCCTTTTGGCTTTTTATGGAGTCTTCATGTATAGATATAATTGATTAAATCATTGTTCATTGGTGATTGATCCAACCTCCAGCCCCTTTCCTCCCTCTTTCCAACTCTCTAATCATGTGATTGATTCTCCTAGCAACCAGCCCCCATCTTTAGAAGCATTCACCTCATTAACATAACAAGAAACACCTTTATCACTCAACACTTAGGAAATTCCAAGGGTTCAGGTGCCAGAAAGGGGGATGAAGACCAAATGTGTTATTTTTTATTAGAAATCACCATATCACAGTAACTCAAAATGCTACAACTAATATGAATTAGCTGATTGCATATGGATCTCTTTCTTATGCCTCCAAGTATCCAAATACCTAAATGCCTCTTAGACATTTCCATTTGGTGCTGCACAGGCAACACAACTCAATCCATACAAAATTGAACTTATGTTTTCCATCAAACCCACTCTAGAATGTATTTATTCTGTTAATAGGACAACCATCAGCCAGATACTCAGGACAGAAACCTAGAATCATCCTTGAATCATTTCTCAACCTTTTTTCTCATCGTGAACCTCCAATCATATGCAACCAGGCCTCTAAGCCTATTAGATACACAACTTAAATAACTCTAGTAATGACCTCCTCATCTCCATTCTCCCTGCTCTTGTCTTCCTTTAGGCTTTACTCATTTCTCACTTGAAACACTGCAAAATTCTTTTCATTAGTCTCTCACCTACCAGGCTTACCCTTTCTGTCTATTCCCACTTGAGTGATCTTCCTTATAATGTAAACCTGATTAGATCATCTACCTACTTAAAGTTTTCCGTTGCCTTCCATAACCTTCAGGATAAAATCCAAGTCTATTTCCTACATTTATCTGGCCTTTGCTAATCTGTGCTGCCCAGTTTCTTGTTATTTCCTAATTCATGCTATGTTCTAGCTTTGCTAAACTATGTCCAGGTAGTTCTCCCAAAGATTTTCTTAAACCTCAGTGCCTTTTGCACACACTTCTCCATCCTCTCAGAATGCCCTGTGTGAGCTTCTTTACCTGGCCAAATCCTTTTCACCATATAAATGCTCAACTTAAATATCTCCATTGAGAATTCTTCCTTAACCCACCCACTTTGGATAAAAGGTATTTTCACATGTTTCCACCTCATGCCTACACATAGCAGAACACTCACTGTACCTTGCTGTATGTCTGTATCTTCTTCACTAAACTGTTATCTTCTTTACTGTATTATGAATATCACAAAGAGCCTGGTGTACAGTTTTTAAAGATAGATTCATTGCATGAATGAATGATAAATAAATAAAATAAAACATGAATCTAGAGGGTATTATGCTAAGTGAAATAAATCAAACAGAGAAAAACAAATAGGCATGATCTCACTTACATGTTGAATCTAAAAAAACAAAACAAAACAGAACAAAAACAGACTCATAGAACAAACAGGTGATAACCAGAAGGAAGGTGAGTGGGTGAAATAGGCAAAGCGGATTAAGAGGTACAAATCTCTAGTTATATAATAAATAAGTTACAAGGATGTAATATTTAGCATAAGGAACATTGTCAGTAATATTGTAATAGCTTTGTATAGGGACAGATGGTTATTAGATTTTTCACAGTTATCATTTCATAAGGTATGCAAATGTCAACTCACTATGTAGCACATCTGAGACTAACATAATATTGTATGTTAACTATATTTCAATAAAAAATAAATTAGAAAAACATATAATGAAAAGAAATATAGAAGACTGAGCTGACATTTAATAACGGATTTGCAATTTTTAATCCTTTCATAAAAACAGCCAGGTTATGGAATGTTTTTGCTGTAGAGTGAAGTAGAATTCTCAACTGAGGATTAAAACTCAGGATCATTATTCCTTAGGGAGACTGGGATTTGTTTTAAATGTTTAATGAAGGCAGATTTTAAAAATCTGATAGATTCTTATGCCTCCGAGTGGCTTATATATGTGTCGTGGGGCCCAAGGCAAGTCATCGTGAGAGGCTGAGTTTTGGAAAAATCCTCAAAGTATAAAAACCACAGAAGCAACATTTCATAATGAAATCTCTATTTCTCTTCCATCTTCCTGGGTCTGGATAAAATAAAGTTTTATGACTCAGATTTTTTTTTAAAGTTTGAATTATTGAATTTAGCCAATTTTAAAACAACTAAAGTATTTTATTAGTTATAAAATTTTGCTCTGAATACTTGAAGATTTATTAAGTCACTCAGATTTTAAGACACTGGGACACTCACTTTTGTGGATGCTCGATTATCTTAAAAACTTACCCTGACAGAATGGGTTTTACTGTTTCAAAGTAAACTGTTATCCTTTACAATGAACTCATGCTGTTTTCTGTTTATGTGTCAATAGTGAACCCAGGATAGTACCAATAAGTTCTAGCTATGAGGTTAAAAACTATTAATATACATAGTAATAATACAGGAAGAATCTTGATGCAACAGAGAGACTAATACTACTTACTTCTGCTTATTGTGTTTATTTTTTTCTTATTTTTCTAGTTTGGGTATAAACCAGGATTGTTTTTTGAGACCTGCTGTTATTTCTCATGTGAGCATTTAATACTATAAATGTTTCTTGAAGCACTGTTTTCGCTGTATCCCACAAATTTTGATGTATTTTATTTTCATTTTTATTCACTTTAAGAATTTTTCTAATTCCTTGGAAGCTTTTGCTTTTATCCATTAGTCATTTAGAAGTGTGTTTTAAATTTCCAAACATATGGGACATTTTATAAACATCTGTTTTTGATATTTAGTTTAATTCTTTTTGTTCAGAAAACATATTTTGTATCATTTCAGTTCTTCCGAATTTAAGGTTTTACTTTTTGGTTTTTGTGGCTTTTTGCTTTTTTTATAGTGTCAGCGTGTAGTTAATGCTGTTGAATATCCAGTAGCAATAGAAACCAATGTGAATTATGTTGTCATTGGACGGAATGTTCTGTAAATATCAAATAGGTCAAGTTGATTGATGGCGTTTTTCAGGTTTTCTATATCCTTGCTGACCTTTTGTCTACTTGTTCTAACAATTACATAGAAAGGAGCATTGATGTCTCCAACTATACTACACTTGATCTTAGCTAAAAGGCTGAAAAGCAATTCCAACTATAATTGTGGATTTTTCTTTTTTCTTTTACCATTTTGATTAGCTTTTACTTCATGCATTTGGAAGCTCCATTGTTTGGTGCATACATGTATAGAATTGTATGTCTTCAAGATGAATTGACAATTTTATCATTATAATATCTCTCTTTATTCCTTTCTTCCTGGTAAATGTCTTTGCTCTGAAGTGAATGTTGTCTGATATTAACACAATGAATTAGTGTTTGTGTGGTATCTATTTTCTATTTTTTTTTTGTATTTTAGCCTCTCTATATAATTAAAATTATTATGCTTTTTGTAGCCAACATATAATTGGGTCTTATATTTTTATCTAATCTGACAGCCTCTGTCTTTTAACTGGAATGTTTCTACCTCTTACATGTTGTGTAAATATTGCTAAAATCAAATTTAGGCTTAACATTTTATTATTTGTGTTCTGTGTTCCTGCATTCTCTTATGTTTCTCTGTTCCCCCTCTCTTGCATTCTTTTGGATTATTTTAATATTTAGTGTATTCTATCTTTATTAATCTCTTGGATTTCTGGCTAAATATCCATTTTTTGGAGTTGCTTTGTGGTTTATATTAATCATATCTAACATTTCACAGTCTACTAAGAATGAACATTTTACCAACTCTAGTAAAATGTAGAACTTTTAAAATCATTTAGGTTCTTTTTCCCTTCCTACTTATGTAGTATTCATATGTATTACAATATTTGAACATTAAAAACCCAACCAGTGTTATAAATCTTGTTTTTAACATACATATTTAAAATATTTATGAGGATAAAAACAGCCTATTATATTTACTCAGATATTTTCCATTTCTGTTGCTTTTCTTTCATTCCTGAAGTTCTGCATTTCCCTGTGGTATCATTTTCCTTCAGCCTGAAGAAAATTCTTTGGCATTTCTTTCTTTCTTCATTTTTTTGGCGTTTCTTTTAGAGCAGGTGTTCTGGCCATCTGTCCTTTCGATTTATTTCGTCTTCAATCTTTTTTTCTTTCTCTTCTTCTTTTGGCTATTTAGCCCATCCAGTAAAATTTTATTTCATATATTGTGTTTTCTGGTTCTCAGATTTCTATCTGCTATTTTCTTTTTGTATTTCTCTGAAGAAAGCTTCTCTTTTTCCATTCATTTCAATAGTATTTAACATTCCCACAATGAACTTGGTTGTAATAGCTGTTTTAGCGCTTATCTGATAATTCCAACATATTGTGTTATCTTGGTGTTGACATCTGTTAATTTTCTTTTTCTTTGAGAGTTGGCCATATTTTCATGGTTCTTTGAATGGCAGGTGATTTTGGATTGTATCCTGGGCATTTTGAATATTATGTTATGAGACTTTGGTTGGCTAATGTCCTCTGGAGACTGTTGATCTTTTGCATTAGGAGGCGAACATAACATTTAGGTTCTGACCTCAAGTTCTATCTCTTCTTTTGTGGATGAGGGTCTCAATGTGCATTCAGTTTTCAAAGTTTTTGTTATAGTGTTTGAGTCTGTCCATGCATGAGCTACTTGGAGCTTAGTCTGGGACTTGGGAAGTGTTTCACAGAGCAGTTTAGTGCTCAAAGTTCTTGTTACACTGTTCTCAGTCTGTTCTGCACATGCATCTCTCAGGAGTTAGTCTAGGACGTGGATGGTAGCTCAGTTCTCCAAGTCTTTGCTGTGCTCATTTGGATTTGTTCTGCACATGTGCCTATTGACAGCGAGCCCTGGATTGAGTTGACTCATGCACCAGGATCCTCTCTAATCCTGGATTTTTCCCCAGATTCTCCAGTCTACAGGGTTCCTTTCTCTTGGTTCTTCTGGCCAAATACATAGGATTTTTCTCTTTGCAACTCCGTGACTGGGGTTGGCCTCAGGGAAGTACCAGGAAATAAAACAGATTTGAAGAAGAAAAGAAAAAGGAAAAGTAGGCATTATCTCCTTTTCCCTACACACTGGCTCCACAGGAGTTCCCTTTCCCAATCTTCTGACCAGCAAAAGCAGAGTTCATCAGGAGTTTTTTGTTGTCTGTGCCCATTGTGCAGTTTTAGGGCTTGAGCCATTCACTGTAAAAGAGGAAGTAAAAGAGGAAACTGATCAGAACACTTATCACCGTACTTTTCTTTCTTCAAATTTTACTTCCATCTCCAAGCCACCTGCTATTCTTTGCTTCTTAGAGTCCTTCATATTTGCTTTTTGTATTCTTTCTAAAATTTTTCTAAATGTATTCTTTGGGAGAGAGAGATTGTAGTAGACTCATTCCACCATTGCTAACGTAGAAATTAAAAGTTTTTGGGTTTCTTTCATGGTGTTTAGTGTAACAGTATGCTTACCTCTTTACATTGTTGTGTAGTATTACGTTGTATAAATACACTACTATTTGTTTATCCATTCATGTCTTCATGGGTATTAGGGTTGTATCCAGTTGGGGGCTGTTAAGAATAAAGCTTGTCTTAATCCTGATCACAGGGGAAAACATTCAGTTTTTCACCTATAATTATGATGTTAGCTCTAAGTTTTTCATAGATGTCCTTTATCAGCTTGAGGAAGTTCCCCTTCTATTTCTAGATTATTGGGAATTTTTATTATGAATGAGTATTAGCTTTACCAAGCATTCTCTGCATCCATTGAGATGACCATGTGTTTTTTTCCTTTAATTCTATGAATATGGTATATGACATCAATGGATTTTCAGTTGCCTACCCTACATACACAGAATAAAATCCACTTAGTCATAGTGTAAATTCTGAGTTTGTTTTGCTAATATTTTGTGAAGAGTGTTTATATCTCTGATTATATGTAATAGTGCTCTGTAGTTTGTGTGTGTGTGTGTGTGTGTGTGTGTGTGTGTGTGTGTGTGTGTGTTTTGTAATGTCTTTGCCCAACTTTGGTATCAAGTAACATTGGATTCATAGAACAAATTGAGAAGTGGTTCCTTGTCCTCTATTTTGTGAAAGGGTCTGTAGAAGATTGGTCTTATTTCTTCTTCCAAGATTTGACAGAATTTATAAACCAATCCATTCAGGCCTGGGCTTCCTTTTGTGGGGACTTTTTAAATTACAGATCCAGTTTCTTTATTTCTTATAGATCTATTCAGAGTTTCTAGTTTTTCTTGAGTCAGCTGTGATAATTTGTTTCCTTTCAATGTACTTCCCAATTTCATCCAGTTTGTCTAATTTATTGACATGACATTTTAAATAATATTCCCTTATAATCTTTTTTAATTTGAGAAGGGTTGGTGATGATGTCCTTTCTCATTCTTGATTTTGTAAATCTTTTTCTTCTGTTTTTATTATCAACCTTGTTTCAATACAAAAAGACTTCCTTTTAATCCCTTAAGTAAAAACACTACATCCAACTTATCAACAGTACATTTTTAAAAAGTCAATTTTAAAATGAGAATATCTAACCTTCCATCATTTAGTTCATGTAGTTCAGTTACTGATGAAAGAATAAGACAGATACAAAAATTGTATTCTTACAGACTGTGTATAGACATAATATGGACATAAACAGTGTTATATACTAGGAAAAGCTGAGGATTTACAGTCTAAGAGACCTGTATCCTAGCCCTGGATATATAGTGAGATTCATGAACTTAGAATAGTCACTCTGTCTTTGCTTTTTATCTCTCTCTCTAATGAAGCCAAATAAGCTACCACTCAGAATCGAGGTAAGGCTAAAAATGAAATGAAAATTTAATAACCATCATTATAATTGTTTAACTTTTCAGACTTTACTCCATCTCTGAATCAAGTGTCTGCAGAGCATTCACATTACGTAAGCAAAATTTAAATCTCATTGTACAATGCCTTTATTACTGATAGTAGCAACACTTAAATGGTAAAACAATGCAATATAGAAAGACCAGTGTAATTTCAAACTTAAAAATTGGCTTCTGGTCATAAATAATTTTAAGTACAGTTTCTTATTAAACTGGGAGAAATCTTATTACTGTTTTTCACTGTAGGGCAAGTTCTCCTGGCTTTATGCTAGTCCTCTCTTCCTTCTTCCTTCCTTTTTGCCTTTTCTTTTTTAACCTTACACTCTTTTGTCTGTCTTCTCTTTCTCTCTTTCATTCTTTTCCTCTTCTTTCCTTCCCTCTCTTTCTTATCTTGCTTGCTTTTGTGTCTATTGTTCAAAAACATCTACTTGATGCCAATTTTGTGTTGAATCATTTGTTAGTCACTGGAGAAACAAAGAGAAACAATACCTTTGTCCTTAGTAAACTATATCTTTCCTGCTACCTATACCCACCTGAAGACTATACTGATGGGTTCTCACACATTTTACCTATTGGTTAACCTGTAAATGTAGAAAACAGTTATCCATACTCATGACTTTTGAGTCACGTTGCTTCTCCACATCTTGGGATAGGCTTAGTCTCAACCAATGGTTTTAAAACTGCAGAATAGAAATTGTCAGTGCATTAAAAAAAAAACAACAACAGCGTTTTAAAAAATGAAATAGAATAGCATATGACAGAAAATATTTCATAACATATAGTGAGAGTATTGCTTTATGAAGCTGTTATTTTAGTTATATTTCTTTTTATCTCATTCTACATATATAGCTATATTCACAAGTAAATATGTGTATTGTTCATGATGCAAAATGCATTTCTCACAGACCATGGTTCAAATGTTTGAAAAATAGTGGCTTAAACTGCTAAGATTCAGGGCCGTTCCAGGGCTTCCAAAAAGGAAAATAGACAAAGATAAGCGGTGATAGAGAAGAGAAGTAATAGAAAAAGAGTCACTTTAGCATTCATCTGTTTGGACTAAAATTCTTTAGCCAGGTTGATTCTTGGTGCAATCATGAGAATATTGTTCTTTTTTCCAAGGATGTGATCCCATTGGAGTTGAATATATACTATATTGTACCACATGTAGAATATCCCTTTGATAAAGAAGACTCCCAGAGGGGCCCCTGGAATTAATTTATCCACTGACAGATTATAGATTCCACCCCCTTCATCTTTAATATACAATGTAACAAATCTTATGATTTGTTAAATCTTATGATTCTAAAATAGGGAAAGATTTCCTGAAATTGAAATTCTGGCAAGTTCTGAGAAACTTAAAAATTAATATCACTTCTAACTGTGTGAAGAACAATAACCGTCGAGCCAGATAGCAGGTGTACTGAGCTCAATGGGAAGCTTAAAGCCTCACTGATGCTTCTTGTTATAAAAACTTCACTAAAGAGAAATATGTTCTTTAAAGAGTAACATAGGAAGAAATGGAAATAAAAACAAAAATAAATAAATGGGACCTAATGAAACTTAAAAGCTTCTGCACAGCAAAGGAAACCATAAACAAGACAAAAAGACAACCCTCAGAATGGGAGAAAATAATTGCAAATGAATCAATGGACAAAGGATTAATCTCCAAAATATACAAACAGTTCATGCGGGTCAATATCAAAAAACAAAAAACCCAATCAAAAAATGGGCAGAAGACCTAACGACATTTCTCCAAAGAAGACACACAGATGGCCAAGAGGCACATAAAAAGATGCTTAACATCACTTATTATTAAAGAAATGCAAATCAAAACTACAACGAGGTATCACCTCACACTGGTCAGAATGGCCATCATCAAAAAATCTACAAATGATAAATGCTGAGAGGGTGTGGAGAAAAGGGAACCCTCTTTCACTGTTGGTGGGAATGTAAATTGATACAGCCACTATGGAGAACAGTATGGAAGTTCCTTAAAAAACTAAAAATAGAATTACCATATGACCCAGCAATCCCACTACTGAGCATATACCCAGAGAAAACCATAACTTAACAAGACACATGCACCCCAATGTTCATTACAGCACTGTTTACAATAGCCAGGTCATGGAAGCAACCTAAATGCCCATCGACGATGAATGGATAAAGAAGATGTGGTACATGTATACAATGGAATATTACTCAGTCATAAAAAAGAATGAAATTGGGTCATTTGTAGGGACGTGGATGGACCTAGAGACTGTCATACAGAGTGAAGTAAGTCAGAAAGAGAAAAACAAATATCGTATATTAACGCATATATGTGGAATCTAGAAAAATGATACAGATGAAGCTGTTTGCAAGGCAGACATAGAGACACAGATGTAGAGAACAAACGTGTGGACGCCAAGGGGGGAAGGGGGGTGCAGGATAAACTGGGAGATTGGGATTGACATATATACACTAACTAATATGTATAAAATAGATAACTAACTAATGAGAACCTGCTGTATAGCACAGGGAACTCCACTTTGCTGTGCAGCAGGAACTAACACAACATTGTAAAACAACAGTAGCCAATAAAAAAAAAAGAAAAGAAAACCTAGACTTCAGCTGACTATACCTACTAACTAGGATACCTTGAACCAGTTACTTAAATACTCAAAATGTTTGTCTCCCTCTATACAAAGTGAGAGAGTTAAATTATATGATCTCCAAGTTTTCTTGCATGCATGAAGATTTAAGCTTTCAATTATCATCAATTCTATGAGTTCTCTCAGTAATTATGCCCCAAAGTTTGATGAAATACTTGTTTGTAGGTACTGAATAGAGGCCAACTCTTGTGAATTGAGGGGTTCTGTGAATGCAATTCCTTTTGTAATAAACATCATTGTCTCATCAAAAAAAAAAAGAGTGCTAGTTTGAAACATCACATTTTAAGGACTCCAACACTTTTATGTTGTTCTGTTGTGATAAATTTCTAATAGAACACTATATTTTCTGCAGTACTTACAAAGACTTTCACCATCTCCCAACAAGATGTACTAAAGCTAAGTGTGATTTATACACTGTTAGCAAAGGAAAACATGTCTCCCGTAAGGTTATGAACAAGATATTTATTTATTCTCTTGTGCAGTATGTACAAACATAATAAAAAATGTGATCATTAAATCTTGGGTATATCCTACTCGAAAGTCAATTAACAGTAAGCCTTCTGCTGAGACCTCTGCTGTACATTGATCATGATGGTAAAAGTACCATCATCTTTTTCTTTAAGAAAAGAAAACGTGATAGTTATTTACAGAAATAGTCACCTCTAAGAAATTCACACCATTAGGGCATGTTTTAGTTTTCTATACTGCACAAAAGTTTATCACAAACTTAACAGTTAAACAGTCACATTGATTATTTCACAATTCTTGTGAATCAGGAGTTCGAACACAACTTAACTGGGTCCCCTCTAAGGCTGCAGTCAAGGTGCTAGCCAAGACTTGGTTCTCATCTGGAAGCTCAACTGGCAATGGATTAGCTTCCAGACTCATTCAGGGTGCTGGTAGGATTCGTTTCCTTGCGGCTGTAAAATGAAGGTGCTTGACTTTTCCTGCCTGTCAGGTGGAGGTTGCTTTCAACTCCTGGAGGTCAGCTGCAGCTTCTTTCTGCCAAGTGACCTTTTCCCCACTGCCTCTCAAAATATGGCATCTTGCTTCTCTAAAGCCAGCATGGGAGAAAGAGAACGAGTGAGCTAGAAAGATGGCATTAAAAAAAAATTTATTAAAGTATAGTTGATTTACAATGTGTTTAATTTCTGCTGTATAGCAGTGACTCAGTTATACATATATATGTTCTTTTTCATATTCTTTTCCCTGTTGGTTTAGCACAGGATATTGAATATAGTTTCCTGTGCTATACAGTAGGACCCTGTGGTTTAGAAAGATGGAATTTTATATGATGTAACATAATCATAGAACATAACATAATCATTGGAGAGATACTCCTTAAATGTTTGCCATCTTCTGTTGGTTTGAATCAAGACATTTCCTGCCTGCATGTGAGAGACAGGGGTTACACAAAGCCCTAAATACAAGGAGGCAGGGATCATGAAGGCCACTTTAAAGTCTTTCTGCCACAGGGTAGGATGACTTTTGTCCTGTTCACACCGGTATCCCAGGAAGCTTGCAATGTACCCAGCCCGAAGGTGGCAGTTAGTGATAAATGAATGAAGACTCACTTATCACATGCATGGCAATTTACGTTAGTTATCACTCTGCCTGTTTAATTTGACCGTCTATTAGAACTGGAGTTTCTCTTTTCAAAATCTTCTAAGATAAGTCTGATACATCCCTTTTGCCCCAAACAATGGCTTTATGTTTCTTTTTGGGTTCTATGCTTTTAATCTGGCTAGTCAGCCCCTAGATGAATGAGACATTGAGTGTATGTTCTGTTCAACTGAGTGTATAGTTTAGCTGTAAGAGATAGATTGCATCAATTGTGCTATTTCCTATAAAATTTCCAGATAAAATAATTATGACTCTGGGTAATTACAATCATTAAAATATATCATTTTCAATTTAGAGCAACATTTAAAGAAACAGATGCAGTGTGACATTTATCTATTAATTCACATAAGATCTATTAAACATTTATATTCCAGGCACTGTGGTAGCTTTGGGTAAGGGTTGGGAGATATACAAACCCTGCCTGTTTGAAGGGGGTGCTTCTTCATTCTTCCCCACTGGAATGAGTCAGTGTGGACAACCTCAGTTTTTTTTTCCATGAAAAACATGCTGTAACAGTTATAGCATGGAGGAGCAGAGCAGAAGTGTGATCCCTATGGGAAGCTCATAACCAGGAGGAAAAAAGCACAAAGGGAAGGAGCTACATACTCGCATTTCCAGCTTCCAAATCAATAATCAGAAAAATCATTACATCTCCCTTGGAAATAGTGAGTGATGAGGAAGAGGAAGGCCAATGATGTTATTTAATGGAGGTTTTCTCCACATGGAAGAAAACGTCAGAAGTGGAAAAGGCTGAAGAGGCATTCCCTCCAAACAGGCAGGATCATCGTATTCATCACGCTATTTTAAAAATTGGTTTTACCCTTTACATACTTATTTTCCATTAAATAAGCTTTAATAGATGAATCTGAGTTGGAATCGTTAGTGGTGTGCTCAGATCTGAGGTTTTTCTGTTAGTTTCTCAATTTCTAACCAGTATTGTTGATATCAAAAACCCCTTTCTTCTATTGCATATATACCTTTACCCAATTTTCACAAAACCAGCTATTTCTTTTTAAGACTTAATAAAGAAAATCTCTTGTGTATTTCTTCAAGTTCCCCTACTCTGCTCTTGCTTTCTTTCTCCAACTGACAAAAGACAAAAGACATTGTGTATTTAAATAATGTTTTTGTTCATAAAGATTTACTGATGTTCGGAAGGAAACAGGTTCTCTAATGTATATCTCATGTATATGTTTTTTACTAACTTTACATGACCTCATACTTTGCTTAGGTAAAGTGCTTTAGAATCATTCTTTGATTAATTAAGGCTAGGCATTAACTTTCTGAGTAAGGGGAGGCCTCCAGGTTTAGAGCCTCAAAGAAAGGCATATAATGTTAGATAAGCTTGAAGGGGAATTATGTGTTCCATCTGCCTTTGTGGCATGTCAGTGACAAAGTGCACCAGTCACTGTGTCCTGGCACTTTGATGGTTAAATTCGAGTGTAATTTAACTTTGCCTCTGGGAGATTCTGACAGGTGTCACATCTGTATTTCATAAGTTGATTGATAATGAAAATCTGTACAAGAGTTTAGTTAATTACCATTACTAGACCTGACTCAACCCTTTGTGATTTACACAGAAATATTAATCTCATTATAGAATGTTTTGACATTCTAAATCATATAAAAATAAAAGATGTACTATTTTTTATTTTGACTTAAGCTACCTCTTTCTATTTCATTACTTCCAAAATTTAATTATTGTGGAGCACAGAATCAACTGTACAGTGCAAAATTAATTAATTAATTAAAATTTAAATCTGGAATGTTATTTTATAATCAAATTTCAAACAACGCTTTTGTTCTATACTTGAAAAGAAATCTGAACTCCAATTCTTATTTCAATTTAGTTATTTATTTATTATTTATTTATTTATTTTTTAACATCTTTATTGGAGTATAATTACTTTACAAAGGTGTGTTAGTTTCTGCTTTATAACAAAATGAGTCAGTTATACATATACATATGTATAATACTCACTGCTAATAAATTTACTTTTCTGTAGACAGCATGTTCAAATTTATATATATATATATATGTTATGATCATCATAAATCCATATTAAATATTAGGTGTATGAACATAAACATGGAAGGGGAGCGGTTATCTATGTCTACTAAGCATGTATATGTTTGCATTTACACACACTATGTTCCATTGTCTGTCCTAGACTCTTTGTATACCTAACGTAATCTACTCTTTAAAACAACCATTTTTGTATGTGTGATTATCTCCATTTTATAGATGAAAAAACTAGGCTGAGGTAAGTTAAATAAGTTGCTTGGGATCACACATCAAAGTTGTGACAGATCCTCTCTTAAAAAAAGTCTTTCTGTTTCCCTAGGCCATATTCCTGTCACCAGGCCAAACCATGTAGATGAGGACTGAAAAGAAACACACAAGGAAATAATATTATGAGTACTCTAGAGAGCAGGTCCTGATAACCAAAAACGAATTCCCTTAAAACATCTGACTTTCAGCTTCCTATGTGCCACAGTAGCTTTTTAGTCTCTTCCTATTTATTTGCCCTTCTCTCCAGTGATCTTAATTATCTTTTTCCTGTCGCCATGGGGTCATTAGAGCAGCTGACATACACAAGACAAGAGAATAACAGGATCTAAGGGTAATTAGGTCCTCATCCATGAAAGACAAGTTCAGAGAGAAATAGACCTGATGAAAATGAATATCACACATGATGGGGAAAGCTTAGCAGCTGTCATTATGGTAAAAGGGGGGGTCTGAGGTGGAAATGGGGAGTTGAAAAATTCTATTTCTGTGTATATCCACACATATCAAATGATTTGCATTTTTATCTTTATTGGATGGGCTACTGAGAAAAAAATGAGATTGGTTGAGCTCTATGAATTTTGTTGCCAGTTCAGATTAGATGGAATCACAAACAGGAAGATACAGCCCCTTCAAGGCCTATAGCTCCTTGTCAGTAACATGCTGATTTTTAATATATTCTCTACCAAGTGAATTATTATGGCTCAAAAAATGAGAGAAATTGAATGGCATCCTGTTAAAGTCAAGGTGGAAGCACCCTATCAGTGAGTCTGAAAGCTGAAGGTTGAAGTTGAACAGGAGATATGAAACCAGAAATGATGATGTGCTATAGTTTGCAAGAATGTTGATGAGTAATTTTCTAAATGTGGGTGGGAGGGAGTGTGGTATAATGGGTGAGGGATCTCTGCAATCACACTGAGAGCTACACACTGCCCACTGCATTGGGAGACCTGGGGAATGTTGCCTAACCTTTCTGGCTGCAATTTCCAAATCTAACATGGTATTAATCATAATTATTGCGATAATCCAATGAGCTAATTTATGTTAAGTCTTAGGACAATGCCAGGCATATAATAAATGCTCAATAAATATTAGGCATTTTCATTAAGATCCGGAGGAAGCAGTCTGGGACAAAAACAGGCCCTTGTCATACCCTGAGAAATTAACAGAGAGGGAGAAGCCTTTCTCTAGAGCTGTTGCATTGCATAGTCCTGTTTTATTTTTTTCCTCTCCAGAGTCTCTGCATAGATTGAAAACAAAGGGATCTAAATAGTTGATGGCTCACTATATTAAGCCTATTGGTCCTTCAGAATATGTCCAGTTCAGTGGTTTATTTGACAAAAGAAAGTACTATAATTTAACTGAAGACAAATTACTTTTCAAAGTAATGTCTGCTTACTGTGATAGTAAAAACAAACACAACAAAAACCTGCCATTTGGGGAGTATTTTTAATACTTAGGGGTGGTTGTTTAGACACACACACACACACCATCACCACCATCAACTATAAATGTAAATCCTTCTCAGGGGAGATGTCGACACAGGTCAAACCTTCTAATAAAATGAAACATTCATTTGTGTCCCATGGTCATTATCTGTGGGGCTTTTGGCACTATAGAATCAATAACTCACTGTCCAAAGACTCACTTTGTCCTTAGCAGCTGCCATCCATAAACACTGCTCTTCACTGCATGCTGAGAAGGGAACGCATCTTTTAGTAAGTCTGGTAAGGAAATGAAAGGAATATTACTTGGCCTCTTTCAGGCAGAAAACAACGTAGAGTTGATTTTAAGAAACTGGGATGATTATCTTTGAGGTCTACCTGTTGCCTGGTTTTGCATCTGTCTACTCCAAGACAATAAAAGGATACTCTATGGAAAACTTTATTTCGCTCGTTCATTTTTCGTTGAGTATTGCTTATGGTACATATTTTGATCTGCATCTCTTGTGTGTATAAAAATATCCTGTGCATTTATTATAAAAACTGATGCACAGGAAGAGAAAGAAGGAAGAGAATTTGATTGGAATTAAGAACCCGACGACTTCCACCATGCTACTGCTCCCTCCCAGTTCCAGCCATTGCCATACCTGGTCACGCTTATTGCAATAGTTGGGATACTGGGCCCCTCCTTCTATCCTTCTCTCTTAGACTCTACTCTCAATACAGCTGCCTTTAAATGTGGGTCATGTCACTCCTCTTCTCCAAACATCCCCTGTTACTCTTCGTTGGGGTGCACGGGCCTCTCGTTGCGGTGGCTTCTCTTGCTGTGTAGCACGGGCTCTAGGGACGCGGGCTTCAGTAGTCGTGGCACGGGGGCTCAGTAGTTGTGGCTTGTGGGTTCTAGAGTGCAGGCTCAGTAGTTGTGGCACACCGGCTTAGTTGCTCCGCGGTGTGTGGGATCTTCCCGGACCAGGGCTCGAACCCGTGTCCCCTGCATTGGCAGGCAGATTCTCAACCACTGCGCCACCAGGGAAGCCCCCACCTCCAAGTTTTAATGAGCTTTTTGATACTCCAGAGCTCCACGTTCCTGTCGGCAGCACTGGGGGCGTCCGTCACCTCCTCGTCTCTAAGGACCCAGTCCTGGGCCGCAACGGCTGCTCCTCCCCAGCGGCGGCTCTCGACAATTTCTAATTTCAGTAATTTTTTTTACCTTGCCTTTTGTGACATCATTCACTCATCTTTCCTCCTACTTACGGAAACTGTTGGAAAAGCATGAACTTTGCCATCAGTTAGACCAAAATTCAAATACTGAAACTTGCACTTACATAGTGTATGATCTTTTAAGTTAATGATTTAACTTTTCTTTCCCCACTGTACTCTTTTATGATTTGAACCACAATTCAAGTCTGAGAATATATAACTGATAGTGATACTTATTAGCACTACAATAGAATTCTTGGCAGCAGCAAACAGTAGAGATGGGTCATTTTTTCTTGCCACTTTTTAAATCTTCACCTTACAATGAGTTATTACTTTTTAAAATTGAAGTATAATTGACTTACAGCATTATATTAGTTTCAGGTGTACAACATAATGATTTCACATTTGTATACATTGTGAAATGATCAACACAGTAAGCCTGAAAAGAAAATCTCTACACAGAGCCAGCTACATGATTTGCAAGGGTCCAGTGTGAAAGGAAAACATGTGGTCCTTGTTCAAAAAATGAGGGAAAAAAGTGACATTAAAGGTACTAAATATAGAGTTTTTCCTTTTTTTTTTTTTGCGGTACGCGGGCCTCTCAGTGTTGTGGCTTCTCCCATTGTGGAGCACAGGCTCTGGACGCGCAGGCCCAGCGGCCATGGCTCACGGGCCCAGCCGCTCCGTGGCATGTGGGATCCTCGCGGACCGGGGCACGAACCCGTGTCCCCTGCATCGACAGGTGGACTCTCAACCACTGCGCCACCAGGGAAGCCCTTTCCTTTCTTTCTAAGTCTCTCTCAACCTGTCATGGCGTTTTAGTTGCTTTTTAATGTTGAACTCTTGGCATGGGGATACTCATTGGGTACAGATGCTCACAGATGCCCCATGACTTGGTGGGTGCACAGCCCACCAGCTGCAGGGCTTCCCCTCCCTGCATCCACCACTGCACAGCACCACGTCCCAACTGCAGGCAGGGAAATAAATCTTCCCTTCCCATGACCTGCCATCCCAACTCAGGATGGACTGGAGGTAGCCAAAGATAACAGCCTACCTGGATAAGTCCATTGTCAGGATGGAGAGGGCACGAAGCTCACCTTTGCCTAGTGACCCACTGGACAAACATATAGAGGCACTGCCTGCTCATGGAAGGGACAGCCACCGCCAAGTCTGCCCTGAGATGCTGCAGGGTGCCTGCATCACCTGGACCCTACCCACATCCACACTCAGGCCCCCAGAAGAGGCAGGGTACAACAGCGGTTGCTGGGTAGAGAAAAGGAACAAGAGAAATGGGGAGATGGGTGCCATGGGGGCAGGGACGGGCTGTGGAGAACATATCCAGGGAGGGTGGGAGGCAGTGGGAATCCGGGCTGCCTATGAGTGGGACCGCCTGTGAGCTGAGGCTCCAAGCCTCCCCTACATGCAGAGAGCATTAAAGCCCAAACACAGGGCTCTTCTGAGCTTGGGGCCCTGTGTGACCACACTGGTCCAACCTTCATGAAGCCCACCTTGTCTGTGAACAAATGTGTTTTCTGTTAATCTGGCCAGTGGGAGCTCAGCACCACTGTAATGTCGAGCATGTTTCTCAAGCATTTTCACCAACAGAACAATGGATATTTAACTCAGAATCCCCATAGGTAAATCACATCATCCTCTCCTCATCCTCCCACATCCTCTCCTGCTTTCCCAACACTACCTATGGCCCTGGGAGCACCAACTACTCTGTGAAACACAGTTTGAAAATTTAAGTACAAAAAAAGGTTTATTCATATTCAACAGTCTAGGAAAACTTTGGCATTTCAAGTTTAATTTGCTTTCATTTTCTATAAAGATTCAAAAGGCAGGCAGCCTGTATTTATAAGATAAATAATTATTTTAAATATTTCAAAAAGAAAATCAGCCATTTGGCCCTATATTTAACCATCAGAGTTGAGTAAAACAATCAATTTTGTGTCATTGTTTTAAAATCAGGAATCTAACCTGCATTCATTTCCCTTATTACACACCCATCTCCTATTTCTGTTTTCTATTCTTTTGCTACTTTTATCTGAGATTATAGACCCTGTTTATGAATTTTCAACAACTTCAAATTTTAAATACAGGAATATTTTTGAGTTTTCACTTTAAATTTGAGAATTTTCTGAAGACATTTTAAAAAGTTCTTTGCATATTTGTAACTAGTTTCATTGCTCAATACTAACCAACTTGCAAGTACTTCCCCATTTTAGAGACTTTGATCATGATTAAACTCCTAATTGAGTGGAGTACATCCCTGAGGTTTGGTTTTGTTTCTTTCATTCATGAGAGGGGCATGAGTGTTATGTTTTTGGAGCTTTTATACATATAAAAATGTTTTCTGTTACTATGACTCATGAATGACATCATGGCGTGGTTTGGGATTCCCAATCTTTTAATCTCAGATCGCTGTAGACATCATTCTATTCTCCACTGGAATTTAATGTTCAAAAGAGCTTCCTACTCTTTATACTTGTAATTTAAAATATTTTATTAATTCTTCCCAGAACATAAGAGATGCTGGTCTTTCCTGCATAGAAAAGTATTCTTCTATCATATCTTTCATTATAGTGTCTCATTTACTTGCTTTGTTTCCTCTTATAGAATATCTCTTTATCAACATAGTAAATCTCTTCTCTCTCTTCTTTGTATATATCACACTTATCGTTTTTATTATTTCTCCCCCTTCTCTGGGATAAATTTTGAAGTTTTTTACTTACATCACTGATTTGTTTGGCATCAATCCTGTTCTAATGACTTCAGTGAGAATTTTAACCCTGTTATTCCATTTTAAAATTTCTTCAAAGTGTTGTTTTGTTTGTATGTTTGTTTTTATCTCATCCTGTTCTTATCTTACTCTTTGCAGTATTTTCATTCTAATATGAAGTGAGCTCTATTTAGGCCCAAGGTTTACAGATACATTGCTGTTATAGATGGCCCACCGCCATCCTCGCTGTCACTTGTGTATTTGTGAAAACCATCCTCTCAACTGTGTGCAACCCTAGCTCGATTTCTGATACCTCAGAAACATTCATCTGGCTCTGAAATGGAACATTCGGCTCTTACTTTTCAGTGTCTTTACTCTAAGGAGGATAACATATACCCTAAGGCAGCCCTCCATGGTTTAATCAGGTGAGTCCATGAAAAACTGTATTTTGCCAGCAAGTACCACTTCCAGGGCCCTCCCTCCTTCAATTTGTACAGCTTTACCTGGAAGGTCATCTCCCTAGGATACACATGTCACTCTCCATTTGTCCCTCCCCCGGCCTTGTTATACAAGAGGCACTGCATTGGATGAGAGCAATCTCAGCTGTCTCAAAAGACAGTCAGTAGAGGAAAGTTGCTCAGTTTTCTGATTAATGTAATATATGTTGCTTTAAAAACAAGTAGTAAAAATGAGTCAAAACTTCTTTCTCCCCTTTTCATTTCCAGCTGTGTCATTCTAATTCAGAGAATAGATTGCTTTCAGGCCACTTATAAAGCTTCTTCATCTAATTGCTCCAAGATTTTAAAGTTGATGGAAATATCCTTCAATGTCTGTCATATGCATTTGATTCCTGAACTTATTTTTAAAGCTATTGTTAATGCTTGCCTTTTCTTATAATTCTGCCTGTAACTTATTTGCGAGTTAGGAGATGGCCTGTCACGATCTCCGCCCAGAAGTCAGTGTCTTCTAAATGCAGGTGTAATTAACAGGCTAGTGAATGTCACAGCCATTTTATTACTTACATGGAAACAATTAACAAAACCAAGTTGAACAAAAACAATTAACAAAACCAAGTACTTACGTGGAAACAATTAACAAAACCGGATGGAAAGAACAGCAGTGTCAGAAAATTTACAGTTACATTTTTACCCCCATTTATTCATTGTGTGACCTTAAATAAGTCACTTAACCTTCTTGAATCTGTTTATTTTTTTCATAAAGGAGCAATATAAATAACACTTGTTCTAAGGACCCACAGGGGTGTTGTGAGGAGCAAATGGGTTAGCACTTGTAAAAGCACTTTGTAGTCATTATCACTCTAGACCCAATTACTGCTCTCACTCCCATGACCTTGGCCTCATCAGTGGCACACTGAAGCAGTTGAGCTAACTGAGCTAAGTCATAGGAGTGTTTCATTAATATTAATTTCTGACCCTTAGCCGTTACTGAATATAAAAAGTCAATGGTAATTGTGAGTGCTCTAGCCTCTGCCATTGAAGAAAAAGGAGAAACAGATATCTTGTATTGCCAAGTGTTAAATTTACATGAATTTTACCTACCACTTCCTAGAGTTCCATAAATAGAGGATTTCTTTCATATTTTCTTCCTTATCATCCATAAGAACATGTGAATTTTCAGACTCTGACTGTACTTACTACCTCTTAGCTGCATAAAGGATACACCAATGAGACCAGAGTCACAGATAAACTTTCACTGTTATTAAATTAGATTAGAACAAAAGTGTAGAAAATTAACATTGGAAAGTATTGTGTAGAAAAGGAATCAATGAAAGATTGGTCTTTAATTGTCTTTAAGGCTAATTGAAGGCAGGGAATTCTAAATCGAGTTCTAATTTACAGGCTAATAAATGTTATTTCATGTTATTAACATGAAAATTAGCAAACATATAAGAAGAGACTAGTTTGGAATATGGCAATTCCAAGCACGTGGAAATAGAGCACACATCAATTACATATTTTATTTTTAATCAGTATATAATGCATTCCCCTAAGAGGAGAGCATAATCAAAACTTCTAGGCTTTTAGCCCTAGTTGCAAGTGCTCATGAATGAAATAGCCAAACTTCATGGCATAGCAAACATTTTTAAAAAGCAAGGACCTGTGTTGGAATATGAGAAAACCTTCTCTTTAAGTCTGTAAACCTGTCTTCATTCTGTATGTATTATGACTTTTCCTTTCACTTTGCAAATAGGAAAACTAAGCTAAAGAGAAATTGAAGAATACCAATGTCCTTATCATTTGACACTTTGTATTAGTTTTTCATGTCTTTTCTTCTTAATAAACTAATTATGCCTACAGTTCAAGACTATGTCTTACCCATCATAGACCAACACAGCCTTAGATATAGTTACTCAGTGTGCACTGCCCCAGAGTTACACCCCTCTGATGCATGTTCCTAACACATTCGAGGAAGGAAATTGTTAGCAGCACGTCTGTGATCTTTCCTCTAACCTCTGGGATTCCTGGAAACATTAACTTAGGAAATCACAAGAGGATATTGCAAATTCTGGAGGTTCCCCAAGACCACCCTCATGTGCAAGGATTTGTTAGAAGGACTTACAGAACTGAGAAAGGCTGTTATACTCAAGGCTACAGTTTATTATAGCAAAATCAGCAAAGGGAAGGAGCACAGAGGGCAGGTTCCAGGACTGACTGTTCCAAGCATGAGCTTCCAGGTGTCCTCCCCCAGTGGAGTCTGTGGACAGTGCCTGCTTCTCCCAGCAACGATGTGTGACAGTACATACAGAGTGCTGCCAGCCAGGGAAGCTCTCCTAGCCTTGGGTTTGTTTGTTTGTGTTCAGTTTCATTGAGATGTAATTGACAAATAAAACTGTAAGATATTTAAAGCCTAAATTGTGATTATTAAAATAATTTTTCCCATCTAGTTAATTAACACATCCAACACCTTACATATTTATCTCTTTTTTTTTTTTTTTTTTTTTTTTTAGTGAGAACATCTTAAGTTCTGCTTTCTTAGAAAATGTCAATTATACAATACAGTGTTAGAGGGAGAGGTTGGTAAAAGGCCACAAACTTATAGCTATAAGATGAATAAGGTCTGAGGATCTAATGTATAACATGGTGACTATAGTTGATAACACTGTACTGTATAATTGACATTTGCTAAGGGGTTCAGAAATTATTATTATTATTATTTTTATTTTTTCGGTATGCGGGCCTCTCACTGTTGTGGCCTCTCCCGTTGCGGAGCACAGGCTCTGGACGCTCAGGCTCAGTGGCCATGGCTTACGGGCCCAGCCGCTCCGCGGCATGTGGGATCCTCCTGGACCGGGGCACGAACCCGTGTCCCCTGCATTGGCAGGCGGACTCTCAACAACTACGCCACCAGGGAAGCCCGGGGTTCAGAAATTTTTATAGGAGATTAACCACATAGACTTTCTGCCCATGGCTGACCTCAATCTCCAGTCCCTTCATAGGTCAAGCTGATACCACATGGTCCAAGGCCCCCACCATAAATCAAACTGACATAGACCACCAGCAGTGGCCTAATACCTCCAGTTAAACAAAGAAGCAGGAGGTCATTGTTGGTTACATCTCCCCCAGTTGTTGCAAGCCCATCCCCCTCTGGCTGAAGTCAATTCCAGGAAATTTAATGGGTCTCCTTTTCATTTTCCTATTTTTTCTTTTTTGAGAGCCATATGTTAAGACTAGAACCCTCCAAAACAACTGCATGAATGGGGAAAATTAGTGAGTGTGTATGCCCCCCCGCAAAGGCTCAGAAAATATCTAAGAAGGCTTAGGTTTACAACTCAGGCTGATCCTCTGTATGTATGTAGCCTGTAACAGCAAAAAATTAATAAAGAAAAACAATAACAAGAATACAGCACACACTGGGGAAGGGGAAGAATCTGATTTCCAGAGTTGCCACATTATTAGATTCAAATGTCTTGTTCTCAACAACAACAACAAAATTACAAAGCATACAAAGAACAATAAAGTATGATCCATTTAAAGGAAAAGCTACATCAACAGCAACTTTACTTGAAAGAGACTTGATGACAGATCTACTAGACAAAGACTTTAAGACAAGTGTCTCAAAGATGCTCAGAGAACTAAAGGAAGATGTTAAGAAAATGATGGATGAAAAAATATAAATATCAATAAAGGGAAAGAAAATTTAAAATTAAAAAGAATTCCTGGATCTGAAAAGTATAATAACTGAAACAAAAAAATTATTAGAAGGATACAAAGGCAAATTTGAGCAGGTGGAAGAAGGAATCAGTGACCTTGAAGGGAGGACAATGGAAATTATTGAGTCTGATGAGGAGAAAGAGAAAAAAATTAAAGATAAACAGAGCCTAAGGGACCTGTGGGACACCATCAAGAAGACCAACATATGTATCATGAGAGTTCCAGAAGGAGGAGAGAGAGAGAGAGAGAGCAATAGAAAAACCTGAAATTCACATGGAATCTCGAGGGACCCTGAATAGCCAAAGTGATCTGAAAAAGAAAAAAAAAAGCTGAAAAACTCACAGTTCCTGATTTCAAAACTTACTATGAAGCTACAGTAATCATAACAGTGTGGTACTGGCATAAAAACAGATATATAGCCCAATAGAATAGAACAGAAATTCCAGAAAGAAACACTCACATATATTATAAAATAACTTTTGACAAGGGTGCCAAGACCATTCAATGGGGAAGGGACAGTCTTTTCAACAAAGAGTGCTGGGAAAATTGGATATCCACATGTAAAAGAATGAAGTTGGACCCTTACTTAACATCATATACACCAAAAATTAACTCTAAATGGATCAAAGCTCTAAATGTAAAGTATAAAACTCTTAGAAGAAAGCATCATGACAGTGGATTTAACAATAATTTCTTGGATATGATACCAAAGACACAGGCAAGAAAATAAAAAGGAGACCAATTGGACTTCATGAAAATATTTTAAAAATTGTGCATCAAAAGACAATATAAACAGAATAAAAAGGCAAACCAGAGAATGGGAGAAAATGTGAAAATCATATATCCGATAAGAGAGTAATATTCAGAATATATAGAGAACTCCTAAAACTCAACAACAGAAAAAAGAAACAACCTGATTCAAAAATGAACAAAGGACCTGAATAGACATTTCTTCAAAGAAGATATATAAATGGCCAATAAGCACATGATAAGATGCTCAGTATCACTAATCATTAGAGAAATGCAAATCAAAGCCACAATGAGATACCATCTCTCACCCCTGTTAGGATAGCTACCATCAAAAGAAAAAACAAAACCGAACAGAAAATAACAGGTGTTGGCAAAGATGTGAAGAAATTGGAACCCTTGGGTGCTCTTAGTAGGAATGTAAAATGGTACAGCCACAATGGAAAACAGTATGACAGTTCCTCAAAAATTTAAAATAGGATTGCCATGTGACCCAGCAATTCCACTTCTGGATATATACCCAAAATAATTGAAAGCAGGGTCTTGAAAAGATGTGAATATGTACAGAATCGTACATGGTACATATGGCAGAATTATTCACAATAACTAAAACCTGGAAGTAACCCAAGTGTCCATCAACAGATGAATGACTAAGCAAAATGTGGTATATACCTACAATAAAATATTATTCAGCCTTAAAAGGGAAGGACATTCTGACATATGCTATAAAATGGATGGACTTTGAGGATATTTTGTTAAGTGAAATAAATCAGTCATAAAAAAGACAACCACTATGTGACTCTATTAATATGATATTTAGAGTAGTCAAAATTATGGAGGCAGAAAGTAAAATGGTGGTTGCCATGGCCTCAAGAAAGGCAATATGGGGAGTTATTGCTTAATGGGTGCAGTTTCAGTTTTATAAGATGAAAAGAGTTATAGAGATGGATAATGGTGACGGTTGCACAACATGGTGAATGTATTTAATACCATTGAACTGTATACTTAAAATTGTTTAGATGGTAAATTTTTTGTTACATATGTTTTACCACAATTTTTAAAAATTGGCAAAAACCTACTATAACAAGTCGAGACCTTAGAAGAAAAGAAAACAAAACTTTTCTACTTTAGTATCTACAAAGACACATTATCCTACTTTTTATCAAGTGGCCCTGCATTTTTATTTTGCACTGGATCTTGCAAATTATGTTAACCAGCCCTTCAATGAAAGTTTTAGTCAGGTATTAAAAAATATTATATGACCGGACCAACTTAAATATAATTGAATTAGCTGACAGAATCCTTCAAGAAGTGCAAGAAAATAGAAACAAGTTTACAAAGATACAATACACTTGGGCTTGCCAGAGTCTTACAACTGAATCAGACAAGTATGGTGGAGCCTGGACAGTCTTTCTAGCCACCTGCTTATCTTAAACACTATTCATTACACTGATGAAAATTATTTTGGGTTAAATCACATCACATATTTTAGGCTAATTAAAAAACCCTCTGGTATAGATTTTGAGAACAATATTTTTAAAGCAACAACATCTGGAATGTGGATTTCTGATTAGGGCACTTTGAAAGCTAACCAACCAGCCCTAGAGTATAGGTTAAAATTCACTTGCATACACATACGTTCAACCAATTACATTGCTCTGACAGTATAACACCCAGGCTAATCCCTCTCGGAGCTCTAGTACCCTTCCCTTGCAGCCGAACAAGAACTGATTCTCCCCCATTAGCTTTATATATATTTAAATCTATCCCTTCTTTAAAATAAAAAATACTCCCCATCCCTATCTTCACCTCTCTCTGCTGCATGTACACACACACACACACACACACACACACACACACACACAAGCAACTGCCTTGACTCCAAGGTATCACTCTTATTACCACCAAAACTTTTAACCTCTTGGTGCCTTCATTTCCTTACCTATAAAATGAGGACACTAATAGGACACTAATATTTACACTTAGAGAATTTTATATTCATCTTCCCTCTTTCAATTTAAATATTACTCCCCCTGGGAAGCCCTCCCTGATTTAGTTGTCCTTCCTGTTTCCCTTATAATATTGTATCTCCCATTTCATATCATTCATTCTGCTCCATTATTCCTTTTCTTGTTAATGTACCTAGCACACTGTAAACTTTGAGCCCAGAAAATTGACATATATCAATAACAACTGTCTCTCTAGTGCCTGACAAAATGGTGGCCTAATAAGTATTAATTTAATACACTTTGTATTCATTTAGAAATATCCACATGGTGTGCAGCTGGCTGCCCCTGGTCTTTTTTTTTTAAATGCAGCACTTTCTTAAAGCAATTCACCTCTCTGAATGTGGAACTGCTTTTAAGGTTTAAAGATGCCTTCTGGCTAACTTTGAAAAGGATGCTTGCAGTATTATATCTATATATCATCTTCCCATCCATATTCCACCCGCCTCTACCCCCTCCCAAAGAAATACATCAGTTTGTTTTCTCTGGACATCTATGATTGATAGCTACAGCTAGAGACTCTCTGAAGGCTTGGTGGTAGCAGCCAGAATGTCATTCAACCAGGACTGATGAAAGCAAGACTGAATATCACTGTTTATTGAGTTTAATTGTCCCTGGAAAACCTTCAGATGTTCCCTATGGAAAGATACAATTACAGGAGTTTCCTCCAGAAACACTTTATTATTTTTTAAATAAGAATTCACTCATCAAGATTGCCACAGGCAGACATACACACACCCTACTTAGTGATACAGTCTTTTAAGACACTTTTTGCCCATATGTGTTCATCTTACAGAAGAGGAAACCGAGGCTTATCAAGAGGAATTAACCCAAGATCTAAAAGTCAGTGAAGGGAAGGACCAGCTTTCAGATGTCAAGCCCTGGGTCTTTCCACCCTCAGCAAGATGCTTCCAGAGTAAAATACGTTACTCTCAGTCACTTCATGTAGATTTCAATAGACATATGAAACAACTGAGACTGAAGAATGGCAATCACCTCAGGATTCTGAGTTTCCTTGGGGCTTTCCTATGATTAGATATCTTCTTGCCCCTTGAGCAGTCAGATTATCTGTAAAAGGGCAGGGGAGTTGAAATACAAACTCCATGCAACGCCATTCTGAGACACAGACTTGATGATTAACTGTCATAGAAATAACTGAAATATAACATTGAACTTTATTGTTTCAGAGTGCTAAAAAGAATTTGTATTTTGGAGTATTGAATATTCTTTGTTGTCAAAGGCCAGGGTTGATTTTTCTTGGTATTCTCCATGCCTAAAACAGTTCCTGGCAGATAAAGGAGGGCCTGCTAACCTGCTCTAACCTTTGTAAGCTCACTCTGGCAAATCCATCACTTCAAGAGGGTTAGTGCAGAGAGCTGTTGAGAGTGTGGACCCTGAAACCAAGCTGTCCAGCTTGAAATTCTAGGCCTGACACTTCTCATACATGTGACCTTGGGCAAGTTACTTACTTTCCTGCATGTCTATAAAATGGTTTTAATATTTAATAATTATATTTAATATTAATATATTTAATAATTATCGGGTTAGATCATTGTTAGGAGGAAAAGACTTATATGTGCTTAGAATTAAGTGCCTGGCACTTAATAAGCACTGTATGTGTTTGCAGTTATTATAAACATGTGTCCTAGGGTCATAACTATGGATGTCGACCATGATTTAACAGATGTTATATGTAAAGGATTAAATGAGTTCATAAATACTATGTACACATTTACATAAAGGTATAAATTTGAAGTTTATTGTTATAAAGAATTTTATGAAATCATTTTGTGATTATCAGTCCTTTTAAAAATTGCTTCCCTCCTGCCCCTACCAAAGAAAACTGGTCAGTAGAAATTTATAGTTAAGTTCTTGTAACCTATTTTAATGTTTAATTGATCAAGCCGAAATAAGTATTGGCAAACCAATATTCTGAAAAGGAGATGGCTTTCATGATTCATATAGGCTGTGCATATACATTATACAATGACTACAATAGTTAGGGAGAGATTGCCTGACCCAGTTATCTCTCTAAACAATCCTAGGAGAGGATCTTTACTCAAGAAACATTGATTACAACTGATAGAGCTCTGATAATGTAATATATGGTAACTTAAGCATAAATTATAAATAGCTATTAGGTACCAATATACAAAAAAAAAATAATGAAATGGTATAGAAAAAGCTGGTGCAGTGTGGGTATTTCTTGCCTTGTCTAAGTTTTTCTACTTTTCTTATGTTGGTCCCCCACTGACCATATCCTGTAGTGGTACATTCTGGGCCACTACTTCCTCATATCGGGGTTATTTCCATTTGTGGAAAATTCTTAGGTAATATGTATGTAATTTCTCAAAAAGTTCTTTATGTATGCATTTATCGCTAACCAAGTGTGTGGATACAGTTTATGCAGTAAGCTGGGTCCCTGGGTCTACTCCAGGCTGCCGCGCTTCTCACCAACCTGAGCACAGTGGGCTTGGTGTGTGCTGGGCTGGTCAGGAAGGCAATGGCTTGGTCTTTTGCTGGAAAGAGGGGCTTCCCAACTGAGATTTAAGCTGAAACAAACTGCAAGCCCCCTTTAGATAGAAGTGTGGGTTCCAGGATGCACTGAATGTGACAACCTTGGACACATGCTCCAGCCTGCAACACTCTAAGAGTATTAAGTGCTCCATTATTCTACTGGCAATAACAATGTGCTTCTCCAGAGTTACCTTGTCATTTGAAAGAGGAGCATTTCCTTCCTGAAACAGAGGTATCAAAGGATGCACTGTATTCTCAAAGTTTTGAGTTTTCCCCCCCTTTGGGGAAATTGAAATGTAGCTTATAACCTATGATAAATTTTAAAATTCTGAACTATTCAATAACATGCTGAGATTGTCACCATTTCTATCAACAAGCATGAAAAGCACATCAAAGGAAAATTAAGAAAAAGTAAAATTATTCCCACAGACAAAAATGAGGTTGTAGAAAGTCATACAAAGTATTCAGGGAATAGTAAACACATAGAATCTCAAACAATACACTAAAACTGATACATTTTTTTCACAGTGGAAAAAAAAGTGTGTAGGTGAAATAATGTGACCCTTTGATATTGAGTTAAACTGAATAGGAAACATGTTTACAGAGTTAATTCATCTAATCACAATTTCTCCGTTAGAAGAATTTTTAAATATTTTATTCTTTATGTGAAAGATGTGTTCCTTCAGATCTTTCATCAAGCTCAATAAATCATTCCATCAACATACTATAACATATGCCACCAAGATATAATGTATATTATTATTCTACTGACGGACGGAGCTCCATAAACCAAGGAGTTGGTGAATATAAATCACATTGTCTTCTATTTTGCCTGGAAAGTAAACATGAATACTCATAGAAAAGAATACAAAAGAAAAACCACAATTTGTGGATAAAATGTAAAATGTCATTAAAGACTTTAATCAACATTAAGTACTTCATGTGAAATTAGAGCCCATCAAAGTTATTTTTATTCCCCTTTAAAGGTTTACAGGATTAATTGGTGATTACACACTTCAATTCTGCAGAAATATTCTTAACTGTCTTGATTCTATGGTGAAGACGGTTAAAGGTAGATAATGTAGTATAAATTCATTCCAGGCAGTCCTACACAGTGCTGAAAAATTACCCTTTTTCCAAAATCCTGCTTTGATCACACCATTCCTTTGCTCAAAAATCTTAATGATTTTCCATTTGCCTAAAAGACGTAGTCTCAGGGCATAGTTGTTACGTTATCTTATGCTCCAGACAAACTTCATCATTCCCTTCACACCCCCTTCTGTGCCTTTGTCCACACTGTTCTCTCTGCCAACAATTTCTTTCTCATCTTTACATGTTCACGTTCTAATTTTTTCCCACCAAGTCTTTGCATGTTCAAACCTTAGATAACTTTTAGGGCTCAATCAAATGTCAAATTTGTTATGAATCTTTCCATACAAAATTCTTCTTCCAAACCCCTGCCTATGATAAATACTTTCTGGCCTAAATTGTAATTATTTTCATATCTGCCTTAACTTCTTTACAAAACCGTAAGCTCCGTGAAAGCAGGATCCAGATGACATTAATTTTAGAATGCCTTAGAGTGCATTCGATGGAGTAGCTGCTGACTGATACTATGTTACGTATCTTTGGGATTAAAAGCAGTTGATTCTCATTGGTCTGATTCTCTCCTTTTATGCTTAATTGCATCTGGTGCTTTTAAGAGATAAGGGATGGTGCAAAGAAGGAAATACTCACAAGCAGTGAGTTGCCTCTGGTTTCTTTTTTAGAAAAAAAAAAAAAAAAAAGGCCGGGCTTTCTGCCTATGACCCAACAAGTACTTGACTTCTTGATTACTTACGTACATTTCAGATTTTGAATTAGTCACTTAAACCCCAGAAATAAATGAGTCAAAGCAAGGCAAAATGTCAAATGATTCTCAGAAATAATAAGAAAGTATTCCTTTAAGTGGAAGGGAAATATAAAATGGAAATGAAGCATAACCATTTATATCCCCAATATGTGAACATATACTTAAAACATAGGCTTGCAAAATTGAACAAATGCTCACAATTCCCATTAAAAACCCCTTTCTCCCTCAATGATGAAAAAATATAGGCACATTTTAAAGTATTGAAAATGTATAAAATTAAAGAGGTCCTGATATTTAGATCAGTTAGTAAAATTCAGACCAAAATAAAACTGGAAACAGTAATTATATAGTTACACGTTTTAGAGGGAGGTCACATTTTAGAGTTCAGAATAAAGGTAAATCCCAGACTCTCTAAGCAGACTTTTTTTTTCTAATTTCCAAAACCATTTGTCAACCTGCTTCCTACATCAGCTTCAATGAATTATGACAGAAAAATTACACTTAGATTGAAAACAAAGTGAAATTAACTGGATAGACCATATCTTGTTTTCAAGCACTCACCTCCAGCAGCAGATATTGGGAAAAAAAAAAAAGACTTAGAGTACCTTGACATTGATAAAAGCAGAATTTGTTCCGATGAGTTTTCCTTCCCTTTCAATCTTTTGGGAGAACGTTGTCAATTATTTTAAACCAGCAGAATAATAAAATCTGCAAAGTTTTACTATCTACCTCTCCCCAGAGTACTATTAAATTAATGTGTGAAAGCCTAGAAAATTTAAGGCATCTGTCTTAGAATTGAATGACTATGAAATTTGGATCCTCTCTGGCATGTTAAGTGCGCAAGGATATCTGTCTGATTCTCATTTTAATAGTAATTCTCACTTGACCTAAATTCCTGAACCCATGCCCTATGTAATATACAATATCTTGGGGAGGGCTTTCTAGTGAATTTCATTCATAAAAGTGGTAGTAGCGTGTTCTAAATTTTCAAAGTTTAGGGGGTTCATATTTATTCGTTTTTTTTGTACTTGGGACTGCATGACGTGATTAGTATCCATTCAACCAAACGTTGCCTTTGTCTGTGTTTTGCCATCTTATCACACATTGCTTGTGTTCTTCTGTTATTAATATTGCCATTAATCTATCCACTCTCTACATAATCTCTACCTCTGATCCTACTTTAACTTAGTTCAAATGAAATTCTTCCCTCAAGGGTCACAGATAAGGTCCTAAATCCCAAACTCTCCTCTTAGCTGTTCTCCTTGGCCTCTCTGCAGCACTTGGAACAAACAGCCACTGTCTGTTTCTTGAAACTCTCTCTTCTTTTATGAATCTGATTACTCCTATGTACCTTTTATGGTTCTTCTCCTGATCAGTCTTTCTCATTTCACTTTACTAGAACTTCTGATCTTTAAGTGTTGGCATGTCTCTGGATTTCATTCTTGGCCTTTTTCCTTCTATGCCTTATTTCTTTGAGTGATGTTAAAGAAAAAAAAAACCTAGTTGAACAGTAGTTAAAGCAGTATAGCCAGAGTTTATTAAGTAACTATTGTCATTTGGGAAAAGAAACTTCAGTGTAGAACCGGGCTCAATTCTGAATACTGCATGGGCAAATGGGGATTTATAGCCAAGGAGCAGAGTAGGGGTCAGTGACTGGAAAATTACTAAGAGGAAACATCGGGAATAAGGGAGGATTTTTGGGTAAACGGACTTAACAGGATTTTTACTGAAGGCCAGCCAGGGTGATCAGATACCAAAACGGGGGATAAAGAAATTGACCAGATATCAAGGATGATCAGAGATATCAAGGGTGGGGGATTCTCTCTAAACTGACTTAGAATTACTGCCAAAACTGGGCAATGCAGTCCCAACAAGGGTGGCTGCTGAAGGCCCAGGTTGAAGTCTAGAGGGCTTAGAGGAGCATGACTAATGTTTAATCAGAGAGTCTTTATCAGTGATCGCCTTCTCAGTGATGAAGGCAAGTACATCTCAGTGCTGTACCAAAATACAGATTTCTATTTCTAAAGTATTCTGAATGTGTCTACTTAGATAGTCTGTAGGTCTCTCAAGACAACTATGCCCCAAAGTAAATGAATATCCTCTTTGCTTACAAACCTGCTTTTCCTCACTAGATATTACCAGTTTTATTCATGGCCTCCATCCACTCTATTTTTATAAATTTTAAAATCGAAGTACATTTGATGTACAATATTACATGTTACAGGTGTACAATATAGTGATTCACAGTTTTTAAAGGTTATACTCCATTTATAGTTATTATAAAATATTGGCTATATTTTCTGTGTTGTACAATATAACCTTGTAGCTTATTTATTATGCTACACATAATAGTTTGTACCACTTAATCCTCTACCCCTATATTGCTCCTCCCCGCTTCCCTCTCCCCACTGGTAACCACTCGTTTGTTCTCTGTATCTATGAGTCGGCTTCTTTTTTATGTTCACCAGTTTGTTGTATTTTTTAGATTCACATATGAGTGATATCATACAGTATTTGTCTTTCTCTCTCTGACTTATTTCACTTAGCATATTACCCTCCAAGTCTATCCATGTTGCTGCAAATGGCAAAATTTCATTCTTATGGCTGAGTAGTATTCTATTGTGTATATATATATATATATATATATATATATATATATATATACACACCACATCTTCTTTATCCATTCATCCATTGATGGACTCTTAGGTTGCTTCCATATCTTGGCAATTTTAAATAATGCTGCTATGAATATTGCAGTGCATGTATCTTTTCAATTTAGTGTTTTTGTTTTTATCAAATATATACCCAGGAGGGAAATTGCTGGGCCATATGGTAGTTCTATTTTTAGTTTTTGAGGAACCTCCATGCTGTTTTCCACAGCAGCTGAGCCAATTTACATTCCCACCAGCAGTGTATGAGGGTTCCCTTTTCCTCCTCAACATTCGTTTTTTGTGTTACTTTTGATGATAGCTATTATGACAGGTGTGAGGTGATATCTCATTGTGGTTTTGATTTGCATTTCCATAATGTTTAGCAATGTTGAGCGTATTTTCATGTGCCTGTTGGCACATCTGCATTTCCTTTTTGGAAAAATGTCTATTCAGTTCTTCTGTCCATTTTTTTAATCAGGTTATTTGTTTTTGTTTTGTTTTGCTTTGTTTTTTTGATGTTGAATTGTATGAGCTATTTATGTATGTTGGATATTGTTAAAATGACCATACTTCCCAAGGCAATCTACAGATTCAGTGCAATCCCTATCAAAATAGAAATTGCATTTTTTCACAGAACTAGAACAAAGAACTTTAAAATTTGTATGGAAACACAAAAGACCCTGAATAACCAAAACAACCTGGAGAAAGAATATAGCTCGAGAAATGCTCCGTGACTTCAGATGATACTACAAAGCTACAGTCCTCAAAACAGTACGGTACTGGCACAAAAACAGACACAGATCAATGGAATAGAATAGAGAGCCCAGAAATAAACCCACTCACTTATGGTCAATTAATCAATGCAAAGGAGGCAAGAATATAGAATGAAGAAAAGACAGTCTCTTCAATAAGTGGTGCTGGGAAAACTGTGTAGCTACATGTAAAAGAATGAAATGAGAACATTCTCTAACACCATATACAAAAATAAGCTCAAATTGGATTAAAGGCCTAAATGCAAGACTGGAAACCATAAAACTCCTAGAGGAAAACATAAGCAGAGCACTCTTTAACATACATTGTAGCAATATTATTTTGGATCTGTCTCCTAAAGCAAAGGAAATAAAAGCAAAAATAAACAAATGGGACCTAATTAAACTTAAAAGCTTTTGTACAACAAAGTAAACTATTGACAAAGCAAAAAGACAACCTACTGAATGGGAGAAAATATTTGCAAATATGACCAATAAGGGCATCTACCCACTCTTCAAACAGGAGACCTCAGATTGAGTTTTACTCCTACTCTTTCTCCCTTCTCCCGCCCAGTCTAATCTGTCACACAGTCTCAAGGATTTACATTTACAATGTTCCTCAGATGTTTCCTTCTTTGCTGCTTCCACTCTTCCAGTCCTAGATCAGATCATCATTTTTTATCTAGCACCCAAATTACTTTCATATTTCCCTACATGCAATTCCTCTGCATTCCATCTTTTAAACTGTTGCCAAAATCCTCATTCAAAAGTACATGGTTAATGATAATTACTCCCTCTATAGTTCTTTGATCACCTTCCTCAGTCTGCAAAGTATTGTAGAACTAGGAAAAATACACAGGGACAGTGGTGAGCTGGAGCCGATGATGTGCATTGCTTCCCAACTCAGAATTCTGTGACTCTCCTATAGATATACATCAACCATGATAATAGTAATAATCATAAAATCAGCAAATGCTGCAAACCAGGGATTTTTTTTAAGATCTCTTTGTCAACAACATCAACCAGCCACCAAGGCAGAGGGAACTTGTGTTGACTAAGTGCATATCCTGATGGGACAGTGTTACTTGCTATAACTAAAAAGTCTTCAAATATTTTGCTCTTATAGAAACTGAAATAATTTTGCAAATCCATGTATCCATGTATTTGTAAGCTGACATCTGTGTTAGATTTATTGTTGCTCAAAAATAGTCACTTCTCTTCCTAGGGGACCATTGTATTTCACCACAACATTGAGGTCAGCCTCAAAATTATGGAGATGGTAAAAAGATCAGTGGTTGCCAGGGGTTAGGAGTTACCGTGGATGAATGGGCAGAGCACAGAGGATTTTTAGGACAGTGAAATTTTTCTCTACGATACTATAATGGTGGATAAATGTCATTGTACATTTATCCAAAACCCATAGCACGTACAACAATGAGAGTGTACCCTAATGCGCACCGTGGACTTTGGGTGATAATGATGTGTAGAGGTAGTTTACAGATTGCAATGAATGTACCTCTCGTGGAGGACGTTGATAGTGAGGAAGGCTGTGCACATGTGGGGACAGGAAGTATTTTTGAACTCTATACTTTCTGCTCAATTTTGCTGTGAACCCAAAGCTCTAAAATAATGAAGTTTATTAAAAATAATTTTTTTAAACCAAAAAAAATAAAACACTTGGACACTCCTTTTACCTATCTTCATCTGTTATCCTGGTCGTACCTGTAACCTGACTATACTCTGAGGGCTTACCCTGAAGGCCTTTCAGGAGGAAGCTGGGTTTTTCTCATGCCTTGTGAACGTGGGTTTGGAGGCAAGATATTCACCTTCTTTATTCTCTATTGCTGTTTCTGGAGCTTTACTCTCTTCTCCCTTGCAAAACCCCTGCACTCTTATTGATCAAACTTCCAGATGTGTCTCCCCATTCTTCAATTTCTGTCATCTCTGGAGCTCTTTACTTGCTGAAGTTAGTATTTTCTAACTCCAATCTTTCTTGTAGCCCAGCTCCTGCTGTCACTACCAGTGACTGCACCAGCCATGTGGATATTCAATCCAGCACCTTGTTCATCTTCTTCCCCACTTCTGATATATCTGAGAAACTGTTCTGCCTCCATTTGAAGACTTCTTCCTCCGTAGGTGCTCAACATCCTGGCAGCATTCTCTATCACCAGCTCAAGGACTTTTCGCCCACTAGTTACCACCTCTGTATTCTGAACCTTCAATGTATTCCTCTGGACCTTCAATGTATTCAGTGTATTTGTTAACACCTCATAAAAATACCTTCCTTAATCCTGCATTTCTCTCCAGGTTCCATTCTATTTCTATTTTCCCCCTCACAACCAAACTTTTTGACTATTTTTTTAAAATGAACTGTATTTTGGTCATTCCCTTCCGTAAAAGCTTTTTATGACGAATCTTGCTACTTTGCATAAAATCCAATCTCCTAACAATGGCGTAAAACACTAGACCTGATCTGTCTACCACCTACCTCCCTATATACTCCTTTCCCCTTACTCTCTGTATTCAGGCCACACTGGCCTTCATTTCTCAAACATGCCAGGCTTAGTCCCACCTCAGATACTTAGCTCATGCTCTTACCTTCTGATTGTACCTGTCTTCTCTGATTCTCCCCATGGATGAATTCTTCTATCCTCCAGGGCTTAAGTAAATGTCACTCCCTTAGAGCTTGCCTAACCCTAACCCAGTCACATTTATCTTTTCTTCCCAATACATATATATTATATGAAATGTAATCACCCCTTTTTCCAAGGAAGAAAACCTCAAAATTACATCCAAATCTTCATTCATTCATTTAAAAATATTTATTAAGAAATTATGGAATGACAGGAACATTTCTGTGCTTTTGGAACACATCAGTAAACAGCGATTTCTGCCCTCATGGAGACTTTATGCAAAACTCTCAAGTTTGAAATCTAAGATTGCTGGATCACATTCTGTCCTTTCCTTTCAGTGGGTCAGGGTATGGCTTCTTATGGTCTTTTATAAACTAAATGACATGTTTCCCCTCAGTCTACCTGATACACTATGTGAAGAAGTAAAGGCGTAACTCCAATAAACACACCCATCCAGTGAAAGAGTTTGGCCAGCTTTCACGAGCTTTCACTTGGTTATTATTCAGCAGTTTGGTACTATTACGATTTTCCATGCTTTGAATATGATTATTCATTTCTTTTTCTCTCTGGAAGCTTTTAACTTATCCTCTTTGATTTTAAAGTTCTGAAGTTTCATGCTAAATAAAAAGTTTTTTTTCATCCACTGTGCTTGGCTTACCATAGAACTTCTCTCTCTCTAGAAGCAACTGTTCTATTCTTCAGTTACAAACACATTTCTGGATTCTTTGGTATAATTTTTTCCTCTGTTTCCTATTTCTAGAACTTTTACTAACCAGATGTAAGACTTAGTAGATAGATCCTCTAAATGTATTCTCTTATTTATTCTCCTTTTGTTGCTGTCTTTCTGTATAACGTAATAATTCTATTACATTTAATTTCTGCAATCATATTTTAAATTTCCAAAAGATTTTTTTTAGTTTTGGAATGTTCTACATTATAGATTTCTACTCTTTTTTCCTATATGCAATATTAATTGTAGATTTTAAAAATTTGCTTCTACTTACTGCATTGCCTCCATTCCTATGAGGGTTTTTTTTTGTCAGTTTTTCATTTTGCTGCCATTTTTACTAAAGAATATCTCTAACTTCCTTTGGTCTGTGGCTGACAGCTCTTATTTAAGAGATGCACAAAAAGTTAATCTAGTACAAATAGCCAAAGGAAAAATAGATAATTGGACTTCATCAAAATTAAAATTTTGCACTTCAAAGGACACTATCAAGAAAGTGAAAAGATAATCCACAGATTGAGAGAAAATATCTGCAAATCTCATATACCCAATAAGGGTCTAATATCCAGAGTATATAAAGAATTATGACAATTGAACAATAAAAAGATAAATAGCCCAATTTAAAAAACGGGCAAAGAATTTGAATATCTTCAAAGAATATGTACAAATAGCCAGAAAGCACCTGAAAAGATGCTCAATATCCTTAGCTATTGAAGAAATGACCAGAATAAAACTACAGTAAGAAACCACTTACCCATTAAGATGTCTGAATAAAAAAGTCAGTTTGTGGAGAAATTGGAACATTTACATATATGGCTGGTGGGAACGTAAAAATGGTGCAGCTGTTGGTATTATTTCACATAAAAGCATGTATATGATTGTTGATAGTAGCATTGTTCATAATAACCAAAAAGTGGAAACAACCCAAATGTCCATCAAATGATGAATAGATAAACAAAATGTGGTATAACCATAAAATAGAATATTATGCAACCACAAAAAGGAATGAAGTACTGATACACGCTACATGAGGAATAAACCTAGAAAACATCATGATAGATGAAAGAAACCAAAAACGTATAGCGACATGTTGTATGATTCCATGTATATGAAATGGCCAGAAGAGGCAAACCCATAGAGACAGAAAATAAATCTGCACTTTTTTTGGTTGTTGTTGCTCTTTTACATCTTTATTGGAGTATAATTGTGTTACAATGTTGTGTTAGTTCCTGCTGTATAACAAAATGAATCAGCTATATATATATATATATATATATATCCCTATATCCCACCCTGTAGCACCTCCCTCCCACCTTCCCTATCCCACCCCTCAAGGTGGTCACAAAGCGCCGAGCTGATCTCCTTGTGCTATGCGGCTGTTACCCACTAACTATTTTACATTAGGTAGTGTATATATGTCAATGCTACTCTCCCACTTCATCCCAGCTTCCCCTCCCTGACCCCATGTCCCCAAGTCCATTCTCTACATCTGCATCTTTACTCCTGTCCTGCCCCTAGGTTCATGAGAACCATCCATCCATCTCACTACAAATAACTCAATTTTGTTTCTTTATATGGCTCAGTAATATTGCATTGTATATATGCGCCACATTTTCTTTATCCATTCCTCTGTTGATGGACACTTAGGTTGCTTTCATATCCTGGCTATTGTAAATATGCTGCAATGAACATTGGCATACATGTCTCTTTTTGAATTGTGGTTTTCACAGGGTATATGCCCAGTAGTGGGATTGCTGGGTCATATGGTAGCTCTATTTTTACTTTTTTTAAGGAACCTCCATACTGTTCTTCATAATGGCTGTATCAGTTTACATTCCCAGCAACAGTGCAAGAGGGTTCCCTTTTCTCCACACCCTCTCCAGCATTTATTGTTTGTAGATTTTTTGATAATGGCCATTCTGACCGGTGTGAGGTGATACCTCATTGTAGTTTTGATTTGCATTTCTCTAATGATTAGTGATGTTGAACATCCTTTCATGTGTTTGTTGGCAATCTGAATATCTTCTTTGGAGAAATGTCTATTTGGGTTTTCCACCCATTTTTGGATTGGGTTGTTTGCTTTTTTGATGTTGAGCTCTATATGCTGCTAGTATATTTTGGAGATTAATCCTTTGTCAGTTGCTTCCTTTGCAAATATTTTTCTCCCATTCTGAGGATGTCTTTCCATCTTGTTTATAGTTTCTTTGGCTGTGCAAAAGCGTTTACGTTTCATTAGGTTCCATTTGTTTATTTTTGTTTTTATTTCCATTTCTCTAGGAGGTGGGGTCGAAAAGGATCTTGCTGTGATTTATGTCATAGAGTGTTCTGCCTATTTTTTCCTCTAGAATTTTATAGTGTCTGGCCTTACATTTAGATCTTTAATCCATTTTGAGTTTATTTTTGTGTATGGTGTTAGGGAGTGTTCTAATTTCATTCTTTTACACGTAGCTGTCCAGTTTTCACAGCAACACTTATGGAAGAGGCTGTCTTTTCTCCACTGTGTATTCTTGCCTCCTTTATCAAAGATAAGGTGGCCATATGTGCATGGGTTTATCTCTAGGCTTTCTATCCTGTTCTGTTGATCTATATTTCTGTTTTTGTGCCAGTACCATACTGTCTTGATTACTGTAGCTTTGTAGGATAGTCTGAAGTCAGGGAGCCTGATTCCTCCAGTTCCGTTTTTCTTTCTCAAGACTACTTTGGCTATTTGGGGTCTTTTGTCTTCCCATACAAATTGTAAAATTTTTTATTCTAGTTCTGTGAAAAATGCCATTGGTAGTTTGATAGGGATTGCTTTGGATCTGTAGATTGCTTTGGGTAGAATAGTCATTTTTACAATGTTGATTATTCCAGTCCAAGAACACGGTATATCTCTCCATCTGTTTGTATTGTCTTTGATTTCTTTCATCAGTGTCTTATAGTTTTGTTTTGTTTTTTTTTTTTGCAGTACGCGGGCCTCTCACTTTTGTGGCCTCTCCCATTGCAGAGAACAGGCTCCGGATGCGCAGGCCCAACGGCCATGGCTCACGGGCCTTGCCGCTCCGCGGCATGTGGGATCTTCCTGGACCGGGGCACGAACCTGTGTCCCCTGCATCGGCAGGCAGACTCTCAACCACTGCACCACCAGGGAAGCCCAGTGTCTTATACTTTTCTGCATACAGGTCTTTTGTCTCCCTAGGTAGGTTTATTCCTAGGTATTTTATTCTTTTTTGTTGCAATGGTAAATGGGAGTGTTTCCATAATTTCTCTTTCAGATTTTTCATCATTAGTGTATAGGAATGCAAGAGATTTATGTGCATTAATTTTGTGTCCTGCAACTTTGCCAAATTCATTGATTAGCTCTAGTAGTTTTCTGGTGGCATTTTTAGGATTCTCTATGTATAGTATCATGTCATCTGCAAACAGTGACAGTTTTACGTCTTCTTTTCCAATTTGTATTCCTTTTATTTCTTTTTCTTCTCTGATTACTGTGGCTAGGACTTCCAAAAGTATGTTGAATAATAGTGGTGAGAGTCTGCACCACTGTCTTGTTCTTGATCTTAGAGGAAATGATTTCAGTTTCTCACCATTGAGAATGATGTTGGCTGTGGATTTGTCATATATGGCCTTTATTATGTTGAGGTATGTTACCTCTGTGCTCACTTTCTGGAGAGTTTTTATCGTAAATGGGTGTTGAATTTTGTCGAAAGCTTTTTCTGCATCTATCGACATGATCATATGGTTTTTGTCCTTCAATTTGTTAATATGGTGTATCACATTGATTGATTTGCATATATTCAAGAATCCTTGCATTCCTGGGATAAACCCCACTTGATCATGGTGTATGATCCTTTTAATGTGCTGTTGGATTCTGTTTGCTGGTATTTTGTAGAGGATTATTGTATCTGTGTTCATCAGTGATATTGGCCTATAGTTTCCTTTTTGTGTGACTTCTTTGTCTGGTTTTGGTATCAGGGTAATGGTGGCCTCATAGAATGAGTTTGGGAATGTTCCTCCCTCTGCTGTATTTTGGAAGAGTTTGAGAAGGATAGGTGTTAGCTCTTCTCTAAATGTTTGATAGAATTCACCTGGAAGCCATCTGGTCCTGGGCTCTTGTTTGCTGGAAAATTTTTAATCACAGTTTCAATTTCAGTGCTTATCATTGGTCTGTTCATATTTTCTATTACCTCATGGTTCAGTCTTGGAAGGTTGTACTTTTCTAAGAATTTGTCCATTTCTTCCAGGTTGTCCATTTTATTGGCATATAGTTGCTTGTAGTAGTCTCTCATGATCCTATGTATTTCTTCAGTGTCAGTTGTTACTCCTCTTTCATTTCTAATTCTGTTGGTTTGTCTTCTCCCTTTTCTTCTTGATGAGTCTGGCTAATGGTTTATCAATTTTGTTTATCTTCTCAAAGAACCAGCTTTCAGTTTTATTAATCTTTGGTATTGTTTTCTTCGTTTATTTTTCATTTATTTCTGATCTGATCTTTATGATTTCTTTCCTTCTACTAACTTTGGGTTTTGCTTGTTCTTCTTTCTCTAGTTCCTTTAGGTGTAAGGTTAGGTTGTTTATTTGAGATCTGTCTTGTTTCTTGAGGTAGGATTCCCTACCTCAATATATTTCCCTCTTAGAACAGCTTTTGCTGCATCCCATAGGTTTTGGGTCGTTGTGTTTTCGTTGTCATTTGTTTCTAGGTATTTTTTGATTTCCTCTTTGATTTTGTCAGTGTTCTCTTGGTTATTTAGTAGCATATTGTTTAGCCTCCATGTGTTTTTTTTTTTTTTTTACAGTTTTTTTCTTGTAATTGTTATCTAGTCTCATAGCATTGTGGTTGGAAAAGATACTTGATATGATTGCTCTTGATTTCTTCTACATCCTTGTTAAACGTCTCTGGTTGTCCAATGTCCTGAAATCGGTTCTCCAACCTCAGAGGCTCAGACCCAACACCCAGCAAGAGTACCAAGACCCTGCCAGCTGCACAGCACAGAAGAAAAGGAAGAAAGGAAAAAACAAACAAACAAATAAAAAATGAACTAACAGAATCTCAAAACAAATGGTAAAAACAAAACTAAACAAACAAAATCACACAGAAAAACATACACAGACACACACACACACACATACACTGATAAAAAAAAATCAAAAAGAACAGACAGAACCCCAAGACAAATTGTAAAATCAAAAGTAAACAAACAAAATCACACAAAGAAACATACACATGCACACTTACAAGAAGAGAAAAAAAAAAAAAGGGAAAAGAGCAACCAAACCAATAAACAAACCCACCAATGAAAACAAGCACTACAAGCTAAACTAAGATAAACATAACACCAAAAACAAATCAAATGCAGAAAGCAAACCCCATGTCTACAGTTGCTCCCAAAGTCCACTGCCTCAATTTTGGGAACATTTGTTGTCTATTCAGGTATTCCAAAGATGCAGGGTTCATCAAGCCAATTGCAGGGATTCAATCCACAGCTCCTGAGGCTGCATGGAGAAATTTCCCTTTCTCTTCTTTGTTCACACAGGTCCTTGGGTTCAGCTTTGGTTTTGGCCCTGACACTGTGTGTAGGCCGCCCTCCAGTGTCTGTTCCCCACCCAGACTGGAGGGGGTTAAAGCAGCGGCTGATTGGGGTTCTCTTGCTCACTCAGGTCGGGGAGAGGGAGGGGTATGGCAGTCATAACTGGAATGCAGGGCGTGCCTGCAGTGGCAGAGGCTGGCATGACAGTGCAACAGCCTGAGGCATGCCACATGTTCTCCCAGGGAGTTTGGCCCTGGACCACGGCACCCTGCAGTGGCATGCTGCACAGGCTCTCAGGGGTGTGTGGGTAGTGACCTGTGCTTATGCACAGGATTCTTGGTGGCAGCGGCAGCAGCAGTAGTGGTCTGTGCCTGTCTCTGGGGTCTGAGATGATTGCTGCGGCTCACGCCCATCTCTGGAGCTTGCTTAGGCAGTGCTTTGCTGTCTGCAGTCACACGGAGCCGGAAGCCCCTCTCCTCGCGTACACCGAAACGATCGTCTCTTGCCTCTTCGGCAGGTCCAGACTTTTCCCAGACACACTCCCGGCTAGCTGTGGTGCACTAGTCCCCTGCAGGCTGTGTGCACACAGCCAACCCCAGTCCTCTCCCTGGAGTCTGACCTCCGCAGCCCGAGCCTCAGCTCCCAGCCCCGCCCGCCCCGGCGGGTGAGCAGACAAGCCTCTCAGGCTGGTGAGTGCCGGTCGGCACCGATCCTCTGTGCATGAATCTCTCCACTTTGCCCTCTGCACCCCTGTGGCTGCGCTCTCCTCCGTGGCTCCGAAGCTTCCCCCCCCCGCCCCCGCCACCCACAGTCTCCACCCGTGAAGGGGCTTCTAGTGTGTGGAAACCTTTCCTCCTTCACAGCTCCCTCCCACTGGTGCAGGTCCCGTCCCTATTCTTTTGTCTTTGTTTTTTCTTTTGCCCTACCCAGGTACTTGGGGATATTCTTGCCTTTTGGGAAGTCTGAGGTCTTCTGCCAATAGGTATTCTGTAGGAGTTGTTCCACATGTAGATTTTTTTTTGATGTATTTGTGGGGAGGAAGGTGATCTCCACATCTTACTCCTCTGCCATCTTGAAGTTCTCCCCTGGATTAACATTTGCCAGGGTTTGGGGTTATGGAAGAATGGGGACTATTTGCTAATGAGTATGGGGCTTCCTTTTGGGCTGATGAAAATACTTGAAATTAGATGGTGATGGTAGTACAACATTGTGAAGATACTAAAAACTACTGAATTGTACATTGTAAAGGATGAATAATACTGCAGTGAAAACAGGTAATTGGAAGTTCTGTGAGTATGTGCAAAACTTTGGTAGTAACTACTGGGCTGCACTGTAGAATGATGAGGCGAAGAGGATGGGCAGTTTTAGTCCGGCTTCTGACAAATACTGTGGTTCTTTATTTGGGAATTAACTTATTTCCCTAGAGACTGATTTATAATCTGCCAGAATTCTCAGGACTTAGTAGGGAAAGGAGACTGGGGTCTTCAGTATTTACCAGTTAGACTTGTATTTCACCGTCCAGCTGTACTCAGAGTCCCTGAGTCCTAAGGCTTTCTGATCCATCCTCTCAAGAGATAAATCTAGTTTCTGAGGCATTATGAAGAGACAGTTGCCAGGAAGCTGAAAGTTGAGGATCTGGATGTTTACAAGTTTTTTTTTTTTTTTTTGGCGGTACGCGGGCCTCTCACTGCTGTGGCTTCTCCCGTTGTGGAGCACAGGCTCCGGACTCGCAGGCCCAGTGGCCATGGCTCACGGGCCCAGACGCTCCGCGGCATGTGGGATCTTCCCGGACCGGGGCACGAACGCGTGTCCCCCGCATCGGCAGGTGGACTCTCAACCACTGCGCCACCAGGGAAACCCCTGGATGTTTACAAGTTTTATGTTATAAATACGTTTCCCCCCGCTTACTCTCCTACATGTTATGGTTACAGGATGGGAATAAGCTTGCTTCTGCACTTTCCCACAGGTTGATGAAGATTCTAGCATTCTCTGGTCTGCTGAGTCAGTTACCACAATTCTCAGTTTACTCATTTGTGCTGCTATTATCTCTCCACCCTTTTGCTTTGGATTTGTTAATTGATCCCCTCCACCCTTTTTTTTGTCTGAGGTAGGCAGAATCTTCGTTCTCCAAAGAATTCTATAGCCTAATCCTCAGAATCTCTGAATATGTTCAATAATATGACAAAAGGTTGCAAATCAGCTGGGTATCCTGGATTATTAGGGTGGGCCAAATGTAATCACAATGGTCCTTAAAAGTGGGAGAGGGGGCTGAAGTAAAGAGTCAGAGGGAACTGTGCAGGAATGGTCAGAGAGATGCAATCATCCTGGCTTGGAAGGTATAGGAAGGGGGCCATGAGTCAAGGAATGTGGGTGTCCTCTAGATCCCCTAGAAGCTGGAAGGGGTAAGAAAATAGATTATCCCCTAGAGCCTTCAGAAAGAAATAAATTGGTGTTTTTTAAGCCACTAAATTTGTGGTAATTTATTCCAAGAGCAATGGAAAACTAACACATCGTCATTCCAGTTAGTATAGGCCTTCCATGTTTAATCAGAAATATCTCCCTTTATATTTCATGTGCTGAAATTTATTTACCATACCCTAAAATCTTCTCTTTGGCGTGCAATTTCTTTCAGCCTATCTTTTCGATCATTTTGACATTTTAGCCAGTTGACATGGAATTGTAAGATTCACCTCCTGTGTACTGATACAGACTAACCTCTGGTTTCAGTTCTAATTGGTCTTTGTGCTATAGCAGTCATTAGATATTTTCATTATTACACCTGGCTATAAACCGCAATAACCTACCTTTTTTCTACTGTGGAATTTAACTTAGACTACTCTTTAGTCAAAAAATGTTTTACTTTTCTATTCAGTCAACACTCTGTCTCCCCTGTCCCTCCTATACATTGCATAAAGCATATGCTGGGTTTTATAGCCATTTGGGTGTGCAGTGTGAATTCCTGGGATGCCTTTTTTCAAAGGTTAGGGAAGCTGACTAATACTTTTCTCACTGACTATAAGCTTCCTTGAAGATCATAACAGAAACTTGGTAAGATAGGCATCTCTAAACTTGGAAGCTTAGTACTCTTTCAGCAATTGCACAGCAGGGTTCTCCTTTTAAAAATGATTTTAATTAGCCACTATCCAAATCTACACTGACATTTTGATAGCTTAGAATCAGTATGGTTTCTTTAGCGTGCTATATCCCTAGTATTATGAATTTGTTTCATAAATAGGCAATCTGAAACAATAGAGATAGAACAATAACAATAGAAATCAGAAACAAATTCCTAGATTCTAAGCCTTTCTGAATTCTAAAGCTGAACCAACACTGGGTCATCTTCTCAGGGAAAAACCCTCCTGACCAGGAAGAACAAATATTTCAAAAACCAGATCATTTATCTTTAATGATCACACCTAATCCAAGCTCTGGAGTTGTATCCTGAAACTTGATTCCACCTTGAACCTTAGCTGAGGTACAGCTAAACTTGAGCTTTTAATAAATCATCTTTTAATTAGTCCTGACACCATACTCATATTTTCTCTTCTGCCTTAAAAATCATAGCTTACAAATCCTCGAATTTTATTGAATTCTGCAATATTCTCCCTCTTCTCTAAATGCCACATAATTTTATCACACTACAAGTTATTTTACAACTTAAGAAACACAACTATTTTGATGCTAGAGCAGCTTTTGGGAAATAAACCATGCTTTGCATAAAATCTATTAACCCAGATCCTGCTAATCCGTCACATTGAATGAAATCCTACTAATAAAGTCACATTTAAAATGTTCTTACGTGTAGAGAAAAGATGAAATCTCAAAATTATAGCTGGATATTTAAATTTTATAGGAAAATTCAAGAAGGCCCAGATATTCCTGACAAGCATATTAAAATTTCTGAGTATTTTCAAGAGCTGATTTCTTAAGAAAGTCAGAGGTGAGCTGGTTGGCTTTAAACAGTGTCTGTTTCCTTTAACTCCTTAACTCCTTGAAACCAGAACTGATTAGGCAGGTTGGAGCAGCAAGTCTCATTCAACCCTGGCTATGCACTATGACACATGCACTGATGACGACCCTGTACCCATATTCCAGAACCTCATCTGGAGCTTTTAAAAATACATGTTTCTAAATATATTGAGTCCATATCTCATGGAGAGGAGTTCAGACATCTGTCCTCAAAAGCTTCTAGTGATTCTGATGCATAGGAGAAAATCACTTCCTTTACAATGGAGGCACCAAAGCTGCAGGAGAACGATAAGGAATCCTTAGCAAGTTTGTTGAGAGCCTGCTGTGAGTTGGGTACTTAACTATACCGGACATGTTATATTTCTCAAATAGAAGTTGGTTATGATAGAACATGCATTAAGACCTGTCTTTTAATTATTTTTTTAAAAAAATATTTATGTATTTAGCTGCGCTGGGTGTTAGTTGTGGGATCTTTTATTTGCGACATGCGGGATCTAGTTCCCTGACCAGGGATTGAACCCTGGCCCCCTGCATTGGGAGCACGGAGTCTTAACCACTGGACCACCAGGGAAGTCCCAAGACCTGTGTTTTAATTCTTCTTTTATTTTTTAAAATTGTTTATTTTTATTTATTTATTAAATTTTAGTGGGTTGAGTTCCTTTTTTTTAATATATGATTTATTATTTATTGATTTTTGGCTGCGTTGTTGCACATGGGCTTTCTCTAGTTGTGGCGAGCGGGGCCTACGCTTCATTGTGGTGCACGGGCTTCTCATTGTGGTGGCTTTTCTTATTGTGGAGCACGGGCTCTAGGAGCATGGGCTGCAGTAGTTGTGGCTCGTGGGCTCTAGAGTGCAGGCTCAGTAGTTGTGGCACACGGGCTTAGTTGCTCCACAGCATGTGGGATCTTCCCGGACCAGGGCTCGAACCCGTGTCCCATGCGTTGGCAGGCAGATTCTTAACCACTGGGCCACAAGGGAAGTCTGTGTTTTAACTCTTTAAAAAAAATCACCTGCATGTCAAATTCAAGTAACTTGCTTTGTCCAGCCTTTTTATTTTTATTTTGCTTAATTTTTTGAAGCAGTGAGACTATAAATTTTTTCTTCCAGTTTTATTGAGATATAATTGACACACAGCACTGTATAACTTTAAAGTGAACAGCATAATGATTTGACTCACATACATCATGAACTGATGACCACAATAAGTTTAGCTCATCCATCATCTCATACAGATAGAAAAGAAAAGGAAAAACAAAAATATTTTTTCTTTGTGATCAGCACTCTTAAGGTTTACTCTCTTAACAACCTCCATTTAAAACGCACAGCAGTGTTAATTATACTTATGTTGCACATCACATCCCTAGTACTTATTTATCTTATAGCTGGAAGTTTGTACCTTTTGACCACCTTCATCCAATTCCCCCTCCTCCCAACCCCTACATGTCCAGCCTTTTTAAATTTTGTTTTTGAAATCAGTTTGGATCTTGGATTATTTTGACTGTATTTGTCTTCCTAATGGTGTTTCTCAATTTTATTCAGAAATGAGTTGCCTGAGTGGATAGAGTTTAATAAAACTCTGATAAACTAAAAAGTGAGTGCTTATGAGTATATTGTTGAAGTTGAGAACTTTTTACTTTACCAAATGGATGTTGTGTATCTAATAATTAAGTGCTGGGACTTTAAGACAATCTCTTGGGCCTACATCCTGGGAATAGCTGTGTGAAACCAGGGAAGTGAGTTAACTTTTCTGAACCTCAGTTTCTCCTTCTATAAAAGGGAAATGTCTTACCTTGAGTTTTCCCAGCAGCTGACTTTGAGACAGGAATTTCAGTGCAAGAACTTTATTTGAAAAGTAGAGGGGGAATAAAAAGTAAGAATGAGTAAAAGTGAGACAGGGAAGAGACGGTGGCCAACAAAATGTGTGTTTGGGGGCAGTTAGCACGTGAGCCTTGGAGCTGAAGCTCACTGGGGAAATTTTGGGAATCAGGACAGTTACCTTATAAGGTCAGGGGCTATGGTCGTGGGGGGCAAGATATCAACTCTTGTCAGTCTTTGGCAGAAGGCTGCTCCACGGAGAGTTAATTCCCTGCCTGCCTGCTAGCCTGTCACACAAGCTAGGACTGTGGGTTTCAGCAGCCGGAGAAAGCCCTTGAGTACTGGTTAAAGAAATACAGTTGCTGGGGATTGGAAGTTGGACAGTGTGCACTGAAACAGTAAGTAGAAGGGAATACGGATGGGACAGCAACAGACCTTATTTCACAGGGTTATTGGGAAAACAGAATGAAGCAATGCATATCAAACACTTAAAACATACTGAATACTCAATGTGTCTGTCCTTCAACCTCAGACTGCTTATGAAGCTTTATATATTAATTTTCTTAAATCTCTAGTGGTTGCTTTCTTATAATCATCACCCTTAACTTAAAATTTTTTTTTGGCCGTGCGTGCAGCATGCAGGATCTTAGTTCCCCGAACAGGGATTGAACCTGTGCTGCCTGTGTTGGGAGCGCGAAGTCTCAACCACTGGACCTTCAGGGAAGTCCCAACTTAAATATTTTTGTAACAATGCAATAAATGATTGATTATTTAAAGTACAATCTTTAAGAGTCAAACAATACAACTATTCCCATAATTATAATCTTTCCCTATTGGCATATTAAAGTGATAATATAGTCATGAAAATTACTACATTTTTCCTCTTTTTGTACTTTCCAAGACCTGGCTGTTTAAGAAAATAAAAAAATTAAAAAAAATGTGTTCTTACTACTGTCATATGACAAAGTCAATATAACAGTGAAAGAATAAGCTGTGTTCCATTCTGTCTCATATATCAACAAAATTGCCCCGAGTTCAGACATGCTGTTATGTGAGATAGTTGATGATATATGGATCTACAGAATACAGCTGTGTTCCCAGGTTACAGTTCAGTTTATGGCAAATCATAGTTAGATTTGTAAGGAGAGGTAAAATGGTATGAAAGATATTGATAGGAAATACGTAACAGTAAGACTTTTTTTAACTGTCCATCTTGAGCTATTAAGAGTTTCAAAAGACATTGTTTGATCCGTTATTGCTTGACAAAGCTCTAAAAGCAAAGAATAACAGTCTTTCTTTCAGATCCTTGACAAGACATATAACTACCTAAAAGCCAAGCTACTAGATAATGTGGATTTTATGGCATGGCTATCTCCATTATTGTCAGGAATCTTGCTTTACATGTCCAAAATATGGAAGAAGTTTATCTGGTCTGTCTACAAGCTAGATGACGGTTTCAACAGAGCTTTAAGTTAGAAAAGCTTCTACTATTATCTGTTCCTTGGATCTAGGCAGTGACAACGACTTTGAAAGCTTTCAGATCTCTGCTTCATCTTGCCCTAGGAGCAATGCTTCCTAAAGCTCATTGGTAGGGATGGAACTAAATTTCTCCAGTCCTAGTGAGAAGTTCCACTCTTTCTATTTCAATCTTCCTTGCCTCCTTACTAAACCTTTCCAGAAGAAAATTGGTGATGGTATTAGATATCTCTTTGGCATCAGTGGATGTTGGTCCACATTTCCATGAACAATGAAGAACAGAATATATGGAATTAGGTCCTTTGGTTCCTATGGTTCTTTCTAGGAAGTCAAATAAATGTACCAATGTGGAAATAGGCAGGTGTCTGTCCCCAGCCATAGCTAAATCCATTTCATATTCTGGAAACCATCTCAACACGAAGGCAAATAGCTATTGGTATAAAGTTTGGTCTAAAATGCTTGGAAGATCTTTGTAAAGCTAATGGATGTTACATTTAGTCACATGAATCCTGAATGGGATTAAGGTGTTTAAGAAAGCACGAGAAAGTGTCGGAGAATTATCTCCTGTGTTCCTGAGATGAGCATAGGGAAAGAAAAAGTGTTTTATTATCAACAAAGGTTACATGTTCGAATCTGATGATTCAATGAGGAAAATACTTCGTGATTATCATCAGGCAGATGTTCTAAGATGTTGCTTTGCCATTTAAAAGAGACAAAATGTAAAAAATAAATATGCAGTTCGGTTTTTTTGAAAATAACTACCAAGATCAGATTTGAATATCCAAAGACAAATGTCCTGAGTATATAACTTATCCTCTGGCTAATGCATTATGTATACGTGTCCTCATCCATCTCTAATCTAGAGCCTCAACTCCTTTCCCCTCATCTCATTAACTTGTACGATAAGTACCTAGAGTGCTTCTCTGATGTATGATGTGTTAGGAGTTGTATGTATGAAGAGCATCAACAAACACAGTTGTGCTCTTTAATCTGTAGATTTTTAAACAAGAAAGTACTATAATCAAATTTGTTTCAGAGCTATAACTTGCATGACCACGTAGACTAATGATGCTGGCTAGGACTGAGAGATGTGAGAAGGGGCTCCTGAAGTCCAGGGGTGAGATTATCAGCTCAAATTCAGATAATATAGGTGGAAATAGATTAGCGTGGACAGATTTGAATAGTATTTTTGTACTATAATCAATAGAACTTGGTGAGTGCTTTTACATGTTTAATGAGAAAGAGAAGTCATTTTTGCTTCCATTTTTCTAGAATAAACAAGAAATTATACATAACAGAGATGATCAAATTTTCTCTGTAGAAATTTCAGAGGAAAAACTAATGGACAGCATGTTTATATCTTAGTGCTTCTTGAGTCATGTTGGGGATCAAATAATGTATTATTTATGAGATCAATATATAAGTTGTAGAGCAACATATAAATATATAATTATCCTTGTGAATTGTTTTGCCAATTATGATTAACATAACTGTGTGCTTTATGGCTTACAAAGTGCTTTAGTATATATTATCTCATCTGACATCCCCTTGGTACCCATGTAAATATGCCAACTTCTTTTCCACATTGTGTGTTTGTTCAAGCTGTTCTTTTTTCTAGGAATGTCTCAATGTACTCTTTTCCTGCTAACTCTACTCCTCCTTAAATTTTTGGCTTAACTGTCTTCTCCTCCAATCTCAATTGTGTCCTGTATACCCTACCATATATTTTCTATACAATGTATAGAAAAATGTTTTTCTTTCAAAACTTACCACTACTTGTAATTATGTATTAATATGTGTGATTCTGTTGTTAATAGCCGTCTTCTCTACTCCATAAAATTCATGAGGGAAATGTTTTATCCCTCGCTGTATCACCAGTTCCACAATGCCTGGCTCATAGTGAAAGGTAAATAAATACTTTTTTTAAAATGTGAAAAAATAATAATTTTATAATTCCTCTTTGCATATGGAAGACATACTTCACTTCTTTCACCATGTTTGACTTTAGTTCCTCTCAGGGTTTTGTCAGCTTCATTATTATTAATACCATACTATATTGTAATTTTTCTAGGTCCACTAGAGCATGAATCCCTTGAGAAAATGTGTTCACGTCCAGTTCATCTTTGCATTCCATCCCTTAGTTCAGGGAATAAAATGGAGTCAGTACATAGTTTGCTGACTGAATGGCTCATTGAGACCCATAAGGAAATTATGTGCACAGACTTAAAGTCAAGGAGACTTAGGTGCTTATATTAAAGTGTTGCCCTGATGGGCAGGCACCTAATTTAACATACACATCTAGGAACATGCTGTAACACTCTCTGGGGATGGAGACTGTTGGATGCCACCACTGGGATTTCCCTTTCCCCTGCTTCAGGGTACCAGTATCTCCCAGAAGGGACCTTTCACATGTATCTGATTTCCTGATCTTCCTGGTTGCAGCCCAGGGGAACCTCTTGACAGCCTGACTCTGGAGGCCAGGGGTGATTGCCTTGCTGGTCCCATGGGACTGTGATGATCAGTGTCTCACCCAGAAAGGAGGTCAAAGCCTTGTCTGGCACCCTCATGTTTGTAGCAACAGCCAGGGGACTACATCACCTAGCTCTGGCAGCCAATGGGGCTTACACTTAGAGATCCCACAGGACTGAAACCAATGGAGAAAAAGTTCTTAAACAGCTATGACCCCCAAGGCACAGGAAGAGTTAAGAGACCCAGGAGCTCAGTCTTTCTGTGAGGGAGCCCTTTTAGCTAATTATCATGGCTACAGCCTGAGGGACAATCTTCCAATTAAACAAGCATCTAAAGGCTGATGGTTATTCTTTCCAGAGGCCTTGAAGGGTGGGCGCTGTCTGCAGTCACCCTCTGCCATGCTCCAGAGCACGAGTATCTCCTGGAGGGGAGCTTTGATCACCCAACTCTGGTGGCCAGGGGTGGCTTGCATTCCTGGGTCCCATGGGACTATGGCAGTCAGAAAAATGGTTCATGGCAGGCTGCCACCCCCAGGGCACTGTGCAGAAAACAGAATGGGGAACACCCCACAGCCTTTCTGTGAAGGAGGCCTCTTCTTGTCCTGGAGCTTCAGTTTGAGGGGCAGGCTTCAGGTCCGGCACACATCTAGTGGACTGTGGAGCTGCTCTCAAGGAATGTGTGCTGCGGATGCCATCTTGGCTGTCTCCCTCTGCCTCGCTCCTGCCTGCTGGTGTCTCCCACAAAAGAGCTTATATGCTCATTTGGAGTTCTAATTTTTGCAACTGCTACCCAGGGGACACTTCCAGGAAACCTGGCTCTTATGGCCAGTGGGGCTTACACTTGCAGTCCCACTGGACTGTATTTATTTGCATACATTTAGAAGCTGCTGTCTGCAGGTCTGGCTTCCAAACAATATGAGTCTAGGTGCTGAGATCCTCCCCTTTGGGACACTGACAGGTCTTGGCACATCCTCAACTACTGGGAGCTGTTAAAAATATAACAGTCTGCTTGGACAAGCACAAAAGTTTGAAAGAAGACAGAGCTGGGGCAGGGTTCATCTCCTCCATGAGACCACTCCTTTAAGACTTGGAGAGGTGCTCGTTTCATCTACTGTATAGAAACTAGCACAGAGAGTTAAGGAAAATGATGAAACAGAGGACTATGTTCAAAGTGAAAGAATAATATAAAATCTTAATGAAATGAAAATAAGTAATTAACCTGCTAAAGAGTTCAAAGTAATGTTTATAAAGATGTTCATCAAATGTGGGAGAAGAATGGAGGAACACAGTGAAAATTTCAACAAAGAGATGGAAAATATAAGAAAACACTAAATAGAAGACACAGAGCTTAAGAACATAACTGAAATGAAAAATACACTAGAGGGGTTCAATAGTAGACTAGATGAAGCAGAAGAAAGGATCAGTCAAACACAAGGTGGTTGAATTCTGTCAGGGTAGTGAAAGGAAAAACGAATGAAAAAATTGAAGAGAGCATAAGGGGCTTATGGGACAATATCAAATGGACTAACATCTCCATTATAGGAGTCCTAGAGGAGAAAAGACAGAGAAAGGGGCAGGAATCTTATTTGAAGATATAATAGGTGGAAAACTTCCCAAACCTAGGGAAAGAAACAGACATCCAGACCTAGGGAGCCCAGAGAGTTCCAAACAAGAGGAACTCAAAGAGATCCACACCAAAACACATTGTAGTCGAAATGTCAAGAGTTAGAGACAAGGAGAGAATATTGAAAGTACCAAGAGAAAAACAATTTATTATGTACAAGGGAACCCCCATAAGAGTATCAGCAGATTTTTCATCAGAAGCTTTGCAGGCCAGAAGGGAGTCCAATACAATATATTCAAAATGCTGAGAGAAGAAAAAACTTCCAACCAAGAATATTCTACCCAGCAATGTTATCATGCAGAATTTAAGTAGAGATAGTTTTCCAGATAAGCAAAAGCTAAAGTAGTTCATCACCAGTAAACTGGCTGTACATTGAATGTTAAAGGGACTATTTTAAGCTTAAAAAAAAAGTGCTAATTAGTAAAAAAAAAAGCATATTTCACTGGAAAGGTAAATATATAGAAAATGCAGTGGATTAATCACTTATAATGCTATTATGAAGGTTAAAAGCAAAAGTATAAAAATAACTCTGATTATAATAACTGGCTAAGGAATACACAAGAAAAAACATGTAGAATGTAACATCAGAAACATAAAACATGCCAGGGAGAGTAAAAATGTTCTAAAAGGGAAGTTCATAGCGATAAATGCCTACCTCAAAAGACAAGAAAAGTCCCAAACAACTTAAACTTATACCTCAAGGAGCTAGAAAAAGAACTAAAAAAGCCCAATGTTAGTAGAAGGAAGGAAATAAAAAAGGTTAGAGCAGAAATAAATGAAATAGAGACTAAAAAGACAATAAATAAGATAAATGAAACTAAAAGCTGGTTCTTTGAAAATATAAACAAAATTGACCAAAAAAAGCCTTTTAACTAGACTAACCAAGAAAAAAGAGGACTCAAATAAATAAAATCAGAAATGAAAGAGGAGATATTACAACTGACACCACAGAAATACAAAAGACCATAATAGACTACTATGAACAATCATATACCAACAAGTTGGACAACCTAGAAGAAATGAATAAAATCCTAGAAACATACAACCTATTAAGACTTAATCTTTAGGAAATAGATAATCTGAATAGACCAACTTTTGTTTGTTGGGAGATTTTGATTACTGATTCAATCTGCTTATTAGTAATCCGTTTCCCTCTGGGGACATTTGTCATTACTGGGAACATTCTTGGTCATCACAGTTTGGGAAAGGGCTAGAAGATAGATAGAAGCCAGGGATGCTGCTAAACATCCTACAGTTATCAAGCCCAAAATGTCAATAGTGCCAAGGTTTTAAGGTAATTCAAGCTAATTCAATTTCACAAATACATGTTGAGCTACTATCATGTGCGAGACATGGGGAATACAGCAATAAACAAAAATGATATGGTTGCTGTCCATAAGGAATAATGATATTTGTAATACTTGAATCTTATATAATGAGTCCTTTATAAATTAGTAAAAATCATAAAGTCATATTAATTAAAGAGAGGAGAAAGGTGAGCCTTAAAAATATGCTTTCTCTTTGGTCTTTTAATTCGACTCATGAAAAATTTTAAGGGAATAATAAGAAATTTGCACAAAGATTTATCTACAATATGTTTTAATGAATTATTATTTATAATAGTGGAAATTTGGAAACAAATGTGCAAAAGGAAGGTAAAATAAAGTGTGAACATTCAGTTGAAGCTTTAAAAATTCACATTTTTGAAAAATACTGATATGAAAAATATTCATTGTATAAAGTTAAATGAAAAGCAGATGACAAATCTCTAAGTATTGCATGAACCTAATTTTTAAAAACAAACATGGGGAAAAAACTAGCAGGAATTATGCCAAAATGAGTTACGAATGGCTCTCTCTATGCTGTCGTGTTATGAGCAATTTTAATTTTTTTCTTTACAGTCTAGGGACTTTCCAAATCAATGAACACATATTATTTTTGTAATTAGAAAAAGAAACATGCCGTATTAATTACTACATGCAATGCCCTATATTAGTATAAAATCAAAGGAGGTACAATTTTCCCCCCTTGAGGTACTTAAATATAAAATTTAGTTAAATGAGTGATACATGTGTGGGAAGTTTATAAATAATAATAATAAATACAAAGGTTAAAAAAAAAGATCAAAACAAACTTATTTTGAATATCTACTAGTCTGGCCCTGTGCTAGGTGCATTCACCAACATTATCACATTTCTTGGTACCAACAGTCCTGTGAGGCTGATATTATCACCATTTTAGTGATGGTGAAATTAAAGCTCGTTGAGATTAAGTATATTGTCCCAAGTCTTTTGTCTTTGACTCAGTAGTCTCTAGTGTTATGCCAGAATCCATGAAACTGTGCCAAGCAAACTTTTTAGCTTGCAAAAAGGTAAAATCCCAGACTCTTTTTAGTTCTTGGCATGTACATCCAACAAGAAAGACTTACACAAAAATGTTTATTGTAGTTTAATTCATTATTAACACACATTTGGAAATGAACAAAATATCCAACAACAGGTGAATGGATAAACAAGTTCTGGTATTTTGTACAATAGAATACTACTTAGCAAAATAAAAGAATGAATTGCTGATACGCACAATAACTTGGATAAAAATTTCCCACATATGCTGACTAAAATAAGGCAGATGTGAAACAGCACATGCTGTATACTTCCATTTACATGAAATTCTGAAGTTAGCATAAGTAGTTTATGGTTATAGAAATGAGAACAGTGCTTGTGTCTGAGTGACAGAGATTGATTGGGATAAGATAAGAGGGAAATTTCTTAGGTGAGGGAGATCTTGATAGGAATACATATTCAACAGTCAAGATTTGTGTCATCCATACATTTCCTTGTCTGAATTTGCCTTTTCTAATATAATTTTTTTTAGAAAAGGACAAACTGGCATTCAAAAAAAAAAAGTGTATTTTCAAAGCTGATCAAACTGTACATGCAAGGTCTTCGTACCTAACATATATAAATTATACCTTAGTAAATAACAAAAAATTAAATATAAGCAGTAGATGAATAAAAATGTGATATGGAAATTTGCAGACCAAACTAAATCAAGCCAACAATATAACATAAAGGAACAAATGAAGAAGAAAATAGAGCATGTGTAAATAAAAAGTATAAAATAGATAAGTCAAAATATATCAATAATAACAACTAATTCCTTTCAAAAGACAAAAGTTTCCAGATTAAGTGACATAAAATAAATCTGAAAAACAAGTGTTAAAATTCTAGTCATTAGGGCTTTGCTAAGAGGTACCCATAAAGCAATATGAAATCAAAAGTTTTATGGCTAAAGCATGGATAAACGTAACTAAGTAAAATGAATTCCTTATGGTACTATCAGGAAACAAACATTCCCAGTCAGACAAAAGACATTTGATGTGACAGTCTTATATATTGTTATAAAGGTACAACCTACCAGCATGTTATAGCTCATGAATCATTTAAAGCTAACATCTTAGCTTTAAAGGAAAAGAAAAACTGTTAGAAATTTAAGAAGTACCTCACAAAGGTATAATCCTAGTTGCATCATCCTTAAACAAAGTTCTGTCAAAAATTCGCTGTTGGGCTTCCCTGGTGGCGCAGTGGTTGAGAGTCCGCCTGCCGATGCAGGGGACACGGGTTCGTGCCCCGGTCCGGGAAGATCCCACATGCCGCGGAGCGGCTGGGCCCGTGAGCCATGGCCGCTGAGCCTGCGCGTCCGGAGCCTGTGCTTCGCAAAGGGAGAGGCCACAACAGGGAGAGGCCCAAAAAAAAAAAAAAAAAAAAAAAAAAAAAAATTCGCTGTTAATGGGGGCGAAATGTATCAATATGTGTGATCTGGCTAGTTCTGTTAATAATATTGGACATTAGAGATAGCCTCATCCACCAGAGGGCAGATAGCAGAATCGAGAAAAACTACAATCCTGCAGCCTGTGGAACAAAAACCACATTCACAGAAAGACAGACAGTATGAAAAGGCAGAGGGCTATGTACCAGATGAAGGAACAGATAAAACCCCAGAAAAACAACTAAATGAAGTGGAGATAGGCAACCTTCCAGAAAAAGAATTCAGAATAATGAGAGTGAAGATGATCCAGGACCTCGGAAGGAGAATGGAGGCAAAGATCAAGATGATGCAAGAAATGTTTAACAAAGACCTAGAAGAATTAAAGAACAAATAAACAGATACAATACAATAACTGAAATAAAAACTACACTAGAAGGAATCAATAGCAGAATAACTGAGGCAGAAGAACGGATAAGTTATAACCACTTTGGAAGGCAATATGGCCATATCTATCAAAATTTAAAGCATTTATATATTTTGTCCCAAAGGACTTTGCTTCTAGGAATATATTCAACAAAATCACTCACGTATGTGCACAAGAATATTTGAAATGAAAATGCTGTATAAGACATCACTGTAATATCAAAAAACTGGAAACAGTATAAAAAGAATCACAGTTAGGAGATTGGCTAAATTACGTTAAATCCATACCATGGAAAATGCTGAATTCATTGAAAAGATGTGCGTGTGCATGTATATATATGTAAACTTATAACTATGTGAGGTGATGAATAACAATTTATTGTGGTGATCATTTCACGATATATATGTATATCAAATAATTATGTTGTGCATCTTAAATTAATACAATGTTTATGTCAATTATATCTCAATAAAACTTGGGAAAATAAATACGTTATATATGTATTTATATATATACATAAAATGCTTCAGAATTTATAAATGAGCAGAAATAAGCAAGTGACAGTAGAATTATATATATTATAATATGATCCCACCACTCTGTGTGTATTTAAATGCCTAGAATAATGGAAAGATATACCCCGCAATGTGGACAAGGGTAACTTCTGAGGAAGAAAATGGGATTTGGTTGTTAAAAGGTGAGGAAGTTTATTAAATGGGACTTATACATGTTATTCAATATTTATCTATAGTTTGAGTATATTTATAGCCAAATATTCATTTATTAAATATTCTAATTTAATCTGTAAACTACCAGTCATCTAATTGTTAAGGACATCTTGACCCATGAGTTAAGTAAAGAAAAATAAAATTTTAATTCACTTAAAATGTGTTTTTTTTTAAGAACAAGATTCAGTATGATTACCATCCATGCTTAATAAAAACTCTGTCATTATGGAACACTTAACAATAGCTTAATATAATGCTCCTCTGGTGTGCACTCAAGAAAAAGTTGTTGAATGAATTAATAGGCTCTTAGTATTTAGAGACTACATGCACAACAACAACAGCAACAATATACACTGTTAGTAACTAGCATATAAAAAGAAATTTACAATATTTTTTTCTTTTTTAAAAAAAACATTTATTTGTTTTTATTTTTGGCTGCATTGAGTCTTAGCTGCAGCATGCGGGATCTGCGTTTGCAGCATGTAGGATCCTCCACTGGGGTGTGCAGGCTCCTCATTGCAGCGTGCAGTCTCCAGAGCACATGGGCTCTGTAGTTGCGGCATGTGGGCTCACTAGTTATGGCCCGTGTGCTCAGTAGTTGCGGTGTGCAGGCTTAGTTGTCCTGTGGCATGTGGGATCTTAGTTCCCTGATCAGGGATCGAACCTGTGTCCCCTGCACTGGAAGGCGAATTTTTAACCACCAGACCACCAGGGAAATCCCTACAATATTTTTTGTATGTATTTCCCATCTCCATGGATTTCCCAAAACTTGTGTGTTACAGGCTTTGGAACCAAATAGGAGATCAAAACAAATAAGAGATTTTTCTTGATGTGAACAGAAAAGTAAAATGGCCTAGTCCTGAGTTGAACAAATACAGGCAGGGTAAATTTAAGAAGCCGTGAAGTCTTTGATGTGTGTCATGCTTGATAATTTTTAATCAAAATCACAGTTTGGGAGCACTTCAGTCAATACATCATTTTCTGTTTTACATGTTTTAGTTTATTTCTCTCTTTGTTATAGATCTATCTCATCTATAAGTCTCTGAATATGTTCAGAGAGTCTACCTCAGGCATTGAATGGTATATTGGACTAGATCAGATGTTCCCAAATTTTTTTCAGTTATGGTGTTCTTAGTGTCCCAGTAATTTTTCCATGTCACCCCTGGACCAAAAGAAGTAACCTACAAATCCTTTTTTAAGTCACTAGGTCCAAAAAATTTAATAAATATTTATACCCTCACAACTTAATATCCATTTTTAAAAAATAATAAAAATCATTAGAAAAAATGTCAAAATTTTTATTCTTAAATAAGCACAATTAGTTATTCCTGGGATGTGTTGAGCACTGCACTTCTCAAACCTTGAAACCAGACTGGACACTGCCACCCTCTTCTCTTGTTTCACATAGGTTATACTGCAGTACTTCTTATCATCTCAACCCGGGAAACTCAACAGTTTCCAAAGGTATCTTGTCGCTCAAAGGAATTTAACATTATCTAAAGTTGAAACTGAAATGCCTTGAGCTAGTAATTCAAACTGCATCTGACAGTACTTGAAAGATAATGTGTTTACAATGAAAATTTTGAAGGTCCTCCCTACTAACCTTTTGATTTTGTGAATTTGCTGCAATAGACCAGGGCACACTGGCCCTCAACATGGGAACTACAGGACCTCATGATTTGCAGGGCTTTTCCAATGGTAAAATGCTATAATTCTATGTTGGGAGAAGATTCTTACATAAGAAGATGATATTCTGTCCCTAAAGCAAGCAGACTTAAAGACACCATAATGAAAAATATTGAAATGCAGCACATAGAAGAGTAAGCAATTTGAAGCCAGGCACCTAGGGATTTGTATCCTGCATCCACTACTTACTGTCTGGGGACCAGCCAGTCATTTGAATTCTCTAAGCCTCAGTTTCTTCAAGTGTAAAATTAAGATAATATTCTACATACCTCATTGCAGCATTGTGATGATTAAATGAGATAATGCATGTAAAGCTCTCAACCAAATGCCTCATGCCTTGTATATACTCAACAAATGTCAGTAAGTGTTAAAATGAGAATTTTTACCACTATTTGAGTCTGAAGAAATTTTTTTAAGATGATGAGTTTTTCATAAACAAATCAAGTAGCCTATAATGTCAAGTATATCACTAAATGTAATTAGGAGATGAAAAGATAAAGCTTTATGAACTAGCTTAAAAATATTGATCATTTTTCTGAGTACATTCTATCTTGTTTAAGAGCTTACCAACTTCTAAAAATTAAGTATGCGTAAATCTCTACTTATGTCATGAAAGTATAACCCCCAAACTATATTTATTCTGTTTTTCAGCTTGTCCAGAGAATTGAAAGATGGCGAGGTCCTCAGAAATTATAAACAGCATTAGTGACTTGTTTTTGATAATTTTTAAAATCCATATTACCAAATTAATTGCATGGTTTAATAATAAAAATTTATTTAATAATAAAATTCATATTTAATACAGCTTTTCATTCATCAATATAAAGGATAAAAGATAGAATCTCCTGAATCTTCTTTTTTTCCCCAGTTAAGCTTATTGCCAGTTTCTGAAGCTTTCCACCTTATGCCTGTCAAACAATTTTTTTCTCAATATGAGCAAAATAGATATTGAAAACTAAGGCAGAGTATTTTTATTCTTGCTTGTAGAAACTAATATGACTGAGGCTGGGGGAAGAAGGCAGACAGAACTAAAAGGAAGGACCTGCCCGAAAGGTAAGAGGTAGAAAGGACAGTATCATCAGATAGAGACTCAACACTGAGCTGTCAGTCAGTGCAGACCCTCCCTGTAATCTATTGTCTGTGTTCCACTCACTTTGCAGCAATCTTAGACTTTTTTACACCAACCTGGGTGTGGAAATGTCTTAGGTGGGGATGAAGGCATGAAAAGGAAAACTACTCTTGACCAAGGTAGAACTAAACAGAGCCAGTCAGGCATTTCTTTCAGCCTGAACAATGCTGAACACACTGCCAATGTTAAGATCTTCCTATAAGGTCATTGGTTTCAAGCAACATTACAAGTTCAAGGAAATTCTGAAAAATTCTTGAAAGCTAAAGCATTTTTTATCTTCCTTTCTGAAAGCAGAGAAGAACCTGGAGAGGCAGGGAATGAGGGAGGGAGAGAAAGGGAGAGAGAGAGAGAGAAAGAATCAAACTACACCAATATTACAGATACATATTCAGGGGTAAAAGAGAAAACTTGTTATACTGGCTTTTCTCATTTTTATCAGTTTGCAAATAATTTGTGGTAGTTGTGCTCTGGTTGAAGAGCTGAGAGTTTAAGAGTTTAAATAGTAACTTAAAAAAATCTTTCAGTCAAATCATAACTGCTAGATGAGTTTCAGATCTGACTGAAAGAGTAGTTATTAATTATGTTTGATTATCTTCGTGGCTGTGAGTTACATATTTACTACAGGCCTCAAGCACATGCTGTTCATTGAGCAGAACTGTTCCTGTGAACTCTGACTTCATAGGATCTAAAGGGAGACAACAAAGTGCTGGACCAGAGCCAGTCAGCAGCCCAGTAGCAGCTTCTGTTCATCCTGGTGGGGCAGAGACTGTGCAATTATAGTGAAGGGATCACCTCAAATAGAAGAGACAGAAGACACTTGTAGGTTTGAATGAAAGCAATCTTCACACTTAAACACAGGAAAGTGGAAAACAATAGTAATGGACCGGAATAAACTAATATTCTTGGCATGAGATCATTGGAATGAGAGCCCAGAAAAAGAAAACAACTGCACACCCAAAGGAAAAGCAACAGTATCCCAGGAGGAATCTAGCTCTTTCTAAAATCTTGAAGAATTTACATATTTTCTGTGCATTTTCCTCTACCTCTGCTTTCTGAATTGTCCTCTAAAGGGAGAATTTTTCCTTCCTTCTCTCCCCACTTCTAGCATGGGACAACACAGAAGCAAAAATAATGGCATGGCTCTGCATTTATCAAAGATGAGCAGGCATACCTGAAAAAAAGCAAAACTGAACACTTAGAAATCAAAAATACAGTCAGTGAAATTAAAGCTAAGTTTACAGAATAACACTTTAAGAAGAGAATTAATGAAGCCAGAAGATATAAGTTATGAAATCATATAACTGGTACACACAGGGACAAAGTGATGGAAAAGTACAAAAGAGAGATTAAGAGACATGGAAGATAGAATGAACTAGTCCAACATATATCTAATCAAAGTTCTGGAAAAATACTAGATTAAACAAAAGCAATATTTAAATGGATAATGGCTAAGAATTTCATGAGTACTAATGAACTCATTCTGAGGAACACCGACAAATCCCAAATAGAATACATTATCACATGTAGGTACAAAATTAGAAAAACTGCAGAGCACCAAATAAAATAGCAGATCTTTAGAAAAGCAGAGAGAAGAGATGGATTATGAACAAAGGAATGGTAATTAGATTAATATTTGACTTCTCAACAGGAGCCAGAAACCACTAGAATAACATCTTCAAAATGCTGAAAGCTTCTTTCAACCTAGCATCATATGCAGCAAAGATGTCTTTCAAAGAAAGCCAAATTAAAGACATTCTCATATAGTGAGCACTTTACTACAACAGATTCTCCCTGAAATAACATCTGAAGGGTAGCCTTCAAGAATGGAAAAGATGCTAGAGAAAAGGTCTTAGATGTATTTAAAAATGGGGCACAAAGGGAGGTAATTCGAGAGGGTTTCCAGGAAGCTTCAACAATCCCAGTAACATCCTATTTCATTATATTGTTACTTACTCTATAGTATAAATATATATGTTACATATATCCTTTTATGTACCAAGTGTTTCATAGTGTTAAAAATTGATGAAAAACCCCATATGGTCCCTCTAGGAAAAAGAAATATAGTAGCATAAGAGAAAGAGGAACATATTATCCTGAAAATCCTGGGAAATCAAATCTCTGGAAAAATGATTTATGAGAGGAAGCAAAAGAAACTTTTAGACAACTGTTTGGCTTCCGCAAAAAGATTCAAGTAGTTGTCTAGTTGTCGTCCCTAAGAAATATGGGTATCAGGTGTATGTAAGGAACAGGCTGAGGAGGAGATAACTGCATGCTGTGTGAAAATAAGAAGCTGGGAATAAAAGGGAGGTGCATGGAAAGATGACTAATCCAATAGAAATAACAGAACGGGCCCTGCTAAAACACTGCTGCAGAAAATTGCATCTGTGTGCAGAAGGAAAATCTCAAAGTTCTCTTAGAATAAGGGATAAAATAAGGGGAAGGAGGTGACGAAAGGCCAATAAACATGAAAAACAGAACAAGGATACAACTGAAAAAGTGTAGATAGTGCTGAGGACGAAAGCAGATAGTAGGAAAGCAGGCTTGTTGGGCTCCTCCTCTCCTAGGCCCTGGGCTAACAGGCATATGTCAGATCCCTTCCTGGATGCTAACATCTTAGTTTATCCTTATCTCCCCAATCACAGAAGAGGAGATTGGGCTTCAAAGAAGCTGCCTGCTAAAAATCACATGCTTGGAATTTGAACCTGGGTTTTTCTCATTCAAATGTTTGAATCGTTTATATTTTCCAGTATTATTAAGAAACTTAAAATTCAGGTTAACTTACTTTGAGAAGAGGCATTTTAAAATTCATAACAGATAAAATATCAGTGAGGCTAAAACATAGAGAACAGACCTGTGGTTGCCAAGGGGGAGGGGAGATGGGGGAGGGATGGAGTATGGAGTTTGGGATTAGCAGATGCAAACTATTATAAATAGAATGGAAAAACAACAAGGTCCCTCTGTGTAGCACAGGGAACTATATTCAATATCCTGTGATAAACCATAATGGAAAAGAATATAAAAAAATAATGTCTATATAACTGAATCACTTTGCTGTACAGCAGAAATTAACACAACATTGTAAATCAATTATACTTCAGTAAAAAAATCAGTGAGCTAAAATAGTATTAAAACTTTATATTCCAAATAATACAGCATAGAAAAATTAAATATACATGAATACAAATATATCCTACAGATCAAAGGAGAAAATGAGTAAGGACACCAATATAATCTGAGTGTGAATGCGTATCTCTAAAATCAAATCAACAGCTATTGAATTCATCAGAATTGCAAAAGAATAAAAGCCACATGCATAGTTTAATCTTAGAATATATATAACACGTTATTTAAATATGTCAAAGGAGAAAATGCATTGTAACATATCATTTATATAAACCACAGAAATTCAATTACAGGGTAATCTCAGTTGTACCCTAAAGGCATTTAACAACCTTAAAAAGTCTAATAAAATGATTTATTAAATGAGAATGTACTTACTTCTTTTATATATGAATATTTTTCTAACTAACCAACAGCCTAATTACATTTAAGGTTAAAATGCTAAAATCGTTCCAATAAAATCAAGAAGCAAGGTGCCCAGATCTATTTTAAATTATTCTGTAATTGTAGCCAGTTCAATAAGTATTAAGTGTTAAGAAGTACATTTTTGGAAAGCGTACAGATTTATGATTATATACCGATGGTAGGATTACTAATTGCACAAAAAGAAAAAACACTTCTCCCTTCTAATTCAACTAATTGGAATGTTTTGTATTTCTTAATATTTGCATGGTGCAGGGAAATGGGCCGTCATAGGCCATGTGTGCTCATGGGGAGGGACATTTCTGAAAAAAAATTAGTAATTTAAACTAAGAGACTTGTGATTGTTAACTACTAGAATTTTATCCTAAAAATAGCTAGATATGTGCAAAATATGTATCTTTAAAGATGATTACGATGTTAATAGTCTAGTATTGCAAAATTGTAATATTTCTAATTGTCCAACTAAAGAAGAATGTTTAATTTAAATGGTCAACTATACATTCATTAAATTTGGATTCTGAAAGATGACAAATGGCATAGAATGTTAACATGTTAGCTGCAAAATGTATATATTATTTTTATATTCTGAAAAATATAATTTGGAAATAAAAATTTAAAAGACCCTCTATATACATTGTGATCACTACAGAAGAAAAGACTGGTGCTAAACTTAACATTTATTAGCTTTTTCTTTTTTGACCACCCCACGCAGCTTTCAGGATCCCCAACCAGGGATTGAACCCGTGCCCCCTGCCGTGGAGGGTCCAGTCTTAACCACTGGACCACCAGGGAAGTCCCATTTACTAGCTTTCAATGCTAAGATTACAGGTGATTTTTATGTCCTTCTTTAAGTATTATGTATGTATGTATTATGTATTTCTGTATTCAGTTCAAACAGGAGATAGGATTGGGGTGGAGAGAGGAGAGAGAGAGAGAGAGAAACAGAGAAATGGGGAGGGGAGGGGAAGGGAGGAGAGGAGAGAGAGAAGAATGAATCACTTCCCAGACCAGAACTATACTTGATTAAAATCATACCATCAGAAAGGAATAAAGGGTGAACGAGGGAAGGTTGCTGGGTGACAGAAGCAGAGAGAAGGGAGGACCTGTTGGTGCTGTGTGTTCATGCACTCTCCAGGGAAAAGTGTCTTTCTTGATAAGATAGCATGGTTATTTGATTGAGCTATTGAGAAGCAGGGCACGTGATATTATATGATCCTAAGATCCAAAAGCTATTAAACATCAAATTATATAACAAAAGCCTGGGCCGTATTAAATTTCCTGAATTTAGTATGGTGGGCCTCCTGACAACTAAACAGCTGGCCTCTCCTAGGGACAGCCTGACCTCAACTTGTTGATGCCAGTGAAAACTTTATCATGTAAATTATCTGAAGTTAATTCCCACAATACTTGGAAAGTACGATATGCTTGTCATCATTTTGTAAATGTGGAAACTGCAGATAAAAATGGACTTGCCGAGGATCATACAGAAATGAAATGGTGAATCTGGTATTTGAACCCAGATCTCTCTCTCTCTCTCTCTCTCTCCATCCCTCCCTCTCTCTCTCTCCAAAAGCCATGTTCCCTAGTGCATACTTGCTGCCAGGCACATGCTAGCCACTCATCTCTAATCCTAAAACTAGCACCACAAGGTAGGGATTATTAAAAAGACAAACAAACAACACCCTGTGTTCTCTTCAGTCTGTCCTAGCTCTAAGACATTTATTTATCTGATTTGGGGGAGGTTAGCCATCGCAAAGCTGACACCACCATCTAAGTGTTCTCAAATTGTTTTGAGAACAAACACATGCAATCCACAAACAAGTGTGCTCAAGTGCAAAGGAATTATTTAATGTGACTTGAAGTTTATATGGAAAGCTCTTTGAATGGGAACTCTCTTGAGACAGGCTTTGAGAGAGGGTTTGTTTTAATGTGTCAAATATTAACCAGAAAAGGAGCTAGAGAAGCACACCTGAAGGGACAGGAGTAGGAAACAGCAAAACGATGTGTTCTTTAGGGTAAATATAACTATTCAAGATTATAAAGGGAAATGAAACTCAGTAGATCAGTTAATGGGAGGCTTTTTAAAATAGGGACCTAAGGAGTTAGTATCTGACTTTATAGGCAATTACCTTAAGGTTCAGCTCTGATTGCTGTCCCATACGTAAAATGGGTGTTTGATATTTTCTTTTCCTTTGCAAGTCAAAATAGCACTTTATCATGTTTCTCTCTATATTAATTCAAAACATTACCCAATAAAAATCAGTGTTTTATTGCTCATTTTGAGACTTTTTCATGGAAACTTTAGGTGCGGGTGTGAGGTTTTTTCCTCCACATATTAAAGACTATTGACTTCAGACCACACAAAGAATCAGATGGCTGCGACAAAGCTGAAAGTTCCATAGGTTCCCAGAAAAAAATGTTCATTTCAGTTAGTTTGAAGTAATATCACAAGATCATTTTAATTGGCTAGTTTTCTTTTCCCCCTATGGTTGTTTCGGATTCAGTCTCCAAGAAAGAATATGTAAATCTGTATGTGTTTTATTGAAACATAGGTGGAATTAAGGAAATGCCACTTTATGTATTTCTTCAGCTATATGTCCTTTGGCACATTACTTAATCTCTTTGAACCCCAGTTTCACCGTATGTAAACTGGAGTTTAGTTTTAGGATTAAAAATGATGCATATTAAGCTGCAAGGGTATACTTACCATAGGGTAGGTCGTGAGCAACATAGCAATTGTTAACCATTTATGGGCCGATTCTCAACTGGCTTGCGATATGTTAGAGAAGGTGAGGCTTTGCTAATAGAGATGGGTTCAAATATTGGATTCACCACTTAATTCTGTGTGATCCTAGATAACTTTATCTCAGATTTTCAGTTTCTAAATGAATAAAGTGCCCACTTTGGCCAGACGGATTAAAACTAGGCTCACATTAGAGTGCTTAACAATTTAATATTTTCCACATTATATCATGCTGACGTCACAGTATCTAATCTCAGTGAATGTACATCTGTGAGATAAATTTGTACGACTAATGGTACTTGCTTAAATAGATCAGACTTCAAGCCTTTAATTCCAGGTTTCCTTTTCTCTCACTTTTTGAGTGCACAAGAATTAGCACACATCTGGCATGAAAATTCCCACTAAAGAATCATAGGGTAAAAAAGCTAGTCAATTAAAATGACATTGTGATATTACCTCAACGTAATTGTGATAGAAAATTTGAACAGATAGGGTTACCCGCAAGCCACTATTTGCACTTTTATTAATCTACAAAAATTAACCACAACACATTGTAAACTTCTCAATGGTAGCAATTATGTCATCTATTTTCCTTTTGGAACGGAGGAACTATTCCTTATACTATATCTGTATAATCTGTGGCATGTAGTAGATTCTGAGTGTAGAGTTAGCGATAAATAAATGATAGTGAAAGAATGATTTGATAACATTAGTTTTAGGTCTGTCAAACCTGATTTTGAATCCTCAGATCTTAGATTTCCCGAACTAAACTTAGTTGTAAATGCAAACAAATGTAGATTTTAAAGGGAAGATTTGTGTCTTCGGGGTGAAACAAGCAAATGAAGCAACAAGACTTCTAACACAATTTACATACCATAATTATTTATTCATGTAGAGATGAAAGTACCTTCAAATGCCATGCATAGCTCTTTCCAACACTTCTATTTTCACTGTGTTTGAGCATAAAAGTCGATTTTGCAAACATAAGATTTTCCTTTGCCTGCACTAGAACTTCATTTCTTATTCATGTTTCAAAAAGAACAAAAACGCCAAACCTTCCTTTTTGAAAGCCATTTTTCAAGGAAATGACAAATTCAGTGTTTTTGTGAGTTTCTGCACTCAGTATGAAACTACGACATGCTTTCTTGAAATATAGCACATTTTCTGTGTGCTACATTGGACAAGAATCCAAATACGTATTATATTACACCTACTGAAATTTTACTTTGCTATTTCAGCTACATGACAGGGTTTACTTCTGTGATTTGTTTAATTAATACAGTGTTTATCAACAATCATTTCTTACACTGGACCAGTCCCGGTTTTTAATGAGTCTTTCTTGGGGATATTTTGGAATGTAATCATTACTGTCTCTTTTGATTTAAGATCTACAGGTGAGGAATTTTAGCCATAGCCTTATCACTTCTTAAGTCATGTAGGGGAGGAAAAAAATTTTCCCTCTGCCCTTCTAGGTTCTTGGCTGAAACCCACGTGTAATGAAAGACAGATAAAGAACAGGAGGTCGGGGAGGAAGCAGAAGTGTATTATTATTATTATTTTTTAATGGCAGCTTTTAATTTTTTTTCCATACCTCCGGAAGTGGAAGCATGGAGTCTTAACCACTGGTCTGCCAGGGAAGTCCTTTTTATTTTTATTTATTGATTTATTTTATTTTATGTATATTTTACCACAGTATTTTTTTTTTTGGTTTTCCAGAACACTTTTTTTAAATTTAATTTTATTTATTTTTTAAACAGCAGGTTCTTATTAGTCATCTGTTTTATACCCATCAGTGTATATATGTCAATCCCAAACTCCCAGTTCATCCCACCCCCACCCCCACCTGCCACTGCTTTCCCTCCTTGGTGTCCATATGTTTGTTCTCTACATCTGTGTCTCAATTTCTGCCTTGCAAACCTGTTCATCTGTACCATTTTTTTGGTTCCACATATATGCGTTAATATACTATATTTGTTTTTCTCTTTCTGACTTACTTCATTCTGTATAACAGTCTCTAGATTCATCCACGTCTCTACAAATGACCCAATTTTGTTCCTTTATATGGCTGAGTAATATTCCATTGTGTATATGTACCACTTCTTCTTTATCCATTCATCTGTCAATTGGCATTTACGTTGCTTCCATGACCTGGCTATTGTAAATAGTGCTTCAATGAACATTGGGGTGCATGTGCCTTTTTGAATTACAGTTTTCTCTGGGTATATGCCCAGTAGTGGGATTGCTGGGTCATATGGTAATTCTATTTTTAGTTTTTTAAGGAACCTCCATACATAAAGTTTCCCTTAGTTTTTAAGGAAACTCCATTATGGAGCTTTTTAAGTTCTCCATAGTGGCTGTATCAATTTACATTCCCACCAACAATGCAAGAGGGTTCCCTTTTCTCCACACCCTCTCCAGCATTTGTTGTTTGTAGATTTTCTGATGATGCCCATTCTAACTGGTGTGAGGTGATGCCTCATTGTAGTTTTGATTTGCATTTCTCTAATAATTAGTGATGTTGAGCAGCTTTTCATGTGCTTCTTGGCCATCTGTATGTCTTCTTTGCAGAAATGTCTATTTAGGTCTTCTGCCCATTTTTGGATTGGGTTGTTTGTTTTTTTAGTATCAAGCTGCATGAGCTGTTTATATATTTTAGAGATAATCCTTTGTCCGTTGATTCGTTTGCAAATATCTTCTCCCATTCTGAGGGTTGTCTTTTTGTTTTGTTTGTAGTTTCCTTTGCTTTGCAAAAGCTTTTAAGTTTCATTAGGTCCCATTTGTTTATTTTTGTTTTTATTTCCATTACTCTAGGAGGTGGATCAAAAAAGATCTTGCTGTGATTTATGTCAGAGTTTTCTTCCTATGTTTTCCTCTAAGAGTTTTATAGTGTCCGGTCTTACATTTAGGTCTCTAATCCATTTTGAGTTTATTTTTGTGTATGGTGTTAGGGAGTGTACTAATTTCATTCTTTTACATGTAGTTGTCCAGTTTTCACAGCACCACTTATTGAAGAGCCTGTCTTTTCTCCATTGTATATCTTTGCCTCCTTTGTCATAGATGAGTTGACCATATGTGCGTGGGTTTATCTCTGGGCTTTCTATCCTGTTCCATTGATCTATATTTCTGTTTTTGTGCCAGTACCATATTGTCTTAATTACTATAGCTTTGTAGTATAGCCTGAAGTCAGGGAGTCTGACTCCTCCAGCTACATTTTTTCCCCTCAAGACTGCTTTGGCTATTCAAATCTTTGTGTCCCCATACAAATTTTAAGATGTTTTGTTCTAGTTCTTTAAAAAATGCCATTGGTAATATCATAGGGATTGCATTGAATCTGTAGATTGCTTTGGGTAGTAGAGTCATTTTCACAATATTGATTCTTCCAATCCAAGAACATGGTATACCTCTCCATCTGTTGGTATCATCTTTAATTTCTTTCAACAGTGTTTTATAGTTTTCTGCATAGAGGTCTTTTATCTTATAGTTTTCTGCATACAGGTCTTTTTGTCTTTTCTGCATACAGGTCTTTTGTCTTTTGTTTATTCCTAGGTATACTATTCTTTTTGTTGCAATGGTAAATGGGAGTGTTTCCTTAATTTCTCTTTCAGATTTTTCATCATTAGTGTATAGGAATGCAAGAGATTTCTGTGCATTAATTTTATATCCTGAAACTTTACCAAATTCATTGATTAGCTCTAGTAGTTTTCTGGTGGCATCTTTAGGATTCTCTATGTATAGTATCATGTCATCTGCAAACAGTGACAGTTTTACTTCTTCTTTTCCAACTTGTATTCCTTCTATCTCTTTTTCCTCTCCAATTGCCGTGGCTAGAATTTCCAAAACTATGTTGAATAATAGTGGTGACAGTGGATATCCTTGTATTGTTCCTGATCTTAGAGGAAATGCTTTCAGTTTTTCACCATTGAGAATGATGTTTCCTGTGGGTTTGTCATATATGGCCATTATTATGTTGAGGTAGTTTCCCTCTATGCCCACTTTCTGGGGAGTTTTTATCATAAATGGATGGTGAATTTTGTCAAATGCTTTTTCTGCATCTATTGAGATGCTCATATGGTTTTTATTTTTCAATTTGTTAATACGGTGTATCACATTGATTGATTTGCGTATATTGAAGAACCCTTGCGTCCCTGAGATAAACCCCACTTGATCATGGTGTATGATCCTTTTAATGTGTGGTTGGATTCTGTTTGCTAGTGTTTTGTTGTGGATTTTTGCATCTATATTCATCAGTGATATTGGTCTGTAATTTTCTTTTTTTGCAGTATCTTTGTCTGGTTTTGGTATCAGGGTGATGGTGGCCTCATAGAATGAGTTTGGGAGTGTTCCTTCCTCTGCAATTTTTTGGAAGAGTTTGAGAAGGATGGGTGTTAGCTCTTCTCTAAATGTTTGATAGAATTCACCTGGGAAGCCATCTGGTCCTGCACTTTTGTTTGTTGGAAGATTTTTAATCACACTTTCAATTTCATTACTTGTGATTGGTCTGTTCATATTCTCTATTTCTTCCTGGTTCAATCTTGGAAGGTTATACCTTTCTAAGAATTTGTCCATTTCTTCCAGGTTGTCCATTTTATTGGCATAGTGTTACTTGTAGTAGTCTCTTAGGATGCTTTGTATTTCTGCGGAGTCTGTTGTAACTTCTCCTTTTTCATTTCTAATTTTATTGATTTGAATCCTCTCCCTCTTTTTCTTGATGCGTCTGGCTAATGGTTTATCAATACTGTTTATCTGCTCAAAGAACCAGCTTTTAGTTTTATTGATCTTTGCTATTGTTTTCCTTGTTTCTATTTCATTTATTTCTGCTCTGATCTTTATGATTCTTTTCCTTCTGCTAACTTTGGGTTTTGTTTGTTCCTCTCTCTCTATTTCCTTTAGATGTAAGGTTAGATTGTTTATTTGAGATTTTTCTTGTTTCTTGAGCTAGGCTTGTATAGCTATAAACTTCCCTCTTAGAACTGCTTTTGCTGCAACCCATAGGTATTGTATTGTCGTGTTTTCATTATCATTCGTCTCTAGGTATTTTCTGATTTCCTCTTTGATTTCTTCAGTAATCTCTTGGTTATTTAGTAACGTATTGTTTAGCCTGCATATGTTTGTGTTTTTTACATTTTTTTCCCTGTAATTGATTTCTAATCTCATAGCGTTGTGGTCATAAAAGATGCTTGATATGATTTCAATTTTCTTAAATTTACTGAGGCTTGATTTGTGACCCAAGATGTGATCTATCCTGGAGAATGTTCCATGCACATTTGAGAAGAAAGTGTAATCTGCTGTTTTTGGATGGAATGTCCTATAATATCAATTAAATCTATCTGGTTTATTGTGTCATTTAAAGCTTGTGTTTCCTTATTAATTTTCTGTTTGGATGATCTGTCCATTGTTGTGAGGTGTTAAAGTCCCCCACTATTATTTTGTTACTGTTGATTTCCTCTTTTATAGCAGTTGCCTTATGTATTGAGGTGCTCCTATTTTGGGTGCATATATATTTATAATTGTTATATCTTCTTCTTGGATTGATCCCTTGATCATTATGTAGTGTCCTTCTTTGTCTCTTGTAACATTCTTTATTCTAAAGTCTATTTTATCTGATATGAGTATTGCTACTCCAGCTTTCTTTTGATTTCCATTTGCATGGAATATCTTTTTCCATCCCCTCACTTTCAGTCTGAATGTGTCCTTAGGTCTGAAGTGGGTCTGTTGTAGACAGCATATAGATGGATCTTGTTTTTGTATCCATTCAGCAAGCCTGTGTCTTTTGGTTGGAGCATTTAATCCATTCACGTTTAAGGTAATTATTGATATGTATGTTCCTATTACCATTTTCTTAATTGTTTTGTGGGGTTTTTATGTGCGTCTTTTTCTTCTCTTGTGTTTCCCACTTAGAGAAGTTCCTTTAGCATTTGCTGTAGAACTGGTTTGGTGGTGCTGAATTCTCTTAGCTTTTTCTTGTGTGTAAAGCTTTTGATTTCTCCATCAAATCTGAATGAGGTCCTTGCTGGATAGAGTAATCGTGGTTGTAGGTTCTTCCCTTTCATCACTTTAAGTATATCATGCCACTCCCTTCTGGCTTGTAGAGTTTCTGCTGAGAAATCAGCTGTTATCCTTATGGGAGTTCCCTTGTATGTTATTTGTCATTTTTCCCTTGCTGCTTTCAATAATTTTTTGTCTTTAATTTTTGCCAATTTGATTACTATGTGTCTCAGTATGTTTCTCCTTGGGTTTATCCTGTGTGGGGCTCTCTGCACTTCCTGGAGTTGGCTGGCTATTTCCTTTCCCATGTTAGGGAAGCTTTTGACTATAATCTCTTCACATATTTTCTCGGGTCCTTTCTCTCTCTCTTCTCCTTCTGGGACCCCTATAATGCAAACGTTGTTGCATTTAATGTTGTCCCAGAGGTCTCTTAGGCTGTCTTCATTTCTTTTCATTCTTTTTTCTTTATTCTCTTCCACAGCAATGAATTCCACCATTCTGTCTTCCAGGTCACTTTTCTGTTCTTCTGCCTCAGTTATTCTGCTACTGATTCCTTCTAGTGTATTTTTCATTCAGTTATTGTGTTGTTCATCTCTGTTTGTTTGTTCTTTAATTCTTCTAGATCTTTGTTAAACATTTCTTGCATCTTCTCGATATTTGCCTCCATTCTTTTTCTGAGGTCCTGGATCATCTTCACTCTCATTATTCTGAATTCTTTTTCTGGAAGGTTTCCTATCTCCACTTCATTTAGTTGTTTTTCTGGGGTTTTATTGTGTTCCTTCATCTGGTACATAGGTCTGTCTTTTCATCTTGTCTATCTTTCTGTGAATGTGGTTTTTGTTCCACAGGCTGCAGGATTGTAGTTCTTCTTTCTTCTTCTGTCTTTACTTTTTAAGGGCAGAAGTTTAGTAATATGTATACCTCCTGTATACATGGGAGATGCCCAAGAAAACTGAATAACTCTCTGAAATTGCCCAGCCAGCACCTTAAATATCATTTCCAGCTAAAGACAAAAGAATGATGAGGCAGGTCTTGTAGGGGGGAAGGCCAGTTATGGGCAGTGACCAGGAAAATCACAATAAACAAGGGTGTGATGGTTATACAGATTTAACAAGGGTATGATGGTTACACAGATTTAAGTCCCTGCCTTCTCCACTGTTAAGTGTTTCTAGAGAATTGGTCCTCCTCTGCTTCCTGGTACAGAGAAGAGACACCCTTAAAATTGAGATTTCCCTTATAAATGTGTATTTCTCTTATAAAGGGATAGCTACTTGGTTTTCCGAGCTTTTTCTGTGTGTGCTGTTTCTTATAAATAACCTGCTCAAGATAAACCTTATGTCAAAGGCATATTTTGGGGTGGCAAATTCTAATCCCCTTCAGGTATCTGTTTTGAGCTCTGCTGTTATTGCATATATCACAAGGTTTGAATCATCTAGTTTCTCTCTGCCCAAGTTTTTTTTGTTTTGTTTTGGTTTTTTGGCCACACACATGGCTTGTGGGATCTTAGTTCCCAGACCAGGGATCGAACCCAGGCCCCCCGTGGTGAAAGTGGAGTCCTCACCAGTGGACTACCAGGAAATTCCCTTTGTAAGATTTTGTATGACTAAAGCCACTCCTGGCAATAATGTTTTTTAGACTCTTTTAACCAGAGTAAGTGAGACTTAAGTTTACATTTCAGATTCTCCAGTAATATTTTATATGAGGACTTTTTAATAAAAAATAAAATTTAAATTTAATAAAAATTTAAAATTTAATTTAAATAAATTTAATAAAAAATAAAATTTAAATTTAATAAAAATTTAAAATTTAATAAAAAATCAAGTTGTAAATGACTCTTAGTAGGTGAATAGTTAATTAAGTTGTACAATTATTTCATAAAACATCATTTTAAAATAATGTTTATTGCCATAGAGGAATGTTTATAACTCCTAAACATTAAAAGCATCGTACTAAAATGTTAGTGAATCAAACACAGAGCATATTCCATGGCAAAAATAATTATTTGGCTGTTTTGGCTCCTTTCCTTCAATTAATGGAGTTTATTCCAGAAGAAAGTAATGTGTCTTCAATAGCACTTTGCAAGTGCGTTTTCTGGAATACAAGTTCTGTTAAAGATTAACTGGTATTCTACTGCAAAATGGTTCTTTGACGAATAAATTTGAGAACTAAGCCAAACAATATTAAACAGGATATTTTATTGCAGGATTCTCTAGAACTTTTAGTATATTGGTAGTCATTTTGGACCTTAAAGAGAGAAAAACAGTTTATAATTTGGTGAAATCCAATTATTTCACTTTTTTTCTTTCATAGTTAGTACTTTTTGTGTGCTAAGAAATCTTTACCTGCCTCAAGATTGCAAAGCATTTTATCCTATGCTTTCCTCTGGAAGGTTTATACTTTTAACTTTTACACTTCGGTCTATGAACCATTTGTGTTAATTTTTACAAATGATGTTTGTTAGGGAAATAAAAATTTTTTTTTCCACTAAAAAGCTCAGTTGTTCCTATATCACTGGTCGAAAAGATTATCTTTTCACTCTCTTACCTTGGCATAATTGTTAAGACGAATCGGCCATGCATGTGTAAACGTTTTCTGTACTCTTTATTCTGTTCCTTTGATTTGTCTACCTTTACGCCATTACCACACTGCTTTGGTCTTCATAAGTTTATAAGTGTTGATATCTGGTAGTATAGATCCTCCAACACTGTTCTTTTTCAAAAGTGTTTTGCCTCTTCTAGGTCCTCTGTATTTGCATATCAATGTTCGAATCTGCTCATCAAGTTGTATAAGAAAGCCTGCTGGGATTGCCTGGAATCTGGAGAATTGACACCTTAACAACGTTGTATCTTCCAGTTAATGAATATGGTATTTGTCCCAACATTTAGGTGAAGGGAGCCTAAGCGTCAAAGGCTTCTTTTCTCAGGAATTCTTTGTTTTAGAAGCTGTAGAGGGTGGTTGTCAATTTAGAGGTAGCAGAGTACAGGGGTGAGGACTCAAGCTAGACTGCCTGAGGTCAGAGCCTTGCCGTGGGGCCACTCAATTGCATGTGAATTGCAGGCAAGTTGGGAAATTTCTCTGGGTCTTAGTTTCTCCATCAGTAAAATGGAGATAATAGTTGTTCATATATCATAGCATTGTTGTGAGGATTTAGTGAGCTAATATTTGTCTTAGTGGGCACCTGGGCACACCCTGTAGGAACTACAGAAGTAGTAGCTAGTATTGCTGCACCTCTGAGAAAGCAGTAACTTAAGAAGCCCTTGAAAACTCAAGTAATCTGTGAGGAAGAGTATTCCTCTATTGTTAGGACCACCAAAAAGACAGAGGGGAGGAGCAACACTGAGGTAAGGCTTTAACCAAAATGGCAAATTCAGAGGTCCCGGGCTATGTTTTGCAAAGACCAGAAGATCAGCTTGTTCTTGGCCTGTGATTTGTTCCTTAGGAGAACTATAGATAAGGTCACAGTCATGGACTTTGAACACTAAGTCAGATGAGCTAACTTTCAACTACTTCCACATAGTTTCCAAAGAAAACATTTATTTTAAAGACAACTAGCCAATTGGCTAACATTGTCTTTGGAATGAAAAATCAGATATTAAAAATTTATTCAACTATGATTTTATTGTTAATTTTTTTAATTCAAAGAAAAATGATTATGGTCACTTCTGTGAGGTTTAGTTAATTTTTACTTCTTTCCACATGGTAATTTTATTAGTTACCCTTAGGCAGTTTCAAATTATTTCATCAATCTTGGTCTTTGTTTTTAATTTATACAGTGGAATTTACTTGTTCATTGGTGTGAGCAATTTTCAATATCTTGTCAAACAGCCTGTGGCAACTGAAAATACAAGTGGCATACATTAGATTTCTCTGTTTGAGGCAGTGCAACAATAACATTATGCTGAATACCCAACCTCAATAAATTGCAGGCATTTATATAACTAATTCAAAAATACTTTTTTGGGGGGTAATTGCGAAAACAAATTTGACTTACATACTTGGGAGGCAAGTAGTTGAGCAAAGTCTCTCTTATGGCCATCAGCAGTTTCAATTTCACTTTCTTGTCATTTATGTTATTTTATCTCCCCAATCTGACTAAATGCTTTATATATCATTCAGCCCATCTTGTTCTAGAACTTACATATATTAGAAGCTTGATCAATATCTGTAAACCAATTTTATTCTTCTTATGTCTTCAGATTGTACTTTAAAGCTCGGCTCTATGAAGAAAATTCCCATCAGTTTCATAGCCTTGTGAAAACTTCTCCAATAGCTCAGAAAATTCATGGTGGCCACGTGTTAAAAGTGTGCCGTCAGACACTGATGTCCCTCAGCCCCAGGGACAGCTGGAGCCCCCAGGCTAGTGAGCCCCATCTAAGAACAGCTTTTTCTAGTGCTCTTAGGCAGCCCAAGTGCAGCAGGATCTGGGAGGTAATGATGTGACCTCTGGCGGCAGTGATATTTGCCTCTGCTAGTTGGTGCTAAGTGAGGCCGATGACGGGTGGGCCTTACTATCTGGACAACTCCTTCAGCCACCAGCTGCAGAATACGCAGCATCTGTAATGGGGCTGAAGGAGGTATGGGAGCTCATCTTGCGGGAGCCAAGAAGGACTGGACCAGTTCAAGTGGACGTGCAGACACAGATCCACTTCTCCATCATTAATTTCGATATTCACATATACACATAGTTTACCTTTGGGGCTGCTACATCTGATGCAACAGAATCCAATCCAGCTGCAAGCCCAATCTCACTCAGGATGCATCCTCATTCTGCAAATCAGAGCTTCAGTGTATTGCTATGAAAAAGTCTGATTGGATTTGAAATTATTGGCATTATCACAAGAAAATTCAACATTACATTGTCTTGCACAGAAAGGAATGATTGCTTCATTTCTTTAAATATAATTTCCAACTATGGTAAATATTTGAATGGCTGTAAAAAAGTTTTTACATTTTCATCTCACTTATTTTATTGATCGTGATCTAGAGCTCATCTTTTTCATAAAAATGCAAAATGGTTTTATGTGGAACTTTATGCACATTTAATATTTAAATCTCTTCAAATATTTTTAAATTTTATTATAACATGTATGTAATACAAAGAAAAGTTAGTTAAATGTTTTACCAAGCTCCAGGGAGCCTTATTATTTCCGTGCCATGACTGAAAAATTTGGGCAAGCAGCCTTCCGTTAGGGAATTTCAGTGATTCACACGTGTGCAAGGTTCTCCAAAGTGCTTCCAAAAACTGAAACCATTTCTGCAGGCTCTGAGGCACAAGGATCACTTAAGAACTCAGTTCCTTCTTTTAACTGTAAAATCCTACAATAACAACATTTCACGTGGTCCCATTGTAATGTTTTACACTGGACGACGTAAGTGTAAAACATTACAATGTTTTACATTGTAATGGGAAAGTGGTCCACAGATAGGCACATTCGTTCCTGTTCATTCACCCTCCGTGCCAACTACCTTGGACAAAGTAGTCGCCCAGGTGCCTTCCTCCCACGTTTTCTCTAGCAGGACTTCAGGGCATTCCTTCTTCTAGGCCGTGGAGAGTGTCAAGGTCTGGAGTAGCCGCCCATTCCGTCCGATCCAACGCATTTTTCCCTTTCCTTTGGCCAACTTGGTCACGCGCCGCTCCCAGGTCTCAGTCTCAGCCCGGGCAGCCTGGCGTGCCATGCCCGGCGCCCGTGGATGCGGCAGGTGGACTCCGGGCCACCTCCTCGCGCCTTCCCTGCAGGTGCCGCAGGAGGGATAGGCCAAGTCCCGGTCCAGCGTCCCTGCGAGGCGGGGCCGGCGCTCCTAGACCTCCTCCCTCTGGCCCTGCAGGTTCTGAGATCCCCGGCTTGGCAGCGGCGGCCACCTCCCTGGGGGCGGGGAGCCAGGCCACCTGGGGCAGTCGGCCAAGGGCTGCCGCCACCCTCCCCTCCCTCAGCCTCCGCTGGGGGTGTTTATATTCGCCTTTCCTCTTTTCTCTTTCACTTTTCTTTTCGTTGGGAGTTGGGACTCCCTGGGTTTCAGGCGTCCAGGGGAACCCCAGCTGATTCATTCTCGGCCGCAGAGGCCCGACGCCCGGGAAGGGAGCCGGACGACCGCGCCCGCCCCGCCTCGCTGCCCGCCGCCCGCAACTCTGTAGCCCGGACTCGATGGAGGTACAGAGCTTGGCTTCTCCGCTTTGGGAGGGGAGGTGCTGGTGGCTGAAAGGGCGAGGGAACTCTCCCCGAAAGCCTTCGCCTCGGACTCCTCCCAGCTCTGGCCGGACGCACGCGTCTCCCCACAACGGGCTACCGGCCGGGCCGCCCCGCCCTCTTTTGGGGAACGCTTGACCGCGACTTCGGTTTTCGGTGGCGCTCCGCGCGGAGGTATTTCCCCTTCTGACCCTTTATTGCCGTCGCGGGTTCTCCTCGCTATCCTCCGCTTCCAGCCGAGCACAGATTGCTCGTCCACTAGCGGGTCCCCGCTCGGCTCCGCCGTCGGCTCCACCGACTCCGCACCGGCAGGCGGAGGGCGAGGGACGCGCGCCTGGCCAGGCCAGCCCAGCTGCGGGGTTCGGAGAAAGCGAGGTCCGGCGGCACAGAGCGCTGAGTTCTGCACCTCATCGAGCTCAGAAAGTTCAAGAAAGGTACCGCAGCTCCCGCTTCTTCCCTGCCCCCTCCCAAACTCCCCGCCGGCTGGTGCCAACTTGAGTGTGAGCCCAGCACGTCTGACTCTATCTTAGTCAGTCAAATTACCCTCCTCTTCTTTGATCAGGACACTTAACCTTCCTTGGGAGAGGAATCTGCAAGAATGGTTACCGTTTGACAATCAGGCCTCCGTTTATATTATTTCCAGAAAATCAGTGCTAGAAACTAGGAAGAAATGCAGGAGACTTGTACTGCCGTGAAATCCTTATTCAAAGTAGCTTTAAATGAAAATCCAGTTAATTTTGTCAGGTGTTATTGAGACTCTTGCAAGTGTATACAATGTGTTTGAATTTAGCTTATAATATATTGAATTTAACTTGAATTTCTATGCATTTAAAACTTTGTTATTTTCGAAGTATATGTAAGGCAAGATTAATTCTTCAGTGTTGCTTACAACAGATTCTTAAACAGGGTGAGTCAGAAGTTTAGAAACTGGAAGTGAAATGGTTGTCACTAGCTATCTCCATTATGTTTTTAAAAGCTACAGTCTAATGTTATGACACTGGTAATGGTATCTCCTTGTAACTGATAAGCATTCTTATCTTGTCAGTGGGCTTCTAGAGGCTTCTTTGACTTGATTGAATAAACAGATCAGATCTAGGTGGTTACAGCATCCTGCTGTGCAGAGGTGGACTGTTCTATGGAAAGCATCAGGGTACAATATACATTAAACTCCTGTCATTTTTATTAAAAAGCAGTGTGGTGGGCATGATAGACAGAGGGAGGAGATACAAAGGGAAGAACACAAGGATATAGAAAGGAAAGGACTGAAGACAAAGCAATAGCCATTTTAGATTTAAAAAGTGATGAAAAAATTTAAAGTTTTACTTAATAAAGTTAAGAAGTTTACAAAGTTCTGAAGGTTTGTTCTGGTTGTGTTTTAATGGCACACCCTTGTATTTCTTCCTCTGTTTTCTCCTGTCAAAGTTTTGGTCAGACTCAGAACAGCCTTTCCAGCAGTATCGTCTGCTCTATGACAGAGTGACAGAGGGGTTAGGTTGGCCGCTGGACTGCTGGTAGGCAGTGTTCCCATACTTTTGGGTTCACTGTTCTCTGCTAATTTGGAGTGGGAACTCCAGAACCTGATTTGAAGCTACAATTTCTGGAATTAGGATTTTCCTACAGGTTACCAGTGGGTTTAAGAAAAACAATTTGATGCTTTCTGTTTAAATCCATGAAATTAATATGTAAATGTCAACAGCCGTATCACAGGACATAATGTTTGTCAGTGCAATACATGTTTATAAACTTCTTTGAAGGATGGGAGAAAGCAGTGGTCTAAAGTTTATTGAAATAGAGTTTGATAATTGAAGAATTTTAAATCCTAGAAGGTTCTCCATCTCAGGTTTGCTGGCTCTGGGTGGATTTCAGGAAGGCGGTGAATGAAGCTCTGAAATGTTGTGTAAAGGGGATTTTTTCTGAGGAAAATAGCCATAACTCTAAGGAGTTTTTTAAATGAGTCTCAAAGCCTAACAGTTTTTAAAGCATTTTAAAACTTAGAAAACTGCCCTTTCTTCCTATCTTGCTTAGAGTTTACTGTTTAGCTGTATTCATTATGTAACTATTCTTTTGAAGGTTAGTTAATGACAATACAGAGAGTACTGTTTTAGGTCCACAGCTTGACTATGGGAAATAATATGAATCATAGCTAACACTTGTTGAATTCTTATTATGTACTGGATGTTGTTCCAAGTATGTGTTTATTTTTAAAAAAATATCATAATAAACTTATGTGATGTAGGGACTGTATTTTATAACTGAAGAAATTGGAGCATAGAGTAGTAATTAAATAACTTTCCCAAAGTCACAGAGTGAGAAAGTGGTAGAGCCGGGGTTTGAACCCAGACAGATTTAAGAGCACCGATATTTATGAAGGGTGATATTATTTCCATAGAAATAGTTCCCACAGTTTGACAGTGACGATCAACCACTATTTCATTTTAATGCGGAGTGATATAATGATGGAACATTCATTTAAAATTAATGCTTATATGGTACTTGTATAATTGACCTTATTAATTATATATTTAAAGATTATCTTTATGAGCAAATGATATTCACATGAGTGTCTATATGTGTTTGGTTCCTTGGAGAAAAATTTTTTTATGGTTCCTGAATGAAAACATTTGTCCAGTGTACATAGTTTTTGCTGGTAGAGCTTGGCAAATAGGCAAATGTGGATTGATCGATATGTCTGTATCTATCTATCTATCTATCTTTCTATCTATCTTTCTATCTACCTATGTATCCATCCATCCAAGTAAAAGGCTGGGATTCAGGGAGTGATCAGAAGACTCACATATCACAGTGGAAGTGGCGTAGTCAACTATTTGGGAAGTCCCCTTTTCAGAAGATTTTATGGTCTGAGGGTTGGCAAGAAGCCAACTCCTGTCTTTAACGCAGTATTAGCGCTTTGATTTATTTACCCAGCGATTACAGATTACTTCATGAGACTGTTGAGGCCGAGCATTGCTTATGTGTTGTTGGCTGCTATCCTATTTTATGGATTGGATGGAAAAATTCCATAGGAAAGTTGAGAGAACATTTGTGGGTTTTGCTCATAGTGTTTACTCCCATTTAATGGTAATGTTACTAACTATAATCAATTTCATATATATTTATGATTATTTATTAACTTGCTACATGTCAGGGAATGTTACACTTTTTTTAAAAAAAAGTTATTCATCAGCCACTATGGAGAACAGTATGGAGGTTCCTTAAAAAACTACAAATAGAACTACCCTATGACCCAGCAATCCCACTACTGGGCATATACCCTGAGAAAACCGAAATTCAAAAAGAGTCATGTACCAAAATGTTCATCGCAGCTCTATTTACAATAGAGAGATGGAAACAACCTAAGTGTCCATCATCGGATGAATGGATAAAGACGATGTGGCACATATATACAATGGAATATTACTCAGCCATAAAAAGAAACGAAATTGAGCTATTTGTAATGAGGTGGATAGACCTAGAGTCTGTCATACACAGTGAAGTAAGTCAGAAAGAAAAAGACAAATACAGTATGCTAACACATATATATGGAATTTAAGAAAAAAAAATGTGTCATGAAGAACCTAGGGGTAAGGCAGGAATAAAGACGCAGACCTCCTAGAGAACAGACTTGAGGTTATGGGGAGGGGGAAGGGCGAGCTGTGACGGGGCGAGAGAGAGTCATGGACATATACACACTAACAAACGTAGTAAGGTAGATAGCTAGTGGGAAGCAGCCGCATGGCACAGGGATATTGGCTCGGTGCTTTGTGACAGCCTGGAGGGGTGGGATAGGGAGGGTGGGAGGGAGGGAGACACAAGAGGGAAGAGATATGGGAACATATGTATATGTATAACTGATTCACTTTGTTATAAAGCAGAAACTAACACACCATTGTAAAGTAATTATACCCCAATAAAGATGTTAAAAAAAAAAAAAAAAAAGTTATTCAGTGCCGGAATCAGAAATAGGATATAAGAGGCTCTTTGATCTCTGTTCATTTCAACGATAGTATTTGTACACAATTTCTATCTGGAGGCAGAGTATGTATACACACATATCTTCCAGTGTTTTATCCCGCTGCAAATCTAGTGGTGCCTGGCAGATCATTTTTAGAAGCAGAGGACTATATATAGACCACATGAGAAGGAGTAAAAAAAAGTCAATGCCTATAGTAGGTTATCATATTCTAAGTTGTTTCTTTTCCAGATGCTGAAGGAGAGTGACAGAAAGTATTTTGTCAAGTAAAGGAATTGAAACCGAAAATGATCCCAGAAGAGGAAAATATTAGGGCTGTAAGGTTGGGGGTGGGGAGACTCTAAGGTCATGACACACGAGCCCAGTGACATAGTCGGTGATCTCTGTATCACTGAAGTCTCCTTACTGGGCCTCCTGCTTACATGCCTTTGGATAAAAATCTGGGACAGGAACTATGTTGACCCTTGAACAACAGGAGTTTGAACTGCGAGGTCCACTTATACAAGGCTTTTTTTTTTACCGTAAATGCTGTGGTGTTACAGGATCCGTGGTTGGTTGAATCTGTGATGCAGAACCACGGATACGGAAGGACTGCGGTACCCAGGGCCTGCTGAAAATTACAGCGGATTTTCCACTGAGCGCAGTGTTGGCGCCCCTGACCCTGCTGTTATTCAAGGGTTAGCTGTACCCTTGGCAAACTGTTAGCCCTGACTGCCAACATTTTCAAATAATATTTTTTAATTGAACGTCTTAGTTAGATATTTTACAATATATTTTCCCAACTTTTTTGCTCTCCTTACTTCTCAGCACCAAAAATAAGCATATACAGTGAGATTTCATTTTCTAAAGTAAATAACTATATTGTTAAAATTATTCATTATATTATTTTAAATATTATTAGTACACAATTAACCAAAATATCCCATTCACTTTTCTTTATCTTTTTTTTTTTGGCTGCGTTGGGTCTTCGTTGCTGCGTGCGGGCTTTCTGTAGTTGCAGCGAGCAGGGGCTACTCTTCATTGTGGTGCAAGGGCTTCTCATTGCGGTGGCTTCTCTTGTTGCGGAGCACGGGCTCTAGGTGCGTGGGCTTCAGTAGGTGTGGCACACGGGCTCAGTAGTTGTGGCGCACGGGCTTAGTTGCTCCGTGGCATGTGGGATCTTCCTGGACCAGGGATCGAACCCGTGTCTCCTGCATTGGAAGGCGGATTCTTAACCATTGTGCCACCACGGAAGCACCCCGCATTCACTTTTGATAAGTACTTATTAGCATAAAACTAAACTACATTGGAAATGATATCAGCGTAGAGGTGGGTAGTGTGGATATCACTGCTTTGACTAAAGAAGGTATCTCTAATATCAGTTTTTCCACTTGACCCTGTATTTGGCACCTTGGACAGGCAAGGCGCATGGTAGGATTCTGGATGGGGGAGAGGTCCACCTTTCTTTCGTAAAATGGGAGAAGCATCATTATGAAAGAGGAAGGGGGGGGGGGAAGAGAACTTGCTAGAAATCTGCTTTGCCTCAGGCACATTTCAGGCATATCACTTACACAAAGGGGCACCCAAGGAAGTAGTGGGTCTGGAAATTCATTTCTTTAGAGCTCCCTGTGGTCATACAGACCTTGGAAAGTCATGGGGGTTCCCCAGGAGTGCCCGTCCCTCACTTCGAAGAGCTCTGATCTAGTTCAGCCTCATCCCCATCCCCTGCCTGTGGTTTCTGGACTGCCATGGTTCACTGTGCTTAAAAGAAAGTATGTGTGTTCACGCCTGGGGTGGCGGGGGGGCAGTAAAGAAGGGAGTGTGGCTGCGATAGATGCTTCCCACTGAAAGGAGTGAGGAGTAAGTTCCAGTCGGTCTTGGACAGCCTTTGCCCCCTCATCTCCAGTCATACCTGCTCTGCGCTCTAGACACACTTGCTGTATTCCTTGTCACTCCTTGTCAGCCTTCGAATGTCCTACTCACAAAGCCCACCGTCTCTAACTTTTGCTGCCCAGGCAGAATTATTCTCTCCCTGATACGAATTTATTTGGTGCTGTCTACATTCCCTTATAATAGCTTTTCTCTCTGTAAATTCATCTTCTTATGCGCCTGTCTCTACACTTACGTTTTGAATAAAGACAGGACAGTGTGTCCCGTGTCCCCAGCCAGGGGCTGGACACATAGTTGACTTATATTGACCTCAGTGATCACTGGACAATTTGACAGCTAAGCAGAGGCATGCAAAAGCAGGTAGGAAACCTAAGTAACACAGCAAAACACATCGCTGGAACGTTATAATAAAAACACTATCTTAGGAAAATAAGTCTGGGCTAGGATTTATTGAAGAAAAGAACAAATTGGAGCTGAGGAAACCAGCCAGAAATCTATTGCACTCATTCAGGGATGTAGTCTCATTCCTATTATCTGCTCAAGGACACAGTTCTAGTAATTTTTCTTTTTTTTTTAATTCATCATCAATTTTCTTCTCTGTCTAACGAGTCTTTCCCATTACCATGCAGGCATGCTATAATTTCTCCCATTAGAAACAAAAAACAAAAAGTCTCTGTTGACCTCATGTTTCTCTCCAGCTACCACCTGGTTTTTCTGTCCCCATTTTATAGGACAACTTTCAAAGTCAACCCTATTCTGTCTCCAGGGTCTCTCTTCTCATCCTCTCTTGACCCAGCCAGGCTGTCATCCCCACTATTGTATGAAAAATGCACTTGTCAAAGGCACTAAGAACCCATGTTAAATCCAGTGATTAGTGCTGGGTTCTCTTCCTAGGTGCCCTGTCAGCAGAACTAGAAAGTTCTTCATTTGGCTTCCAGGCCATCCCCTCTCCTTATTGTCCTTTTTCCTCAGCAGCACCTATTGCAGTCTCTTCTGCCAGTTCCTTACTTTCTTAACCTCTAAATGTAGGCATCTGTGGGCTCAGTTCGTGACCTTTTCTCTGGCTGTGCTCAATCCCTTGGTGATCTCAATCTCATGGCTTTTGACACCTTCCCAAGTGGTGATTCATAAATGCATGTCTGGAGTCATGACTTTCCTCTGAACTCCAGACTCATACATAGAAGCCTCTTTACCATCTCTGATTGGATATCTAGTACTCACTGGATTCCTGACTTAACCCCCAAAACTGCTTCTCCCACTGTCTTCTTCATCTCACAAATCCATTCTTGTAGCTGCATAGATCATTCTTGTTTTCTCACACCCCACATTTAATCTGCTAAATCATTCAGCTGTGCCTCCAAGATAGATCCCACATCTGACCTGCTTACCATCTTCACTGCTGCCACATGGGCCCAGGCCACCGTTAATCATGTCTCATGGTATAGTGGCAAGAGGTGGTCTCTCTGTTGCTCTACTTGTCTCTCCCCCCACCCCCACCCCAAAAAGATTTCAGTTATCTGTTCTTACTTATCTGCATTAAACCAACAAACAAAACCACAAAACAAACAAACAAAAACCACTCCAGAATGCGGTGGCTTAAAAAACAAAAATTCGTTATTTGTCATGATGCTGCAGTCTGGGCTACATGCAGCTGGTCAGTTCCTCTAAGCCTGCTGGGGATGAAACACCCAAGAAGGTTTCTTCATTTGTGCATCTGGAACCTCAGCTGGGCTGGCTGTGAAGTTAAAGGCTCCTCCTTTGATTCTTCCTTTTCCGTAAGAAATAGCTCTTGCTATAGCAGTTGAGCAGGGTGCTTCCTGCTTATGGTGAGTTAGGGATCTAGAGACTTTTTTGTGTGTCCTTCTTTTTTGTTTAGCTGGTGGGGCTTTTTTTTGGTGGGGGGGAGGGTACCATTTTCTTATAAACCTTGGGGGCTTCCTGTAAACTTTATTGAGGTTCACTCCATTGGAAAAGACATACCCAGAAAACTCTTGAGACAGACTCCGGTTTACTTTGGCTGTGAGTCAGAATGCTGTAGGAAAAGCCTTCAAGGTCTTTAGAAACACCTTTGTCTCACTGATAGGGTCTATGAGGTGCCACTTTAAATCCATTCTAGATTTAATGAGGCGTCTTCCAGCCACATACTTGATTTGATCTTTAACCTGAGAGTCCATTGTACTAATAGGCCCTGGATTTGATCTTTACCCTAAGACTACTTCTTTCTTTGAGAATCTTGTGTTGTCTCGAGAGACAAGAATGACAGTAAGTTTAGTTTTCCAACCTAGCAAGTCCTGGGTTGAATGATTTCTTCTAAATTCAGCTTGAATGTTCCTCTTTCTCTTCCTGCAATTAATCCTAGGCTGCAAAAGGAAGCCAATGATCACATTCAGAAATTTTCTTAGCCAGGTCCACAAGTTTATTAGATACGTTTTCTTTCTTCCATATTATTGCAGGCAACTGTGCAACATGAGTTGCCCTCTCTCCAGCCTCTAATAATAATTCCATCACTGCCTTTCTCGCCTCACTAACAGTGAGTGTCCTTGCTATGTACTCCCCAGGTGTCTACCTATCACCTGATCTTATATCAATTTCAGTGTCAATTACTAATTGCTATGTAAATAACTAGCCCCCAAATTTAGTAGTGTAAAATCAAAGTGATTTTATTTGTTTAAAGTTCCAAGATTAGAAGTTTGGACAGGACCCAGTGGCAATGACTTGTCTCTATGCCAGAATGTCTGTGGTCTCAGCTGGTATGACTCCAAAGGACTGTCTGAGATTGTTTAAGAAATTGGGTCATATGTGGGGCCTCAGTCCTGGCTGTTGGCTGGGTTCCTTCATGCTTCTCCACTTGGCTTTTCCCCATGGCTAGATTGGGATTACTCACATGGTGGTCTCAGGGTTGTTAGACTCCTTACATAGTATCCAGCTTCTATAAAAGGGAAGCAGGAACTGCAGATGCTCTGAAGGCCTGGGCCTGGAATTCCCAGACTGTCACATTTGTCTCATTTTATTGCGAAAAGCAAGGCAGGAGGCCATCTCAGATTCAAGAGGAGAGGACATAGACTCAGCCTCTTGCTGGGTAGTATGTTATGCTTGTTCATGGAAAGAAGGCATTGATGAGTGGCCACCATCTTGAAGATTATCTGTCACACGTTGGGATCCTGCTAAAGCATTGATCCAGTTACGCCACTCCTCTATTCACAACCCTCTATTGCCATCTCATTGTACTTCAATAAAAGCCGAATTCCATTACAGTGGTCAGTAAGGCCCTCGGTGATTCGTACCTCTGCTGCCTCATCTGCTCTTCCTCCCTTAGCTCAGGGCTTCAGTCACACCGACAACCTTTCTATTCATCACCCATACTGCTCTGTTCTTGTCTCCGTGTCTTTGAACTTGCTGTTCCCCCTGCTCAGACTGTTTCCTCTCAGATGTGGCCCAGTCCCTTACTTCATGGGGGGCCTGGCTCAAATACCCTCTTTGCAGGGAGGCTTTCCCTGACTGGTGTACTTCGTGTTGCATTCCCACCAGCATTCTCTGCTTAAACTCTCCTCCAGACGCCCACAACTACTTGCCGTACTGCCAGGTTTACACTACCCTATCCAAAACTCTTAGGGTCGGATGTGTTTGGAATTGAGATTTTTTTCAGTTTTTGGACAGGTCATTTTTATAGACTGAGTTGTGTCTCTCCCTCTCCCCACCAAATCCGTATATTGAAGCTCAACCCCCAGTGTGACTGTATTTGGAGACGGGACTCTCAGGAGGTAACTCTGGTATACGAGGTCATAAGAGTGGAGCCCTAATCCAGAAGGACTGCTGTCTTTATTAGAAGAGGAAGAGACTCCAGGAGTTGACACGTACAGAGGAAAGGCCATGTGCAGACGTAGTGAGAAGGTGGCTGTCTGCAGACTAGGAAGAAAGTCGTTACTGACCCTTCCAGCACTTTGCTCTTGTACTTCCAGCCTCCAGAATGTGAGAAGATAAATTTCTGATGTGTGAGTCATCCACTCTCTGGTATTCTGTTACAGCAGCCCTAGCAGAGCAGACTAAGAGAGTGACATAATGCCTTTGCTATATACTGTGTGACAACTACGGTATATAGTAAGCTTCTCCAGGGACCTCCTCAAAAGTGAAATAAATACAGATTGTAAGTAGTCTTATGCCAGTTCATGTTTTGTTAACCAGTAAATTAAGCAAAACGTTCAGTTCTTAGAGCCCTTTTGAGTTAAGATTTTCAGATAAGGAGGAATGGACTTATATATGTTTTATTTAATGATTTGTTTGTTAATTCTCACCTGTCCCCATTTGCACATGAGCTACAGGAGAGCATGTAGTTTTATTTCATTCATTGCTATATCCCCATCATGTCAGTGCCTGGCAAATGATAGACTCTCAATAAATACTTGCTGAGTGGATGCTAAAGGGTAGAATATGTTAAAAGTAATGGGGAATAAAAGAAGGGCTATTTCAAAGAAGATCTAATTTGTTTATACATTTTATTTATTCGTTGAATTGATTTAAAATAATTTTGAGTGCCTAGTATGGGCCAGGCACTCCTCTAAGCCCTTGACGGGCCTTCATTCAGTGAGAGGTGCAGAGTACAGGGAGGACCCTGAATGGGAGTGAGGAGAAGTAGACATTGCAGGAACTGATATGGGTCCGAGCTAAAACAAGGGGGTGAGGCAGGGAAATGGATGCGCTTCACTGTGGAAAGCTCAAGATTGAGATAACAGTGGAACGTAAAGCCGAAAATGTCCTGCAAGTCATCAGAAGTACTGCACTGAAGATCGCGTGAGCTGTTAGTACAAGAGATTTTAGTTTATGAGTTAATAGTCAAGAATTATTGACTGAAGCCATTGACTGTCGGAATGTCTCCCCAGGAGGCAAAAGTATGTAAAGAAGGTTTGGGGTCATACGAAGACCAGAGTGTCTGTTACTGAGCTGCGCACTCTGGAAGAGGAAATGTTCAGGCAATGTCTTCAGGAAAGCGTTGGCCAGTTTCCAGGTCCTCTAAAGAGAACGTTAGGCTTTTCACACTTTCTAGCCTTTGCTTGCCTGTCCTACGCACTCTGTCTGCTCCTCTCATGATGGATTTTATATTCGCCATATGTCTCTTCTTACACCCACATCTTTTCTTTTCTTTTTTTAATTGAGGTATAACTGACATATAACGTCATGTGAGTTTCAGGTGTACAACATAATGATCCAACACTTGTGTATAGGACAAAATGATCACCACCATAAGCTTAGTTAACGTGTGTCACCATAGATAGTTATAATTTTTTTCTTACGCTGAGAACTTTTAAGATTTATTCTCTTAGCAACTTTCAGGTATGCACTGTAGTACTGTTACCCAGAGTCATCATGCTGTACATTACATCCCCATGACTTATTTGTATTATAACTACAAGTTTGTACCTTTTGACCCCCTGCATGCATTTTGCCCCCCACCTCTGGCAACCAACCACCCATGTGTTCTCTCTACGAGTCCCTTGCTCCATGAGGTTCTCTCGGCAAAACCTCAACTTTACCTCCTCTCTAGCCACCTGGAAATATTGATCACGCCTCTCCTCTGTTCTGCCCCCACTGATGGATACTTCTCTAAGTACCTGCAGTATTTTCTATATTGACTCGTGCTCACATTGCCCCTCTCCTCAAGTAAATGATGCAGGTGGTACAAAGGATGACAAGAATTGTGATGGAGTTGGAGGGGCTGAAGTTTGGGAAACGCTGTGTCCTTGTGTGCCAAGCACTTGCTTGGTACACAGTAGAGCTTTAATAATGTTATTTTTGTTGTCAGTAATCTATCACATATTGCTGAGGGGGTCAAGTAATATCAGGTTCTGAGAAAAGGAGTTTGACTGGAAATAAGTCACTAGTGATCACATAACGGTTGGAATGTCCCAGCATATGCTTTATTGTCAGTATCAGGAGGGGAAATAGAACTTCCTGAGAGTCTGATTTGGGCCAGGCTACAGATAGAATCCTTACACTCATTTTTAGATGATACAGATGAGCTTCTTAGATTAATATGAGGTTTTTAGAACTGAGAAAAGAAATAGGTTGTTTAATAGGTTTTTTTGGCCAGTTTTATTATTTGAAAGAATAATTGTATAAATTGCAAAGTAAATGCTTCAATTAAAGAAAGGAAGTAGAAGCAAGTCACACCCTATTTTCTAAATTCCTTCAAATAGAAATCCTTTCGTCTTCCTACTTCAACAGTATTTGCTAAGTATTTTGAAAAAAAAAAATTCGAAAGTACAAAAAAGATGAGAGGAATTTTGTAAAAATTGTAGTATTGTTAATATTTAATTTATTTGGTGTCTTTTTTCCTGAGAATCCAAGAGAACAAATATGCAGTCATAACAACATTGTCACTTTAAAATTTGCAGTAATTCCAAATGTCAAATTAAAAAAAAATCTATATTTCATATCTTTCGACTCTACGCCTAGAAAGCAAGATCCTTCTGATTGCTTCGTGCAGGACTCCTCAAACTTCAGACATGTGGTTTTCTGCTGGCTTATTAGATTTGATATTGAGGTATTTCTCTTCTGCACTTTGACCTCTAAGGCACATTCCTCAGCTTCTGCAGTTCACAAAGCATTGGCTTCTGGCGATGGTTTTGAATCAGGGAGGCTAACGACAGACCGGAAGCTCTCCCAGTCATTGGCAGATGTTTATGGTTTACTGAGCACGTTCCCTGTACATGGCTCTCTGCCAAGCGCTGTGAGGGGTAAAAACATGCACCAAACATGATTCCTTTTAGAGACTTATTATCTAGTGGAGCAGTGAATATCTGTGCACGAAGAACTGAGGTACCCAGTATACAACTGTCCATGCTCTAAAGAGACCATGCTTTCTTTCATCGCTAAACGTACGGACGTGCACGTCCCTCATTGGGACTATCTCATCCAATGTCTTTTCCTCACTCTTCCTCCTGACCCACTTACCTGATCCAGAGGTGTTACTTTGACATTGTTTTCTCTGGGAATATTTCCCCTAAGCCTCCAAGATTGGATTAGGTATCTCCCATTCTTAATTTCATTTAGTAAATATTTCAATACAGTTGGCCCACCGTATCCACGGGCTCTGCATCCTCGGGATCAACAGACTGCAGATTGAAAATATTCGGGGGGGGGGAAAAATTCCAGAAGGTTCCATAAAGTAAAACTTGAATTTGCTACTCACTGGCAACTATTTACATAACGTTTACATTGTGTTAGGTATTGTAAGTAAACTATAGATGGTTCAAAGTATATCGGAGGATGAGTGTAGGTCATATGCAAATACTGTATTATTTTATATAAGGGACTTGAGCATCTGCAGATGCTGGTATCCGTTAGGGTCCTTGAAGCTGGTGGATACAGAAAAAGGACTGTGGTTAGCATTTACTGTCAGCCACATGCCAAGCACTTTCACCTGTGTAACCCTCCCAAGCTCTGTGAGATGTTTTCCTCACCACTTTTTAGGTGACGAAACTGAAGCAGCAGGAGTTTACGTGCCTTAGCCAGGCTCCACCGTGAGGTGGAATTAGAGTTTGAACCCAGGTCTCTCTGCAGAGCCTGCACTCTTCACCTAGCGGGTGCTGCGTCACTGGAAAAACTAATAAGAGGCATAAAGATTAAAAGGGAGGAGATAAAAATTACCATTGTTTATAAATGAAAGCTGTGAATATTAACAAACTACGAAGACTAGTAAGCGAGTTCAGCAAGATGGCCAGGCAGGCAGAAGAGTAACAAAAAACGAAGAGCATTTTTCAACACTAAATAAAATGTTAGCTAACGTAACACAGTAGTAAAGTACTCAGAGCAGCAGGAAGACACCACAATCAAATGGAGTTCACTTAAAGCTTGTTTGGATGGCCCAATATTAGAAAATCTATCAATATGATCTTAAGGCATGCAGAAAAAGTTATTATCAAGCTCTTAAATAAGAGCTTGATAAGATTAGATGGGATCATCCAAATAAATGCATGAATAAATGAATGAATGAATGATTCCTACTAAAAAATCTCTGGTAAACATCATACTTAACATAGAACTTTTTCTTTTTCTTTTTAATTTTTATTGGAGTATAGTTTATTTACAGTGTTTTGTTAGTTCCTGCTGTACAGCAAAGTGAATCGGATATACATATACATATATCCAATTTTTTTAGATTCTGTTCCCATATAGGTCATTACAGAGTATTGAGAAGACTTCCCAGTGCTCTACAGTAGGTCATTATTAGTTATCTATTGTATATATAGTAGTGTGTATGTGTCGAACACATGTGCTTTTAATTCCAAACTTTCTCATCTCCTCTGGAACCATGCTCCATTAAGTATCACTTCATTTGCCGCTATCTAGAGTTCGTACATTTTCAATCACTCATTTAATTTCACAATCACTTCCAAACATGATTCACTTCTGACTGAGAAACGCAATCTATTTCTTTTTTTTTTTTTAGCATCTTTATTGAGGTATAATTACTTTACAATGTTGTGTTAGTTTCTGCTGTATAACAAAGTGAATCAGCTACAAGTATACATATATCCCCATATATCCTCCCTCTTGTGTCTCCCTCCCACCTTCCCTATCCCACTCCTCTAGGTGGTCACAAAGCACCGAGCTGATCTCCCTGTGTTATGTGGCTGCATCCCACTATCTATTTTACATTTGGTAGTGTATATATGTCAATGCCACTCTCTCACTTCGTCCCAGCTTACCCCTCCCCCTCCCCATGTCCTCAATTCCATTCTCTATGTCTGCGTATGTCTCTTTATTCCTGTCCTGCCCCTAGGTTCTTCAGACCTTTTTTTTTTTTTTTAAGATTTCATATATATGTGTTAGCATATGGTATTTGTTTTTCTCTTTGTGACTTACTTCACTCTGCATGACAGACTCTAGGTCCATACACCTCACTACAAATAACTCAATTTCATTTCTTTTTATGGCCGAGTAATATCCCATTTTATATATGTGCCACAGCTTCTTTATCCATTCATCTGTTGATGGACACTTAGGTTCCTTCCATGTCCTGGCTATTGTAAATAGTGCTGCAATGAACATTGTGGTACATGACTCTTTTTGAATTATGGTTTTCTCAGGGTATATGCCCAGTAGTGGGATTACTGGGTCATATGGTAGTTCTTTTTTTAGTTTTTTAAGGAAACTCCACTGTTCTCCATAGTGGCTGTATCAAGTTACATTGCCACCAACAGTGCAAGAGGGCTCCCTTTTCTCCACACCATCTCCAGCATTTATTGTTTGTAGATTTTCTGACGATGGCCATCCTGACTGGGGTGAAGTGATACCTCATTGTAGTTCTGATTTGCATTTCTCTAATAATTAGTGATGTTAAGCATCCTTTCATGTGTTTGTTGGCAATCTGTATATCTTCTTTGGAGAAATGTCTGTTTAGGTCTTCTGCCCATTTTTGGATTGGGTTGTTTGGTTTTTTTTTGATATTGAGCTGCATGAGCTGCTTGTATATTTTGGAGATTAATCTGTCAGTTGCTTCATTTGCAAATATTTTCTCCCATTCTGAGAGTTGTCTTTTCATCTTGTTTATGGTTTCCTTTGCTGTGCAAAAGCTTTTAAGTTTCATTAGGTCCCAATTGTTTATTTTTGTTTTTATTTCCATTTCTCTAGGAGGTGGGTCAAAAAGGATCTTGCTGTGATTTATGTCATAGTGTGTTCTGCCTATGTTTTCCTCTAAGAGTTTGATAGTGTCTGGCCTCACATTTAGGTCCTTAATCCATTTTGAGTTTATTTTTGTGTATGGTGTTAGGGAGTGTTCTAATTTCATTCTTTTACATGTACCTGTCCAGTTTTCCCAGCACCACTTATTGAAGAGGCTGTCTTTTCTCCATTGTATATTCTTGCCTCCTTTATCAAAGATAAGTTGACCATATGTGCTTGGGTTTATCTCTGGGCTTTCTATCCTGTTCCATTGATCTATATTTCTGTTTTTGTGCCAGTACCGTACTGTCTTCATTACTGTAGCTTTGTAGTATAGTCTGAAGTCAGGGAGCCTGATTCCTCCAGCTTCTTTTTCTTTCTCAAGATTGCTTTGGCTATTTGGGGTCCTTTGTGTTTCCATACAAATTATGCAATTTTTTGTTCTAGTTCTGTGAAAGATGCCAGTGGTAGTTTGATAGGGATTGCATTGAATCTGTAGATTGCTTTGGGTGGTAGAGTCATTTTCACAATGTTGATTCTTCCAATCCAAGAACATGGTATATCTGTCCATCTATTTGTATCATCTTTAATTTCTTTCATCAGGGTCTTATAGCTTTCTGCATACAGGTCTTTTGTCTCCTTAGGTAGGTTTATTCCTAGGTATTTTATTCTTCTAGTTGCAATGGTAAATGGGAGTGTTTCCTTAATTTCTCTTTCAGATTTTTTATCATTAGTGTATAGGAATGCAAGAGATTTCTGTGCATTAATTTTGTATCCTGCTACTTTACCAGATTCATTGATTAGCTCTCGTAGTTTTCTGGTAGCATCTTTAGGATTCTCTACGTAGAGTATCATGTCATCTGCAAACAGTGACAGCTTTACTACTTCTTTTCTGATTTAGATTCCTTTTATTTCTTTTTATTCTTGATTGCTGTGGCTAAAACTTCCAAAACTATGTTGAATAATAGTGGTGAGAATGGTCAACCTTGTCTTGTTCCTGATCTTAGTGGAAGTGGTTTTTTAACCATTGAGAACAATGTTGGCTGTGGGGTTGCTGTATATGGCCTTTATTATGTTGAGGTGGGTTCCCTCTGTGCCCACTTTCTGGAGAGTTTTTATCATAAATGGGTGTTGAATTTTGTCTGAAGCTTTTCCTGCATCTATTGAGATTATCATATGGCTTTTATCCTTCAGTTTGTTAATATGGTGTATCACTTTGATTGATTTGCATATATTCAAAAATCCTTGCATTCCTGGGATAAACCCCACTTGATCATGGTGTATGATCCTTTTAATGTGCTGTTGGATTCTGTTTGGTAGTATTTTGTTGAGGATTTTTGCATCTATGTTCATCAGTGATATTGGCCTTTAATTTTCTTTTTTTGTGACATCTTTGTCTGTTTTTGGTATCAGGGTGATGGTGACCTTGTAGAATGAGTTTGGGAGTGTTCCTCCCTCTGCTATATTTTGGAAGAGTTTGAGAAGAATAGGTGTTTTCTCTTCTCTAAATGTTTGATAGAATTCACCTGTGAAGCCATCTGGTCCTGGGCTTTTGTTTGTTGGAAGATTTTTAGTCACAGTTTCAATTTCAGTGCTTGTGATTGGTCTGTTCATATTTTCTTTTTCTTCCTGGTTCAGTCTCGAAGGTTGTGCTTTTCTAAGAATTTGTCCATTTCTTCCAGGTGGTCCATTTTATTGGCATATAGTTGCTTGTCATAATCTCTCATGATCCTTTGTATATCTGCAGTGTCAGTTGTTACTTCTCCTTTTTCATTTCTAATTCTGTCAATTTCAGTCTTTTCCCTTTTTTCCTCAATGATGATTCAGGCTGACGGTTTATCAGTTTTGTTTATTTTCTCAAAGAACCAGCTTTTAGTTTTATTGATCTTTGCTATTGTTTCCTTCATTTCTTTTTAATTTATTTCTGACCTGAACTTTATGATTTCTTTCCTTCTGCTAACTTTTGGGTTTTTTTGTTCTTCTTTCTCTAATTGCTTTAGGTGTAAGGTTAGGTTGTTTATTTGAGATGTTTCTTGTTTCTTGTGGTAGGATTGTATTGCTATAAACTTCCCTCTTAGAACTGCTTCTGCTTCATCCCATAGGTTTTGGGTCATCTTGTTTTGACTGTCATTTGTTTCTAGGTATTTTTTGATTTCCTCATTGATTTCTTCAGTGATCTCTTGGTTATTTAGTAGTGTATTGTTTAGCCTCCATATGTTTGTATTTTTTTTTTTTTTTGCAGTACACGGGCCTCTCACTGTTGTGGCCTCTCCCGTTGCAGAGCACAGGCTCTGGACACACAGGCTCAGCGGCCATGGCTCATGGGCCTAGCCGTTCCATGTCATGTGGGATCTTCCCAGACCGGGGCACGAACCCGTGTCCCCTGCATTGGCAGGCAGATTCTCAACCACTGCGCCACCAGGGAAGCCCCCGATTTCAATTTTCTTAAATTTACCAAGGCTTGATTTGTGATCCAAGATATGATCTCTCCTGGAGAATGTTCCATGAGCACTTGAGAAGAAAGTGTATCCTATTGTTTTTGGATGGATTGTCCTGTAAAAATCAATTAAGTCCATCTTGTTTAATGTGTCATTTAAAGCTCGTATTTCCTTATTGATTTTCATTTTTGATGATCTGTCCATTGGTGAAAGTGGGGTGTTAAAGTCCCCTACTATTATTGTGTTACTGTCGATTTCCCCTTTTACAGCTGTTAGCATTTGCCTTATGTTTTGAGGTTCTCCTATATGTGGTGCATAAATATTTACAATTGTTATATCTTCTTCTTGGATTGATTCCTTGATCACTATGTAGTGTCCTTCTTTGTCTCTTGTAATAGTCTTTATTTTAAAGTCTATTTTGTCTGATATGAGAATTGCTACTCCAGCTTTCTTTTGATTTCCATTTGCATAGAATATCTTTCTCTATCCCCTCACTTTCAGTCTGTATGTGTCCCTAGGTCTGAAGTGGGTCTTTGTATACAGCATATATATGGGTCTTGTTTTTACATCCATTCAGCCAGTCTGTGTCTTTTGGTTAGAGCATTTAATCCATTTACATTGTTGGTAATTATCTATATGTATGTTCTTATGACCATTTTCTTAATTGTTTTGGGTTTGTTTTTGTAGGTCCTTTCCTTCTCTTGTTTTTCCCACCTAGGGAAGTTCCTTTAGCATTTGTTGCAAAGCTGGTTTGGTGGTGCTGAATTCTCTTAACATTTTCTTGTCTGTAAAGGTTTTAATTTCTCTGTCAAATATGAATGAGATCCTTGCTCGGTAGAGTAATCTTGGTTGTAGGTTTTTCTCTTTCATCACTTTAAATATGTCCTGCCACTCCCTTCTGGATTGGAGAGTTTCTGCTGAAAGATCAGCTGTTAACCTTATGGGGATTCTGTTGTATGTTATTTGTTGCTTTTCCCTTGCTGCTTTTAATATTTTTTCTTTGTATTTAATTTTTGACAGTTTGATTAATATGTGTGTTGGCATGTTTCTCCTTGGATTTATCCTGCATGGGACTCTCTGCATTTCCTGGACTTGATTGACTATTTTGTTTCACACATTAGGGAAGTTTTCACGTATAATCTCTTCAAATATTTTCTCAGTCCATTTCTTTCTCTCTTCCTCTTCTGTTACCCCTATAATTTGAATGTTGATGCATTCAATGCTGTCACAGAGGTCTCTGAGACTCTCCTCAATTCTTTTCATTCTTTATTCTGCTCTGCAGCAGTTATTTCTAGTATTTTATCTTCCAGGTCACTTATCCGTTCTTCTGCCTCAGTTATTCTGCTATGGGTCCCTTCTAGAGGATTTTTAATTTCATTTATTGTGTTCATCATTGTTTGTTTGCTGTTTAGTTCTTCTAGGTCATGGTTAAATGTTTCTTTTATTTTCTCCATTCTATTTCCAAGGTTTTGGATCATCTTTACTGTCATTACTCTGAATTCTTTTTCAGGTAGACTACCTATTTCCTCTTCATTTGTTTGGTCTGGTGGGTTTTTACCTTGCTCCTTCATCTGTTGTGTATTTCTCTGTCTTCTCACTTTGTTTAACTTACTGTGTTTGGGATCTCCTTTTCGCAGGCTGCTGGTTTTTAGTTCCCATTGTTTTTGGTGTCTGCACGTAGTGGGTAAGGTTGATTTAGTGGGTTGTGTAGGCTTCCTGGTGGAGGGGACTGATGCCTGTGTTCTGGTGGATGTGGCTCGTTCTTGTCTTTCTGGTGTACAGGACCACGTCTGGTGGTGTGTTTTGGGGTGTCTATGAAGTTATTATGATTTTAGGCAGTCTCTCTGCTAATGGATGGGGTTGTGTTCCTGTCTTGCTAGTTGTTTGGCATAGGGTGTCCAGCACTGAAGCTTGATGGTCGTTGATTGGAGCTGGGTCTTTGCATTGACAATCTCTGGGAGATCTCTCACTGATTGATATTACGTGGGGCCGGGTGTTCTCTCTTGTTCCAATGTCCTGGACTCAGCTCTCCCACCTCAGAGGCTCAGGCCTGACACCCAGCCGGAGCACCAATACCCTGTCAGCCACACGGCTCTGAAGAAAAGGGATAAATTAATTAATAAATTAATAAGTTAAATAAAGTTATTAAAATAAAAAAATTATTAAAATTTTTTTAAGTAATTAAAAAAAGGGCACAACCAAACCAATAAACAAATCCACCAATGATAACAAGTGCTAAAAACTATACTAAGATAAACATAAAATTCAGAAACTTGTCAGTCTCATACAGCAAACCCCAAGTCTAGAGTTGTTCCCAAAGTCCACTGCCTCAGTTTTGGGATGATTCGTTGTCTATTCAGGTATTCCACAGATGCAGGGTACATCAGGTTGATTGTGGGGATTTAATCCACTGCTCTTGAGGCTGCTGGGAGAGATTTCCCTTTCTCTTCTTTGTTCGCACAGCTCCCGGGGTTCAGCTTTGGATTTGGCCCCGCCTCTGCATGTAGGTCGCCCTCTGTTGTCTGATCTTCGCCCAGACAGGAGGAGGTTAAAGGAGCGGCTGATTAGGGGGCTCTGGCTTATTCTGGCCAGGGAGAGGGAGGGGTACAGAATGTGGGGTGAGCCTGCAGTGGCAGAGGCCGGCGTGACATTGCACCAACCTGAGGCACGTTGTGTGTTCTCCTGGGGCAGCTGTCCCTGGATCACGGGACCCTGGCAGTGGCGGGCTGCACAGGCTCCCGGGAGCAGAGGTGTGGAGAGTGACCTGTGCTCGCACACAGGCTTCTTTGTGGCTGCAGTAGCAGCCTTAGCATTTCAAGCCCGTCTCTGGTGTCCGCGCTGATAGCCACGGCCTGTGCCCTTCTCTGGAGCTCGTTTAGTCTGTGCTCTGAATTCCCTCTCCTCGTGCACCCCAAAACAATGGTCTCTTAACTCTTAGGCAGGTGCAGAATTCTTCCCAGTCTCCCTCCCGGCTAGCTGTGTTGCACTACCCGCCTTCAGGCTGTGTTCACGCAGCCAACCCCAGTCCTCTCCGTGGGATTTGAACTATGAAGCCGAAACCGGAGCCTCAACTCCCAGCCCCGCCCGCCCCGGCGGGTGAGCAGACAAGCCTCTCAGGCTGGTGAGTGCTGGTTGACACCGATCCTCTGTGCGGGAATCTCTGTACGTTGCCCTCTGCACCCCTGTTGCTGTGCTCTCCTCCGTGGCTCCGAAGCTTCCCCCCTCCGCCACCCGCAGTCTCCGCCTGCGAAGGGGCTTCCTAGTGTGTGGAAACCTTTCCTCCCTCACAGCTCCCTCCCACTGGTGCAGGTCCCACCCCTGTTCTTTTGTCTCTGCTTTTTCTTTTTTCTTTTGCCCTACCCAGGTACGTGGGGGGTTTCTTGCCTTTTGGGAGGTCTGAGGTCTTCTGCCAGCGTTCAGTAGGTGTTCTGTAGGAGTTGTTCCACATGCAGATGTACTTCTGATGTATTTGTGGAGAGGAAGGTGATCTACATGTCTTACTCCTCCACCATCTTGAAGACCTTCCCCTTAACATAGAACTTTAAACAGCATTTTCTTTCGTCTTGAGAAACGATGAGGATATTGGTTTCTATGCAACTATTTAAGAGAGTACTGAAGACAGAGATAAGAGTTAACAGCTCATTTTCACTGAGTACTTACTGCGTGCTAAGCAGTATTCTAAGTGCTTTATTTGTTTTGCTTATTTAAACAGTAGTAGACTCTAAGTTCTTTACTTATCTTTGCTTCCTATATCTTTCTGCTTCCTCCAAAAATTAGTTCAAACAGGATCAATGAAGGGTCAATTCTTCAGAGATATCATATGCCTGTGGCTATATTAATTTTGTCTGCACATTTAAATAATGGTTTCCCTGGATATTTAATTCTAGCTACAAGGTTATTTTTCTTCAACATTGTAGGGTCTCTGCTCCACTGTCTTCTTGCATCTGTTGTTTCTTTCAAGGACCTGATGTCTGTCTGAACTTTGTCCACTTTCACGCTAATGAATATTTCTGAAGTTTCTGCTTGGCCTGACTGTTCTTGAATGCCACTAAAATATTCCCGACTGAGTCTGGCTTTGTTTTTAATTTATGTTCTTTGCCACTCTATTGTCTTCTTTATTTTGAGGTCTTATATTTGCAATTTTAGAAAAATTCTGATAATTATTTTCTCATTTATGCCCTCCCCCCTTTTTTTTGCCAGACCACAAGTGGATAGAAGTTGAAATTTCTGCTTTCATCCTCTATGTCGTTTGAGTCTTCCTTCATTTTCCCCTTCTAGTCGTTTGTCCCTGAAGCCTCTGAGGACAGTGCCTGATCTAACCGTGTAGCTCATTCTTTCACTGTCCAGCAGTATTCATTCCGGCATTCAAGCTATTTACTTAATTCCTTACTTTATCACTTATTTTTAAAATATTTATTATACCCAGTTATTTCTTCATCATTTCTTCCTCCTGATTCATGTTTCCAAAATACTTCTTATTGTTCTACAGGGAATTTACTATTTTAAAAAATTCTGGTTTAAATTCTTATCTGTTCCGTAGGCTTTCCCCATCTGGCTTACTTTTTTCCAGGCTTTGTCACTCTTTTATGGAGTTCCCACTATATATTCTTCCCTATAAGTTTGTCTTTCTTCAGTTGAGATCATTGTTAGCCTAATGTTATCAGCCAAAAGACAAAGCCCTTGGCTGTAGCTGTGGTTCTCCAAATGTGTTGGTTGGGGCACCCTTCAGGTTGAAGACCCTTTACTGTTGCCTCTGGATTTAACAGCTCCACAACTCTCCACTCTTCCGATACCTTGTTTCCAAAGGATCCTTCCCAGTCTCTTGCTGTTGGTACCCCACTGTCTGGTAGTAGTGATGGAAAGAGCAATTACTTGGACTCAGGGTATGGGCTTATGCAATTATGTTGACAGTTTTCTGAGTGCCCCACAATCCAGGCCCAGCCAGCAAGTGTCAGTCAAGTGAAGCAGGCATCTCCTAATCCTATCTTTCAGGGAAGAGGAGGGAGGGAACAGGATACAGCAACTAGAACCTCCCTCCTCATCTCATCCTCCACTTCTGGTCCCCAACTCTGTCTAGCTTTGGGCTGCCAAAGTGAGATCCAATTTCCTCTGTCTCTCAAGGGATTTTCCCAGATGTGGAATTAGTTCCTGAGCATGCCTTGGCATTCTAAAAACCATCTGATTTCTCCAGAACCCATCAGGCAGATTTCCAAAGAGGGAGCCAGCTGCCCTTGCTGATTCTTAATCTAACTAGGAACTGCCTAAGATGAATCATTCTCCTTCCTCCCAGCCGATTTATTCAAGAAACAGTAAATGTGTAAATATATAATAATATTTGCCATTATTATCATGAAGCCACATTGGACCAAGATCCCAGAGGTCCCAGTATAAAAGCCAGAGTGTGGTGTCGTGGCCACAGTGTAAAGGAGATTGTGAAATTTCCATCTTCCCCATTCCTCAAAGGTAGAAAGCTGTTAATTGGGTGACAGTGAGAAAGAAGCAGAGTTTATTCAGGGAAGTTATGGGTGGCATGTTTACCTGAGTTGTTCTGACTCAAGAAAGTAGTTATTTGCAAATAAGTGGAGTGAAGTAAGTGGCATTGGAGCAACATTTTGCCAGTGGTGCTGCTGGTGCAGGATTGTTAGATCTAAGGTGTGAAATTAAAATGATTCAAAATCTACCAATACTTCCCTTTAGTTATCATCATTACATATGGGGTTGAAAGCCCCAAGCGTATTGTAACCCTAGATTTTAGGGATGAGTAGACCCGTTTTGCAATTGAAGTTAATATGTCGAAGCAGCACAGTGCAGAGCACATGCCTTGTTCTCCCTGTTAGCTGAATGAACTGCTGGTGAAGGATTAAACTGGGCATCCAAGACACATGGTAGACCCCAGTTTTACCTATTTGTGTAACACTGGACAAGACATTCAGTTTCTCTTCACTTTTTTTTCTCTTCTGGAAAATTAAGATGTTTAGACCAGAGGAATTCCTTCAGGTTCAATCAGATGGTACTGAGGATTAATATAACATGGATGAATTTGACAATGTGCTGGTAACTGACCTGTGACCTTTATTAAGGTGTACTTAGGCACTGGAAGGGACTTTAGACACCATCCAATTACACCTCCCTATTTTAAAGATAAAGAAACGAAGGTTAAGAAACATGAACTACCTTGCTGTGGTCACATAGCTGTCTACAGACAGAACCAAGACCAGGGCTGTAGTCTGTAGGCTTCCAGTCCATTCCATGGTTTTGATAAGGTTGGAGAGGCTCCAGATTTCATCAAGGAGCCTTCAGTCTCAATATTACATGAACATCATAACGTTCTAATGATGAATAGAAGGGAAAGATGGTATTGTGTATGGAGTCTAGTAAAAGAAAAGATGGTGACCACCGCCGTTGTTTACACAAGTCCAAAGAGACACATTCTATTTCTATAAAAGTTAATGTTGTGGTCCCAGCACATGGTAGTGACACATTTAATGCTAATTGTTTAGAAGGCTATGTCCTATAGCCTAATGGAGATAATTTTCTTTCTTTTTTTTGGCCGCGCCATACATGGCTTCCGGGATCTTAGTTCCCGGACCAGGGATCGTACCCATGACCCTGCAGTGGAAGTGCAGAGTCCTAACCACTGGACCACCAGGGATTTCCCTGGTGATAATTTTTTATGTTGTAGATATATTCTTCTAGACTTTACAGTTTCCTTTGTTCTCATTCCATGTTTGTCAAAGTATCTTCTTGTGAGTAATTTGGTCATTTAAGTTAATAGTGCAGCCTCTGTTATTTAGGGATGGCTCTGGTGCAAGAAGCAGCTACCCACATTTACCTCTTCATAACCCCCTCTGAAAACAAACAAAAAAGCCCTCAAAAGAAATCTAACACTTTACAAAAATACAGTCATCTTGGGCATCCTGTACAAGTACACCCAGCAAAAAGGGTCAGAATCTTAAAAGACTATAAAAAATATGTAATCCCATAGAAATAATTGAGTATTTCAACCCCGTAGAGGCACACTGAATATTTGATGATGTCTATACAGCCCGTTTTCTTGGCACAAAAGCTGAGGAGCATGGAAGAAGTAGAAAGCAGAGAGAAATGGAAAGCAAAGATTAGAAAGAATAACGGAATGGCAATCTATTCATAGTGGTAGTTTTAGTAACTAGTATTTAAATAAGAATATTTAAGGAGACCAATGAAAGAGAAGGTAAAGAACTAAAACTGATTAAGTCTCCCCATCTGGGGGTAGCTATTCTGTTAGCTGGGTCCCAGGTAAGGACACAGCCCTGGTGGAGAAGAAAGAACCAGCAGTGCTGAAAAGGTAGACAAGTTCTACCATCCAGTCCAGGGAAAAGAAGGCCAGCAGCCACATGGTCCACACTAGAACTCAGGAGTGTAAGCACTCTGTCAAATTTTTTTTATAAAGGAGGCACAATTACATGATTTTAAATTTATTTCATTTTATTTTATGTTTTTGTCCACACTGCGCGTGGCATGTGAGATCTTAGTTCCCCCGCCAGGGATCAAACCTGGGCCTCCTGCAGTAGAAGCCCGGAGTCTTAACCACTGGACCACCAGGGAAGTCCCTCTGCCAGATTTTAAATAAACTTTATTAATAGAGACAGCCAGCTTCCTAGGAGTTTTGTAAGCACTACTGCTTTGCTCTGTAGACTTGAGAAGTTTAGTCTGCTTGTCAGGAAGGAGCCCACCAGCAATGCCGTAGAAACAAGACATTTGGGATTACTATAGCAAATCTATGGCCACGGTGTTGATTCAGGGATTCAAAGTTCAGGGTAAATCATTTGATCCATTTCATAAAGAGCCAAATATTTGGAATGGGAAATACCAGAGGCCTAATCAGCAAGAAAAATAAAACAATAGGAGAATGGTAACCAGCTCTAGCGAACTGGAAAGAGGGTACTGAGGAATTATTGGTCTAAAGTACATCTGTATTTAATAAATAAAAGAGCAGCTTTGCCTTAGCTTTTTTAAAAATTTTTTTATTTTTACTGAATTGTAAGTGTTGTTTCTGAGGATTGTGGTAATCATACCTCTTTGCTTCTGTTAGGGATTGGTGAGAAGCGAGAGAGATGTTTGAATCCAGTTGTCAGCAGGAGATGTGCTATATAATTATGCTGTTGTTTTCACTGATAGGTTATTATCAGTAGGTAATAAGAAATTGTGCATCATTATAAATTGTCATATGGCGCATTTCATGCTACAACAGATGAGGTATGTGTTCCGTGGCAGCACCAAGCAATCATGTAGAGATTGGTGCCGTTATGGCGGTTATAAATCACAACATACGCTTTAATCGTTAAACAATTTTCTATAGTGGCAGAACTGGAAAACTGTTTAGTAATGATTGGCTTATTTTTATGATGAAGAATAATTTTTATATAGATCTTTTTATATAAATACCTGAAGAAGGCAAAAGCAGAACATTCATTTTATAGACACATACTTAGGAACTTTTTGGTTTGGGGCTCATTTATCTTTAACTGCAAATATTTGAAGGGTCAGAAAGTCACCAAAATAGCTTTCCATGTATAATTTTAGAGTTTAAAATTATATATATTTCATATTCCAGTTATATGAAGATACTGCATAGTAGGACTAAAAAGGCCCAAGCTGGCCACTACTAAATTCAAGTCTATCTGGTTTTCTCTTTCGGAAGCCATAAGTTAACAAGGGAATGTCTTGCCTTATGGGATACAAGGAAAATATTGCTTTGTTCTTGAAAGGCTAAAGCTACAAGTCTTCTCTCCCATCTTTCTCTTTCCTTTCTCTGGGTATTATTCCTTTGTTATTCTTCTCCACTTCTCTTTCTTTCCTCATCATGATTTTTCTGTTCTTCAAAACTGAGCTCAAGTATACGCACTATAAAAACCTCATCTGGACTGACCCAACTGTCTTTTCCCCTTCAATTCTGTTGTCTTAGATTTTGCCCTACTCATGGAAAAGTTTAACAGACTTCTCTGTGAGAATTTTAAAATCCTATCAAGGGGTTTATGTGTCCCCAACTAGACCACTGCAATCTAACATATGAAAATGTTTGTTCCCAGAATTTGACCCAATAAAAAGCTTGCCCCAGAATGTAAATTCACCACATCACTAGCACATGTTTAGTTCATCTGACTAGTTCATCCGACATTTCTTTTTTCCTAGTAAGACTTTTCTGAAGAAGGAATTAGAGCAAGCTTTTTTTCTCTCTTTAAATTTATTTATTTATTTATTTATTTTGGCCACATTGCACAGCTTGCAGGATTGAACCTGGGGCCCCGGCAGTGAGAAAGGAGTGCTAACGCCTGGACCACTAGGGAATTCCCAGTGCAAGCTTTCTTCATTGTAAACTGGCACTTGAATAACACTGAACTAGACTGTGAGGATGTTAAAGACCACTTTGTCTCTTTCCAGTCCTATGGGAGGGGTGGAAGAGCCCGATTGTGAGGAATGAGATGACTGGTTCTTGGTGAGGTGTTACATTCACAGTAGTGATGATGGCTGAGAGGTAACATTTTACGTGTTCACTGTGTCCTATGTAGTCTGCATGAAGGAGCTCACGTGAACCTCACAATGACCCAGTATTCTTATTTTCCCTATTCTATAGATGAGGAAACTGAGGCTCTGAGAGACTAACTTTCCCTAAACCTTACCGTTAGTAAGTGTCTAAGTTGGAATTCAACCCAGATATGTCTGAAACAAATTTCTGTACTATACCTAGGTCAGTGCTATCCAGAAGTTTCTGCAGTGATGAAAATGTTCTCTGTCTGCTGTGTCCAGTATGGTAGCCACTAACCTCGTGTGACTTTTGGGCACTTGAAATGTGGCCGGCTCAACTGAGGATGTCAATTTCTAGTTTTATTTTATTTTAATTAATTTACGTTTATTTTAAAACAGCCACATATGGCTAGTGGCTATCGTATTGGACAGCACAGCTTCAGATACTTTTTAAATGTTTCTGGGTATAGGCTAATAAGGGGAAAACCAAACCAGGAAAATACGTTAAGAGAATGTGCAGTTCTTTCTCCATTTCTAGAGCTTCCCTGGATCCCACATTTTAAAAAAATATTGTTTTTAGAAGGAAAGGAAGGAAGGAAGGAGGGAAGGAAGGAAGGAGGGAGGGAGGGAGGGAGGGAGGGAGGAAGGAAGGGAGGAAGGGCTGTTTTAAATCTATTGCTGTTTAGAAGCAATAGGATTCAATTAAAAAGCAAACAAATGATTGGCTCCTCTGGTTCAGGCACTCTGCTAGGCTTCAGCCCTTATGAATAAATGAATAAGATATGGTTCCCATCTTGAAGGAGTTCACAGTCTAAGTAACTTTGTAGAGGATGTTATACATTTTTTTCCAGAGTTTCTTCATATATGATTAGAAAAAATATTTAAATGTCTGCTATTTATTACTTTACAGTGTTTTGCTTTTAATTTTTAATATGTTAATTTTTTGAAGAGATCATCCATTTCTATCATTTAAAATTCAAAGGTCAAAGTGCTTTTAATTTCCTCCTGTAGAAACAACTAGCGCTATCATTTTCTAGTATGTGTCTTTACAAATATTTTGTGCACACACAAGAAAATGTACACATATATTTAATCCTTCCCCTTTTTAAAAACACTTACATACTACTGCCTAACCTTGCTGTTTGGACTTGAAAAATATACCTTGGATATTTTTTCATTCTAGTACTTAAAGAATTTCTCATTTTCTTTCTATGGATGCATAATATTTCCTTAAATAGACATATCATAATTTAAACATTCCTCTATTGTTATTTTTGTTTCCTCTATTGTTTTTTATTGTTTATCATTCCTCCATTGTTATTTCCATTCTTTTGCCATTACAGGAAATACTGACATGAGTAACTTTAACAATTATATTCTCATGTGAGCTAGAGTGAACTGCATTCATGGTTCCCAGAACATATTCCACAGAACACAAGTCTCAGAAGATGTTCAATGTAAAAAGTGGCTTCTGAGACTAAATAACTTCCGGTGACTCTGTGTATTCATTGGAGGTTCACAGAGCACATTGTCAAATTAAAGGGGGTCCCGCCATAATCTATGTCAGATTAATCCAAGTGTTTCTCAACCATACATTTTCTCAAGAAAGAGCATATACTCTTTTTGTAGGTTGGGTTCCCTGGGAAGCAGACTCTGAGATAGAAATGTACGTGCAGGAGACTCAATGGGGCATGTTCTCAGGAACAACACTTGATGGAAGTGAGGGGGAATGGAAGTAAGTGCGTAGAGGGAGAAGTTGAACTGGGATGCAGTTGCAGCAGAAGCCTCAGCCAGTCAGTCCCACGGGGAGTGCTGTGAAGCTGTGATGACCCTTCAGGGATATTCCAACTCCAGGGAAGGAGGCCAGGCCCCCAGGGAGGGCTTGTGACCTTGTGCTGGGCAGCTGTCTTCCACTGAGGGCATTTCTGCAGAGAGACTCAGCTCTGAGCTCTCAGCTGGGGTAATGAGTGCCTCAGTGTTCACTACAACTCTGAATAGCATCTTTGCATCTTTTATGAAAATGTATATCAATTCTTAGATACCCTTGCTGGTCAGAGAAAGGCATTTGGTCTCTTTGGGACCTTTTTTTTTTTTCTTCTCCTCTATGAAATATGGATGCCTGGCTGGACGTTCTTTGGAGTATCTAACATTCTTTGCTTCTAATTCCATTTAATATGTACTAATTAAAGTCCAATATAAGAGACAAATTTCCCCAAACATGTGGTTGGCCACATAGAGGCCAACAATCTGATTAGGTCAGCCTTAATCTGTTATCATGGCTGTGCAGTGATGGAGAATGAGCATGGTTATAGCGCTTTCAAGAATATGTCACTTAACTTGAGGCAGATTATTAGGGCAAAATGGCAGCAGAGCTGAATTGAAGTTTTTTGTTTTTTAAATATTTTGGTTACCCCTTGTTAGGTGTTTCCTGAAGAAGCTAGCCTGCTATCTTCCTAGAAACATTAACCCTTATTGCTAATAATTGAAAGATTAAACTACATAGGGTATGGAAGGCAGGAGTCCATCTAGCTTTAAACCACAGACTTAGGTGTTGGTATTCATCCTCCTTTTTGAAGCTCAGGGTAAACAGGTGTAGCCAAAAAGCCATAGCAGTTCTCAGGGTCTTTCCATTTGAGAATCAGATGGGTCTAAGTGCCCATCCTGTGCCTTTCAGGGTATTTGCTAATTTCGTACTCATGCCTCCTGCAGAATTCGTCAGTTGTGGGGCTATCAAGGAAGCTTATTTCTTGGTTGAAGAGGAAAAATGTCCAAGGAAGAGGTCTCTCTTAGGTGTGCCTGATAGAGTTGATGAAGGTTTGTAGAGAGGATGGAAAAATATCCAAGAAAAATCTCAAAGAAAAAGTTCTTATGAGATAATAGAAGTGGGAAGTAAAACCAGGACTAAGGAGTTGGCTGTTATATGAACATGATGCAGAGAAGAAAGCAAAACAAGAAAAAAAGAAAAACAAAAAGCTAAGATTGATGGCTGTGTCTAAGATCAACTTTTAAATTGAATAGACATTTTTCTCAAAAACCTTAATCTTTTTTTCTTTCAACAAAAAGTTTCATAAGGATTCTTATTATTCTTCTCATTATTATATAATAGTAATGAATGAGGTGAGAGATTGTTAAAAAGAGAGTGTGAAAGGGAATAAACTAGAAAAGTCATTGCTAGAGAGTGGAGAAATGATGGAATAGCAGTTTGCCTTAAATTGATCCAAAATGAGTTACTCTTTTCTGAACAATCATTGCCTCTTCCCTTTTCCTCTGTAACAGGTGGTATCAAAGACCTATTTATGCTAACTCTTCAGTGTTTCTGGAACGACTTCCCTCATAATCCATTTGTAATTATCCGTTTGCAAAAGTGTCAGATCCTATAGCATTTTGGTCACTTCCAATTATTGAATTGTCTAGTCCATTTAAAATTCCAGTCTCATCTCCATATATTCCCTCAGCTTAAGTTGGGCCTGTGGGACCATTGGGGGAAGAGGGTGTGGTCTACGTCTTCATGCTTTCTAACCTCCTTCTGATTTTAACTGCAGGAAGTTGGGGACTGAGAGGGTGGCATAGGGCAGACGGGCCAAATGGCTCCTGACTGAACTAGGCTATCCTCTGTTGGTTGTTGCTTCTCTTCCTGGATAACAAGAATGAATCATTGAAAGCTTCTGTGTAGGAGGTTCCAAAGTTGGGCTCTCCTGTGGGCCATGTGTGTGAGTTCTTCCACACACCTGTAGTGGCCTCCACACCAGCCCTCTGTAGGTGATTAGGCTTAACCTCTTCCTACCCTCTCATCAGTTTCCCCTGGTGGTACAGCCCACCAGGTCTGATTTTGAGTCCCCTTGCAAGGAGGCCAGTCTTGATCCATGGGAAACTCACACAGTTTTGCTGGATCAAACCCTGGAAGCAAAATTTGATACTTTTCTTCATTATTTTTTTCTTTAGTCATGTAGGTTTAAGAACAAATCAACCATCTCATGAGCTGATATGATGTCTAGTCAGGGGATGTGATGCCAGTCTGTATTATTCAGCTCAGGCTGCCATAACAAAATAGCACACCTGGACTTCTGGAGGCTGGAAGGTACAAGATCAAGATGCCAGATGATTGAGTTCTCTGGTGAGGACTCCCTTCCTGGCTTGCAGATGGCTGCCTTTTCACTGTGTCCTCATGTGGTGGAGAGAGAGGGGAAGGAAGCAAGCTCTCTGATGTCACTTATCATAAAGGCACTAATCCCATCATGAGGGCTCCACCCTTATAACCTCATTTAAACCTAATTACTTCCCAAAGCCCCGTCTCCAAATACCATCACAATGGGGGTTAGGGCTTCAACATAAGAATTTTGGGGAGACACAATTCAGTTTATAGCACAGTCTCTTGTGTATAATCCCATAGCATTTTCCATCATGTTCCTCGCTGGTGATTCCAATCATTTCCTTTCCCTTCCCATGCTGGTACTTTAGTCTTCCGTATATGGACTGGGAATGGGGTCTTGGGGTGGAGTTGATGGTTTGGAGGTAGTAGAAATAGTAAGGGTTTGCCTACCTCTGAGTTCTCCCTGGAGCAGGTTGCTGGACCTAGCAACAAAATTCTTTTTAGAATGTGGGAAACTTAATGCTTCTTTATCCCCAACATTTGGTTCTGGTCACCAGTTCCAGGGAAAGAGTAAAAAAATCTTTATTTTAAATGATATATGATACTTTCTTTTCCCAAATGAAGCAGCTATAGTCAACATGGATGTGAGTTAAATTCTGAGGAAGACTGAAGATTTTAGGAAAACTTAATTTAGAAAAGTTTCTATTGACTTCTGAAGCTTTCTCCATGAGTCTTCCTGTCTTTTCTAGCATCATCAGATGCAGAAGTAATCATAAATTCAAGGAAGTTAAGATTATTCAATACATAATTTTTAATCTTTGTATCCTACCTTTGATTCCTACAGAATCCATTCCTACATATGGTCATGTGGTTCTTTAAAACAATGTCCCATCACGTGCTATGTTGGTGACGTCACAGGAAACAAAGAAGTCAGTGTTAGAAGATAGCAAATGTACAGGAGGTCATGTAAGTAAAGCTTTTAAGAATTACATCATACAGTATAGACCCATTTATGTAATAATGTATAATTAGTAATAATGAAGATCTGGCAAACCTGGGATGTTATATATATATCCAGAATTTTAAAAAATGAGCATCTTAGTTAAAAAAGAAAATGCCATTTGTTATAGAATGTTGAAAACATTTTCTGAGGACAGAGAACACTGCACATAACAGAGGTGGGCAAATTTTTTCTGAAAAAATCCAGACAGGCTTTGCCAGCCAAATGATATCTGTTGCAACTACTAAACTCTGCCCTTATTGCTGTAGACATGGATGGGCATGGATTTGTCCCAACAAAACTTTATTTACAAAAACAAATGGCCGGTGAAGTTTGGCCTGTGGGTCGTAGTTTGCCAACCCTTGGCATATTAGATGAAGACATTCTGCATCTCACTTTTTTCTATTATTAAGTTAATTTTAAAGGAACTGGGGTGCTTAAAATTAAATAATAAATGTAATGCAACTATCAAATTTCTGAATGATTTTACAAGTGTAAGGAAATTAGAGAATAATGTAGATTAGAGTTCTTGAATGACTATTTGAAACTTTTGAAAAATGTTTGAGAATGATGTAAAATCAAGTACAGTCTCAAGAACTAAACAAAATAAAGCTGCAGAAATGGAAATCAAAGGAACTGACTTCTTGATAAAGTGAACACATGCATTTAATTTTTACTTTCAGTTATAATATTTAACTCCTTTAGAAAAATTTCTGAATCATTTGTATAGATCAGGATAAGCAGTAGAGTAAATACAGGGGTTTATGAAAAGTGAAACTCTTTATAAGAATCCTAAGAGGAAACAAGTAATTCCTCTCTTGTGCAATCATTTCTGGCATCAGAAAATAATGAAGTAAATATAAACTGGAAGAAAAAGTGTGAAGAAAATGTCCTCTGCTTATAATTGCCTACAAAGTAAAACATATCCTCTAACTTCATGTGCTTCTTTGAAATTGCTCTGTTTCCTAGATTTTTTATAGGGAATCCCCTGAACTCAAGAAATAACTTACTGACAGTCTTAGGGTTAAACACATTTTATGTATTGCTACCACTGATGGCTCAAAGAAGCAGGAGGGCATTTTGGATGTTGAGGAGTAGAACTGGGACATTTTTGTAATAGCAACATAGCTTTAAATTGTCTTGTCACTGTTTGTGAAAATAAACATATTATTTTTTAAAAATCCATTATGATCAATTCTGGGGCAAAAGCCAGGGGAATTTTCTTTAAGTGAAATCATACTTGAAATATGCAAGAAATTAAACAGGAATCTCCCCTGAGTTGTTTTGAAGTCATAAAAAAGTGCTTTCTCTTTCTCAGAATTCTCCTTGATTCCTAGTTTTTGAGTAGGTTGTTTCTTGAGTTTAGGGATTCTTAATAAAAATTCAGAGCAGCTTCCTTTGTGGTACTTAAAAACCAAAGCTTCCTTTTGGGTACTTAAATAATCATATTATGTTGTGGTTATTTGTGGAGGCCTGTGATACCTGTTCTTACCTGGTGTGAGGAAGGGTCTCAAGATTTTATTTTTATTTTTTGTTTTATTTCTTATTATCTTTCTGATTATCAAAGTAATGTGCTCACTATAGTATGAGTGAAAACTATAGAAAAGTGTAAAGTGGGAAAAACATCACCAGTAATGCAATAACTAAGAGGCAGCTTATTACATGATTCTTTCCCGGGCTATTTTTTCTACATGGTTGATATAAAAATTATTGAAAATTTGCCTTGTACTGTTGTCTATTTAACAATAAACTGTGACATTTCCCTGTGATACTACATAAGTTAATATTATTTTTAATGTGTATATAATACTCCAATTTAAAATATATCACAACTGATTATAATCTGGTTAATTTGTGGTTATTAAAATAATACTTCAGTAAATATATTTTTGAATAAATCCCTGACCAGATTTCTGAAAATTTTATTAGGAAAATTTTCTAGGAGGAGAATTAAAATGTTTAAAGTTATAAATATTGTAATGGTGCTCAAGACATACTCCAGAAAATATGTACAAATGTATATCTTTGTCCTCCCTTTGTGAGTCTTGGTGACATTGCATCCTCATCAGTGCTGACATTAACAGCTTTTTTTTTTTTTAACATCTTTATTGGAGTATAATTGCTTTACAATGGTGTGTTAGTTTCTGCTGTATAACAAAGTGAATCAACTCTACATAAACATATATTCCCATATCTCCTCCCTCTTGAGTCTCCCTCCCACCCTCCCTATCCCACCCCTCTAGGTGGACACAAAGCACCAAACTGATCTCCCTGTGCTATGAGGCTGCTTCCCGCTAGCTATTTTACATTTGGTAGTGTATATATGTCCATGCCACTCTCTCACTTCGTCCCAGCTTACCCTTCCCCCTCCCTGTGTCCTCAAGTCCATTCTCTACATCTGTGTCTTTACTCCTGTCCTGCCCCTAGGTTCTTCAGAACCATATTTTTTTCTTTTTTTAGATTCCATATATATGTGTTAGCGTACGGTATTTGTTTTTCTCTTTCTGACTTACTGCACTCTGTATGACAGTCTCTAGGTCCATCCATCTCCTACAAATAACTCAATTTCATTTCTTTTTATGGCTGAGTAGTATTCCATTGTATATATGTGCCACATCTTCTTTATCCGTTCATCTGGCGATGGACAAAACGATCCTTCCTGGTTCCATAATGAGCAGGGGATTGGACCAAATGTAATTCTCTCGGAAATCATGTAGAATGGGATTGTGGAAAGACCCACAAACTAAGTCTAAAGCAAAACTCAGAGATAGTGAAAAGCTCTAAAATCCAAACCATGTGGAGTATAGGCAAAAGCAACTGAGGCTAGAGAATTTGCACAGGAAGTTCCACTGGAGGGACAGAGAGGAATGGAAGTATGGAGGGGGCCCAGTGATGACAGCTCTCAACAATCACCAACAAGAAGGAAAGAGCCCAGTTTTGAGTGGGGACTGAGGTTGAACAGGGATTCATTGCTGGGAGAAATGGAGAAAAATTCTTTGTGCCCATGGGTAGAAGATCTCAGAAAGCACATCTTTCAAAAAGGAGGGAAATGCATTGGTAGGAAGGGGCTGTGTCCCTCAGTGGTAGCTTCCAGTGACAAAGCTGGAAGAGGTCAGAACTGGTGCGTAGCACCTTCTTGTAATCTCTGATGGACTCCACAAGGTACATCCTGACAGGTGGGGTGGGTGCACTTGCTCACATCCTGAGTTTCCTGCCCGGGGTTTCCTCCTGACATGGAAATGTGGACAAGTTAACGGGCTGTCTGGCTAATCTTTGACCAATGGGATGCAGGAATTAGTAACACATTCTCGCCCCTTCCTCTGTCTGGGGGTGACTCTTCTGTAGCTCTGCGCACTTAGGAATGGCAAGCCCCACGTCACATTCTTCTATGGGCTTCACCCCTTTCCTGCTGCTTTCCCATTTTTACCGTCTCTTGCTTCCCGGAATTGCTCTATTTAATAGAATCCTTTTTCTGTGCCTAATGATGATTTCATATCTTTATTGTTTGCCTGAATTCCATTGGAATTTCCTCTCTGATTCCTGAGTTATTCAAAAAGTGTATCGTTTATTTTTCAGACAATTGAGAATTTCACACAATTGAGAATTGAGAAAATAAATTAAGAATTATTTTTTTGGTATTGATTTTAACAGCCAGAATTCTGTCAGATAATAAACACTGAATAATTTTAGTCCTTTAACTGTAATGACTTGCTTTTTGGTCCTTCCATTTACTTTCAGCCTGTCTTTGCCCTTATGTTACAAGTGTGCCTTCTAAAACCACAGGTTTTACATTTTTCTTTTTAATTTAATCTGGCAATCTTAGTCTTTTACATAGAGCATTTAATCCATTTTCATTTAATATAATTACTCATATAGCTGTGTTTATATCTACCAGTCTACTCTTTGTTTCCATTTGACCCATCTCTTTACGTAGTTTTGTTCTTCCTTTCTTGCCTTAATTCGGATGAATCGACTTTTTACTATCGCTGTTTCCTCTACTACTTCATTAATTAATTGTGTTTTACTCTTTGTATTTGTTACCTTAAATATTACATGTAACTTTTAAAATTGTAACTCAAGATTACAACTCAAGATTAGTTACCTAGATATTACAGTATGCATCATTTGCAAGTTACATCCTATCCAATGATTTTTTTTTCAAGAAGAGATTATTTCAGTGTGATTTAAACCCTTCCAGAGGAATACAAACTCAAATTATTTTAATGAAGGGAGACTATCATTGGCACCTAAACTTGGTCAGAATTTCACAAGAAGAAAACTATTCCCAGTTTTATTTAAGAATATCAATGAAAAACTCTTCAGAAAATTATTAGCAGCAGCTCATTAGAGGGGTTATATATCATGATGAAGTAGGGTTCATTCCAGGGATGAAAGATTATGAATTCTATTAAAATAATTCATCATACTAGTTGATCTAAGGGAAAAAAAATCACATGTTAATTTCTACTCATTTGACAAAATTCAACAGCCATTCTGGACGTTTCAAAAAAGAGAGACAGCTCAATAAAGAAAGAGTTAAACATTTTATAAGCATGGCAGACTGACAGACCGTGTGTTCACACATACACATGCGCAAACTCAGCCCAGTGATAGCATTGTAAATAATGACCAAACGCTAGAGGCACTTCTGCTACTTCTGCTCAAAGTACAAACAAGGTAAGTGTGTCCACCTCTCACCCCTGCTGGTGATGCTGTACCAGTGTTGTTAGTTAACAAAGCCAGATGAGAGAAAGAAATTTGAGCTATGAAACTTAGAAAGGTGGAAGTAAAACTGTTATTTGTAAATGACTTAATACTTAGAAAATCCAAAAGAATCTAGCTGAAATTTTTCTATTACTCAATTCCACCATCTAAAGGAGAAAGAGAAAGATAAAAAGATAAATCTGACTCATTAAAAAAAAAAATCCTACAAGCGGGAAGAGATATGGGAATATATGTATATATATAACTGATTCATTTTGTTGTGAAGCTGAAACTAACATACCATTGTAAAGCAATTATACTCCAATAAAGATGTTAAAAAAAAAAAAAAAATCCTTTTGCTGGCAAAACCCAAACCAAACCAAACCAAAAACTCTGGGGAAATTCTAAAGGAGAATAATAAGCAGGGAAAAAATATCTGCCTCTCAAATCACCAGGAGTTTTCTCTCTAAATATATTTTAGGAATTGTGGGAGTGTGGAGAAAGCAACAGAACAGTGGGCAAAGATGAATGAACAGTTTGCATAAGAAAATACAAATAGTGTTTTGATTCATAAAAAATATTTAACCTCATGTAAAATGCTAGTTGTTATTTAATTTTATTTAAGGAATGTGGGAATATAAGTATATATTTCTAGATTTGCTTGCATTTCATAAGGAAACTTTCAAGCATTTGCAATAACTAAAAATGGTTGCCTAAATCAAGAGAGGAGGTGAAGGGAAAAATAGGTTAACAGGGACAAGGATCAGGGTACAATTTCTAAATGAATACCTTTTCCTATTGTTTTGTTTTTCAACCATGTAAATACATTACCTTTACAAAAATATATAACAAACTATTTTTTAATTATATGTTTCAGCTGTACAATGTTATAATTTGACATCTGTATACATAGAGATCACCCCCAAAAGTCAATAAAATGTAATTTTTTCCCAAATTTGAAAAGTGAGAAATGCATTTCATTTTAATTTGCTTTCTTGGTTACTGTAGGTATTGGATTCCGTAAAGTGTTCATCTGTTGTTTGCATTTTCACTGAAATTGTTTGTTTGTTATTTATATTTAGATATATTTTTGTTTTTCTTAACTGAATTTTATAATGCTTTCATATATAAGGAACAAGTACATTTTAACATATTTATTTCACTTTTTCTCACTCTGTTCACCCTATCATTTTATTATTCTTTAACTTATAGAACGTATTAATTTTTATTTTGTCAAATTTGTCAATTTATTTTGTTGATTTTTTTTTTTTTTAAATTGCTTTAAAGCCTATCCAGAAATCAGATTCTTACTTATATTTTCTTTTTCGGATATCTTTTTGTTTTTCACTATATGAATTTGTCATATGGTGAGATGAGAATATAATTTTTCTCCTAAATCACTAATCAATGGCTTCATAGAAACTTTGTTAAATAATAACTCTTCCCTCACCTGCTGCTTTAAGATTCAGTGTTACGATATTTCATTGAGTCAGCTATCAGTATTTCAGTGAGAAACTTATTTTCATTTTGTGATAAATTTTAACATGCACTAGGTCTAGTTCCTCTTTATTACTTTTCTATTTCAAAATTATTCTATTTTCACCAGTGGATTTTCCCAGACGAACTTAAAGATCGTAATGTCAATTTCACCTCCGATTTCATTTCTTATGAAATAATTTGGAAAAAATGATATCTCTGTAATACACAGTGTTTCTATCCAGAAATAAAGTCTACTTCTCAAATTATTTGTCTTTTTTTGCTTTTTAATTTAGTTTTATTGATTTTCATATAGCTCTAGTATATTCCTTATCATATTTATTCCTAAGTGAGTTAGATAATTTCCTTTACATATTGCTAAGATATAGAATGATGAATATGAAAATTATTGGTTATATAACTTTTATTTATCGTTTATTTTGTTCCAAACCATCTCAAAGAACTTACCATTTCAGTTCTTATGATGTCTTAGGTACTAGGCTTACTAAGTTGTTTTGTTTTGTTTTGTTTTGCGGTACGCGGGCCTCTCACTGTTGTGGCCTCTCCCGTTGCGCAGCACAGGCTCCGGACGCGCAGGCTCAGCGGTCATGGCTCACGGGCCCAGCCGCTCCACGGCATGTGGGATCTTCCCGGACCGGGTCACGAACCCGTGTCCCCTGCATCGGCAGGCGGACTCTCAACCACTGCACCACTAGGGAAGCCCTATGCTTAGTTTTGTTAAGCAGTTGTACAGTTTATAAGTAATCGTCTTATCATTTTGAATGGTTATAACTAGAGTTTCTTATTTTTCTGCTTTATGTTATTAATCAGAAATTCCAGAAAGTTCCAAAGAAAAGCCACCAGGTATCTTATTCTTCCTCCTGAATACAACAGGGACACTTACAGTGATTTATTAGTAGGTTTGAAGTTGGTATTAGTTTAAAGAAGATGTGATTATGTTAAGAAATAATTATTCTATTCCTTTTATTAAGAATTTTTTTTTTTTTTTTAGAGAATGGATGCTGAATTTTGTGAAATGCATTGTGAAGCACTGTTGGTGCAGTGTTTAAGAGATTGGGCTGGGGGCTTCCCTAGTGGCGCAGTGGTTGAGAGTCTGCCCGCCAATGCAGGGGACACGGGTTCGTGCCCTGGTCCGGGAAGATTCCACATGCCGCGGAGCGGCTAGGCCCATGAGCCGTGGCCGCAGAGCCTGCGCGTCCGGAGCCTGTGCTCAGCAAGGGGAGAGGCCACAACAGTGAGAGGCCCGCGTACAGGAAAAAAAAAAAAAAAAAAGAGATTGGGCTGGCTGGAGTTTGAAGCCCAGCTCTACCACTTAGGAACATTGTATTTAACTCAGGCTAGCTACTGATGCTCTCAGTTTCGTCATTTGTAAAATGGAGACAGCAGGTGTTGGAGCACCGCTGATTTAATTCACACCCTATTTTTTTTTTCAGTGTGCCACTCTCAGTATGTCATGCACCTTCAAAAAAAAAATGTATTTGCTTTGTCCAGTCAGCATGATTAAGGAACAAGTTTGTCTTCTGCTTTTCAAGGCTCTGTTTACTCAGGAAGGAAGAGTGGAGTTGAGTTAAATACCAATTAAAAAAAATTTTTTTTAGTTCTCATAGTAGGTGATAATGTGGAACGTGTTTATTTTTTTCTTGGTGTCTTAATGTGCATAATATTCAAAAAGTTGTCAAAATACTTTGATTGGTTAGTCATATGCACATATATACTGAGGGCTAGTCATGATGCATATAAACATGAACCTCATTACCATCACCTACCATTAGTAAGCTTATTTATTTAATCCTCTATCTTATCTTAATTTTAATTTTCTGACACAGTAGTTTATTTTAATTTTCTGTGGAAACCTAACCTTACATTGTTCACATTTTTATGGGACAATTGAGCTTTCTCTTCACTGTTATGTAAAGCTCATGCTACAGGACTATAATTTGTGCATTAAAAAAGTATACAGAAAGGATATATACCTTTTAATACATATTAAACCACTTTGTGGTTTTATTAAAACTTGTTAAATGATTGATTTTGTAATAGAGATAATGCTTAGTGCTACATATGCCAGAAAAATATATGCCCATCCTTGTTAAGAGGTATTTTCTTTAGAGTGGAGGACATTTTGAGAAATAGATACTGCAGATCCTCTGAGCCTCAGTCTACCTATCCAGGCCATGCTTTTAAGCTATCTCTGCTGTACTTGGATCATCTTCCTTTATGCCATCTCACCACTACCTCTCCCCTGCAGGTCTGGCTCTCCTTAGCCATCCTCTATGTTCTCTTGTGGATTTGGGCAGAAACTTCTGGGTTCCTTCCAGTGAGGAGCCTTGGGTGTGTTAAGTCAGTCCTTCTCTCTGCCTAATTAATCCCCGCCTTTATTTTTCTCCCACATTTGGCTGCCTGTGGAGTGGGACTACCCTTCTTGTCGGTATCCATCAGGAATTCCAAAGTTGGGGCACAGGACTAAGCCTTGCCACCAAACGCACCCTCAACCCATTCCACCATGGGCACCGACCCCCCAATGGAGAATTTGTTGCACACCTGTCTTCTTCTACTTGTTTCTCTTAGCTTTCCTACCCTCCTGGCTGAAACATTTACTTACATCACATCTTTCTGATCCTGAGGGCAACCTGTTGCCTACCCTTCATAGACAGGTAGTGTTTTCACTCTCTACTGTAGAAGAAACTGTAGACCAACCTTCATTTTCAAGGAGCCTCAGGAAAGCCAGGCAGTAGGAATTTTCCAAACAGGAGGTCACACTGGTTAAATTCTGAGAAGAGTATAGTACAGTGCTAAAAACACGGAAGCAAGCCAGGCTGCCTCGTTTCCTGCCCTGGTGTTGCCACTTAGTAGCTGTATAACTTTGGCCCAAGAATCTTTGTTCCTCAGATTTCTCATATTTAGAATGATGATAATAGCAGTCCCTTCCTTATAAAGTTGTTGTAACAAAAAATTGGTTAATACTATGTAAATAGCTCAGCACAGTAACTAAGTAGTCAGTGCTTGATATTTGTTAGTAATTATTCTTTTATTATGATTATTAGTAATAGTAAAAAAATCCTTCTTTTATATATTTGAAGATGTAGAACGTAAGTAGAATACAATAAAGTGATGGGTCTAGCTGCAGGGAGATAAGTAACTTCTTATTGGCAACCATTTAAATGGAAAATAAAGTTGGAAATGCATGTGCCTGATGAAGTAGGACTTTGAAAATGCCATATAATTTAGACATACAATAGTAAGCAATAGGAAAACTGGATAAAATTTAAGTGATTTATGATGAGAATAAAGTTGTTTTAAATTAACCCATGAGGAGCACAGACAGAATCAAAGAGTGAAATAGAGATTGTAGTTACAGGAATTCAGCCTTAAGGTGATGCCAACCTAGATTAAATTGTGGCAAATGGCAGTGGTGACACAGAAAAGCATAGAAATGGTTATCAGGGCTCAGACAGAGACTCTGGCCATGGTTATTTCTGACCCAAGGGTCATGGTTTAATTCAGTTGAATTTAAGAGAAATGGAGAGTTAGAAGAGGGTGTTGTCTGGGCAGAAAAACTTTGATTTTAGATTAATTAAGTTTGAGATAGTGATAGGCTACTCAGGTGGAAATATCCATTGATCGGGGATGGGCAAACTTATTCATGTAAAAGGTCAGATAGTAAATATTTTAGTCTTTTTGGGCTAGATATGGTCTCTGTTACATATTCTTTCAAAAATTTCTTCTTTTACGAATTTTAATTTTTTTAAGTAAAAATGTAGAACAAAAGCTGTGACCTGATTTGCCCCATCAAGCCACAGTTTGCAAACCCCTGCTAGAATTTATTGTCAAAGAACAGAACCATGGCAGAGATGTCTGGGCTAGAGATCTAGAATTCTTAATCTTTAACATATATATGTTTTGAAAAGTCATTGCTGAATATGGATACTATATGTAGTATTCTAATTAAAATCAAATTGTATGGTGAAAATAAAATGACATAAATATTTAAATTAAAAGTTTTTCTCCCAGAAAAAGATTTTATAAAATCATGTCCTACTTCTTGTGAGCCCTGTAAAGTTACTTTCTAAGGACTTCTAGCGACTAAATACAAAAGTAATTTCAATAAAATTAATATAGATATGTTTTTTAAAATATTGGTTAGAATTTAGCATAATAGTTTCTGAAAATTCCTGATTTCATAATTCTAAGGAAATTAATGCAAATAAAGTTTCACTTACTGGGTGTCACAGAAACAAAAAATGCTACTTTTTTTTTTTATGAGAGCATCATGATAAATGATAGAACAAAACAGCACATAATTGTAGCCAACTGCACTTGGCATCAAGGAATAGGGATTATTTATGTTTTAACTGTGGGATTAGAGGGTGTTATATTCTTTTAAAACTGACCTAAATAAATGCATTATAGGAAGAATTTAGTAAAATAACTTGAGTTCTTTAATTCTATCTAAATTGACCAAAATCAATGGCATAATTTAAAGACGCCTCTTAAACTAGCTAAAATTAATGAGTCCATTTATTTCCCTCAATTCAAGTAGATCATTGGAGAGTAATTATATTTTCCTGACTGAATTTTATTGATCTTAAGTTTAGCCGAGGCATTTTACTTCTTACAACAGATTTCTAGAGAGATTTAATCTTTCCCCATTAGAACCAAGACATTATTTTGTTTTTTTAAGATGATACCTTATTTCAGATAAACTTTTGATATCTACGAAGAGTATTACTTTCTTATAGTTGCAGAGTTCAGATTACAGAAAGTAGTTTTAAATTCAATATTGTGTTTAGTTTTAGGTACTAAAATTTAGGTACTAAATTTTGAGAAAAACATTGATGAATTAGGTTTTACTTAAAAGAAGACAACCAGGAATATAAACTATCTATGTACTAACTTAAGTGAAAAGTAGCCAAAACAACTAGCATCGAAAAGAGAGACTTTGGAGGGGCTGGGCATGGGGGTGGGCTACATGTATATCAGTTTTCTTAAATATTTAAAATAATAGAGGAAACAACAGGTTGATTCGTCCATCCATTTATTCATCCATCCACCCACCCATCCATCCATCCATCCAACCTTTTCAAAATTGACTTTCTGTTTGTCATCTTGCATGCGCTTAAGATACAAAGATGAGTAAGACATCTCCCCGCTAAAGTAGCTCACAGACTAATGAGGATACTCACAGTTTTGTGGGCAGTTATTAGCTAGGTGAACTAATCAGCCTTGGTTTTCTTCTCTGTAAGTCTGGATAATAGTAATAACTAGCTCATAAAGTTACGGTTAGGGAAAAAATGAGGTTGTGAAAAGTACTGCAAAGTGCTATAGAAAGTTAGATGATTTCATATTATAGACTGAGGGATATATTGGCAAGAGAATACTAACTCATATTTTCTAAATCTTGTGATTTAGAAATTTATATATGGTCAATCAGTTATGTATTGCTGGGTAACAAACCGTCCAAACTGTATTGACTTAAAGCCACAGTGCTTTATTATTTCTCATGATTCTGTTTGTTGACTGGTCAGTTTCTCTGCTGGTCTTGTCTGGGCTTATTCAAGATACCTTGCTTACATGTCTGGGACCTTGGGGCTGGCTGTGGTCTGAGTTTTTCTCTCTATGTAGTTTTTTCATTTAGCAGTCTAGCTGGATTTTCTTTCAAGACAGCAGAAGCATTCCAAAGATGGAGGAAACAGGGAGGCAAGGCCTCTCACAACCTAGCCTTGGAAGTTGCATTTTATTTTTATCACATCCTCTCAGTCACAGCAAGTTATTGGGACAGGGCCAGCCCAGGTTAATGGTAGGGAAAATAGACTTCACCTTTCTATGGAAGGAGTGGTGATGTCATACTGTACAAGGGCACAGGGATGGAGGGATTGTTGTGGCCATCTTTGCAACGTGGTGAGTTTTCATTTCACATTTGGTAAAATATAAGTCTTTATACAATGGCTGGCAGTTGCATTTTCTTTTTTGTATTTCAGTGATCATTACTAGCAAATAATAATATGAAGTAAGATAAAAGAAATATTGCAGCATCTTCTAACTGATGCATTATGAGTAAAGGTTCTATCTCTATCTGTGAGGAAAAAATCTACTAATTTGAGAGCTTTGAAGTCTCATTAGTTGATCTTCAGTGGTTCAGCAATGGAGGTAAATCTTGCCTATCACTAGCTATCACTTTTATTCCTTCATGACGAAAAGATAAAAATATTTTAATTCAATTTTTCTTTTATTTCAGTGCATAACCGAGGCTTAGAGAGCACAGAGTGGTGATGGGGAGCAATTTTGTTTTATTTTTTTGTTTTAATCTAGTAGTTTCAATGTCATTTCTCCTGGTTAGTCTCCTTACTTTTTTTAAAAATTTTTTTTGCGGTACGTGGGCGTCTCACTGCTGTGGCCTCTCCCGTTGCGGAGCACAGGCTCCGGACGTGCAGACTCAGCGGCCATGGCTCACGGGCCCAGCCGCTCCGCGGCATGCGGGATCTTCCCAGACCAGGGCACGAACCCGTGTCCCCTGCATCGGCAGGCGGACTCTCAACCACTGCGCCACCAGGGAAGCCCCAGTCTCCTTACTTTCTAAATGACATAACAAAATATTATTTTATTGCATTCATCTATCTTTGTTGTTTTGTAGTCTCAGTGACTTTATAATTTATATGCCTCATCTTGAGGGTATGTATGGCAAAACAGAAACAAATTTCTCCATTTTGCTAAAAACAAGGATTTCAAACATTTGGAAGTGGCAATAATTTTTCTGAAAAGTATTAACAGGATACAGATTGAACAAAAGACTCAGTATGTAAAAGCAGGAGTGCTCCTAAACATTTCTGGTTTGGTGCTGCCCAGTTTAAAAAAAAAAAAAAAAAAACACATAAAAGCAGTGATAGCAAAGTAAAAATATTCCAGTTTATAGGCAATTATATATGTCGATTATAGTCTCTCGTTATAGGGAAAGTCTTTCATTTTCTTGAAAATGCAATACAATTTCTTATCTTCAGGCTTTTAAATATTCTGCTGCTTTTGGATAGAATGTTTTATATATGTCTGTTAGGTCAGATGGCTGACCTAACATGTCATTTAAGTCAAGTGTTTCCATATTGATTTTCTGTCTGGATGATCTATCCATTGATATAATTGGGGTGTTAAAGTTCTCTACCATTACTGTATTTCTTTCCTTTTCTCCCCTTAGGTATATTAATATTTGCTTTATATATTTAGGTGCTCCTATGTTGGGTGCATAAATATTTACAAATGTTGTATCCTCTTGTTGGATTGACATCACCCTTTATCATTATGCAATGACCTTTCCTTAACTCAAGTCCATTTAGCTCATGTATATAAAATATTTTGCTGTCATCCTGACACCAGTCTCATAGATTCACTCTCTTTTCAATTTTATTATATGGTTTATCCTCTTTCAAAGTACTCTAGTTTCTTATCCCATTACTAATATTTCAACATGATTAATTTTCTGCCCTTTTCTCTCAATCCACATTTCCACTTTCATAGCTATGCATTATTTTGACCAAACAATGTAAGCAAATTGAACATTCACAAAGTACTTAATCTTTCCTGTTTGGATCCTAAAATTTGGGGAGTTTTGCTGAAGTTGATATTAGATTTGCACAGGTTTAGGTAATTCTTCAGCTGTTCTTTATTGTAATAGAGAACTACAACCTAGAGCACTTCTGACTTTTATTTATCAGCATTCTAATCCTGTTTAAGGATATCTAGTTTGGTTTTTTAATTATTATTATTTTTTATGCTCAGCTGACATGGAGCATGTATAAGATGAAAATACAAATTAACCAAAATGATTTTCAAATATATTTTGTGAATCATCTGATTATTATGCGATCTCATATGAAACTTAATTTTAATTTCACAGACCTGTTAAGTCTGTTCAAGGTGTAGGGGACCTAGGCCGAAGTAATATCCAAACAATTTTGCAGAGGATTTCAGAAAGGCTGACTTACAAAATGTGTCAGGTATCTTTGAATTTTCATAAAATAAAGTGTTTAAAAGTAGAGTGATTGCACCTTAAATTCTTACTGCATGCTAAATACTGTACTAGGCACATTGCCTGCATCATCTCTTTACTCCTCATTACAACTTCTTATGATTTATATTATCATCTTTGTCTTTTACAAGCTTTGGAAGTTAAATAAATTGCCCTATGTATTAGTTTTGTATGCTGTGTAACAAATCATTACAAACTTAGTGGCTTAAAATAATGCCCATTAATTATATCACAGTTATGTAGATCAGAAGTCCAGACAAGCTTTACTGGCTATTATAACTCAGGGTCTCACAAGGTAGAAATCAGGGTGTTTGCCAAGCTGGGCTTTTATGTGGAGGCTCTGAAAAAAATCCATTGCCAAGCATAATTCAGCAGAATTCATTGTGAGCGTAATTCAGTCCCTTGTGGTTATATGACTGAGGTCCTTGTTTCCTTGATAGTTGTCAGCAGGGGCTACACACCACTCCTAGAAGCTACCAGTATTCCTTCTTACATGGCTCCCTTAACTGTGGGAGACCAGCAAAGGCATGTGTAGTCCTTCTCATGACTTGAGTCTCTTTGGCTGCCCTTTGTGCCACCAGCCAGAAAAAGTTCTCTGATTTTAAGGGCTCACATGACTAGATTAGTCATCCTCCCCGCCTCCCCCAAACCCCAATATAATCTCCCTGTTAAGGTCAACTGTGCTGTATAACATCACATATCCACAGTGGTGATATCTCATCATCTGTGCATTTAAGGTGGGATTTTGCGGGGTGGGGTGAGGCGTATAATTTTGCTTGCCATGCCCTATTTCTCAAAATAGTAATTGACTGAGTTGGAGCTCAAGCCTGGGTTTGGTTGAACTACAGAACTTTGTCCCTATACCACATTCATCAGAGGGCCTGATTTTATACACGGACATTATGGAAACGAGCCTTATTGCTACATAGCCAGACTGTGTTGGTAGTACATACTGCTGTGAAAAGTACTGCATTAGAGGGTGCCAGTGCAAGCTTGACATGTACGCTGGTCCTGTAAAATAGGAGATCCAGATGGTCAAGCATCACATAAATTATGTTTTGTTATGCTCTGCATATGTCTGTGATTTGCACTTAACATCGGTTTAGTCCACCCTATTTTATTTCAAGCTTTGGTTTCTGCTTGTACCTTGTCTCCCCTCTGCTTATCTTATGAACATACTTTAAAGACTCGGTTATCTAAGTGTCAAGCTCATTTCAGTTTCTTTGCGAAATTTGAGTGAAATTGTAGTTTTTCTCCTGTATTCATACTCTTTTCAGAGGTAATTGACTTGAGTGACTATAATTCCTATAGCAGTGTGCAAAGGGAACTGCAAAAAACAAAGTCAATTAAGAAAAATCCCATTCTCGAGCATACCAAGCTACCATTAACTAGAAACCACATGGAATTTTATGAAGTAGAATATTTGATCTGGTACACACACACACACACACACACACACACACACACACACGCCAGATAGTGTTATTTTGGTGATTTTAAATAACTTAAGCGAATATATGGTATATACCCCTAGGGACGTTGAGTGTTACTTTTTCTGAGTGAACTATTGAGTCCTTTGTTGACAGCTTTTGTTTTTTTTTGCGGTACTCGGGCCTCTCACTGTTATGGCCTCTCCCGTTGCGGAGCACAGGCTCCGGACGCGCAGGCTCAGTGGCCATGGCTCACGGGCCCAGCCGCTCCGCGGCATGTGGGATCTTCCCGGACCGGGGCACGAACCCGTGTCCCCTGCATCGGCAGGCGGACTCTCAACCACTGCGCCACCAGGGAAGCCCCATGTTGACAGCTTTTGAATCTTCTTTTTTTCCCCCATTAAGACAATGAGAGAATCTGTTCCCCCCCCACCATGATTTATATGTCAGATAGAGCCTCACAGACTATAACCAGCTCAGCTGTATTACGAACAGTGTAGTTTATGAGTGAAACAGAGTCCAACCCTGGTTTACTCAATGATTAAGTAATTAGGAACAAGTCACTAGACATCTCTGAACCTCATTGTCCCCAACTATAAAATGAGCAGTTCCAAAATTCTTTTTTCTTTTAAACACATGTGTGACATACTTTGGCCAGTTTCCAAGTTGCTAGAGATTTTTAATTTATTTTGGTTTTACTACCTAGAAATCTGTTTGTTAGATCTCTAAAACCATATGAAAAAGAATTACAGATGAATGTGTGTGACTAGTATAATAAAATTGATTGGAATGTGTGTGGGGCGAGCTGTACCTAATCGAGTTACAGGATTGTTTTTCTTTCTTCACACAATGAAACTCTTTCTTGGCTTCCAATTTTGCACACTCTGCTCTTCTCAAGTGTTTCGTTTTCTCTTTCTTTTCTTTTTTTGCTTTTTCTCTCGTTTCACCAGAAATCTCTTTTATTTTGATTGTTATTTGGTCACGATCTAGACATGATTGTTTTTACTTTGATGAGACGTTCATATTTCTGCTATCTAAGAGAAATTACCAAAATATTAAAACACAGACATCGTGATAGCAGACCACAGCCAGAGTGGTTCTTACACATTGTCTTAGCAAAGTTGTCTTTGCTTCTCTTTGTGAAATACGTTGTATGAAACACCAGTGTTGTCATTCTGATGGGTTCTCCCCCAAATTGATGGTCCAGTTGTGACAAGTCAAAGCATCCATAGGATGTTTTAAACTTTAAAAAAAAATCAAGTGAACGGTTAAACTAGAAATGGGCTCTGAGCTATCACTGCTCTCCCTAGAAGGGAGGATATTACGAGCTACATGCACCTAGGGAATGATTTTTCTGGTAATAAAGTTTGGAAAATAGCAATCCAGACAGAACAAAACTATTCATGCTGCCGTTCAGTATGTAGGGAACCAAAAGAGTTTTCACTAGGCAAAAACCTTTACTACTATATGTTTGCGATGATGCCTTAGTGCAAGGGGAAGCAGCTGTTTATCTCTTTTTCTTTTGGTTTTATTTTCTTTTTCCACTGCCATTCTGTCAGTGCATGGCTTCATAAAGCTGTAGGATTCTGATAGGAAAACTACCAAGTCCACGTGCTTTGCAAGTCAATGTGTTGCTTTTCTGGCTGGATAACAATATTTTCTTGCAGCTGGAGGGAGCGTGTGACTACATGTGTTAGAGGCAGGAAGCCTAATGCCACCAATACCATGTCCAGAAGTGAGCTATCTCCTGTGTTTTATCTGCTTCACTCTACTGAATGAATATTGTGCCACTGCTTTTATTTTTTGTTGTTGTTGTTTGACTATCGGAGACTCGTCAGATGGTTCTGTTTCTGTCGAACACTTGATGGAAAGTTTTGTTGTAAAGCTTCCTGCATGGAGATTTATATCTTGGCTATAAAGGAAAGTCCTGTAAAAGTTGATCATAAATTGTCTTTATGAGTTGCTGCCCTGTGTGCTATTAAAAAGCTCAGAACCTGAGAGTTAGTTTTAACTCAGAGCCGTGTTTGCCCAGTATATTTGGATGCATCCTTCATCTTACCACTTGCTTCCTACAGAACATATGTCCCACCAACCTTTCTTTGGGGCTCAATCGTCTCGTTCAGTTCATCCTTGCTGTACATTGGAACCAAGCTTTTGGGGTGTTTGCCTTGGCTATTTGCATTGTCAAGGACCAAACATCATTTATGTTCAGTAATTCACCTCTTTTATTACTCTAGGCATATCTCCTAAGAAGTGTTTCACGCCAGGGAATCCTCATGAGTATTAATTGAACATTTTGGGGAGATTTTTTAAAATTGAAATGAGCATTAATTTTTTTTTTTTTTTTTTTTTTTTTTTTTTTTGGTATGCGGGCCTCTCACTGTTGCGGCCTCTCCCGTTGTGGAGCACAGGCTCCGGACGCGCAGGCTCAGCGGCCATGGCTTACGGGCCCAGCCGCTCCGCAGCATGCGGGATCCTCCCAGACCGGGGCACGAGCCCGTGTCCCCTGCATCGGCAGGCGGACTCCCAACCCCTGCGCCACCAGGGAAGCCCTGAAATGAGCATAATTTAACACCAGTTTTCCCTTATTAAAACTTATCATTCTCCACTTACATTTTGTGATTATGTTACCTGGCTTTGTATCCTTACTGGCTGACATCTCTGATACTCAGCTTAGCCAGTGCACACCCAGATTCTCCCTGTAATTCTGTGACTATAAGCGTTCCTGTTTTGCCTTAATTAAGCAGAGCCTGAGAGAGTGCCTGGTTCCATCATTGTACATTTTCCTTCTTTCCCCAGAACACCTTTTGATTCTTACTCTGAACTCTTACGTGAGATGCACTGTGAAACACGATACCTTTCCTTCCTTTATTTTCTTATGAGTTGGCATGTCTAATTAACCCAAGTAAAAAGAAGAAGATTGTTTTTTAAAAGGGTAATAAAAGTCATAGTAATCTTTTGCTTTGCCTGGAAACAGGTTTCCCAGCATCCAAAGGGAATCTAAACAATACAGATATTTCTTGACTTTTCCTTTAAAAATATAAAGGGTAGGTGGCAGTCCAGACAGTCTATTTCCTTGTGCCTTAATGACACATGATAGCCCAGATGTTGAAAAGAATTAAGTGGGAAAAGAATTTTCTTTCATCTTCTTTTCTGCTAATGGTGTTTATCTGATGTAAATATTCAGTTCTAGCAGATAATGCGTGCCCGAAGGAATCAAAGTGAAATAACAAGATTCTTAACATATTTTTCATTCCCGTATCATTTAAGTTTTATGTACTTCTGTTGGAAACTGAGAAAACATTTTTTTCCCCAAAGGCTATTACTCTGCATGGCCTTTTACCCTATTACGGGGCTTTCCTTCTTTTCAGATAATAACCCACAGACTCTTCAGGTGCTTAAGTCATTAGTTGCTTGATATGAGATTGTTAGTTCAGAGAGCTTATTTGCTCCATTGGCTTTATATAACTCCCCAATATTAAGTGATCCATTTTGTTGTTTCTGAGGCCGAGAATCATTATTTTCTTTTGGCATCATACAGATTATGTATTTCAATTGAATTTACAAATTTATAGCTCATGTTGAAGTAATTTCTGCTGAAGAGTGATTTTTCTAGACAGTTCAAATTTTTAAATTAAGAGTCAACATTAGATATGTTTGATACCCATGTTTGAATGGGTATACTCTAGGGATTATTAATGTAAGACTGTTCTTTTAGTGTACTTTTCTTCCTTCAGAAATAGTTTTTGTCATACTATGAGTTTTTTCTGAACACTTGTTAATGTTAACAAAAAAGACAAGTTTAACAAAGACAAGTTCAATAATATAGATACTATCTTTCTATATGAGTGACTAACAGTAATATCTAGCTTTGTTCTCCTTATGAATACCTTCTTCTTAAATTCAGATCCATAAGAAAATGTGAACAACTAGAAAAACTTTACTTAATAATGACTCTGAATTTTCTCTGTCAAGTCTAACCTTGGAAAATATTGGTAATTGAATGCCAAAAAAATTTTAATTTTATCTAGTTACAAATTTTTACCCATCAAACTTTTTTTGGTTTTTTAAATTTTAATCCTTAATTAATGATGCTTAATAATTCTATTAATTTATTAGATGTGTTTGTTTCTTTTTCTTTATTTAGTTTTGGCTGTGTTGAGTCTTTGCTTCTGTGCGAGGGCTTTCTCTAGTTGTGGCGAGCGGGGGCCTCTCACTATCGTGGCCTCTCTTGAGGAGCACAGGCTCCAGACGCGCAGGCTCAGTAGTTGTGGCTCATGGGCCCAGTTGCTCCACGGCAAGTGGGATCTTCCCAGACCAGGGCTTGAACCTGTGTCCCTGCATTAGCAGGCAGATTCTCAACCACTGTGCCACCAGGGAAGCCCCATCCAACTTTTGATCAAAACTATTTAAGGTATAAGATACTAGCTAGAATTTTCTTTCAGAAAGTCAGTGCTGGGACTTCCCAGGTGGTCCGGTGGTTAAGACTCCCCACTTCCATTGCAGGAGGCACAGGTTCTATCCCTGGTCGCGGAACTAAGATCCCCGCATGCCACGTGGTGTGGTCACCCCGCCAACAAAAGTCAGCACTATTTGTCTCTGCATGTCTACAGCACACTTCCACAATGTATAGTCACACTAAAAAACATCTAAGCTCTATAAGAGCAGAGATTTTATCACATTCTGTGCAATGACAAAGATGCGTGTGTGCTTGTGTATGTGTGTGCTCACACACATACACATACACACACACAAACACACCCGCAATGGAAAGCCAACACTGGGAAGTTCCCTGGACAGTTAGGGAATGGTGAGAGACACTGTGATGTAATAGAAACAGTGTGGGAACCTGGCACAAATTGTTTGATAACTTCTGGCTTACTTTTATCTTATCTATATATTAGGACCATATTCCCAAGTTAACTTTCACATTCAGTCATTGGAATAATAGTTGTTTGCAGGTGGAGAAGGTGATACTGAAGGGGAAGAATAGACTTTAGGCTGGAGGGGGATGGTACAAATTTTCTGGAAAAAAAAGCATTGCTCACTTTTTACTTTTATCAATAGTTAGAATTCTAAAGGGGCTATAACCCAAACATACTGTGAACGGATTTGTAGAGAGATTGAGTAAAGACCAGCTTTAGTAGGCCACTGAAAATACAGAAATACCATGAATATTAGATAAAGCAAATTATATATATATATATTACAATATATATAATATGTATAAATATGTGTGTGTATGTGTGTGTGTATATATATATATATATATATATATTTAAGGAAGCAACAGTAACAAAATGGCCACAAGCCAGATGGAAGCTCTTATTGGGCATATGTTCTAGGGAGGCTGGGAAATTTTATGCTGGGATCTCAACTAATTATGACCCAATCCATCTAATAATTAACATGTGGGTGCATGCAATCAACTACAAATTCTCACTCTTGAAGAATCAAGAGTCTCTCCTTTCCTGTAAAAAGAATGACCGTTACGGAAAGACAACCCTCAGAATGGGAGAAAATATTTGCAAATGAAGCAACTGACAAAGGATTAAGCTCCAAAATTTACAAGCAGCTCATGCAGCTCAATAACAAAAAAACAAAAACCCAATCCAAAAATGGGCAGAAGACCTAAATAGACATTTCTCCAAAGAAGATATACAGATTGCCAACAAACAAACACATGAAAGAATGCTCAACATCATCAATCATTAGAGAAATGCAAATCAAAACTACAATGAGGTATAACCTCACACTGGTCAGGATGGCCATCATCAAAAAATCTACAAACAATAAATGCTGGAGAGGGTGTGGAGAAAAGGGAACCCTCATATACTGTTGGTGGGAATGTAAATTTATACAGCCACTATGGAGAACAGTATGGAGGTTCCTTAAAAAACTCAAAATAGAACTACCATACGAGCCAGCAATCCCACTACTGGGCATATACCCTGAGAAAACCATAATTCAAAAAGAGTCATGTACCACAATGTTCATTGCAGCTCTATTTACAATAGCTAGGACATTGAAGCAACCTAAGTGTCCATCGACAGATGAATGGATAAAGAAGATGTGGCACATATATACAATGGAATATTACTCAGCCATTAAAAAAACGAAATTGAGTTATTTGTAGTGAGGTGGATGGACCTAGAGTCTGTCATACAGAATGAAGTAAGTCAGAAAGAGAAAAACAGATACTGTATGCTAACACATATATATGAAATCAAAAAAAAAAAAAAACTGGTCATGAAGAACCTAGGGGCAAAACGGGAATAAAGATGCAGACCTACTAGAGAATGGACTTGAGGACACGGGGAGGGGGAAGGGTAAGCTGGGACAAAGTGAGAGAGTGGTAGTGTATATATGGACATATACACACCACCAAATGTAAAATAGATAGCTAGTGGGAAGCAGTCACATAGCACAGGGAGATCAGCTCGTGCTTTGTGACCAGCTAGATGGGTGGGATAGGGAGGATGGGAGGGAGGGAGATGCAAGACGGAAGAGATATGAGGATATATGTATATGTATAACTGAATCACTTTGTTATAAAGCAGAAACTAACACACCATTGTAAAGCAATTATACTCCAATAAAAATGTTAAAAAAAAAAAAGAAGAGTGTCTGTTGATGCCCAGGAAACAAAAACTCATTTATTAAAGTCGAAGGGCTGTCTCTCCGGTTAGGGTAACATTTTATCTAATAGGTAAACAACTGGCTGAGTGTCATACTAGCTGATGTTAAAAAATGATGTGTGATTTGTTTCTCTTCAGTTATGGATTTAATTACTAACTAATTCCTGTCAAGGACAATTGTTAGGTAATATCACTCTCTAAGAATCTAAAGTTGTATTCCACCTCCCAGAAAAAATATCTGATTCTTTACCTTGACTTTGAAGGTTAAATGCAGTGCAGCTCCAACCCGCCTATTTAAATATATTTTCTGTGACTTCCTTCAATACTTTCCAGTTGGTGGCTCCTCTTAAGTTTTCTCATCCTTGGATGGTATGATTTATGCTGGGTCTGTATTAGCTGGAATAGCCTCCTTCTTCCTATTTCAGTTATATTCACTGTTCAGAACTAATCTCAATTGCCATGTCATCCAAAAGCCTTCTCCCTTTGCAGCAGCCTTTATCCATTCTTATTTATTATTCATTTATTCATGTATTCACAATCACTCCACAAATATTTATTGAGTACTCTCTATGTTACAGGTGCTCTCCTCTCCTAAACGTGCATTTTTATTGCACGTATAGTCATATCCAAGTAGTTTTACTGAGTTTGTTGTTTAATGTTTATTTTACCTCCACTATAAAACTGAACCCACAATGGCAATAATTATGTCTTTTTTTAAAAAAAGGAAAGCATGAAATAGTGTAAGACATGACCAGGCAAAAAATGATGAGGATGGTTCTGTGTCTCCTGTTGGCTACTACCTAGTTCTTGGGTAATTCAAATCAGTGAACATTTATTAAACTTCTATCATGTTTATTGCAATGTTAGGCACTATAGGAGATAAACAAATGTATTTTCTGTATGTGTTATGGATATGCAGTAAAAAAATCATTTTATGGAGCCAACAATCTAGAAGAAACGGATCCTGAAACCTCTAGAGGATTTAATGTTTTAACTTCAGATGATTTCATCTAAATTTTTGGATATGTGTTTATGTGCATTTTCCTGAGGAGATATAGCTTTTAGATGTTAAAGGTGTCACTGATCATTAAAAAAAAAGGTTAAAGAGCTCATGTTTTCAGTTTGTATAAAACAAGCTCCCAACTAACGAACAAGAGCCACAGAAGAACAACAATATTCTAAACAATATTCTAAACAATATTCTAAGCCTTGTCTGCATACACTCAGATTTCCTCTTTCATATGGTAATGAGTTTTAATAGTTTCTATGGAGAGAATAGAAGGAAAAGTTATTCATTTCTCTAGCAAAGTAGATTGAAATTTGTTTTTAATTATTGATGGTTTAGGAAGTATTCATTTACCTTCAGAACACGTTACCGGAAGTACCACTTTTCTAACTTCCTCCAGGGCTTCATGCTCAGGCAGTCCCTCTCGTTTGGAGGGAAGCCTCAGAGAAGTCCAGCTTTGGGGTTTCGCTTGGCCTGATCTCAGATGGGCAGTGCCTCTGCAGTTGGTCCAGCCTGGCCACGCCTCACTTTTCCTCTTGACTCCCCATTCCCACCCTTGTGGGCAGATCCAACTGTGAGAGGAGGGAAAACGCTCATCAGCACATATCTAAATAAAGTATCTATGTAAAGTAGCTGAGAGCCTGAGACATAGTGACCTTGAAGCATCAAGGCATCAGGCTTGGTATTCATGTCCTTAGAGTAACAGATAAGGTCCAGATTCTCCATGAGGTCTGCTGGGGTTAGATTGTCATTGGAGTCCAGATAGATTGAGGGGAGTGCTGGCAGCCTGCCTGCTGATAGGACCTGCTGCAAACCCAGGATGACAACTAGAAGGCAGAACGTGACTACCAGGCTGGGGCCACCCTCCGTGCCCCCACTACAGGGCTGCGGCTGTTGCTTCCTCACTAAAGGCAACGTAGGATAGAAGCATTAGAGCTTAAGCACCACTAATTTCATGGCAAATCTGACTCATTCTCAGTGCTCAGTATGTTAGCACTTAACCATTATTATTTAGTCTTTCATTGTCAAATAATTTTTCAGTAAATCCTTAGGAATTTTGCAGTGAATGCCTTTTTTGATCTTATGTAATTTTTTAAATTTTCCAGAGTAGTTCTGCTTCTCCACTTTATGCCAAACAGGGTAGGATTCCAGATGACCTAAGCTTTTACTAAAACAGGTTTTGAAACAGGTTGTTCCAGGGAATATTTACGTTTAATACTTCATGACCATATTAAGATCAAATCACATTGAGATAAAAGTGCTTGTATCTCCTTCATTCGTAAATATCATTTACAGTAGATGCCATGCTATGGCCATATTCTCCTTCAGGAATGATGAATTTGCTACCCCGACGGCTTGGAGTGCTACTTGCTAGGGTCTTCATCTGACAGTCCTCTCTGGGAGAACCTCTCCTTGTCCGAGGTCACACCCACCCCCAGGGCAGTGTGCCTCCAGAGTTCTTTGCAGGGAGGGGAGTGTTACCAAGGCCCTCTTTTCTCCAACTTGGACAACAAGGGCCATCCCAACTTCAGAGCTCCACAGAACCCAGAGAGTGACTGCATAATGAATGGCCTTACTTCTCCTTCCTTCCCCCAAAGGGAGTGATCTTGAAGACACTTCCCAATATACATCCTGCACATAAATCTGTCTCAGGATCTCCTTCCCAGAGAACTTACCTTGAAGCACCATCATTTTCTTTAAGAAAAACAATCTTTTTACTAATAGCTTTTCTGGAGATGAGGATAGAGATCATTTATAAGATGCAACCCTATTTCAGAAATGTGCAAATTGAAAAAATGTGTTTTGTACATTCAAGGAAATTGTGCTGAGTCCACGAAGGGGCTGTAATTGCTTGCTGTATGATCATGTTAGCTGTGACCAATAACCCCAAGCAATTACAAAACTTTCACCGAAGCCATTATCTGAAGAAAGGTTAAAGATTGTTGTTCTTCCCTTTTCTCACTGCAGTTTTCTCTTTACATGCTCTCCTAGCTTGATGTTGTCTGAACTTACGGTTTTAAGCCCATACGTTATATCTTTAGCCCTGCCATGTCTTGAGCTTCAAATTTGCATATTCATCTGTCAGACCATTTTCTTTGATATCCCACCAGCCTCCCAAACTTAACATGTCAAACACTGGGTGAGTCATCTTCCCCACAGATCAGCCCTGTCTTGTGTCCAGGCTCAATTAGTGGCCCCACTACCCTGTTATTCGAAACCCCAAACCTGTGAGTCATTCTAGACTCTTCCCCCCCTTCACCCCACCCCACTCTACATACCCAGACAGCCAACAAGACCTGCCAATTTTGCTGGAAAATATTGCTCCAATAACTAATACTATTACTACTTATCAATTCCTGTTACTACTTCTTCAGTGTAGAGCCTTATGTGAACCATGTACTATAATAATGTTTGATTTGTTTTCCTGCCTTCAGTCTTGCTTCCTTTATATATTCTCTGCAGGGTGGTCAAGATGATCTAAATCAAGTGCAGATTTGATTGCGCATTGCACTCGTGAGCTCAGTGAACAGCAAATTCTCCTGTCAGGCAAGGCTCTCCATGACAACCCATTTATCATTGACCACACTACTTTCACTCCCTTTCTCCAGCTTGATGGGCTGATAACATTGAAGTGCCTGGAGTCTACCTGAATGCTTCCTAGTGTTTCATGCCTCCGTACCTTCGCCCATTATTTTCCCTCTGCCTGGAAAGCCCTTTTCTCCTTCCTTAGATTGGCTAACTTTAATTATCCTCTAAGGTAATCAATTTTTGTCTACCTCTCCTCTAGGATGCTTTCTCTACCTACAAATCTGTGGTACCCAAACTGGTTTAGCATTTACAGTATTATAATGAGAGTATGTGTGCGTTTCTATAATGTCTTCTAGGACAGGGACTGCTTATTCACCTTTGTAACTCTAGTGCCAGGCACACAGAGGATGCTCAATACATGTCTGGTGAACAGAGCTGGATAGTGAAGACAGTAGGTCTCTGGTTCCCTTTGCATTTACTTGCTTATTGCTCATTTGGTATATTATCAACATTCCCATAATTATTTCTAGGATCTCTATCTTGAAATTCAGCTCTCTTCTCAACATCTTGATAAAATTGGATATCTAATAATCATAAAATTTAATCTTTTCAAAACTGAACTCCTGACATTTTCCTCAGATCATCTCCTCTCCCAGTCTGCCTCATTTTAATAAACAGTAACCCGGCTCTCCCCATTTCGGGCCAGAACCTTCAACGTCATCCTTGACACTTCTCTTTCTTTCATACCTAGCATCCAATTCATGAGAAAATCCTGTATCTTCAAAACATACACTTTTCTCCATCTCCATTACCATTATTCTGGATTATTGTAGCAACTTCCCACTCATCTCCCTACACCCACACTTGCCCATGCAGTCTTTCTCAATATGGTAGCCAGAGTGTGGCTTTAAAAATTGAAACCATGGGACTCCCTGGTGGTCCAGTGGTTAAGACTCCGAGCTTCCATTGCAGGGGGCACGGGTTCAATCCATGGTTGGGGAAATAAGATCCCACAAAAAAATATATATATCAAAGTCAGTTTACACACTATCTGTGCTCAACATGCTCCAGATGGGTTTTCCAGTGAAAGCCTAAGTCCTTACCTGATGGCATACCTCCTGCCACTGTCCCCCATTCTCCTCTCGCCTCACCTCGCCTCCCGAATTTCTGGCTGAATTAGAGCCTCCTTGCTGTTCCCAGCATGCTTCTCCCACAAGGTCTTTGTATTCCTTGTTGCCTCTCCCTGGAAAACTGTTTCCTCACCATTTTCTTATTCTCTTCCTTTAGGTCTCTGCTTCCATTTATTTATTTATTTATTTTAACATGTTTATTGGAGTATAATTGCTTTACAATGGTGTGTTAGTTTCTGCTTTATAACAAAATGAATCAGTTATACATATACATATATCCCCATATCTCTGCTTCCATTTAATGTCCCCTTATTGGTGAGGCCTTTCTTGCCCATCCTTTGTACAAAAGAGGTTAACTTCACAAGTACTGTATTTATTGTTCTCCACGGTAATTGAGTTCACTAACAGTCATGCTTTATCATTGCTCCTTTACTTGTTTCCTAACTTCCTGTTTTGTTTTGTCTTGTTTTCACTGCTGTGTCCTTAGAAGAATGACTGACACATAGTAAGGGCTCCATAAGTATTTGATGAATTAGTGAATGAAAGAAGCAGGACTAAACTCCAGTCGTGTTCCTTCTTATCATGTGTAACGTTGGGCAAATTACTTAACTTCTCTGAGTTTTACTCTCTCTTCATTTGTGAAATGAGGCTGATAATAATGACAACTGCCATATTTTTCTCAAGGATTGTTGATGGGATGCCCATGTAATATTAAAAGATGATGTTGTGAGTCCTTACCATGCCTCGTGCACAATATAAAATTTAATCTTTACCATAATCTTCACAGTAATCATAGGAGGTATGTTCTATGATCATCTTCATTTTGCTGATTTGGGGGGGAAAAAAAGAACTAATGTATATGCATGTTTTGGAATCACCTAGAGAGTAAATGAGTGTCAGGATTAGGACCCGTACAGCATGACCACATCAGTGCTGACTGGCAGCCTTAAGTGTGCGTCTCCTCATTCTGTGCCTGTACTTAGTGAAAATGACCCCAGATAGGAATCTTGCACGTTTGTACTAGACACTCTTTATCAGTTGGAGAATGTGTCGATTTTTTGTTTGTTTGTTAAGAATTTATGCTGAATTTTGTCAAATATTTTTCCATCTACAAAGGCAACTGTATGACTTTTCTCTTTTAAGCTGTTAATGTAGTCAGTACACTAATAAACTTCCTGATGTTGACCATCTTTTCAAGAATAAACCTGCTTATTTAATTTTATTCTGTTAACACTCTGCTTGGTGAATTTTGTTAATATTTTATTTTGGTTTTTAGCATCTATGTTCATATAAGAGATGGCTATATAATTTTCTTTCCTGGGATATCATTACATAGTTTTGATATCAGATTTTGGTGCCCATGAGTTAGAATAATCCTATATTACCTTAAGGATTTGTAAATTCCTTGAATGTTTGGCAAAACCTTCATAAAGAAATCAGACTCTTTTTATTACATATATTTTGACTAATCTTTAAGTTTTCCTTATCTTTGTGAGTCCATTTTTATATTTCTCAGAAAGTCAATGTTCAGATTGATTTGCATGAATATATAATTTATAAAAATTATACTAATAATGGCCTCTTTGGCATTTTAATATATATGTGTATAATTTGACACTTCCTTTCCTTTTTAGTTTTGACCAGATTTGTTATTGAAAGATCCATCTCTTGGTTTTACTAACTACCATTTTCTACTTTATTAACTTCTGTTTTTATCGTTAGTAACACTTAACTCTCTTTTTAAAATTATTTTTATGGATTCTTGAGATTAATGCATAATAAAATATTTCAAACTAATTATTTTCTATGAAAGTCTGTACAATTCTCTATGTTATGCTTTTGCCATAATACTTTTTTTAATGAAGTGTTATTTTCAAATTGATTTTCTCTTTTATACCAGCATTATTTAAAAGGATAATTTACAAGTGGATAGATTTTTTAAATTTTTCTATTATTGATTTTTAATTCAATATTATTGATATTTTAATTCAATATTATCAATTCAATCATCCAGTATTTTTTTTTAAGATTTATTTATTTCATTTATTTTTGGCTGTGTCGGGTCTTAGTTGTGGCACGCGGGATCTTTGTTGAGGCATGTGGGATCTTTCATTGCAGCACGCAGGCTTCTCTCTCGTTGTGGCGTGCAGGTTTTCTCTTCTCTAGTTGTGGCACGCAGGCTCCAGGGTGCGTGGGCTCTGTAGTTGTGGCGCGCGGGTTCCAGAGCCCATGGGCTCTGTAGTTTGCGGCACGCAGGCTCTAGTTGAGGCGCACAAGCTCAGTAGTTGTGGTGCATGGGCTTAGTTGCCCCATGTCATGTGGGATCTTACTTTCCCAACCAGGGATAGAACCCACGTCCCCTGCATTGTAAGGTGGATTCTTTACCACTGGACCACCAGGGAAGTCCCAGTCATCCAGTATTATTGATATTATTGATTTGTGATTACAAAATGTGGCAGGTGTGATTTCAGAGTTTTGTAATTTTTATGAGATGTTACTTTAGATTTAGCACATAACATTTTAGGTCTATGTCATAAACAACCTTTGATGAATGTTTTATGTGTTTATTTTCTATGTGCTATTTCTGTAAGGTAGGATGTTTAACTATAGTTTACCTAATATACATATATACTACATAAAACATTGCTCATTGTGTTTTAAAATTTACCACAGGCAGTGGTGTGCTGGACACAGTTCTAATTGGCTTGTGAGAGCCAGTGGTTAAATATGCAGGAATTTTGTGAACCAGTTGTTAAAACACTGTGGCTTGAAATCAGTAGGGTGGGGTGTTACACAACAGAAATTGGCCAATGCTACAAGGCAGTGTTGTTGTTAATGTCGTTCTTGTTGTTTTCTGAGAGCCAGCTAACTTGCATACACAGACCATAGCCCTACTCATTTTTGTTTATGTTTAAATTTCTGAACAGTGTTTAATATTTTTAATAACTCCTTGTTTTTCTATTAGATTTTCCTCTATATAATTTGAAGCTGTATTATTAGAAGCATAAAGGTTCATGGTTGCTATATCCTTTTGTATGTTGTAACTTTTATCCATGTGCATTATTGCTTAGAATTCTCATTGAACTTCTCTCTTGAATTCTAATTTTCTGGTATTATTATTATTACTATACTCATATTTGCTTAGCATATCTTTTTGTACTTTTTGTTTTCAAGCTTTTGGTAACATTTTATTTTTGTTCCATTTCTTATAAATAGCATATTTAAAATTTTATCTATCTTTCTGTCTCTATTTTTTTAAACCCAATGTAAGTGTCTTTTAGTAAGCAAATGTAGTTTTTATCACATCTTTTCATGTGTGGGTGACTGTACTTGTATGTTTAGGTTTACTTCTGCTCCATCACTTTTTATATATGAACTTTTTACTGTGATTTCTTTGTTTAACTTGCTCCTTTTATGCCTACCACTGCCTTCTGTTAGATTGCTTAAGTTTTCTTTGCCTTATTTTATTTTATTTTTTGGCTTAAAATTATGATATATCTAGGGTTATTTTTTCCTGTATTGAACTTTCCTCTTGATTTGTGCAATTAATTATCATGAATGTGTTGCATGTTCACCAAATAAAATAATCATCTTAGCATGAGTTTACTTCCTTTTCTTCTTTTCTCACCATATTTACCACATGGAGCTTATCTGTGATTTTCCTTCCACATTGCCATTTGGAAAAGTACATATTAGGTCAGGAGTTGCCTGGCGTTGAGGCTGGGAATGGAGTGACTGTAAAGGTGCATGAGAGAAATTTTTGTGATTATAGATTTGTTTTCTATCATTGTTGTAGGGATGATTTCATGGGTGTATACAGTTGTCAAAACCTGCATATCATATACCTAAAATGGATGTACTTTATTGCCTTGAAGTTATACCTCAATAAAATTGATTTTAACAGCATAGTGGAGAATGTCAGAAATAACCAGAAATCATTAGCAAGATGTCGAGAAGGGCCATTAAAGGCTGCATCTCAAAAAATTATAATGGCACATTTTTTTTCAGCAATACTTTGTAGCTTGGAATTTGAAATTGGCCAACTAAAAGTAGCAGAAGGATGAAATGTGGAGGAAACGTAGGTGCCATTTAGGATGGTATTACAGTGGCCAACTGGGACACCTGCTGGACAGGGAGGCAGGTGCAGCTAAGAGGCTGATAGTGTGAGAATGAGGGCAATGGAGTTGTAAACAAATGAAAAAATCCAACAAACATGTAATACATGCTTGTTTTGTACCTAGTATGCCTTTATATTTTGGAGGTACAGTAATGAACAAGATAAACAAGGTTTCTAACCACAAGAATCTCACAGTTTTGCAAAATAAATGAACGAATCAGATTAAAAAGATGGACTCTTAAGAAATGTTGCCATTTGTTATTTATACCCAAGTATAAATATTATATGTTTTATTCTCCATAATTTCTTATATCCACATCTTTCTTTTTCTTGGATAACTTTTTTATTTTCCTGGAATGCATTTTCACATCATTATATCACACATTCTATGGATCTTGAATTTTCTGAGGTCTGGTATGAAAGGTGTTTTTTAAATACTAAGAAACATCTCACTTAATCATTTATTTTTGTTGTTTCGATAAACTGTTGAGATTTATAGGACCTAATAACATGTTGTGTGGTCTTACGAGAGAATTAAATACCAACATCAAATCATATTTTTATATGAAGTAGTTTTAAAAAATCTCAGTAGTAACCCATGGTAACATAGTTCATATTGGATTTTTTTAGCCTTAATATTGAACACAGATTGTGTTTAATGAAATTTCTTATTTGGAAATTTCTTATGGGTGTCAATTGAAAACAGTTTGAAAGCAACTAGTGAAAAAATGCCAGTACACTTAATGACAGGACAATTTAAGACATTAAAGATATCACTTTCTCAACTATACTCAAATTGGGACTGATTACTAAATGTTAGAGAATTAACATTGAACACTAAGAGGTCAGTACAAAGTGTGATATTATTCCCAAGGCCCGAGGGCCTCATTAAAACAAAACAAAACAAAACAAATATGTATTGGGGTAAATCTGTCAAGAGAGGGGAATATAGCACAGTCTGTTAGAAGGAACCAAATGTAGGATTTTAGCCTGGAGAGACGTTACCTCCTCAGTCTCTAAAACACTGCTCTCTGTCTGATTTAGAGCACAATTCTTTTTCTTTGCTGTACACGGGCCTCTCACTGTTGTGGCCTCTCCCGTTGCGGAGCACAGGCTCCGGACGCGCAGGCTCAGCGGCCATGGCTCACGGGCCCAGCCGCTCCACGGCATGTGGGATCTTCCCGGACCCGGGCACGAACCCGTGTCCCTTGCATCGGCAGGCGGACTCTCAACCACTGCGCCACCAGGGAAGCCCCAACTCTCAAAGACTCTTGATCACTCGTGTCACTAGGAAATTCCTAGGGTTTTAGGAGCTATGGGCCAGAAATGAGGACGAAGACCAAATATATATTTTATTATAAATCACAATATCACAGATATCATCCTCATCCTCAGCTTGCCTATTCAAGAACATCACTCTGGCAATCATTCTTCTCTCTTACATCTTCAGTTTTTCCCTCAGCATACAAATGTGCTGTTATTTCCCTCCCTTTCTACCATCTGTTATCACCTTTTGGAGTGGTATTCTTCGAAACATTGTCCGGCACTAGCAATTTACAATCCTTTCCTCTCACTTTCTCTGCTACCCATTTCAGGTAGGCTTCTGCCTCTATTACCGCCCTCTAAGTGCTCTTTTCAGAGTCATCACCTCCACGTTGCTAAGCCCACTGGTCAGCGTTCAGTCTGTGTCTTCCCTGACCCATCAGCGCATCTGACGTGATCATCATTTCCTTTCCCTGGATATACTTTTCTCACTTGATTTCTAGAACATCACACTCTCTTCATTTCTCCTTTTCTCACTTGTCTGTTTTTCTTTATGACTCTTTTTTTTTTTCTCCCTGACTAATTACCCTGGCTCAGTCTTTGGTCCTTTTTTTAGCCTTTTCTCTAACTTTCTCTTGGTCATCCCAACCAGTGTCATGAATTCCGTACCTATTTCAGGCCCAGCCACTTTCCTGAACTCAAGATTTACGTCTCCTACCGCCTATTTGACATTTCCGTGTGTGTATCTAGTGGACCGCTCAAGCTCAACATATCCAACACTAAAACTCTTGATCGGCCCCCTCCCTTCAAAATATCTGCTCCACTCATAGCCTGCCCTGTTTCAGTTGACGGCAGCTCCATTTCTCAGGTGCTCAGGGTAAAAGACTTGAGTAATTCTTTCTCGTTCCGCTCACAACCAGTCCCTCAGGAAATCCTTTTGGTTCTGTCATAAAAGCGTTTCCGGATTCTAACCATATGACCCTCTCCACTGCCACCCGCCTTGTTCAACATCACCATCTCTCACTTACATTCTTAGAGCCGCATGATTCCCTGCTTCCATGCTTGCCCACCCCCACATCCTATCCTTACACAGGAGCCAGGAAGGATTCTTACAAAGGTCACTCAGATGACATCAATTATCTGCTCAAAATGCTGCAGTGGTTTCTCACTTCAGATTCTTACAGTGCCTGCAAGGGCCTGACCTTATCCCCATTTCCCCCTATCTTTCTGACCTCGCCTCAGACTGCTCTCTGCCTCGCTCACTCCACTGGTGTCTTTTCTGATCCTCAAACTCATAGGTGTGCAGCTGCCTTTGGGGCTTTGCTCCAGCTGTATCCCCTGCTTCGAATGTTCTTCGTTCAGATGTCCTTGAAGCTCATGCCCTCTCTGCTTTTAAGTCTTTGATCTAATTTCATCTTCCCTGAACCCTGCCCTGACTACCCTTCTTAAAGTTGCAAGCTCATCCTTTTTACTTTATTCTGTTTGCTTTTTCCTATATCATTTAACCACTTTCTAATGAAGTATATATTCAATTTATTTATGTATACTATATATGGTCTGTCTTTCTCCCGGAAACCAAGGTTCTTTGTCTCCTACATTCACTGATGTACTCCAAGGTCATACAGAAATGCTTAGCACATAGTGAGTGCTCAATAAATATATTGGATCAAGGACAGCCATGCTATCTTACATTCTTTATATTCCACATAAGCAATCAACCTTGACTTGCCCTCAATTTTAGTTTTTTTGAGTGATTAGATACATATGTTTACCAAATAAACCAATACTTATATCTCTTCTTTCCTTGCTAAGTCTATTTAAGTTTATTTTAAATGTGTGACTAGGCAAGTAAATAATTAAACAGAATAAATAAAACAAAACAGTGGTGTGCTAGATTGTATTTCCTCACTGGGAAAAACTCTACTATTGGTATAGAATATAACGTTTACATTTATTTTCACAAGTCATTCCATAATTAAAGCTACCACTCCACTGTGTGGACTATCCTCTCTTCATGGTGTCTTACCCTTGGGCAGTGACATCAGGCTAAGATAACAGTACTGCCACAAGATCAGTGGGTACCCTGCAGTGAGACCCAGTCACAGGAGTCAGAAAAGTCCTGCTTAAACTCTGAGAGCTCCTTGAGGGTAGGGTTGGGATTTGGTCTCTTTTAGTCCTGGATCTAGGTACCAGGTGAATGAAGGACAAAACTAAAGGTGCTGATGGTGAGGGCCTTTCATGACCATATGCATATTGTATGGCAGGGTTAAACACTGCTTCCATAATTCTTCAAAAATATGACATAAAAGGAAGTGGACAATTTATGTCATTCCTACACTTCTCAGAAAGTAATTAACCTGGTTTCAGCCACTTGTCTCTAACAGGTATTTTGTGGGAGACAAATGAGATGATGTTTGTGAAAGGACTCAAGTTCTGTTTCATGTCAGAACAGTTTGAAACATCTGTTTCTTTTAAATTAAAGTATAGTTAATTTACAACATCATGTTAATTTCTGCTGCACAGCAAAGTAACTCAGTTATATATATATATATATATATATTTATATGTACATTCTTTTTTATATTCCTTTCCATTATGGTTTATCTCAGGATATTGAATATAGTTCCCTGTGCTCTACAGTAAGACCTTGTTGTTTATCCATTCTATGTATAATATTTTTTTTTTTTTGCGGTACGCGGGCCTCTCACTGTTGTGGCCTCTCCCACTGTGGAGCCCAGGCTCCGGACGCGCAGGCTCAGCGGCCATGGCTCACAGGCCCAGCCGCTCCGCGGCATGTGGGATCCTCCCGGACCGGGGCACGAACCCGTGTCCTCTGCATCGGCAGGCGGACTCCCACCCACTGCGCCACCAGGGAAGCCCTATGTATAATATTTTGCATCTACTAACCCCAAACTCCCACTCCATCCCTCCCCTAGCTTCCCTTCCCCTTGGCAACCACAAGTGAAAGACCTGCTTTTAAACTATCAGAGAGCAGTGGCTTTTTATGATTCACACGGGATGGGTCAGATGTTTCCTATAGTAAGGGGCCTCCACTTCTCAACCACAGAGTTTGTAATATTCTTGCATCGCTCCTCCGCCTGTGCACCCTGGATTTTGAGGCAGAATTCTGATAGCGACATGTATGACATTTACCTCAAGGAAGTCACTTAATGTCTCAGAACCTCAATTTCTTCACTGTAAAATAAGAGTAATATCTCTCACATAAAGATATGGCCAGGATGGAATGTGGTAACGTATGTGAGATGATTTTGTAAAACTAAAAGCATTCGGTAAATAATAGTTATTCTAATTAATATTGCCATCATTAATGATATCATATTAAATGTTAACATTGAGTCCTGGTCAAAGAGAAAGTTATAGAGTATTTGACCTTTTCAGGCCTTCTTCACGCACATGGATTACACACACACATTCCTAGTAAAGTTTTTGATCCACAGAACTACATACAGTAAGTGTAGAAGGTTGAAAGCTTCCAAAGCTGTTATGAAAAATCAGTCTTTGCTGTCAGCCCAGAAAACCACGTCAGTTTTTTTGCCAAATAACAATCAAAGCTGTAAAAATTTCCTTTCAGTTAACACTGGTTTCCATTATTGTTATTTGTTAGAAGTCTTTGAGGCCATTTCCTACTAATTCCGCCATGCTTGGCATGGAGCATTCTGGCTAAAGCTCTTAGTTGTCCTTGACTAATTGTAGTTGGACAGGGCAGTGAAAGTCTCATTGATGAGATTTTAACATCCTGGGGGTGTGGAGACTCACTGATGTAAAAGCCCAGGACTGAAATCCTCATTGTTTACACAAGCAGCTTCATGAGGCCTATTATCAATTATATCACCCTTTGTACTGCTTGGTCCCAAGTCAGTAAATCTTGTTTTTTGAACAATGTGGAGTGGGGGGATCCTGCAACTAAAAAGGAGGTAGGGAATTTAAGAGACTTTGGGTGAAATTACAAAGATAATTTTAAAGTTTAGCAAAAAATTTGGAGTACTGAGATAACATAGACAAAGAGAATGATTATGACAGTAACAAAGAGAGGTTGCTTTAATTAAACTGATTAATGGATGGTTTAGAGTGTATGTAACAGGAGGATTAGACTTAATATTTAGTTGTGGAAAAAAGGGCATTTTTATTGGATATATTCTTACAGTATCTTTAATACCTAGTTAAATCCTAGTTTTTCTTTTAAAGAGTTATACATCATATATTATAATCATTTTTATATTTTAAAAACATCTGAAAAATAACATAATTTTAGTCTACAGAACTTAATTTTTCAGTGAAAGCTTATGTCAAGAGATGTGGTGGATTTTGATTTTTGAAGGGGAGGTCAACAAATACATACTATTTTAGAAGGATGGCAAAAATAATTGTTTATATTTTATATATTTTGGTTTAAAATTTTTCTTTAATAAAATGGAATCAAATATGGGAATGTGTAATCTTCACATTCTTTGCCACTTTGAATTAAAGAAAACAAATTTTGTTACTTATGAAATTCTCAAATGATGTTTCAATTAATGGTGATTTAAAGACTGAAGACGTCTATTCCATGTCTGTAGAAGTAGCTACTTCTGTTATAAATTACATTAACAGTCAGTAGCTTATATACATAAGATATTTGGCTGCTTCTGCTTTTCATTAATATGGTTTTGGAATTTCACCAATTCAGGAACATAATATAGTGGAAAGGCCTTGGGCTCTGTAATCAGACAGACCTGGTCTCAAATCCTGGCAGTCTTGTACTTGCTGTGGGACCTGGGCAGCTCACTCAAATGCTGCTAACCCTACACCATAGGATTGTTCTGAGGATTAAATGTGATACACATATCAAGTGACTGATAGAGTGCCCGTGGAAAAGTAGGTGCTCAGTAAATATTCATTCTCTTCCCTTCCTTTCCCCCCATTTGTCCACTTGTGTTTTTAATGGATCATCTTTACTCTGGGTTGTGTTGTAGGAAGTATTCTGGATGGATGGCTGCTGGAAACCCAATGCCTTAGCCAGCTCTTCTTCAATACTTAAGGATTTACTCTGGCATTGAGTAATGAGAATTTTGGTAAGAAAAATTAGATAAAGATAGTATATAGACTTTTCTTAAAAGGTCACTTGTATCTCAGATACTTCATAATAAGTTATATGGCTCTTCTCTAAATATGTTGGGAAGTCACAGAGGTACGTTCACATATGGATTGTTGTTGTTTTGAAAATAAGTAAAACAGGTTTTTAAAGTCTGTTAACACCCTGATGTGCCCTTCATGTTGTTGTAAATGTATTATTTCACTTATCTCACCCTGTTTTGTTCTTTAAGTGTCTATGTACTCAGTAAGTTGTATAGTCTTTAACAGGTCTGGGTGTTATTCATCCCTTCAGTGTAGACTACATGAAGCACAGATTCTTAGAGGTTAAGTGGTTAAGTCAACACTGCTGTCTGAAACTATAAAGGTTTTGACAATGTTAAAGAGGCAGGCAGAGGTATTGAAACTCTGAGAAGTTCTAAGATAAGTGATTTTCCTAAATCACCCAGAAAAATGATTATATATTGACTCTCAGGGTGGTATAGAGTATCTTTGGTTGGTTCCATTTCTATCCAATTTTTCTCCAAATGATATTAATTTTTAATTTCATCATCACATGAAATTAATATATAACTAGTACACCTATATTAGTAATTCATGTTACTAATTTGTGTTGTATGAAATATGTTGGACATATTAGGAAAGAAGGATGAAAAGGAGGTTAAGGATAATAGAAACAAATTAAGCGCTAATATTAGCATATATGTAAATTAGTAAATATGTATATTTTCTTTAAATTATTGTCATTGAAATGCATCTGGAAAAATATGTATTGAAGAATTTTGCACATAGGAGACAGAGCTGAAGGTAGGGAGGAAAGCAAAAAAAGTAAATTCTAATTTCATTAATTCTGATAAGGAATTTTGAAATCTTGATATATTTACATTTTGGAACCTAAAAATATGATAATTTAAAAATTATTTTAAATCTCATTTTTTTCAATTTTATTAATTTTTTATACAACAGGTTATTATTAGTTATCCATTTTATACATATTAGTGTATATATGTCAATCCCAGTCTCCCAGTTCATCACACCACCACCACCACCCCCTGCCACCTTCCCCGCTTGGTGTCCATACATTTGTTCTCTACATTTGTATCTCTATTTCTGCCCTGCAAACCGTTCATCTGTACCATTTTTCTAGATTCCACATATATGCGTTAATATACAATATTTGTTTTTCTCTTTCTGACTTACTTCACTCTTATGACAGTCTCTAGATCCATCCACATCTCTACAAATGACCCAGTTTTCTTCCTTTTTAGCTAAAAAATTTTTAACTAAAAAATTTAACCACTTTGTCTATGATTATATATTTCAGAAACCATATTTGAGAAGTACTTCCATCCAGTGCTACTTGTGTTTACTTCTGAACAGTCATTTTTTAACTGAGGCTGGCATTCATGTCTTCATTTTGGGGTAATTTTATCTTTCAGCATAAAATCATCATGTTAATAACCATGATCATTGTTCTTCAATATCTTCTCTATTAAATTGGTTTATGTTCAGTTTGCTTAAATCCTTAGGTACTCAGTATTTGGGGCATGATAGAGGACAGATTATGGGAGATTCAGAGGAGGTTTGGTAAACAGCCTACAGAGCATTTCTATATTCGTGTAATATTCCAAATGAGTATTATATCCTGCAAATAAATTGGACTTCTTGGTATCTAACTAAAATTGGAAGTACACTCTTTATTAATATCCTGTGTGATTTTCACACCAGTAAAAAAAATTAGATATTGAGGGCTCACCCACATTACTTTATTATCTGTCCCTGGCACTGACTTCTCCTATCATTTGAGCCTTATGTTAGTTCAGTTTAAAACATTTCTTTCTTTATTGAGGCCTTTTGTTTTTCTTCCTAATAAACTTTCATATTTTTCCATGCCTATTAACTTTTTTCTTCTCTGTTAGATGCAACTAATACACTGCACTCACCCAACCTATAGTTATGTAATCTCTCAGTTCAGTTTTACTCTATAATGCCTTCATGCTGTGGGGAACCGTAGATTTGTGCAGGTAAATCCTCCTCTCAAAAGAAGAAAGTAGTATTGGCTCTCATGCTTCTGTACAGGACCCATCAAGGAGAGACTATTTTTCCTGAAGCTCTAAGAATTATTCTACAGTTACTCGGTCAATGTATGTGTCTTTTGTCCTGATATTAGGTTACTGTTTTACAAACAGTAAGTAAGCTATATGATCTAGTTTTATGACTAGATTAGGCTCAAGTCCATAACATTTATGGAGAAAGCTGCTATAAGGAGCATGCAAGGGGCATGTTTAACCTATTGCAAAGAATATTTACTGTCAAGATCATTACATGAAAAAGATGATTGCTTATTTTAAGAATTTTACCCATTTATTAGACATAAAAGTCTGATGGGACCTCTACTTAAAGAAAAGTAATAATTCATTCAAAAACATTACTGAGCATTACCACCCATCATGCACTGTTTTTATTTCATTGTGATAAATTGCACCAGGTTATTTATAAGTCATCCCTTCAAATTAGGCTTTTCTTTAATGCAGGTTGGTCATCAGGCTAGCCTAAAGCATCAGAGTTGTACTATATGTTCAGTTTTTATATTCATCTACAAGGCTGTCGAATACACAAAGGCAAGGATGGCACTCATCTTTTCACTTGTTGGATAAAAAAAAGTCTTGATTGCTCTTTTGCCTATAGTATTCATCAAGACAATATTATGTTCATTCAAAATGCTTTGCTGTTTGGTTTTGCTTTCAGTTGTATCAGTGCAGGTCTTCCTAAAACAGAAGCAAACTGGCAGCATGTAATAAGTGATTTGAAAAGAATTGAAGATCTTATTCAAGTGAGTACTCATTTTTCCATAAAATATCTGGTATAATTGCTATGCAGTACGTTATTCCTTGTGTTTTGCTGTCAATCTTAGTGAAATCTCACTTGAAACAAAAACGTTTCTGTAGAATTGGTGAGCCTCGTAGCACCTCAAATGAACTCTTTTATTTAGAATTTTCAGACCCTAATTATCTTTAAAACTCAGTTTATGAGTGGCCCAGCATGAAGAGCTCTCCGTCACCACCCACCAGAGAGACTCCCTTCTCCTACCCAAGAAACCAGGCGGCTTTGGGGCCCTTGTGGGGGGAATGGCCTGACTCAGGGAAGGGCTGTCTATTCCATGGGCTAGAGAATGCTTCTCCCACCTGGAGACACCAGCTGACCTGGCAGAACCTGTAGAGGGGAGAAATATGGGCTGTACTATTGTGTGGGCGATACAACAGGGACCAGTGAGAGTCCCGGGTCAGCAGGTGTACCAAACCTTTCAAATTAGCACCACAAAGATTCTGAAAACTGGACCGTCATTGGAATCACAGCATGCAAACATAGGTCAGAACCTCTACGCTAAGCCTACACAGGGTGGCTGCATGTTAAAACAGAAGATTCAAATTGGACCAGGGTCTCCTGACATAATAGCCCAAATACCAGAATACAATTGAAAAATCACTTTTCATACCAAGAAGCAGGAAAAATCACAACTTGAATGAGAAGAGCCTCGGAAACAGACTCTGAAACTGAGATGGATTAGATGTTGGAATTATTTGACAAGGATTTTAAAACAGGTGTCATGAAGATGTACCAGCAAGCAATTACGAATATCCTTGAAACAACTGAAAAAAAAAAAACAAAACCAGAAAGTCTTAGCAAAGAAATACAATATGTAAAATGCACCAAATGGAAATTACAGAACTAAGAAATACAACAAGTGGAATATGAAACAAACTGGAGAGGCTCATTAGCAGAATGAATATGACAGAGGAAAGACAGTCAACTTGAGGATAGAATAATAGAAACAAAATAGACTGAAAACAAAGCAAATAAAGCCTCAGGGATCTTTGGGACAGTAAAAGATCCAGCATTCCTAGCATTCTCATCCTAGAAGGAGAGGAGAAAAAGAATACAAATAAAAGACAGAGATTGGCCAAATTGATAACAAAAGACAAACCAACTTTATGCTGTCTACGAGGAATTCACTTCAAATTTACATGTATATACAAATATATATACATATATAATATGTATACAAACATACACATATAATGTGTATATAATATATACACAAATATATACATATATAATATGTATATATATTATATATATATATATATATAATGACATAAGTAGGTTGAAATTAAAAGAAGAGAAACCCATGCTGTAGTGGGTTGAATAATGTCCCTCCAAAATTCATGTCCACCTAGAACTTCAGAATGTATCCTTATTTGGAAATGGGGTCTTTGCAAATATAATTAGTTAAGGTGAGGTTATAGTGGAGTGGGGTGGTCCCAAATCTAATGACTAGTGTCCTTATAAGAAGAGGACAGGATACATAGACACAGGGAAGAAGGCCGTATGAAAACCGAGGCAGCTACAAGCCAAAGGAGATTGGAATGATACGACTACTAGCCAGGGAAGGCCAAGGATCCCCTGGAGCTGCAAAGGGTTTGGGAGCCATAAGGAAGGACAGTTCTCTAGAGCCTTCAGAGGGAACAGGCCCAGTTGACTCCTTGGCTTTGAACTGTAAGTGAATGAATTGTTTGAAGACACTTACTTTGTGATACCTTGCTACAGCAGCTCTAGGAAACGGAGGCACATGCACATAATAATTCACACAATAATTTTACAAATCAGAAGTGGCTATATTCATATCAGATAATGTAGACTTCACAGCAAATAAAGTTATATGAGTCACGAGAGACATTACATCATGGTAAAAGATGAGTCCACCAGGAAAACATAATGATCTTAAATGTATACCTACCAAACAGCAGAGCCTCAAAATGTAAGAAGCAAAAACTAATAATAGAACCGAAAGGTGAAGCAGACGAATCCATAAATATATTAACAGTTGACTTTAGTACCTCCTCAGTGACAAATAGAACTACTAGACAGAAAATCAGACAGGATATAGAAGAACTGGATGACACAGTCAACCAACAATATCTCATTTCCATAGAAAAACACTTCATCCAACAACAGTGAATAAACGTTTTTTTCAGGCAACACTCACCAAGACTGAACATATCCTGGGCCATAAAACAAACTTCAGCACATTTATCAGAACTGAAATCATGCAGAATATGTTATCCAACCACAGTGCAATCAAGTAGAAGTCAATTACATAAGTACAACCGGAAAATCTCCAAACACCTGGAAATTAAATGAGACACTTATAAACATTCCATGGGTCAAAGAGCAGGTCTCAAAGGATATTTAAAAATATAGAACTGAATGGAGACAAATATGCAACATAGGAAGTTTTGTGGGATTTAGCTAAAGCTTTACTTAGTGGGAAATTGATAAAACTAAATGATTACCTTAGAAAAGAGGAAAGATCTCAGTTTACCAATCTAAGTGACTGTCTCAAGAAACTGGGAAAAGAGCAAAATAAGCCCAACACGTGCAGAAGGAAGGAAGGAATAAAAAGGAAGGAAGGAAGGAAGGAAGGAAATTGAAATCAGGAAAACAATAGACAAAAATCAACAAAACATAAAGCTCTTTACTTTGGGAAAATAAATCAATAAAGTCAATAAACCTTTAGAAAGCCTGACAAAGATAAAAGAGATGACACATGCCATTAGTATCAGGACTGAAATTGGGGTCTTACTACAGAACCTACAACCATTAAAAGGATACGAAAGAAAAACTATGAACAACTTTATTCTCGTAAATTTGATAATTTGGAGGAAATGGACAATTTCCTCAAAGACCACAAACTACCAAAATGTAACAAATGCAAGACCTGTTCCGTATTCGAAAATCAATCAATGTAATCCACTATATGAGTAGACTAAAGTAGGAAATCATATGATCATATCAACTGATGCAGAAAAGACATTTTAAAACTGCAGCACCTCTTCAATGATAAACATGATAAATATTTCTCAGCAAACAAGGAATAAAGGAGAAGCTCCTTCAGTTTGTTACAGAGCATGTACAGAAAACCTAGAGCCGACATTAGACTTAATGGGGACTGACTGCTTTTCCCCTAAAATTGGGAACAAGGCAAGGATGTCTTTTCTTACCACTCTTATTCAACATAGTATTGAAACTTTAGCTCAATTGGCAAGGCAAGAAAAAAAGAAATAAAAGGCTAAGGCAAGAAAAATAAGTAATAAGTATGCATATTAGAAAGGAAGAAATCATAGATCACCCTAAGTCTTTTTTGGAGAGAAAGTACCAATAAATGGCTGTATTTTATTTAGGGAATGCAAATTAAAGCCTCAATGACATGTCACCTATATGAATATTTAAAATAAAAAATATTGATAATACCAAATGCTGGCAAGGATGTGGAGAAACTGGATCATTTATATATTGCTGGTGAGAATGTGAAATTGTACAGCCACTCTACAATAGTTTGGCTGTTTCTTATAAAACAAAACACGCATTTGCCGTATGATCCAACAGTTACACTCAAACATTTATATTAGAGACATGAAAACATGCATATGAATGTTAATAGAACTTTATTTATGATAGCTAAAAACTGGAAAGAACCCAAATGTCCTTCAACAGGTCAACAGTTAAGCTTCGGTACATTATATCAAACAATAATAGTGAGCAGTACTAAGGAACAAATTACTGATACAACAAGTTGTGTGGATCTCCAGAGTATTATGCTGTGTGAAAAAAAGCTAGTGGGGTAAACAAACTGTAGTTCGTCCATACAATGGAATATTATCAGCGATAAAAAGAAATAAGCTGTTTAGCCATGAAAAGGAATGGAGGAACCTTAAGAGCATATTGCTAATGAAAGAAGCCAATCAAAACAGGCTACATACTATATGATAGGATACTATATGATTCCAACTATATGACACTCTGGAAAAGGTTGGATACAATACAACAGGGGATAAGGGAAAGGGAAGGATGAAAAGGTGGAGCACAAGTGATTTTTAGGGCAGCGGAACTATTTTGTATGATACTGTAATGATCAACGCATGTCATTATACATTTGTCAAGAACTATAGGTGTACACCACCAAGAGTGAACCCTGATGGAATCTATGGACTTTAGTTGAAAATGTATCAATATTGACTCATCAATTGTAATAAATGTACCACGCTAAAGCGAGATGTTAATAATAGGGGAAACTTGGGAGGGGGCCAAGCGGCCATATGGGAACTTTCTGTACTTTCTGCTCATGTTCTGTAAACCTACGACTGCTTAAAAAATAAAGTCTATTAAGTTTTTCAATAAGCCTATTTCAAAAGGTTATATGCTGTATGATTCCATTTATATAACGTTCTTGAAATGATATCATAGGAATGGAGAGCAGAGAAGTGGTTGCTGGGGATTTGATGGATGGTAGGAGGTGGGAGGAGCATGTCTGGAGGAAGTTGATTGTGGCTATACAACGGTAGCAGGAGGATTCTGTATCTTAACCGTGATAGTGGTTACGTGAATTTACACCTCTGATAAAATGGCATGGAACTACACACACACGCACACACACACTAGTGCACATAAAACTGGTGAAATCTGAACAAAGTGGGTGGATTGCATCCGTGTCAATTTCCTGGTTGTGCTATTTTACTGTGTTATGCAGGACCTCGACACTGGAGGAAACAGTGAAGGCGTACACAGGATTTGCCTGTATTTTCTCTTACAATTTCATATGAATCTAAGATTATCTCAAAATACAGAATTTCACTGAAAAAAGTGTTAGTGTTTTCAGTAGGTTGTTCTCATTATATCTAAAGCGGGAATAGTTTTTCATATTACCGAATTTTGTTTCCATTTCAGTCTATACATATGGATGCCACTTTATATACTGAAAGCAATGCTCATGTGAGTATAGTTTGTTTTCAATATTGCTATATTTTCCAATTTTCAAAGGTCTAAGAAGTATATTTTCATAAGTTTACTGGACTGTGTATAGTTTTAAAATCTAACTTTTACATAGATGCTGTTTTCATGGTAGCATCATTGCCGAATCAAAACATAAACTTTTCCCATCAATGTCCAGCAATATATAGTACATATTTCTGTGATGCAATTAAATCATGATGCTGTTAAATACAAGAATCAAGTTAACTCAGGCAATTTAAAAGTATCCAATATATCAGTTGTCTCCAGTGCTGTAGCATATTATCACTTTTAATCATATTTTTTACAAATTGTTTAAATACATTCATGCTCTACATTTTGCCTGAATCTCTACCGTTGTCAAAAGGGGATTCTGACTGGTTACTCTCCATGTGAGAAAAAAACCAAACACAACCCACAAAGTCTATCAGAATTCAAAACTGATCTCGAACTTGTTTCATTAATATGCTGCTGATGTTGCCTTAGTCATATAGGATTTCAGCTGAGTTGCTAGTCCTTCCCCTCTGAATTGGCTACAAAAAACCAAGAAACAAATCCCTGACATCTTCACTTCGTGAAAAACAAACTGTGTTGTGTGCGTTCAGAACAGTGAGCCCTCTCTCTATTATTCCTTAAGTAGAATTTCTCTGCAATAGAAGGTTTTGCCCTATTAAGACTTTCTAAGCATTGGAAAGAAGCCACAGCCAGAAACTAGAAAGAACAGATACCCATCATTCACTTAGATAGTGCTGCTGTGCTAGAAATTGCTTCCCTCTTTTGGCTTCAGCATGTTTTCCACTTTTCTTTGCATATTCTTCAAAGTAGAAAGCAGTCAGCTAACCACCAGCACTCCGAATCCTGAGATTGCTTTTTTTGTAAGACGATAACCTCGCAACCCGTGGGTTGTAGAAAGTAGTTGAGATTGAAATTTAGATTTAAACCCTGACTCAGCCACTTCCAAGCTTTGTTACTTTGGAAGACACTAAATATTTCTGAACCTCAGTTTTATTATTTATTTTATTTATTATTTAGTTTATTATCGACATGGTGACAGCATTTATTACCCTTTCAATCCGGAGAAGCTGCTGTGGGGGAATAAGGAATATTGCTAGTCCCAGGCACATGGCTGTCATCCTTCCTTCCTTCCTTCTTCCTTCCTTGCTTCCTTCCTTCCGTAAGCACCTGTTAAGTGCCTGCAGAGTCCCAGGCACTGTGCATGACATTGAGAACAGGAAATCAGACACGTCGTGGTCAAATTCCCACATGCTCATTAAATGCTTCTTTTGTTTGAAGTTTAAGTTTTTGTTAAAGTAATCCTCTTGGGAAATGTATTTTTGTGGGACCTGAAAGGTACCTTTCTGACATGGCCAGCCTGTGAATAGACCATACACCAGCTTTGATTTTTCTAAGAAATTTCTTGGAATCACGTCTGCCTCTGGAACTTTGGAACTTGCAGGAATAGTATGATTAGCAGCCACCACTGTTTAAAATGTTAACAATATGATCTGATTCTAAGAAATTCTTCCATATGCACCATCTCTATTAATGTTCTGAGAGTCTCAGGTCAGTATTATCTGTCCTTTACACAGAGGAAATGTGCTTTGTGAGGAAAAAGTGGCCTATTATTTCCACGTTTTCTAGTTTTATGTTCTTTCTTCTATACAGTATCACCATCCTTTCTGTTTTGTTCTCAGTTTGTTTTGGTTTTGATATCAAAGCCAAAAGAGAAGAAAAAAATCAAGCTGCTTCCTATGTAAAACTTTTTAGGGGTGTTGTGTTTCTTTATAAAATAGCTGGATTGACTTTCTAAAAAATCAAAATTACATCTGTGTGAAACTGAATAATGGGGAAATAATTCTTTCCTTTTCTCTTTCAAAATGGTTCTTTGCATCTCTTTTAGCCCAGTTGCAAAGTAACAGCGATGAAATGCTTTCTCCTGGAGTTACATGTGATTTTGCATGAGTCCAGAAATTCAGACATTAACGATACAGTAGAAAACCTTATCATCCTAGCAAACAGCAGTTTATCTTCCACTGAGGTGAGTTATCCAGTAGTTATGCAGAGCTACATCAGATGCTCTTGGCTTGATTGGGAGAAATCATGCACAGGCTCCCCGGAAGGGGAGTGTGGATAGTGACCTGTGCTTGCACACAGGCTTCTTGGTGGCTGCAGTAGCAGCCTTAGCGTCTCATGCCTGTCTCTGGTGTCTGCACTGATAGCCACGGCTCGCACCCATCTCTGGAGCTTGTTTAGGCAGTGCTCTGAATCCCCTCTCCTCGCGCACCCCAAAACAATGGTCTCTTGCCTCTTAGGCAGTTCCAGACATTTTCCTGGACTCCCTCCCAGTTAGCTGTGGTGCACTAGCCCCCTTCAGGCTGTGTTCACGCAGCCAACCCCAGTCCTCTCCCTGGGGTCTGACCTCCGATGCTGGAGCCTCAGCTCCCAGCCCCCACCCACCCCGGCAGGTGAGCAGACAAGCCTCTCGGGCTGGTGAGTGCTGGTCAGCACCGACCCTCTGTGCGGGAATCTCTCCGCTTTGCCCTCTGCACCCCTTTTGCTGTGCTCTCCTCCTTGGCTCCGATGCTTGCCCCCTGCCTCCCCCCATTTCCGCCAGTAAGGGACTTCCTAGTGTTTGGAAGCTTTTCCTCCTTCAGAGCTCCTTCCCAGAGGTGTAGGTCCCATCCGTATTCTTTTGTCTCTGTTTTTTCTTTTGCCCTACCCAGGTACGTGGGGAGTTTCTTGCCTTTTGTGAAGTCTGAGGTCTTCTGCCAGCGTTCAGTAGGTGTTCTGTGTAGGAGCTGTTCCACATGTAGATGTATTTCCGATGTATTTGTGGGGAGGAAGGTGATCTCCACATCTTACTCCTTCGCCATCTTGAAGGTGTCTCTGAAACTGTTTAAATTACTATAATTTGTGGTATTCATCGAAATAGTTGAATTCAACCAATAATAATTGGGTGAATATTATGTGCCAGGCCCTATGCTAAATGCTAGGGGAGCAAAAATACATAGCCTTGCCTTCCTGGAAAAGCCTAGAGAAGAGTGGTATGAGAAGCATAAAGCTCCATGATATCAATGTAATACATGATGTGATATAAGACGGAGTCTAAACAAGAGGTTCTGAGAATGTAGAGAAGGGACATTTCGTGCAGCCCCAGGAGCTCTCAGGTTCAGAAAAGCCTTCCTAATGGAAACAGCGCCTGAATGATCTTAAGTGTGAGTGGTAGTAGCTAAAATAGAAGTGTGGAACAGGCAGAGAAAAACGCAAAGACAGCGAGGCACCTAATAGCCTGATGTATGTATGGGAGCTAAAGGCATGAGCCCAGTGTTCCTAGGGCATATCTTTGAGCTGTGGAAAACGTGAAAGAAATAGGTAAGGAACCGCTCAAGGAGGGCCTGCATGCCATGCAGTGAAGCATGGACTTCATGCTGGGGTAGATGACCAGAAACTATTGAAGGACTCTAAACAGAAGTTCATGATTCAATAGATTATTTTTTTTTTAATTTTTTTTTCATTGTCCTTAATTCACTCTAGGAAAAATCAGCCCTCATCAAATCACCCATCGTTCTTCCTAATATGATAGTTAATCTACCAACAAATTTATGTCTCAAGACTTCACCGTATGGTTCAAATGATATGAGATTTGCAGGAAAGGCATATTTTAGACTTTCCAATCTAATCCTTTCTTTTTATTTGCAGTATAAAACTGAATCGGGATGCAAAGAATGTGAGGAGCTGGAGGAAAAAAATATTAAAGAATTTTTGAAGAGTTTTGTACATATTGTGCAAATGTTCATCAACCCTTCTTGAGTGCAGCTAATCCTTTTCAGCATTTCTATTATTAACAAACATCTCCCCACTGCTTAGAGGCAACAACGAAACACTCAGCATTTCAAATATGCTGCCAAAATAAATTCTTCTGGCAAGAGGATGATCAGGATCTTTGATCGGATGGACTCACAGAAATGAAGGCCGAACAATGGCATTGAGTACCATGGTGTCTACGAACACAGGACTTATTTTATTCATTTATTTTTAATTTATTATTGAGATTGTACATATTTGTAGCATAATGTAAAATGTTGAATAAAATTGTGTATATATTTTATCTTTTGAAATTGCACTGATATTTTATGTCATAAGAAAATAGAGGGTGTTTGGTTCAAGGGTGACAGTCAAATTATTTAACAACCAGTGGGGCTGGACACCACTGCTGTAGGTAAAGAGGATGCCCCAACCAATGTGGAAATTGACTACCAGCCTTCCTTTACTTCTCCTTTAGGTGTAGCACTTGGAGGGAGAATTGACTACCAACGAGAAAGGAGGAACTAGATGTGAGACCAGTAATTTCGTTATTGATATATAAAGCGCTTGTTATGAGAGAGAGAATTTGCAAGTACCCGGCATGGAATGTGCATCAGTCCATCTCAGGTGGGGATGGCAATAATAAACCTTCACTGATAGGTGGAACTGTGTATCAAAAACTAATGATTGCACCGGTGTTTATATTTCATGCTTCCCCAAGTACAGGTATTTTATTTTTCTACATTGTATTTGCCATGTTTGTATAATAAAAAACTGCTGATGAGTTAAAGTCAAGATGATCTGGCATAAAATAATTGTTTCTATTATTTTTTAGTATACTGTCTAAAATTTTCAAACTCTTTTCAAATGGAACTGACTGAAATGAAATATTCTCATTTCATCACAAATTTCTTTCCCCCGGTTCACTTCTGGCAGTCTTTACTGAGAGACTAAATGGCAGGAATTGATCTCCTAAGAACTGGATTTCTTTCCATTTCACAGTACAAACCATTTCTCTATTGAAACATTCTTTTGGAGTCCAGTGCCCCATCCAGGCTCATGTATCTCATTCTTTTAGTCAATGTATGCTTAAAATTTTCTTGCAGCAATTTTAAAAGTTAAAATACAGATTTTTTGATAATTATTCAGTTGAGGTCAAATTATTGTAATAAGTCAAGAAAATTTTACTATGTGCATTAAACCCAAATACATTACAGGAATTCTGTTTTTAGTTTAATCTTTCTAGATGCGAATGATAATGTCTAAAACATGACAATATATTTCTCTGAGATAAAAATAGTCTAGATGGAATGATGGCATTTGTCAACCACAGTCATGATCATGCTTCTACTCTTTTATTTTGGTTCTTGTGGTACAACATTTTGGTTCTTGTGGTACAACATTTTGGTCTGTGACTTAGATAAAGATAGAAGGGGTGCTTATCAAATTTGTGGAATATGTAAATTATGTAACAGAATAAAAATTTACAATTGCCTCAGACTAGAAGGAAGTACCAGTGTAACAAGATGAAAATTAACAAGGATGTACAAAGAGTTCCGTACTTGGCCACAATAATGAACTGCAAGAGAAGGAATAAGGAAGATGCAGCTGGATTCAGCAGAAAAACATTTTAGGTTTTTATGCACTAGTAACTCAGTGTAAGTTGACAGTTTGATATGACTATTAAAAAGGCAATTGCAATTGTTGGCTACTTTCATATAAATATATTACTTAGGTCAGTATTTTTAAAGTGTGACCAATGGCATCAAAATCACCTGGAAGCTTTTATGTTTGTTTGTTTTTTGTCTTTTACAGTATTGAGAAATAATTGGCATACATCACTATATACGTTTAAGATGTAGAGCTTGAGGTTTGATTTACATATATTGTGAAATGATTAACAAAATAGGCTTGGCTAACGTCATCTTCTCATATAGATACAATATAAAGAAAAGAAAGAGAAAAGAAAACAGGGAAAAAAAATTTCTCCTTGAGATGAGAACTTAAAGAATTTACTCGCTGGGACTTCCCTGGTGGTACAGTGGTTAAGAATCCGCCTGCCAACGCAGGGGACACGGGTTCGAGCCCTGATCCAGGAAAATCCCACATGCCATGCAGCAACTAAGCCCATGCACCGCAACTACTGAGCCTGCGCTCTAGAGCCCATGAGCCACAACTACTGAGCCTGCGTGCCTAGAGCCTGTGCTCTGCAACAAGAGAAGCCACCACAATGAGAAGCCTGCACACTGCAACAAAGTCACCCACACTCACCGCAACTAGAGAAAGCCCATGCGCAGCAACGAAGACCCAATGCAGCCAAAAATAAATAAATTTATTTTTTTTAAAAAGGAATTGGGCTTCCCTGGTGGCACAGTGGTTGACAGTCCGCCTGCCGATGCAGGGGACATGGGTTCCTGCCCCGGTCCGGGAGGATCCCACATGCCATGGAGCGGCTGGGCCCGTGAGCCATGACCGCTGAGCCTGTGTGTCTGGAGCCTGTGCTCCGCAACGGGAGAGGCCACAACAGTGAGATGCCAGCGTACCGCAAAAAAAAAAAAAAAAAGGAATTTACTCTCTAAACAACTGTCCTATAAATCATAGGTCAGTGTTAGCGAGAGTCATCACGTTGTACATTACATCCCTAGCACTTATTTATCTCGTCACTAGAAGTTTGTACCTTTTGACCATCTTCCTCTCTTTTTTTAAAATGAGTTGTTGTTTTTAAGAGTTCACACAAAAGTGAGATCATACAGTATTTGTCTTTCTCTGACTTATTTCACTTAGCATAATGCCTTTAGGTTCCATCTATGTGGTCACAGGTGGTGAAATGTCTTCATTTTTTATGGCTAAATAATATTCCATGGGATACATATGTGTGTGTGTGTATACACATACATATATATGCCTCAACTTCTTTATCCATTAATCCATAGATGAACACTTAGGTTGTTTCCATATCTTGGCTGTTGTAAATAATACTTCTGTGAACCTAGGGGTACAAATATATTTACAAGTTAGTGTTTTTGTTTCCTTTGTATATATTCCCAGAAGCAGAATTGTTGGATCATATATATGGTAGTTCTATTTTTAATTTTTTGAGGAACTTCCATAGTGTTCTCCATAGTGGCTGCACCGTCTTACAATCCCATCATCTGTGCACAGGGTCCCCTTTTCTCCATATCCTCACCAATACTTGATATTTGTTGTCTTTTTGACACTAGTCATTCTAATAGGTGTGGGATAACTTCTCATGGTTTTGATTTGTGTATCCCTGATGGTTAGTGATGTTGAGCATCTTTCCATGTATCTGTTGGCTTTGTACATCTTCTTTGGAGAAATGTTTATCAGGTCCATTGAACATTTATTAAATTTTTTAAATTGAGTTGTATGAGTTCTTTCTTTGTTTTGGATATCCACCCTGTTTCAGATATATAGTTTGCAAATATTCTTTCCCATTCTATAGGTTGCCTTTTCAGTTTGTTGGTGGATTCTTTTGCTGTGCAGATGTTTTTTGGTTTGATGTAGTCCCACTTATTTATTTTTGATTTTCGTTGCTTGTGCATTAGACGTCATGTCCAAAAAACCATTATCAAGACCCATGTAAAGGATTTTTATTCCTATGTTTCCTTCTAGAAGTTTCATGATTTCAGATCTTACATTTAAGTCCTTAATTCATTTTATTTAATTTGTGTGTGTGGTGTGTTAAGATATGGGTCCAGTTTCATTCTTTTACATGTGGGTATCCAGCTATCCCAGCACAATTTATTGAAAAGAACTTCTTTTCTCCATTAAGTATTCTCAGCTCCCTTGTCAAATATTAGTTGGCTATATATGCTTGGTCTTATTTCTGGGCTCTCAATTCTGTTTCTTTTGTCTATTGTCTGTTTTTATGCCAGTACTATACTATTTTGATTACTATAGCTTTATAGTTTAGCTTGCCTCCTTATTTGTTCTTCTTTCTCTGTATTTCATTGGCTGTTTGGGGTATTTTGTGGTTCTATATAAATTTCAGGAGTGCTTTTTCCACCTCTGTAAAAAAGGCCATTGAAATCTTGATAGGGATTGTATTGAATCTGTAGATGGCTTTTGGTAGTATTGACATTTTAACAATATTTATTCTTCCAATCCATGAATATGGGATATATGTATAGCTCATTGTTTAGGGGCCCAAATCAGGCCAAAATGTGCACTGAACTACCTAGTCAGGTGAGGCCACTAGCTTTGCTCTGCAGATGGGGAGAGCCAACAGCTGTGCGGTCTGTTCAAGTGCCACTGTGCATAGGCTACTGAAAGGGCTCTGCACCTTCCTATATGCGCTGGTTAGGTTCCCTGGTAGGACAGGCTGAAGGACCATGAATTAGATTCCTTGCCAGGACGCAGTGGGAGAAGCAGCTCTAAAGCTAGTAAAGCTCTTCATTTTTTGTCTTAACTCAAGCCAACCAACACCCCAGGTTTCCTGACAGAGCAGGGTCACTGGCTTTGTTCTGCAAAGCCAGCTCCGCCCACCTGCCTCTTGGCTCAAGTGCCACTGGGTTGCACAACTTCCAGGAGTTGTCTCCAGCTCTTCTGGTCAGGTGGGATCAGAAGACACTCTCCACAGTGGGTGGAGCTATATCTCAGCTCCCTTGCCTGGGTGGGAGGGGAAGCTATTCTCAATAAAATGAAAAGTTTTAAAGCTTTTATTTTATTTTTTTCCCTAGCTTTTCTACTGATGGAGAATAGAAAAAGATGTCACAAAGAAAGAAAACTACAGGCCAATATCACTGATGAGCATAGATGCAAAAATCCTCAACAAAATACTACCAAACAGAATCCAACAGCACATTAAAAGGATCATACACCATGATCAAATGGGGTTTATCCCAGGAATGCAAGGATTTTTCAATATATGCAAATCAGTCAATGTGATTAACCATATTAACAAACTGAAGGAGAAAAACCATATGATCATCTCAATAGATGCAGAAAAAGCTTTCAACAAAATTCAACACCCATTTATGATAAAAGCTCTCCAGAAGGTAGGCATAGAGGGAACTTTCCTCAACATAATAAAGGCCATATATAACAAACCCACAGCCAACATCGTTCTCAATGGTGAAAAACTGAAACCATTTCCTCTAAGATCAAGAACAAGACAAGGATGTCCACTCTCACCACTATTATTCAACATAGTTTTGGAAGTTTTAGCCACAGCAGTCAGAGAAGAAAAAAAATAAAAGGAATCCAAATTGGAAAAGAAGTAAAGCTGTCACTGTTTGCAGATGGCATGATACTATACATAGAGAATCCTAAAGGTGCTACTAAAAAACTACTAGAGCTAGTCAATGAATTTGGTGAAGTAGCAAGATACCAAATTAATGCACAGAAATCTCTTGCATTACTATACGCTAATGAAAAATGCACCATTTTTAACTGGAAGTTTCCAATCCAGTCCTTAGACAACAGTTAGCCTCCAAGCAGTTGTTGGGATGGAGGAAGGAAAACCATAATGGCTGTCACATTACCAAGAACCGTAATTATCACATTATATAACCAATATTGTCACATTATCAATAACCATAATTATCACATTACATAACCAATATTATCACATTACCAAGAACCATTTATAGTGACTGGTAATCTATTCTGGTTATATAAGCACAGAGTGGGTTTAAAATTTGGTATTTTCCAATGCTCAAAATTAGAATTCCTCCCACATTAGTTACTTAATATGGATAACTTCAGTTGATCTTAAGAAACTCAAGGCATAGATGTGCAACTTCTTAAAGCATCCTTAGCTAACTTAAGAAAAAAAGTAATCACACAAAACAATCTAAATTTTATTTTTTATGCTTGTATTCTTAACAAATTAGTCTTTCATTTGCGTTTCAAAATTTTCCCATCTTGAACTGTTCTTAATTAACCAGCTCAGTGTTATTTGCCTAGACTGGTATGCTGTGTTTAGGTCTCACCTGCCCTAAATGCTGAAGGTATTTGTCTTATATTACGTATAATAAAGAAAGCACCAATTCATAGACCTAGGACCTCAAATAGTAAAAGCAAGCCTAATAAAAATCAGGTTTACAGCCCAAAGTCATACTGATGAATTATATTCTTACCTTTTCTTAATTTCAGATAAAGAAGAAGTTGTATGAGAGACTATTATTTGTACACTCTCCCTGGCAATAAGCAGAAAGGACTAGCGGGCAGAGGACATGGAAATACGAAGAGAACCAATACATAATTTGTGAGCCCAGAGATTTTAAAACCCAATCACAAGCCTAGTTTTATAGACTCTCATTCTTTATCTTAGAACAGAGAATCATTGAGATTAGTTTATTTTGCTGCTGTTGCTGTTGTTGTGAGAGGGGCCTTATATGTTTTGATGTGTTACTCTTTCTATCCATCAAAGTCAATGTTCCCTAAGTTCATACTGATGTATGATATACAAATGAAGGAATGTGGTTGATCCCTCTCCTCCTCCCACCCACACAAATACTGCGAATGCATTTTTTCTCTCTTTCATCTGTGTTATATCAGGCTTAGTGTAAGCTTTCTGCATTCATATGTGAGTCATGGTTAACGTATGCATGTCATGTATAAATACTTTGCCCAGAAGAAATCCCATTTCCATAGAGATTTGGTTCAATGCTTCTGAATGTGTCTGATGACTAAAGTTCATCTTCACTGAATAATTTATCATGCAAGGTAAACTTTAGCTTTATTGAAAAGTCCCCTAATTGTATGATCTACCTGAGGCAACATAGAAGAAAAGTTAATGAATCACTAATGAGTCCTGATTTTGTCCTATATTTTATTTCTTTAATCCTGGATTTCAAAGTAAGTTAACTATGAGAAAAATTAGAGAGGAAATTGTTACACAGAAGCAGAATTGAAAATTATACCTTTAGGTTTTACAAACTGTGTCAACATTCCCAGAATGTTATCATCAGAGAATCTAGGGTCACCCTCCAGCTGGCTTGTCCTCATCATCACTATCATTAGGGAATTCCCTCCATCAATCGTATTGTAACCCCATTTGTTGAAAACCTACTGTATGTGAACATTATGCTAAGTGCTGCAGTTACGGCTGTGAATAAGATAGCCGTAATCTCAGCCCTCATGGAGTTTACATTCCAGCAGGAAAGTCATAGTATCAAATTAATCACTCGAGTGCTTATTCAGGTATTTTCAGTTCTATGAAGGATACCAGGCAAGCACATGAAGAGAAGAACTGATGCATTTAAGATGTCAGAGAGCTTCTTTGAGACAGTGATATCTGAGCTCTGCTATGAATTATAAAGAGTCAATCAGATAGATAGCCTGACAAACCTTCAGTCAGGAAGGATGACGGCAAGTTCAAAGAGCAGAAGGAAAGCCAGTGTCTAAAGTTGGAGAAAGCCCTGAAAGAAGTTGGTAAGGTAAGTATCAACTGGTCTCATAGGCTCTGATAAAGATTTTTCTTTATACTCCAAAAAAAGGGACTCTTATTCTGACATGTATAAAAAATATAGGTGGCATTGCTTCTGCCGTTGAGACAAGAGTTGTAGTCAACATCTCCTTACCACTAAATGCCAGCATAATAAAATTATTTCTAATAACATCATCTTACATGGGCCTAACGATTGCAGTCATTTAATGAATTCCTTACAACACCTAATAGAAATAAACTTTAGCAAGTAATTATTTGTTCACTGTCAAAAACAAGAAACCTGTTTGCAGTACCTATGACTTGAGAGGCCAACGTCATGAGGATTAACATATATGTCCAGAATTGGAATCTGAGGACAGTCAGAACTGACCTGTAGTCCAAATTTGAACAGCGGGAAGGACTTTCTAAATCACTCTTTAATGAGAACTATTTGATAAAAGGGAGGCCCTTCATTCTCATTAAGAAAAATGGGGTAGAGGAAAGCACCAGGATATAATGATAGTGCGACAGGGCACAGTTAAAACGGGAAGTGGAAAGAGGCAAGATAGGCATGACCAGGTGGAGAGAGAGAAAGCTTCAAAAGCACAATTTCACTAACGGAATAAGGGACTCATGGGATCAGGCTATACAATGGCTTAGAAGAGATAAAAGCTGACTTTTTGTAAGGAGATGATAAGAAAGAAGCAACATTTCTGAATCTTAGTGACAACTACGAGCCTAAAGGTGAGACAAGCACATCAGTACAGTGACAAGTACCATCTTCACAAGGGTTTTAAAGATCATGGTCATCAGCCAGGTTCAGTTTTCTGAGTTGATTTAATACAGTCAAAGCCCCCCACAGTGTGTCAATGGATTCTGCTCTCTTAAGGGCACATGGAGGCTGATGCAAGTAATAATGATCCTCTCACACTTTCATGGTTCTTAAACGTTCACAAAGCACTTTTATCTATATTATTTTATTTTTTGATAAACGTTTCCATCCCTCATGGGTATAGATGAAGAGAGGCAGAACCTATTTGCTTATGTTTCTGATATGTAAGGAACCAAAAAGAAACCAAGAAATCAGCTGAAAATGTTGTCCACATTCAGCTGTGTTTTTTCTATGCCCTATTGTCTTTAGATTTCCTTTCAAAAAATCATGAGCATAATACTTGGGGTGGAAAATTATCTGTTGTTAAGGAAATCAAAACAGAGTTTAAGCAGATATTTTTATTCCATATTTTGATTATTTTTTCTTCACACAATTCTATTCTGGTGTTTTGTTTGCTTTGCCCAGATGACAAATGTGCCAGTAAGATTATTCAGCCTGAATTAATTACCTTTTTATAGTAAAAGAAAATCCCCTCCTTTTGACAAGTAAGATGTTTGTGCTGTATTTATGAATAAATAGAGGCAGCTGTCATAAGCAGCATTATTAATAGCATTGCTTTAAACATCTCATCAGAAAAGAAATCCACTCTTCAATATAATGTAAGCTCTTGGTGTCCCAGAGTTTATTAAAGAGTGAAAACCACAGACCTGTTATCCACACCACAGCATAATAAGAAAAATATCACACTTTCTATGAAAGAGGCACTCAATTCAAACTGCAGACATAAGGCAGTACTCTTTTAAGTGGTTATTGTCTTTGCTGGTCGCTTGGGCCTGAGTTTTCAGTGCTTCACCGGTTAAGAGTGTGGGGATCGCCAAAGCGGCTCTCCTTGGAAACAGAAAGTTAACAGCTGCCCCAGACTTCATTTAAATGGTCACAATGATGCTATTTCCTGCTTTTCAGTTGAATGGCTTTTTGATGGGTGATATGGTCATTGTAGAAAGGATTTTTCCCTTCTACAATGACCATTTACAATTTTTCCCTTCTACTCAGTGCAAAGCATAAGAACCCTTTCTCCTCACAGGTCTTCTGAGTTCTATGCCAGAAAAGATAAGACAAAGTCTAACCCTTTATCACCACAATGAGATCATAACTCTCCAAGGCATCTGACTGGGCTTTAGAATTTTCCTATTTGAAGGAACTTGCTTTCCCAGGAGGCCATACGTTTTTCTCAGCAGAGCTAACTTGTCCCTAAGGATTCATCTCATTTCTTAGTCACCTTTGTTTTATCTTCAACAACAAACATAAACTGTGCTCAAAGGAATGAATATTTGCAAGCAGTGTACCGAGGACCACGTGTAGAAGCCCGAGGTGTAGGCCTCAAGTGGGTGCACTTTTAGAGAACTGAAAAACAGTAAGAAACTGAAAGTCTGTCTGCCTTTATGATCAAGATGTGCAAGCGATTCTAAACAATGCCAGTGGTAGAACACCCTTCCCTGAGAAAACTTTTTTTGGGGAGTCTATGTCTTAAACAATTGCTTAGGTTATAATTTTTAATACTATGTATGTAATCTGCAAATTAGCTAACATTTACCACTTATCCTTTAATAAGCACTGTATTTTACATGGAAGTTAGTTTGAAGACCTCAGTGACATGGTTGGCCGCCAACCCTAGTGGATTCAGTTGACCCTGACTTCTAGAGTTCAGCCTTTTGCACACAGTTGGTGTTTTCACTGCTCTGGCCTTGCATGCATATTCTTTAAATAGATTGAAATAAATAATGATAACACAGTGATTGGAAAGATTAAGAAACCGTATCTTAACTCAATTTTGATTTGTGTCTAACATTTAAAACTAAAAAAGAGAGCAAACCATGAGAGGTAATAGTTTAGCAAATTCAGGTTTTAGTTCATTCATGAAACTTTACTGAATGTGACTAATATCTTAACTTTGAAATGTTCTCTTTTTGAGTTGTTAATTATTTGATTTAAAACTAAAGAAAAAGTGAAGAAAATAAAATGTTCCATCTGTGGTTTGATTTATTTGCTGTCTAAATTGTCTCTTTTGCAGCTGTTTCTGTTTTATTAAAATTTAATTAGGGGTTTCCCTGGTGGCGCAGTGGTTGAGAGTCCGCCTGCCGATGCAGGGGACACGGTTTCGTGCCCTGGTCTGGGAAGATGCCACATGCCGCGGAGCGGCTGGGCCCGTGAGCCTTCGCCGCTGAGCCTGCGCGTCCGGAGCCTGTGCTTCGCAACGGGAGGGGCCACGACAGTGAGAGGCCCGCGTACCGCCAAAAAAAAAAAAAAAAAAAAATCCATAGGATTTCTGTAATATGACCAAAATGCAGCGTCATTTATATTATATGTATAGAGGGTGTGTGGTGCTTGGATCCAGAGAGACATAAAATAAGAGAAGAAATTCAATCATAAGACTGGCACCTTTCTTCATCAGAAATAAAGCATAATATCAATAGTCTCATATTAGCATTTAACTTTGTATCAGGCTTTATGCCATTATCAAAGTCGACCACATCTTGATAGCACTCACAATAGATGGTTATTTAAGCAGGAAAAATAAATAGTTGTTTAACCTCATTTAAATAAATAAATAAACAAATAAAACGTACTCCCACTGCCCCAAAGATTTTAGGGATTTAAATAATTCATGTTCACAGATATGAACTCAATTTTAAATTGAACTAAGCATACTTAATGAGAGAAGATCATTCACTAGCAAGTGTAAAGCAGCTGTCCAGTGGGGAAGTGTCTGAACATTACAAGAACCCTGACTAATGGATTCATTATCAAACAGAGCATGATTTTATAGTGTTTCAAACATGTTAAACTTTTCAAGCCAGGGGACAATTTCTATTTTGCTGTGATGCCTTAAACAATGGATAATTCTAAAATATTTAGGCAACATATATTTACTAAGACTCACAGAGGACATAGCCCTACCCAGAGCTGCTTTGCAAATATCAATATAGTGCTGAGATAAATTTGCTAACAAACATATCAATCTCATTTATCTAATCCAGAGCTGTCCTTGTAAGTCCTTGGATCTAGGTCCTCATTTAAATGATACACTTTTTGATTAAAACCTTAAGGACTGATTGTAAAAATCACATTAAAAATACTTATTACAGATTTTAAAAATTGGCTTAATCATATTCTTTATTCAAATATAGTTCCAAATTATACTTGATTATTATTTTTAAAAATTCTATCCTTAAAAGATGGTAATTTTGTAATAACCTATAAGTGAAAAGAATTTGAAAAAGTATATATATATATATCACTTTACTGTACACCTGAAACTAACAAAACATTGTAAATCAACTATACTTCAATAAAAAAAAAATTATCCTCAAAAGATGGTAATTTGATACCACTGAGAACATGAAGGAGATCCATTTGTAGGTCCTGGTGTTATTTCTAAGAACTGAGTCTTTAGCTGAAACATATTAAAGAAGTAGTTTCAAGGTAATTGGCACTAAAATGGGTGATAAGAATATAATATGAAAAATACACAATTTCCACCTATTCCTGCTCCAGCTCTCAAGAAACTGAGAACCAGCCCATGATAATGCAATCTTATAAGTCCATGCCAGAGTTACAGAAAATTTGCTATGCCATCCTGGAAGGAGTAAAGAACTTTGGTAGGAAAACAAGGAAGTGGAAAGTGTCTCCAATAGAAAGAACAGCATGTATGATGGCATGAAAGCACAGAGCCAAGACAGATATGCTGTATTTAGAGATTTGCAGATTCTCCTGTATGTCTGAAGCACAGAGGCCCAGACAGTAGTTAGGGTATCAGATGATGAGAAGTAGTTCTTATAGGACAAGCTCAGAGTCTCAGTTTTATCCTACATGAGAACAGAAATCAAAGATTCTTAAGCAGGGAACTAATATGTCCATATTTGTGTTTTAGAAAGGTTCATCTGCTGCCAGTGACCAAGAAGGCCTTAATATTCCCTTTCGCTTGACTAAACTTTAGACAGATTTCTTCTGGTCTTTAGGGCCCTGACTTCCCTTTTTTAGAGCATTTATTTTAGAAAACTTGTAACATCAAATTCTTCCTCTGTTTCTTTGAAATGTCTGTAAATTTTCCTAAAAGCCTGTTTCCAGTTTTACAACCCAAGGAATGCCTTTCTCAAGGACCTGGGAGCCACCCGTTTGGAATGTAATCATCAAGGAAGATAGCTCCTCTATCTCCCAGCCTCTGAGGAAGGGTAGGAACCTAACTTCCATGGGCTACTTGTTCCAAAACCACCTCCTGTAATGAAGATAGGAGAAACTTAACTTTCCCATTGGGTAAGGCTAATTAGCAAGTTCTGAATGGCAGGCAGGGTGTCCTACAATTCCTCCCACCCATGCTCTTCAAAACTCACCAGGCTTTTGTTTCAGTGGAGTTGACGTCAATCTCTCGCCCCTATTGCAATAGTCTTGAATAAAGCCTTCCTTGCTTATTAAATTTTCTCCAGTGCAATGTTTTACTTTGACACCAGTTTGGATAGTGGTTTTATGGGTAATGGGTAAGGGGAAGAGGGCACTGGGTGCAGGTGACTAGTTATGAATCCATTACCATAAACGGGCAGAGCTATTGAGACTTCATTAAGAAATTACACAAAGAAGAGAACGAAGTAAGAAATATTATATTTAGAGGGTAGAGTCTATAGGACTTGGTGACCATGGGTTTTTAAAGATATGAATGGAGAATGAACTCTCAAGTTTTTGACAAGAATGAAACCTTTTGGTCTAGTGAACCATGCTAAAACTCACTAATGAAGCACATTTTTAAAAATTCACGTATGGAAATGGAGATGGGTACATGCATTTGTCTCACTGCAAGTCCCTGGGTTGCCATCAGGAGGCCTGTACAAGCTACATATGTCAAAGTCCCCCTACAGATCTTGAAGGCATAGGCCATAAGGATAAGAATATGGCAGTAGGCAATGTTGGCAGACCTCATTTTGAGAAATGGAAGTCCTTCCACAGAGTTCTTCCTTTCTGTGCCAACCATGAGTTCTTGTAAATATGTTGCTGGTTGCTGGGGAGTATTGGGGATAAGCATCTTGCATCTGACCTCTATACTGGTCAAGGCAATCTCATCGCAGCTACCATTTGGTTAGATTTAATGTTGGAAGCAAGAGTCCATTTGAGAGATTTTGGCAAAAAATAGCATTGAACAGATTCAGATATTCTGCATATTTTCAACCAGAACATAAAACTCTCTGTCTCCCGGGTCATTCTCTATATTTCGTCAACAGACGGTGTCACAGTCGATTGCTGTGCTCTTGCACCAGCATATAAAATCTAAAGCAGCTATCCAAGGGTGCATTAAACATAAAACGCCTGAGTCATTCTGTCTTACATGGAAACATATGGGAATCTTTGCTTCCTAATAAAGAAAACAATGGGGGTGGAGGCAGTCACCATGGTATTAATCTGAATCACAAAGCTTCCAGACTCAGCAAACAGCTTGAAATGTGCAACAGTTTAGGTTGTTAACTTTCAAGTAAAATGGAATTTTGGAGGGAGAGTATTCATTTCCCCCAAATTTCCAAAAATACTCAATTCCTCATTGACCCCAAAAACCCAGATGATCTCCTCAGCTTAATATTAAGCTTCTTTAGACAATATTTTATTAATCGTGCTCAGCGCGCACTTTGTTTCTCTGAAGACTAAGCCCAGTTTACTCCCAAATTTTAGCCAACCTCCCACCAAAGAAAGGTGGTGCTTGATTTCATCTTCCCATGTGAAACGTTTTAAGAGTCAGTCTGAGGGGAATGAGGCCATTTGGCTCTATCACTGAACTAAACTGTATTTGGAATGGGGGACAGAAATGCAAGAACAAAGAGCAGCTGCTTTGGAACTGGGATGATCCTTAAATTCTGGTGGTCCTTTGCTTGCCTTAGAGACAATTGAACCCGTGGCATCATGTTCATGGAACTGTATTTGAGCAGTTGCATGATGAGCTACACTGTTTCTACTTGGAGAAGTGTGGAGAATGGAAAGAATACTTTTGCCTTCAGAGATGTAAACTTATGGAAGTTTATCCTCTGTGACTTCATGCGAGCTCAATATTAAAACCACAGTTTAGAGAATGGAGCTGATTTGTACATGTTGACCTCTCTCCCTCCCTCTTTTTCTTCCTTCCTTTCCCCTTTTCCCCCTCCTTCCCTTCCTTCCTTCCGCCCTTCCTTTCTTCCTCTCTCCCTCCCTCCCTCCCTTTTTTCCTTCCTCCCCTTTCTCCTTTTGTCTGTCCTTCCTTCTATCCTTCCTTCTGTAGTGATTAAAGACCACTAAGATGTCCTACTGCTGCTTGACGCTGTTGGCAAATCACTGAGATCTTCAAACAGTTCCAACCTAATGGTCCAAAATTCCATTCGTCACTAAAACCAAAATAAAACTTTAGGGCTTCTAGTCCAAATCCCCTATCTTTGAAGGTCTAGACATAAATCTCATTGATGGTATTATTTACTATGTTCTAGTTCTAAGTATTGAGAAGCAGTTTATTTTCATGTCAGTAGTCATATAATCAGTGCTCTCTAAAGAAATAGAAAAATTTTATTCTTTCCTTCAATCTTCATGATTCAAAATAACGAACTCCAAACAATTGGACCTCAGGAACACATTTAGTCAGAAAGAAAGTGCAATTCTAAATTGGAGTATGGAAAATGTAGGCAGAAATTGAAAAGATTATTTAACGATCATAAATATTATTTAACTATTACAAATATTATTTAACTATCACAAATCCTTAGGAACTGACTTATAGCGGATAGTTTTATTTTTCCTGAAGGCATATACTCCTTATTCTATGCACTCATCAACTACCTGTGTTTTCTAGGTCATCCATGCCCATCCCTGATGGTAATACCAACATTGTTCAGTTCCGTTTATGAGAATTCAATGGATGGCAGCACAAGTTCAAGCTATAAACCATGGAAAGAGGAGAACAGAAGATGATGCAGAAAATGGACTTTCATGGCATGGCTCTGATGCATATTGTGACCCAACAAATAGTTTTCTTTCAGGCATTTGAGGTTTACATTCCAATTACCAAAAGGCTGGTCTTTCTCCATTTCAGGTGGGTAAATGCCGAGGCCCCCTCTTGAAATAGGATATATAAACCATCAGTTTCTTGTGAATGACTTTAAGGGAGTGAAATGAATGTTTTACAGCCTTCTTGGGCAGGTTAACCATCAAGTGAATAAACTGATTGACTGAACAGTTATTGGACTTTGACAAAGTGCTCGGTCCATCTGCTTGATGGTCAGACATGTGTGCTCTGGAATGAAGAGTATAATGATTTATATCTAAATTAATGTTATGATAAGGTATTTTCATTGTTTACAGTATAAATTAATCACAAATAAATCCTTAATGATGACACGTGCATCTCTGTTAGCATAAGAAGCTTAAAAATTGCCAAAGCATCTTCTCTCAGAGATTTTTGTTTTTCAAGGTACAGAAAATTCCAATAAATTATGAATCCCAAAGAAAGAAAAGTATTCATAATTCTTGATTTTCATTCACATTTGGTCCCATGTGTGTAAGTCATATTTTTCTGGAAAGGAGATTGAAATAAAGAGGGACAATATGCTAATCAGTAGTTCCAAGATAGTTTTTGTGTGTTTGAATTCCTACAAAGCTGTAAATGTTTCATTTGCCTAAAAAATATGCTATGTTAAAATTTTTTTAACTTCTAAATGTAGATGGCCCAATCATTGTTGAAAGCTTCAAAGGACTTGTATAATACTCTAACATTATCAATGTAAGTTATGCAGATATTACTATGTGTAGGAAAGGCAGTGTTTTCTATTTAAAAAGGTATGTCTCATTCAAATGTGTCTTTTAAGGTCATGCTCTAATATTGCTGAGACCTTTTAAATTCGTAAGTTCTTAAGAAATTAGTCTAGGTCAAAAGGGAGACTATGAAAGTTTCAAGGTACTAGCAATGTTCTCAAGGGAAGAACTAATGTGTATAGCTAAGCGTGATATGATAAATCAGGGCAATAACTCTAAGTAGAAGATAGAAAAGAGACCTCAAGAACAATGCAAAAGACAGCTAGTCTGTAGGAAGGATAAAATAGGAAATTATGATAATGTAACTGGAAAAGTGATCTAGTTTGTTCACACTGTAGATATGTAGACATGTTACATGGTAAGGATCCTTTCCTGCTTCTTACTGTGGATAAGAAAAACAAGGGAAAGTATGAATGAAGACATGTATAGAATGAGGTATGTTCCTTTTCTGTATCATATAAAAGGGTTAAAACAGATATAATGGGAAGTCCCCAATTTCTCCTTTGTCTCTTCTCTTTTTTCTTTCTTTTATCTCTTCCTTTCTTGTTTTTTGCTACCTCCATAAACTCCGCCTCATATTTTGCTCAACCAGAAAACTAAAAGGCTTGCAAAAACAGTTCTGGAAGGGCTTCCCTGGTGGCGCAGTGGTTGAGAGTCCGTCTGCCGATGTGGGGGACATGGATTCGTGCCCCGGTCTGGGAGGATGCCGCGGAGCGGCTGGACCCGTGAGCCATGGCCGCTGAGCCTGCGCATCCGGAGCCTGTGCTCCGCAACGGGAGAGGCCACAACAGTAAGAGGCCCGCGTACCGAAAAAACAAAAAACAAAAAACAAAACGGTTCTGGGAGCGTACCTCTATGACAGGTTTCAGGATAGAATTCCACGAACAGTCCTTAGCAGAAGCACAAAACTCAGAAAGCTTCCAACTGCAAGTTTCACAGCAGTTAAAAGACAAAACGGCCACAGAGACAAACCACAGGGACAGGTGTCCCAATCTTGTCCTCACCTTCTAAAACTCCAGCGTGCTTCCACTTGGGGAGTTACCCGTCTTCAGTTGTTCCTTGATCCTTATCATCAAGCCTTTAATCTTGGTCTGAGTCACATTTTTTTTTTCATAAAGTATAGTCTGTTTATGTCGCTGATAAATGGAAGTCAATGAAAAGATATAAAAACACTACTTGATAGGAATTCAATACCAGGACTGCTGTGAAGAATGGGAGAAATGTGTTAGCTACCTATGCCTTAAGAAGGTCTTAGTTACAAACTAAAAGATTTAAGGAGTGTGGTTTTCCTCAAGCCTGGGGTTATAAGTTGAATACATCAGCTCCCTAATTATGAATAAGCACACCCTAACAACCATGTTTGGCCTAATGCAAATAGTATTAAGCAAAAGGTTGTATTTATATAAAGGACACCATCAGTGAGCAGAAATAACAGTATTCTCCTTTACTCAGGTATACATCCCTGGCGGGGAGGTAACCCAGCTAAAACAGTTCCTTTCAAAATCTGCCAGGTACCTCTATTTAGAGGCAACAAACCTAGCAAGGGATAGAGACTGTCATCAAACTATATAAATATTTTTCTTCACTGTTGCTTGGTTAGACCATCATTTAGATCTCTTCATTACAAAATCCTTTGAAGTTTTTTAAAAATACATATGATTCTTCAGACTCAAGGCAGCATAATATTGGCATATTTATACCCTTGTGACCCTCATTCCAGGGCTTCATGAAGCTCACGAGTTTCTAAAGAGCTTGGAAACCTCTAGGGTAAATATTGTGTTAGAAATAAATTCTTACTTCTCATAAAAACATGTGTCTGTATACTTTAGGCACGTAGGTCTATTTCTAACCAGTTTAACTCATATCATCTAGAGAAATCAAAAGGAAGATTCCATGATACACTGAGATATACATACTTAGGAATTCATTTGGAAAGTAATTATGAGGATAAGGTTTGTCTATGCATTCTCTTGTAAGTCAGCATTGATTAAGCAATTCCACATGGCTACTTATAATTAAGGGTTCCAGTTTGGCTGTATCCTAAGAGGCCCTGGAGAGTAAGTAGGAAATGAAAGAACATTTAAACGAAATATATTTTATTAAGGTATGGATTTTTTTTCCATTTGAAGGTTTACACTTCATTTGCTTTAGAAAATTAAAGTTTTAACCTAATTTAGGTGAGATAGTGAACTACAGTGAACTAATAAAGATAGATTTCTGATTCATCTCTAATTTTGGAAAAGTATTGGTGGCATTGATTCTATATCAAACTACACCAGGACATCATGAATGAAGAAATGTTTCTCTCCTTATTTTACTGTGGTAATTTTGGTCTTGGCTGACATTATGGCAGCCTCCAAAGCTGTAAGAGGGAGGGAACACATACTGAGGGGCTGTTTTGTGCCACGTACAATTTAAGGGATGTTTTTCTATAATCCTTAAACAGCATTAAGAAGTAGGCATTATAATCTTGAAAACACGATGCTCAGAAAGGCTAAATAACTCATCCCAGGGAAGAAAACTTACAGATATAAAAATCAACACTGTAAACTAAGCCTTTTTTATTTAGGCACTAGGTTGACAATGACAAGATTAAGTCTCTTGAAATGTGTATTCTGGATTTCCTTTTGTTTTAGCTCTCATTTATTTGATGCATATATGCATAATTATAGTAATATGTGCAGTTATAATTATACCATATAGATATAGTAGTATACATATTAAACTTATAACTTCCCCTAAATGGTAGAAAATTATTTCTCATGTCAAATCCACAATGGGTAGTCCTGATTGTCAGGTAGGTCTTCCAGTGATGATCCCATCAGGCTTCTTCCTTCCATCTTACTGCTCTACCATTCTCAGCACTTGCCTTCTGAGATTTCCCTGTTAGCTGCTTCAAGAAGGCAGGAGGGGAAGGAGCAGGAGAGGCGTTTTCTCTTTTATAAAGTTGGTCCACTTTTTATTAGCCATTTAAGTGTGCAATTCACTGGCATTGATTATATTCACAATGCTGTGAAATCCTCACCACTATTTCCAAATTTTTAAAAAAATATTTTTAAAGGGTTGAAAAAAAAACCAAAAAGAATATGCAACAGACTATACATCGCTCTCTAAGGCTAAAATATCTACTACCCGGGGCTTTACATAAAAAGTTTGCTAACATTTGCTCTAGACTCAAGGAGCTGTCAAAAAAAAACGCCCTTGGGGCCAAAAGACTCCAAATATCAGATCCACCTCTCACTTCTGTGTACCCTGGGTAGTGTTTGTTTGTTTGCTTTAGAAAGGGCTATTTTTTAAGAGCAGTTATATATTCCCAGCAGAAATGAGAGAGTGGTACAGAGATTTCCCCTATACCCCCTCTCTCCACAAGTGCATAACCTCCTCCCTTATTAATATCTCCCAGCAGAGTAGTATATTTGTTAGGATTGTTGAACCTACATCAACACTTCGTAATCACCCCAAATCCATAATTTACCCTAGGGTTCACTCTTGGTATTGCACATTCTATGGGTTTGGACAAATGTATAATGACATGTATCCATCATTATGTTATAGTATCACACAGAGTATTTAAAATTCACTACATATCAAAACCGGTAGGTGCAGCCAAAAGAGCACTCAGAGGAAGAATCATACACCTAAAATGCATTCACTAGGAAATAAAACCTTGAGAATAGTACACTTTGTTCTAGTCTCAGAACACAAGAAAGGGAGCAGAAAAATTACCATCCTTTTCTGAGTAGGATGGTACAATTGATAATGATAAAAGCAGAGGACTTTCAGTTAAGGTAGTGGAAAACAAAGTTATTCAGACAAACCTCATACTGCTTACAGCTAAAAAAGCTGCATAAATTACTTTATGAATCTTCTCAAAAAGTATAAAATAATTGACACCTAGTAAGAAATTATCAGAAAAAAAGTGGAAGGGAAAACAATGTAGGGATTCCAGAAATAAAGGTAGAACCCAGAAGTTTTTTTGCTTTATGAATGTTTGCCATTTCTAAAAATTTAAACTTTGTGTTTAGGTCCATGAAGTTTAAAGGAGGCAAAATAGACTTCAAAGCCCAGGGTCTGCATAAGATGGGGAGTGTAATGTATATTTTAGGGTAGACTTTCCCCATAATAAATTGTTACACAGTAAAAAACAAGACAGACCTCTTAAGTAAGCCAACGATTATAGTCTGGGGAGAATGGGAAACTCAAGCCTTGAACTTGGTGTAAAACTGTCCTGCCTAGTAACACCTTCAGGGAACTTTGTAAAACATTTGTAGGGCTTCCCTGGTGGTGCAGTGGTTGGGAGTCCGCTTGCCGATGCAGAGGACGCGGGTTCGTACCCCGGTCCGGGAGGATCCCACATGCCGCGAAGCGGCTGGGCATGTGAGCCATGGCCCCGGAACCTGCGCGTCCGGAGCCTGTGCTGCGCAACGGCAGAGGCCGCAGCAGTGAGAGGCCCGTGTACCGCAAAAAAAAAAAAAGAAACATTTGTAAGTCCTTTTCAGATAAAGCCTCCTTTCCCTAGACCTCAAATCATTTCTCCAAATAATTTTTAAGTACAATGAGCAATACAAAGTTAGAGATATCTCAGCATTTCAGAGCACAAGATTTTATGAGCAAGAATCAACTGACAGAAATAGAATGGAAAGTATTTGTAGCATACAGAACAGAAAATAGATTAAGGCTCAGAATATCAGAATTTACAAATCAATAAGGAAAAGATTGTTTTTTTAAAAAAGAAAAATACAAATAAGCCATTCACAAAAAAATACCAAATTGCCAATATAAGCACATGAAAAAAAAAATTTAACATATTTAATTACGAAAATGCAAATTGAAACACAATATTCTTTTCTTCATTAGCTTGGGGAGAGTTTTAAAATATTGATAATAGATTGGTGAAGTGTTGGGAAAATTAGCATGCTCAGACACTATTGGTGATGCCAAATATTGCTATTTTAAAAGTGCATTTGCCAATACCTATTAGAATTTAAAATGTCTATATGGCATAACAATTTCATTTCTGAAATTTTTTTCTCTATATATTCACACCAAAGTATGCCAAGGTGATTATATAAACATTATTTGAACTATTGTATATAAAAGACAAAACTAGAACCACCCAGATGTTCATCGTAAGAGAATGGTCAGATGTATCATTTTACGCCTGTTCAATAGTATTCTAAAGAAGCCATAAGAAAGAAGGAGGTAGACCTGGATGTCTTAATATGCAAGGAAATCAAAGCTTTAATATGAAAAAACAAGCAAGGAGCCAAGCAGAGATTAATTATAGTATGAAACAAAAATTTGTATACATTTTTAACCTGTAGTATATGTATTTCATAGATGAGTACATGAAAAATGTTAACTGTGGTCACCTTTGGGAGAAGAACTAGGAGTCTGAAGGAAGACTTTTACTTATTGTTTTATTGTTCTGTTTGGTTTTCTTTCATATATGTGTGTATATATATACATATATGTTTTATTTTAAATAATTAAAACATTTACTTTAAACAATTGTTTTAAAATTTAATTCTTTTTTTTTTAAGATGTTGGGGGTAGGAGTTTATTAATTAATTAATTTATTTTTACTGTGTTGGGTCTTCATTTCTGTGCGAGGGCTTTCTCTAGTTGTGGCAAGTGGGGGGCCACTCTTCATCGCAGTGCGTGGGCCTCACTATCGTGGCCTCTCATTGCGGAGCACAGGCTCCAGACACGCAGGCTCAGCAGTTGTGGCTCACTGGCTTAGTTGTTGCTCCATGGCATGTGGGATCCTCCCAGACCAGGGCTCGAACCCGTGTCCCCTGCATGGGCAGGCAGATTCTCAACCACTGTGCCACCAGGGTAGCCCCCAATTCTTAAATTAATAGTTTAATAACATAATTTAAAAATAAAATACATTTATTTATGTAAAACAATTGATTTAAAACAATTAAAACCCTAATAAGATCATGATTAAGTGAGAATTTTTCTTTCACACCATCTTCCTGACCTTTCCCCACCTCCCCTCACTCTTTGAATTGCTCCTCCCTTTCTCCCTGACTGCTTTCCCTGCAGCAGCTCCCAGAAAGGAGGTCAGGCTCCCTGCTACACAGCTCAGTGGAGATAAACCCAAGCAAGTGTCTCTCCATCCTTCAGGCTCTTTGTGCTCTTTGGGGACTGAAATACAAGAGCTCGGAGTCTGTAATAGTTCTTGAAATTCCCTTTTTCACTGCAAACCTGTGATCAGGTTTACAGTGAAATATTTACAGAAATCTCAGGTGAGTAAATGCTTAATGTTTTTCCTCAGGAAACACGAGTAGAGTTTTTAAATTGTTCAGCCAATGGAAAGTACACTATGTGCTTATTCAAAATTTTTATATTCTCCCCAATGACTAGGCTTTCAATCTGCTGTCTGTTAATTTTTACTGGCTCCTGATTTGAATTTTATCTCAGTTTTTTAAGGTTATACTTTTACTTCTTTTAATCAAGAAAACTATACAAATGTTCCTAGGATGAGTTAGAAATTAATTTTGTTTCTTCTAAGCATAATAAAAAAAGCACCAAACATCTTTCCAGAAACCTAAATGATGAAAAAAAAAAGAAATTAATTTTGTGAGTTTTGAAAAATTATTTAGGTATTGTCTCCTTTTAGATTTTCTTTGTTTTTAATGTGAGGATTTTCCCCTCTAAAATCTACTTTTGCAAAACCAGGGTTTATCTCTTTTCTGTCTGAGTGAAATCATATGGTGACTATAATTTATTTCCGGTAAGCAAGAAAAAGATTACCATACACTCAAATCAGCAATCTGGTCCTGTCCTACAGCCCTCCCCCTAAATAACTCCCTTTTCAGCCTTATGCCTGTGGGTGTGGTATTCTGATTTTCACTGTTATCGCTTACAGCATTGGGCTCCAGTGGTGCAAAAACAGTTTCCCAAATGATTTCCAAACTCAATCCATCCTTCAGTAATTACATTTGTAGATAATGGAAAAGAAATCATTAATTGAGAAGACTTTTAAATCATAATTAATTGCACATGCAAATGCACTGCTAAATTTGGATGCTCAATTAGATAGCTAATTGTATTGAAAATGAAAGTGTGCCCTTAAGTTGACAGCCGTAGGCCCTGGCCCACCTGTGTGCATCCTCGCCCTTAAACAGGTCTCCTTCCTTGATACAATTGTCGGTATGGAAAGGGGAAAAAAAAGTACCACCTGCAGGAAGTGGAAGATGTAACCAATCATAGCTGTCACACAATTTACATCTGTAATACAGACAGTCTATTTTAAACCAGATCCTCTGAGATGAAGCATCATGGGGATTCCAGGAGTTTTAGGGCTCTCGAAAAGCATTTTACACATAAAGCAAATGTTGTGTTTATCCAACAGTTCATTCTTTGAAAAACAGGAGACATTTTCTCATGAGCCTTTAACTCCTATAACATTTAGTATCTTGAAGCTCTGAGATAAGAAACTAGTGGTTAAATTGGAACACTTAAATTATTACTACTTTAATAGACATGCTGTCTTATACTTGTATAGCAATGACAATATGATATGTTATATATATTTGCTCATCCTATCATAACTAAATGAGATAAGTAGGAAATGTACAACTATCCACATGTCATGCACAGGAAAATATGATTCAGAGAAGTGATGTGATTTTTTCCCCAGAAAGTCAATAACAGGAAAGAAACTGCTCTACCTTAAGACAGTCTGATGGTCTTTCATGAAAATAGTAGTGAGTGCTAAAAATACACTTGGTGAAGTAAATGAGCCTAAAATCTCTAGCACTCTAGGATAAGTTTGAAACTTTTGAGATGACTTTGTAAATTAAATCATAGGCAACCTTAAGAGCAAAAGTAGTGTGTTAGGCAGAATGATGGCCCCCCAAAGATACGCATGTGAAACCCCTGAACCTGTGAATATGTCGGGTTATATTGAAAAGGGGAATTAAGGTTGCTAATCATCTGATCTTTAAACGGGACCTGAAATATGATAGGTCCTGGATTATATAATGGGCCCAATGTAATCATATAAGTCCTTAAAAATGGAAAACGGAGATGAAAGAGGAGAGTCAGAGACAGATACGACTATGGCAGAAAGGCACAGGCAGATGAAATACCGGTGGCTTTGAAGATGGAGAAGGTAACTGTGAACCAGGGAATGTAGGTGACCTCTAGGAGAGAGAAGAGGCAAGGGCATCCGTTCTCCCCTCAAGCCACCAGAAAGCAACGCAGTCCTGCTGACACCTTGATGTTAGCCCAGTGACATCTGTGCCAGACTCTGATCTCCGGAATTGTAAGATACAAATTTGTGTTGTTTTAAGCCAGTTACCTTGTGCTAATTCATTATGGCAACAAATAGAAAACGAATACGAATTGTGTCTAAAATGTACACAGCTGAACTGCAAATGCTTGTAGAATAAATGAAAGATGTCTCCTAAGTGTTGTGACTCTATCAGGGTGACATAACTACACATGGCATTTGCCTCTCAACCCATCTCACTCTATTAGTTCTCAGAAAACATTCCTGACCTTTTTCTGAGCATTTACTCCCACTTATTGAAATCGCTGGTTAGACGAGATTCACAAGCTCTTGGTTTGCAAAGACAATTGTTTCTACTTTTCATTCTATCCAAATAAGCCTTGTCAGACTCTGTCAGTGGAGGTCCACGGCATGTTGAAATAAACTATTTTGATGGCTGACTCTCTCTCTTTTAAACATCAAATGTAGTATTTTGAATTGATTTCTCACTTATTCTTGAGAGACACTAAACGTAATGTAACATAAAATTTGCTTGAGGATATGATAAATGAGGTAAAAGAGGTGTGATTTGGTTTTAGTTAGATTGAATTGCACCTTGAAATTAATGGCTGTGTTCCAGCAATCATTGTTGGAGTAAAACTTGGACAAAAATAGAATTTCATTGATTCTAAGACAGGTTTCCCTATTTCCACATATTAGAAACCAACATTCACCATAGACTCAATGGTATCTTACCATTATTCCCAGCCAGGTGGGTGGGCACAACTTGGTCATAACTGTTCTTTTTTGTCATCAATTCCATTAACTTACTGATGCATACATTTTTTGTTTGTTTGTTTTGTTTTTTGCAGTACGCGGGCCTCTCACTGTTCTGGCCTCTCCCGTGGCGGAGCACAGGCTCCGGACGCGCAGGCTCAGCGGCCATGGCTCACGGGACCAGCCGTTCCGCGCCATGTGGGATCTTCCCGGACCGGGGCACGAACCCGTGTCCCCTGCATCGGCAGGCGGACTCTCAACCACTGCGCCACCAGGGAAGCCCTGATGCGTACATTGTATCCTACTGCAGGTGAAGTATAATTGGTATTGATGGAAAGTTGGTATGTAAGCAGAAAGAGACAGAAACAGTACAGCAGGACATAAATTTTCTCTTAGTGACACAAATATTCATTGCTGGTGGAATAACTAAATTATAGATTTTATTTTGCAGAGCAACAACCAAGGATTTAAAAAATAAAATACTGACAAATAATGAAGCTGTATTATATTTTCCTAATGAGATATTTGCAAAAGGATTGTCTATTAGATTCTAAGCAATGTAACTGAAGTTGGAAGAAATTGACAAGTCCCTCAGAAGAGATGAAAGAAATTTCAAGGCAATGAGAGTCTAGCATGACTAATTCATGAATTGTGCAGGACATTCATTGAAGCATTTTTTCATTATTTTATCAGCAGCATTCTTTTTTCCCAGTAGTACAATCACTGATATTTCAAATTAGGTATAAAATAACAAGTACAGAAATGAAGGAACAAAATGGGTGACTTATTTTATATTTTGCTCTTGCAGCATGATACGGAGGCAATTTAGAATAATAGAATATGGAAAAGAAAAATGTAATTTTTCTGAACCTTTATTTTGATCTATAAAACGAGATAGTGGGCTTCCCTGGTGGCGCAGTGGTTGAGAGTCTGCCTGCTAATGCAGGGGACGCGGGTTCGTGCCCCGGTCCCAGAAGATCCCACATGCCGCGGAGCGGCTGGGCCCGTGAGCCATGGCCTCTGAGCCTGCGCGTCCGGAGCCTGTGCTTCGCAACGGCAGAGGCCACAACAGTGAGAGGCCCGCGTACTGAAAAAAAAAACAAAAAAACAAAAAAAACCACAGATAGTAACATTCACTGAGAACTGTGATGCAAGGATTAAATTAGTTTTTCATCTGCTTCTCTTTCCCTATAGCCAAAGGGAATGTTTATAGGTCAATTGTGGGAGAACTTCCAAGGATTTAGAGTCAAAAGAGAGGAATTCAATTTCTGGCTCTGCCTCTCACAGCATGATCTTACACTTATAAGCTAAATTCTCACTTCCTGTGGTAGTCAGCCTCCAAGATGACCCTCAGTGAGCCCTTGTGTAATCCCCTCCCTCACTGAACCAGGTTTCGTCTGTGTGACCAATGGTGTATGGCAGTAATGATGTTAGGTCACTTTCAAGATTAGGTTATAAAGACGGTGGCTTCTGCCTTAGGCAGTGAGTGCTTTGGGAGAAACCTTCTTCCTTGTTTTGAGGATAATCAGACAATTCTGTGGAGAAGCCTACATGGCAAGAAACTTTAGACTTCCAGACAATAGCCACCAGGGATCGGAGGGCTCCAGCCAATAGCTATTAGAGTGAGTCTTCTCCGAAGTAGAGCCTGGAATTCCAGTCAAAGCTGTACAGCACAGTGCAGCCTCGGGTGATTGAAACCTTGGGGAAGATCCTGCGTCAGAGTCATCCAGCTAAGCCGCTGTGGGATTCCTGACTCTCAGAAACAGTGAGCTAATACTTGTTTGTTGTTTCAATACAATAAGTGTTGAGGTAATTTTTTATACAGTAATAAATAACTAGTACAGTCTTTTATCTAAAAAAAATGAGGATAATACCCACTTCTTAGAGCTTGGGGTAGATCAAAAGAGAGCATGTTGTAAACTATAAATTATCAATACAATGCTAATTACTGTGATTATTTCACATGTCCATTTATCACACTTTGGGTAACCTGGATGCTCTTAAGTTTCGCCCTAATTCTAAATAAGCCACTAAGAAGTATTGTGTTGGGGGTCCCAGACTACCCTCAGGTTCAGTGATTTGCTAGAAGGACTCAGAGAGCTCAGATGTTGTTATACTCATAGTTATAGTTTATTATATTGAAAGGATGCAGATTAAAAAGAGCAAAGGTAGAAGGTGTGTAAGGCAGTCTAGCAGAGCCAGCATGAGTAAGCACAAGCAACAGAGCTCAAGAGTCACAGCCAAAGGAATAAAACCAATATGAAGTCAGGTTTGTTCTTCTCTGTTACAATTTCCAGACCCCTCTTTCTTGGTCTGCTGACAAGCCCGTGTGCCTGATGTCTGCGAGACTCTCATCGCATATGAGTAAATGAGGATTTTGATTTACACCAAACTATAGAGGGACCTGACATTATATGTTGAGACAATCAACTTTGTATTTGAAGGTTTATTTCCTCTGTCTCCATTTATTTCCTCTGGCTTCTCCTGCCCTTAGGCTGGTATCTGTGAAGGATTTTATATTAGGGTGAGGAAACTGGCTTACAGCCAGAGGCCCTACATTGCCTCCGCGTAAAACTTATTTATAAAGGGGAATCGCTGTCTACCTCTTGGATTCCTGTGCCACAAGCATAGCCTTTATATCACACCTTTCTGCCTCTAGCCACAAAAATCCCTTTTATGAACTACACAAAGAACACAAGGTCATCCCCATAAGCCACGTTTATATATGGATGTAGAAAGAGGTGAGGTAGAGACAGATTGGTGCAGCTCCTGTCCAGCCTGCACGAAACCTCCCAAGCAGCCGCATCGCTCATAGGTCTGGAGGCTGGACGGGCTGCCTGCCTGTAGGAGGAGTTCAATGTCCATGGTGCTGCATGCCCATCAGAAGTCCACCTTCTGCCGACTGTTCCAGGAGTGTCTCCTTGTCTGGGCAGAGGGGGAATCCCTTCCAGTGTTTCTGTTCAAGAAAATTTAAAACAACGGCAGTGGTTTTGATAGATGAGCAATAACAATACAAGGGTCTTCAGATGGCTTAAAATGAAACATATCATCTGTGGGAAAGATGTGGCCACTTTGAGTTTCTAGAGTGCCCTTAGGTATCCAATTTTAAGAGCTCAGCACGTCTTTCCTAGCTGCACGCTTCATCTGAAGTTGTTCACTTAGCTACTGGGTCACTGTTTCAGACACAGGTATGCTTTCCTCTGCCTGATAATATACCCTCTCTGATACTCCCGAAGTTCTTAGGAGAACAATTCTTAAAATTCCAAGTGATTCAATGCTTGATTTGAGTTACAGCATGGAAGCAAGATACTGGGATGAACTGACTTTACTCCTCACCTCATCTTAGCAGAATACAATGCCCAGAAATACGTGGCAGAACTCAATCACCAAAGCTGTAAAGGAAAGCTCTGATACTTGAGAAGGAAGAAAACAGTTGACAGAAAGATGGCTAAGAGGCTTAGAGTCAGCACATATCCTGGTTATAACCAGATCCTTCTGTCCATAATTATGGCCTTGGAATGATTATTAAAAGCACCTTTTTCAGTCTAAAAAGTATCCTGGTTTGGATGATAAATTATATGGTGACCCTTAGCTTAACTGGCAGGTGGCCCCTCATGGTCACCCTCAGAGAACTGGAAAGCAGGTGGAGGGCTCCAAGGAGAAGCAGAGGTGTGTGATCTAGAAGTCCCCTGAATGCCCCAGGAAGGGGGATAGGCAAGCGCATTGAAAACTGCAGAAAGAATAAGAATTCTGACTGAGAAGACACTATTAAATGGAGTAATTAGGAGGTCACTGGTGACTTCCAGGGAGCAGATTTTGAGCAAAGCAGAGGCAGAGGTTGCAATTTCAATGGAAAGGGAAGTGAGTCAGAGGTTCTGCACCGGCCACTTTCTCTTTAGCAAAATGTGATAGTTACATGAAGGAAAGGAATAAAAAATGGGGCAATTATATGAATGAACTGATCCTAAAAAAAGAGCAAGGGAAATGCAAAAGGCTCTTAAACACATGAAAAAATGCTTAACATAAAAAGATAATTGAAGTTACAATTATGCTGCAATATTTTTTAACCGTCACATTGGCAATGGTGAGAGGAAAGAGGCATATCACTGGGGGTAGAGAATAAATTATTATAGTCTGAATGGAGGGTGGCTTGACAATATGTAGGAATATATAAAATGAATGTTCCATTTGACCTAGAAATTTCTACTTTCAGAAACGATCCTACAGATATTCTTGCATAAGTACAGAATGACTTTATATGAGGATACTTATTACAGAATTCTTTATAACATCAAAATATTGGAAATAACCTAATGTCTTTCAATAGGGAAAGGGATAAATATAACAGAAAAATGCTGAGTGCTTATAATCTGACACCATTTTAAGTGTTTTATTTGTATTATTTTATTTCCTCTCAATAAAGCTGTGAGCTCAGATGACTATTATCCTCCTTTTATAGATGAAGAAACTGAGGCACAGAGAGGTAAGTAACTTGCCCAGGGTAATACAGCTAGTAAGTGGTAGATCTGGGATTTGAACTCAGAGCTTAGCCTCAGAACCACTGTTATAGATGTACCTTGGTCTATAAAAGAATGAGGTCTTTTCCCTGAGTCCTGCCAGAGTGATCTGGGATCAAACCCTGCTTGGGTCAGAGACCAAGGCTGTCCTTGAGATTTCTGGTAAGGAAAACCAGGAGACACAAGGCCATTTGAGATATAGGTCAGTGTCCACAGAGAAAGGCATCTAAATAGTTATTTCTTCTGTTTCACACTATCCATAATCTCATTTGCTGTTAACAATATAGGTGAAGGTGGCTGTGAGTGTAAGAGGCTGAAAGAATAAAGAATAATTGCAGTATTTTTCTCATGATTCCTTATTTATGAAAGGATATGGTTCGTGTCTCTGAGGACAGTTTGAAGAAATTTTTGCCTATTCTCTCATATCAAACCCGGTGCAAAGAGTGGCTATTTCAGTAGAATAAAAATGTTTCGTTCAAAAAATAAAAAAAGAATGAGGTCCTTTAATGTTGGTCTTTAACAAAATGAGATAGACCTATATGTACTTATATAAAATAAGCTCCAAAGCAAGGTTTTAAATGAAAAGAGGATGGTGCAAAACACTGTGTTTAATAAGTTATCATTAGTCTGGAAAAATATATTTATGTTGTCTATACATAGACTCCTTCTGGAAGACTGTACCATAAACAGGGGGTTGTCTCTGAGAAGACAGTTGGTGGTTGAAAGACAGAGGACAGAGGCAGGAGAAGACTTAGGTTTTACTGTATACTCTTTTGTATCTTTTGGATTTTATACCATGTGTTTCTATTACTTCTTCTAATTAATATTTAGAAGTGAAAAGTAAATAAAGGTGATACAAAAACAATAAAATAAAATATAGGTAATAATGACAAAATGTAGGGGATAATTGATAAAACCTGGGCTGGAAGGTGGTAAAAAGGCTTAAATTGTTGTATTTAGGAAAAGGACAAGGGCTTAAAGAAAGAGAATATGTTGGGGCAATAACAGGCTTTATAGAAATACCACTACATTTTAAAAACTGGGTAAGAAACACCTAACATGAGCTCTCCCCTCTTAACAAATGTTTAAGTATACTGTATAACGTTGTTAACTACATGCACATTTTGGTACAGTAGATTTCTAGAACTTGTTCATCTTGCACGACTGAAACTCTACCCCCATTTGTATTAGTCATTTCAGGCTTCTGTAACAAAAATACATTTGACTGGATGGCTTGAACAGCAGACATTTATTTTCTCATAGTTGTAGAGGCTGGGAGTCCAAGAACAGGGAGCAAAGCATTGTGGGTTTCTGATAAGGACTTCATTCCTGGCTTATAGGTGGCTGCCATCTTGCTCTGTGCTCATATGATTTCTTTTTCTCGGGAGAAGGGCAGAGAGAGACAGAGGCAGAGACAGAACAAACTCTCTGGTGTCTCTTCTTAGAGGGCACTAATCCCATCGGATTAGGGATCTACTGTAATGCCCTCATTTAACCTTAATCACCTGCTTAAAAGTCCTACCTCTAATACAGTCACATAAGGGATTAGAGCTTCACCATATGAATTGGGGGGGGGGGGATGAAATTCAGTCCCTAGCACCACTGAACAGTAACTCTCCATTTCTCCCTCCCTTCAGCACCTGGCAACCACCATTCTACTTTCTTTTTCTATGAGTTTGACTACCATAGATAGTACCTCATATAAGTGGAATCATGCAGTATCTGTCTGTGACTGGTTTATTTCACTTAGTAAAATGTCCTCGAGTTTCACCATGTTGTATTATATGACAAGATTTCTTTCTTTCTTCTTGAGCCCAAATAACACTCCAGTGTTTGTCTATGCAATGTTTTGTTTGTCCATTCATCTCTCTAAGGACATGTAGGTTGTTCCCATATCTTGGCTATTGTGAATAATGCTGCAATGAAAATGGATGTGTTTCCTCTGGACTTGTGCATGTAAATTTCCAATTCGAGGGGTTTGCTGTCTTTTTCAGGAGCTCATAATCTCTTGATCCCTCTGGTGTCTGTCTACAGTACTGCACTTACAGTAGCACAATATTCTATATTTGTCTATACATTTACCTTTAATGTGGGTTTTCTGGAGCTGCTGCAAGCTGTCCAGCTTTTTGTTTTCAGTGGTCCCTAGGCTTCTACAGTATGCCAGGTCCCATCAATTCTTTGAACTGAGAAAGACAGAAATTAGTCCCTTGGGCAGTCCCCCAAAAAAGTCAGAACACGTGTTCTAACTCTTTCTCTCCAGGGAGAAGCTGGGAGTTGGTTTTTTTTCCCCTGATCTTCCACAGTGAACCAGGGGCAGGAGCTATAGTGAGTGAGTGGGTGTTAGTCGATACCTTTGTTCTTAGCTTCCCAGCCTGACACCCTTTCCTTTCAGCTCTTAGATTCAGGCAAGACAGAAACCATCTCCTTGGGCGGCCCCCTGAAAAGTCTGCATGTTGGATGTATGTTTTAGTCTTGTTTCCTTCCCCATGGAGAAACCAGGAGCTGAGAGTTTTTTCCCAAAAGTGCTGCGCTGAGCTTGTGGGAGGGACTATGGTAAGTGGGGGCCATGAATTTTCCTGCTGGAATTGATGTGTCTTGTTTCACACTCACCTGGGCTGCAGGTGCCTCTTAACTGTTTTCTGGATTTCTCACAAAGGGAATTGGTCTGTGTGTTGTTATTGGATCGGTGTCTCTGTGGAAGGATCTGGGGCTTCCTATTCTGCCATCTAGCTAATGTCATCCTCAAATATCTCCATATTTTGATTAACGGGTAAAAGTTTTGCTGAAATGAATCTACATCCTAACGTGTGACAGACAACTTTGAACAGCTCAGTCCAGGAGACCTGCTGCAAAAAATTAGTTTGGAAAAGTCCCAGTGTGACATCAGATGGTCACCAACGAAAGATCTTGTTTTCTGGAAAATTTTACAACTTTGCCTTATTATCTTATGAAGAGGAAAATAGCTCAGCCTGGGAATAAACCATTCTATTCCAACAATAATACGGTTCTGAAGGTTGATCCAGTAAATGGGCCATTAGCAGTGGATGCTTTTATAAAGACTGGAAATGCTGTGGTACTGTGGTGGTCATTGTTTGTAATACATGTTTTCTTTTAAATGTTGTTTGGATCTCATAATTCCTTTTTAAGTTTGCTGCCAAAAATTCTAAGAAGAAGAATGAAATAAATACCAAATGTTGAGAAGGAATGACTATCCTAGCCCTGGCTTTTGCACAAGGAGAATCCTTAATAGTGATAAGGATATTTTAAAGTTGAAGAGAAAAGTTGTAAGTCAAAGGAAGCAAAACAAACAACTGGAAATAGCAGGTGGGAAGAAGGGTCATATCCCTTAATTTTTCTGATGCATCAGAATTGAGGGTGGGGAGAATGTTCATTTCAAAAATTATTAGAAGTTAGAGAGAAATGAGTTTCCTAAATCTTTTTCAAATAAATGTGTTCCAGTAGCATAGGGGTTCCAGAGAGCAGAGGGCAAGTGGTCCTGAAGTGTACTTAAAAGAGCAAGGGATAAATTGATGTGAAAAGAAGGAAGTGGTGATAAGAATGAGATCACCAAATATAAAAGCAAAGTGGAAAAACTAGCTACTTGGGGCTAATAACTGTGGACCATGAGTTGGTAGAGGTTAGAGGCTGGGTGAAGCTAGATAGATAGAATTGCTGAGTAGTTGAAGACTTTTTAAAGCTATATGTGTGAAATTAACTAATCCCAAGGTACCCATCTGAAATATTGCTGCTCAAAGATTTACAACTCAGGTGCTCACTTCTTAGTACTTAAGACTTCTTGGGCTTTCATAATGGTGATGGTGATGGGGCAAGCTGACAGAAACTTGAATTTTTTCTTTCTTTTTTTTTCCAAAAGTAGAAATAATATTGAGGAACTCTTCTGACCTGGTCTACCTGTTTCAGGATTAAACCTGGACCTCACCCTCAGCCTTCTCAATTAAGGCTGCCTCCCAGCCACCTTCATATTGAAGCTCCCTCCATGATAGCCACCTCCAAAGCTGTAAAGCCAGTTCAGAGAAGAGAGCTTTCTCTTTTCACCATCCCAGGCTTCCAGGCCTCAAAGAATGATGATGAGGTGCTTGGTAAAATTTTTACTCATAAAAAGAATATAACTACATTATAGAACTTCTGAAAAACAGAGGAAACAATACCTCTGATTCAGCTATAATCTACCATCTTAAGAGAATCAGTGAAGTAATTTTGGTATTTTTTTCTGGACATTCATAATCTTAAATATTTTGATCATACAATGAATTTAGTCTGTGCTTGGCTTTTTTATACATTAACTTATGGCTATCATTTTCCACGATTGCATAAAATTACCTTTATTTACAGTCTTTAACAGTTCTCTAGCAATTACGCACTTTTATGGGTTTTTACTTCTGTTAATATTACCACTGAACATCTTTGTATGAAACACTTTTCTATATGTTAGGTTATTTCTCTAGGGCAGTATCTCATATGTGGATTATTGTGCTTAAAAAAGTATAAAACAGTGTCATTTAAAAACCTTATTAGTGGGACTTCCCTGGTGGTGCAGTGGTTAAGAATCCACCTGCTAATGCAGGGGACGTGAGTTTGAGCCCTGGTCCAGGAAGATCCCACATGCCACAGAGCAACTAAGCCCATGTGCCACAACTACTGAGCCTGCGTTCTAGAGCCCATGAGCCACAACTACTGAGCCCACGTGCCACAACTACTGAAGCCCGTGTGTGCTCTGAAACAAGAGAAGCCACTGCAACAAGAGAAGCCTGTGCACCACAACAAAGAGTAGCCCCCGCTCACCACAACTAGAGAAAGACCACGCGCAGCAACGAAGACCCAATACAGCCATAAATAAATAAATAAATTTATTTAAAAAAATCTTATTGGTGACTTTGTAAACACTTTAGGCAGTGTTTTAAAAAAATCACTCTCTCTATATCTGAGGTTGGCATTTTAATGCCATTTATGGATAGGGAATCTTAAGCTTAGAGAGGGGAAACAACTTATTCAAAATCATACATTGGCAGATGCATGAAACTGGATATGAACCCAAAGCAGAGAACCAGGAATGAGGAGCTAAAACCTTGTACAAGTTGCAACCCAGTAAAGAAGGTGAGCATGGAGTTTGCTGTTGAGATCTGCAGTTTCAATTCTCTGTGAAGTAAAAAAAGCAGCCTTTTCGGGGCTTCCCTGGTGATGCAGTGGTTGAGAGTCCGCCTGCTGATGCAGGGGACACGGGTTCGTGCCCTGGTCCGGGAAGATCCCACATGCCGCGGAGCGGCTAGGCTCGTGAGCCATGGCCGCTCAGCCTGCGCGTCCGGAGCCTGCGCGTCCGGAGCCTGTGCTCCCCAATGGGAGAGACCACAGCAGTGAGAGGCCCGCGTACCACAAGAAAAAAAAAAAAAAAAAAGCAGCCTTTTGACTGTAGGGCCATTCTGTTTTGTACGGGGAACCTAAGAGATTCTATATGACTCTAACAGCAAAAGAATCATATCAAAGCATTCATTTTACCATTCATTCATTTAGACTAAGGAAAGATTGTGCATGATATTGATAGCTGAAATAGACACTTTATGCTTTTAGGTAGCTTTCATTATTGGTTTAATGGATGACCCTATATTTCCACATATTTCAAACCAAAAGCTTTAAGGACTGCATCTCAGACTTACTTAATTTGCTGATATCCTTTTTAAGCATACATATCCTAGGGATGTATTTCCCTGTGGAATTAAACTTCTGCTAATAAATTGAACTAAATAATAAGTATAGATTTTCACAATTGAATTCAACTAGCTAAAAATTAAATTGTCATGGTCAAATTAAGTAAAAATGTTCAAAATTTGTGTGGCCTAAAAAATGATGTATCTACCCTTAAATGGAGGCCTCATTGAATGAATATGGATAGATAAATCAAAATTCCACAAGTGTGTTATAGAGAGAGAACAAAACTACCCAAGTTTTTTTGTTTTTTTTTTCCTATAGAAACTGTTATCTGTGCTTTAATTACAAAGCAAAGTCCACTCTTACCCAGGAATCTGTCTGATCCTTTTAATCTCTAACCAGTATTCTTTACATTAGTGATGAGTCCAAAAATATGGTCTGAAACCAAGCTTATAGAGGTTCATTATTTTCTGATTTCTTAGATGGATTCACCAGAAGCAGATTGAAATTCAATCCTATGAAAAGCATTTCAGAAGTATCTGCAGTGAACTGAAATAATATGGGAGGAATGAAAAAAAAAATCATTCACTAGAAAAAGAAAGAAGAGTCTTTTAAAATCCTAACAGGAAAATATCCTGCTGTTACCTAAGAAATGGATCATTAAGCTGTCTCACTAGAAGGTGAAGTTATTCCTTCCTCTTTCTATAACACGTGTGCCTAAGTTAGACATTTTTTCTTTAGCAGATCTGAAGTAATCTGTTGAAATTTAGAAGAGACTAAGATTTCTCTCTTGTTACTGTTTGCTCGCTTTTTTCTCAGGGTGCTTCTTCTTCAGTATCCTTGCTTGAGATTTTTATAAGACTGTAAACACCGAGGAACAAAGTGTAAAGAGAAGGAATCCATAATACTCATGAATATTTAGATTAAAATATATATCCTATATCAAATACAGTGAAAAGTCTTTGCTATTTAAAGTGGATACGTAGCCCGTGTCCCTTTATAAAAATCAATGTATTCTGCAAAAGAGCTTTGCCAATACCTTGAACTCATAGTTAACAGAATTGACTGAACACAATGGGTTTGACTTTGTCATTTCAGAGCTACGCTTGTATATACAGAAATAGAGCTGGTGGTGTAATCGGAGCAGATCACATAGGTTTGTATTGTTGGCGTGAGAGGCAAGACCTGCAGGTTCTTGAAGGAAGGGTGGGAATCACGCTGACTATAGGCCAAGCACAAGAAGACATATCACAGCAGGAAAAACAATCCAAGTGGGAAATTCTCTTCCATCTTTAGCCAGCCTAATTAATATAAGGCCAGTAATGGAGAAGTGTGAGCATGGAAACTAAAGAAGAAATGACAGCTTCTGCGCTATCCGCTGAGTTAATGTTAACTTGTCTATTTGGAGTTGATTAGACCTGTCGGCCCAATGTTGATTTTTAGTGATTACATGATTATAAGAGCTAGGTTTATAGAATATACATTCAGGTATAAATCATGCTAAAAAATACAAGATACTTTATCAGATTCAAAACCGAGACCCCCTAAGCCAACAACAGGAGATACAGAAATCATTTCTGTCACAGTAAATACAGGTAAAATTCCAAGCTTAATGTCAGGAACTAACTGGGAGTGAAAGATAGATCCTGTTTCCTTTTTCTGCACTCAGTCTAATCATTGAAGAAGCTTCACCACTCACAAACAATCAGGTTGGGTAAGATGTACACAAATCCATGGTCCTTAAGCCCAAAGTCATCCCACACTATTGGACTATTAGTGGTGTGCACTGACGAAGCATTATTGCTTGAGCACATAGTTTTGTTTGTTTCCATGAAAGTTTTGTATAGAGGAGCCTCTGTGTTAAACTATACATCAGTTGATACCAATATTACTTAAATTTTATTGAAATGAGGAAGGGAGGAGGGAATAAATTTTACACTTAGCTACTCGGCCAAGTGTAGGGTTAATTTTTATCCCAAGTGTGTCAATTCTTGTTTTCTGAGAATAAGATGCTGTAGACAGAATTAGAAGTGCAGGATATCAATTGGGACAATTCCTGTGAAGGCTGAAGGGGAGAGAGAGAGACAGAAGTGGGCAGAGAGAGCCCTCAGATGACACTCAGGTATGATGCTTGTCAAAGGAGGAAGAAAAAGAAGGATTGGGTAAGGAAAGTCTCAGACTGCGGGGCATCTCCAAGAAAGTCTAGGCCAGGCCAATGAGGAGCCTCAGGGCAACGTTTGTTGCTTAGAAGAGTCCCATATCAAGTAGAAAGTATCTGGCTCTAGTACCCCAGCCATGCTCATTCATTAGCTGAGAGAAGCCAGGTAACTCAGGACCTAAGTGAGAACACTTCAGTGAATCCCAGAGGTGTGGCCGCTGGATCACTCTTGAAGGGAAATCATATACTTCCAGGATCACCACACCCCTTCCATCTGCCCTGAACTATGAATCCATCCCCTTCCATCTATTTCCCTGAACTTGGTTAAGTCCAGAACAGAGATGAAAAATTTATAGTAAAGCTTTCCCTGTGTGCCATGAGAGACATCACTAATCAATCAGTGTAATCTTTCCTGATGATCTCAGACACAGACATGATTCTTCTCAACACAGCTCCCCGGGAAGCCACTATAATAGATTTGACATGTGAGATAAAACGTAACTGCTACTTCCAGTTAGGTCTCTGATCTTTCTCTATAGATAGAAGCAAGGATATAAGGATAGGAGCAGCATGAAATGGTACAAAAGTGAAATTTGGGGTTCACATGTGGGTGCTCTGCTGGACATCTGCACATTTTCAGTAACTCTATTTTTTAAAATATTGAAGTATAGTTGATTTACAATATTGCGTTAGTTTCAGGTGCACAGCAAAGTGATTCAATTATATATATACATACATATATATATAAATATATATATATATTCTTTTTCAGATTCTTTTCCATTATAGGTTATTGGAAGATAACCTATAATGATAGGGATATCATGATACGGATAGTTCCCTGTGCTACACAGTAGGTCCTTGTTAGTTACTTATGTTATGTATAGCAGTATGTATATGTTAATCCCAAACTCCTAATTTATCCACCCCCCCTTCCCCTTTAGTAACCATAAAACAAGTCTGTTTTCTATGTCTGCAAGTCTATTTACTTTTTCAGTAACTCTCTATATGACTTCTCTCATAAAATATACACACTACACTGAAAAATATATACATGTATATATATTGCACATATATACATGCAATATACATATATATTTTTTCGATCAAGGAAGCTAAATGAATGATTATTTCATACTTTTAGTATACCCACACACTTTTGCTAGACAAAGTCTTCAACTTCTAAACTACATTTTTTCTTGCATATATAAGTGGTTTCTGTATTTTTGAGGTGGGACAAAGCTGCCTACTTTTCCAAACTCTCAGCCCCAAAGCTTTGCTGACACTGCGCTTCTTGGAGTATCTGTGTGCGTGGTTCCAAGCACAATTGCAAGCAAGTCGGCGATGACTGCCTCAAGGTTTGCCGCCTTCTATAGAGTACTTGGCATAATCTTGACATTATGGTTATTATTCTTTAATGCAAAAGTGGTATAATACCATTACAGTGAAGATCAAATTGGATTTTGCCCATCCACTTCTAACATCTCTTTGAAATTTTTCATTTCCTCAAGCTCCCACTGGTTGGGGGGGAAAAAAATTCCCTGGAGCGGGAGCTCTCTAAAGAGCTATGCTTATGTATTAAGTTCTTGCCACTGGGCAAATCTCCTGACCCAGAAAGATTTACTCTAAAACTTTTATAAATAATCCCCATCCCTTTTATTATACTTCTCTCTGCATTCTAATTACATTTTTAAGAAAGGTGAGCACAAATTTGATTGCCAGTATTCTTATGAGATGAAGCTGGTTTAACCTGAGCTGAGAAAAGCTCCCATTGCCCTGCTCAGTATTTTTTCCCTCAAATCTTTATCAGTGTGTCAAGTTGAATTCGTAAGTCCTGACTTGACTGGATTTTTGAAAGGAAGAGGAGTTGGCAATACTGAATTACTCATTTATGACTCAGTGTGGGGTTACTCTGAAACACCCTGAGGTTCAAGCAGAGCCAGGGATGTGGGCTGAACACCAAGTTCAACTGGGTTATCGGAGACGTGAATTTGGCTTCTGGTCACCGCAATGAGAGGCACTTAAAATTTACATGTGAATGTATATGTTGAATTCTTAACAAATTAAGGTCTAAGTAATTAGGCAGAAAAGGGAGTGGAAAAGGATTTATATCCTTGATAGGAGGGAGTGGAAAGGCTGGGCGGAAGCACAACTCCTTGGAACAAAGATACTGACAAAACAGAATCAGTGCAATATTTGCTTTAGTCATTGCATGCAAACCGATTAGGTTCCTGTGTCTCACCAGCAAGTTTGCTGTAGAGGTGCCAGATTTGTGTCAAGGCTTCTTGTGTGGCATATCTAGGAGTGCAGGGGAGAGTGGGGAGCCCGGAGCTGTCTGTTGAGAGGAGTTAGTGCCTGAGGTGTTCAATAATCCTGCTCTGTGGTCTGCCCCCTTCCCTGTGTATCCACTTGGCATTTGTGAATTACATCGAAGGTAGAGAGGCTCCTACAATGGGAAAAGGACAAAGATCTGGATTTTGTTTGAAACTAGGCTTGAAACATACAGACACACGTTCAATGTTTGGTTAAGTGGCTTTCTTATTCGATAACAACCAGATTACAGAAGAGGCCTTGGAGGACTCTGAGAAAGAGATCTCCATAGTGGAGAAAGAAATTTTACACGCAGAGCCAGGCCCTATGACAGACCCTAAACTGTAGGAAGATTGGTTTCAGATATGTGTCCAGATACTGTATAAACAGGGGTGTGCAGTCTGTACAGACACAAAAGGACCCACCCTCAGGAGAGCCCCACACTTGGTTTAGGGGTCTGCCGTCACTGTTTTAAAATGCTTAACACTTTTGAACAAGATGCTCTGTGTTTTCATTTTGCACTGAGCCTCACAAATTATGTAGTAGTTCTGAGGGCGGCCCTTCCCCTAGGTCCCTCCCCAGTTCCCATCTATTTGAAATAGGCCTTCACTTAATGGGTTTCTCCCAGGGAAATACTGTAGGATTAGAGGTTGACCCTTACTGGCTTATATCTTTCTAAAACCCAGGCAGAAAAAGGCTAATTGCTCAGGGGTCAGGGGAAGAAGTGATTGAATTACTATTGGATTACCTTCTTGATCTTTCATAAGAAAAATGACATAATTAAAACTAATAACAATTTTCTTGCTAGGTTGCATTGATCAGTACAAAATGAACCACTTTTCATTTTAAATTAAGGAACATGATTCAATTCTCTCAAGAACACTTGCTGACATAAGAACTTTTTCTGTCTTACACCGAGCCTAAACTTGTCAGTGTCTTTGACTTTCATTTCTAAGAGGAGAAAAATGTAATAATCTGCCAATACAGAGTAAGAAAGTAGGTTCGAGAATCTTGGGTTGAGCCTAAGTTTGGACAAAGTATGAAACAAAATTGAATCTTTAGATCCCCAGTAGGAGGCATGTCTGGTAAAAGAACGTCTAGAGAGCTGGCATCTCACAAACATTTTCAGCCTGAAGATTTACCTTCTATAGATATAGTCTGATCCAGACTTAGTTCATGTCTGGTCAAAGCCTGTACATAATGCTTTAGTTTGCACTGTCACCCAGCTGTCTCTCTTGGTTTTTCAACATTCTTTGTTTAGCTGTTCTAAAACTAGGGCTGTCTAAATCGCTTAGTTTCGTACACACGTTTCAATGCCACGAATTAATCTGAAGTAACATGAATCCATATTTCTCCTCACTTCCAGCTTTACTTTTGGCATTGACAGGAACAGTTATAAAATGAATAATTATATAAATCTTGAATCAAATTGAAAATACTTTTTTATTATGTCTTTGTAAAAATTAAGCCAGGTGAAAATGTTTTTCTTAGATTTTGCAGTAGAATGATGTTACACATCAAGGGTACCTAGTGCAGTCACCAGCTATGAAATAGTTCTTTTGAAGGAGAGACATTATTGTGACTTACATGAAAGTAAGTCTAAGGGAAGCACCCACAATGGTGTCGGGATCAGAAGAAAAATTGCAGCAGCTGTGAAATGAGAAGCACATGCGTAGTCACGTGGATGTCTATCCTTTGCACGAATTCCATCTTTAAAATCACAAAATAATGTAAGCATAAAATTCCTCTAACATTGCTTAATGAACAAACACTCCTTTAATATTTTAGACTTTAGATGAATAGATGAGCATGCAAATTTTGGATATTGTGTTAGAGCTTTTTAAAATATTATGTTTATTTTCTTATTGCTTGAGATGAAAGACAAAGAAAACAAGGGATGTTGAATGTAAATCAGAATCTTATTTAAAAGAGCAAGTTAAAGTCTCTATAAAGTATTTGAGAAACTGTCTACAGATGTATGTTCTCATTTTTCCCCAAATTATCTTCTGCTTTTTTCAAAGCCTATAAGGTAGGAATGGAGATTATAAGAACAATTTGCAGAAATTCACCCTTAAATCCTTTCTCTTGCCTTCTTAGGCTCCCTAGGGAGAAGTTCTTGTGTTGGAGAGAGTATTTCCAGGAATTTAATTGTGTTCCTTAGCATAAAATCAGACCCTTCTGAAACACTTCAGGACAATTAGCAAATTGTCACCCATTTTCCTCTTCTTCTGCACTGGCCTCCAGGGAAAAATGGAGAACTGTCACAGTGGTAATCGCAGGCATTCTTTTGCCTTTACCTTTCCCCACTGATTCCTAATCCAAGCTTCATGAAAATACAGTTTTAGGGTTTATAGAAAAAGAGCAAAATTTAACTTCAAAGAGCCAAACTTATTTTCCGGTTCCATGGTTTCCTCCCTCTCGGTATTTTACACGGGAACTGATTTCCATTTCATACCCCTGAGAAGGAGTATTATCATATCATCATGAAGAACTAAACTAGCTCATATTATCTCTAAGCCGAGAGTCTGTGGTTTGCCAATTGGAATTTATCCTTGCTGATCTAAGAGCTTAAGCTGCCCTGGAACAGTGAAGCCGGGAAGCAAACCAAGAGTTACCTAGTGTCTCTCCTGAGTACTGAAAAAATGACTATCATTCAGGTCCTAATAAAGAGAATGGTGATTTCATGCCAAATGACGTTAGCACGGTGATCTGAATCTTTTATAGTTAATTATTACTTCCAAGCACAAATGCACTTGAGAAAGGTCAGTGTCCCTCACTTTTCAGCTGTCATCATTAGGTATAGCTCTAGCTGTAAAGGCCTTGTGAAGTGGCAGTAGCTTACTGGGGGCTCAAGCCTCTCCCCGGGGAAGTAGCACAGTAATTATCACCTCCAGATGTTCCTTTGAGAAGCCTGTTTATCTTCTCCCTTCTTTCCAAACAAATTTCAGTTTCTCTGTCTAGATTCTGTTTGGGCCAGTGAGTGAGTCACAGGGTCCGGAAGTAGCGTTACTTTCAAGCCAGCAAGGTGTGCAGAAACAGTAAACACAGCTGGTCCGAGACTGCTACTATTTTTAAACAGGATGGCAATTCAGACCAACTTGCAAGGTTGGCCCTTGGCATACCTGAGACTTTGGATTTGGAGAGGATTTCCCACCATTCCCAGAACTGTGCCTGAAATGTTTATATAAATAATGTGGATTAAGCTGGACACCTGCTTTGTTTCTGGACATCTGAAAGTTTGGCATGTGCTAGACAAAGGGTGCCTAGGTGACTAGCCCCCAATGGAAGCCTTGGGTACTGAGTCTCTAAGTAGAAATAAAATATTATATCTGAGAAAATATTAGAGAAAAGAAGCTATAACACTTCTAGGACATTTGTGTGTATGTTGTCTGATATAAAGAACTATAGATTAGGTGGTTGTATTAAGCATTATGCCAGGTGATGTCACAATCCTTTAGAAATTCTTCAGATGTCCACAAATATTACTTAAAATTTTAGTAAAATTTAAGTTCATAGGATGGGTGAGGGATATTAGATTAAGTTGGTTATACAGCAAGCGAGGGGCAAAAGTGGGAAAATGAGATTTATCCTAAGAATAGACCACAACCCAATCTTTCTCCACCCATGGACATCTTACATTCATGGACACAAGAATATCAATAGATTGAAGCAAAGGCAGAGGCTCTTGTGTGTATAAATGCAAATCTAGTCCATCTTGCTAACTCACAGTACCAGAATCAAAGTCCTGTCTCTACAAGACTAACTCCTCCAGAGTCAGAGTGGATTATTTCTGCTACATATAAACAGCATTATGCTTCAACCCTCTTCTAAACAGAACTCTATCTAGCTCATTAACTAGTCAACGTGGTTATAGACTTGGGATTTGGAGTCAGGTACCAAATCTTCTTACTAACCATATGAAGTGACTTAGACCACACTGATTATTTTTTAAGTCTTGTTTTTATAATCTATAAAAAGAGAATGACACCACCTAATGCACAGGGCTATAGGAATATTCAGATGACAAACAATATGAAAGTACAGGACCTACACACTGCTCCTGAAATATTGTGATTAGATAAATGGTAGAAATTCTTGCCTATCCCTTATTGTTTGAGAGAGTTATAGCCTTTGATAGATATCTATCTGCTTAGAGACAGCAGAGACTCCAGGCACAATCTCTCGTCCATAGAAGAACCCCACTATTTAAGAAATGGATGTTTAAACAACTAAAAGAGAGAAATAAGTAGCCAATGAATCAAATGAACAACATTATTCCTGTGATATAAGTTCAAAGAAGAGAGAGTCTGTCTGCTCATATGAGAATAAAAGTTATGTAAGACAGCATCTGAATCGTCTGACCTCATCAAGTTCCTGATCTCCTTTGCTTTAGTTTCCTCATCTGTAAAATGGAAATAAACAGTAACACTGCTCTCATATGAGTGTTAGGAGGATTAATGGGTTAATACTGAAGAGTACTTAGAACGTTGTCTGGCAGAGACATTTCATCACCATCATTATATTACTTGTGAAATACAAACATGAACGTGTGAGTTATTATATGTGGAATCTTCCCTGGTGTCTTTAAGTGAGATTGCTTCCCTAAAGTCCTCGAGCTTCTGTTGGGCACTTTTGACATCCTGTGAGGAACAAGCAAAAAGGGGGGTGTTTGGGGTGTTGTGATATCCTATGTTCCTCTATGCAGTTGCTACTATGTTTTTTGATGTTTTTTTTCTGCTTTTGCTTTGGGATATGTTATTTCCAAGAGGAAGAAGAAAACCAAATACAATACAAATAAGCTTCAGGTTGGGTTAAACTATCAAGGGACAAAGTATCCTTCTGACAGTAATACAAGGAGATGTGAATTTTTTATCGAATTTTCTCTCTGTGCTCTCAGAAGTGGTCAAAGCTTAAAAGGACATCTTTTATTCAGGGCATGATAGCTGTTCTCCAAAATCGAGCTATTTGTGTGACGTCTCTTTCCAGTTGTCTCTTTCCTTTGTGTCAGCTCGGCATAAGCTGACAGAATCACTTAAACTATCTAATAAAAACATTCACACATTGAATTAGGTAACTTTAAGGTGTCTTCCAATTCTAAGATTCTATGATTTTAGCCAATGAAGGTAATGTTGAGAAAAAGTCTATTAAGTTTTATGTTCCTTCTAAATGTTTTAGTGTCACAATTAGGAAAACAAATCCTTATATCTATTAATGCTGAGATCTAATATTCTGAGGAATCACTTAACATTTTCTTTTTGTTTTAATGCCTTTTCTTTTTTTAACACCTTTATTGGAGTATAATTGCTTTACAATGGTGTGTTACTTTCTGCTTTATAACGAAGTGGTACTAACTGAGGAGTGTAAAGTAACAATTAACAATAATATAAATGTTCACCGAATTTTATCTTCTTCCCTGAAAAAGCTAATATAAAATGAATGCAAAAATAACTAAACTATCATTTGATAAAACTTAGCAGTTTAGATTTTAAATTTGAAACTCTATGGTTACTATTTATTAACTCAAAATCATTTAAAAATTGTCAGAAGGTAGGCTACAAAAAATTGTAAGTGGGAAAATAAACAGTCACTATAAGTGATGCATATTAATTAATAACCATCTACCAGCTAGAAATATGCTGAGAAAATAGTTGGGATAGATATGAAACTGCTGACTAGAAAAACAAGGCAAAACTGTAACTAGTAGAATTCACACTATTGACATATGTTGGCCAAAGAGTTCTGTTTATATTGTATGGAATGAAGCAGGGTCTAATATTAGCATGGGATGTGGAAGAAAATTAATCTACTAAAATTGGATTGAAGCAGTATTTTAAATTTTTCCCAGATTGAGCTATGTTTGAAAGTTGAGATTATAACCAGCAAAGAGTTATACTGACATCTTTGCATACTTCTAGAAAACACTGAGAACACTACTATATATAAAATAGATAACTAATAAGAACCTACTGTATAGCACAGGGAACTCTACTCAATACTCTGTAATGACCTATATGGGAAAAGAATCTAAAAAGAGTGGAATATATATATGTATAACTGATTCACTTTGCTGTACAGCAGAAATTAACACAACATTGTAAATCAACTATACTTCAATAAAAATAAATAACTAAATAAATAATCACTTAGGAAAAAAAAAACACCGAGAAAGCCAGCTTTATATTCGGAACAACGTACATGTCCCACAAAAAATATTTATGAGCAATTTATACGATAGTGTTCTACTTAAATATGGCAAACATCAAAATTAACAATGTTCAAGAGACAAAATCAAATCGACAGACATTTACTGAGTATTTGCTATTATGAAAGGCAACGTGGTGATGTCTTGTGGAATACAAAAATCAGATGGTATGTCCCATATTTTGCTTTTAATGACCTTAAAGTTTATTTGAAAAGAAAAAGGGGGAGAAAGGACTAAATGCTAAATGACTCTGTGTGATTTAAAAATTAGTGAAAGAGAAAAATCTAATAGCTGTCATAAGGTAGCATATGGTTAATAACATGATCGAGGAGGCTTTTGTTATTACAGAATGCTTTGATTTTAAGCCTAAAATCAGTGTGCCTAATAATTGAGGGATTAAACAGTGCTTCCAAAATCACTGTGGCACCGCTGTATACATTATGGGCCACGTTTTCTGGAAACAACATAACCTTGAAACCAGTGCCCTGGGTAATGGAGGGATTCAGTTCAATTACTGTTCAACAGTCATAGGCACCATTACTGGTTTTTCTAGCGTTTTCTGATTGTTCTGGTGTTCATGTCCTGAGATGATTTGGGGGCAGCTTTCCTTGTGCTCCTGACCCTGACTTCCTACCTTCCTTGCCTCTGCCTTTCTAACTCAGTGCAGGAGGGAAAAAAATGAGCCTAATCAAGTGGGGTGTCTGCAAAGTCAAGGAAGAGGATAAATTTAGTTTTAAGTAGTATGTTAGGTACATTTGCAAATATCACATTCAGTATGGTTTTCTTCAAAAACAGGTGAAGGATCTCTACATTAAAGCAATGGGTACAACAGTGAGTCAAAAAAATACAGCAATACACACACAAAAAACAGCCTTAGTCCCTTTGACACAGTAGTATAATACCTACTTGACACACTTTTTTTTTTTTTTTACCTCCAAGTCCCTCTTCTGTTCTGAACTCTTCAGAAAAAAGGGACTAAAATAATCTAGAGCGTTACACATATTATTGACTATATTCCCTGAATATACACTGCTAACCGATCATATAACGGTATATGATTAGAGCTAAACAGCAGATAACTTTATTAAGAAGATTCAGGATTGGTTTAATAGACCCAGAGCTTTGAACTGAGTTTTGAAAAACAGATAACATCTAGAAAGGTAAACCAGAGAACAGAGATAAAAATAGCCCCAAGTCTTTTTACAGGACTCCACACAAAAGTAAGTATTGAATATTTGTAGAGAGTAAGACTTCATTGGAAGGATACGATAAAATAAATGTTGTAGTATTATTTTATGTTGTCACTAATACAACAAAACAGTATTAAATTCTGTTGTCAGCAATACACCAAAAAGAGGAGAGACTTAGAACACCAGATTAACAGTATGTGTCTTTAATTAAATATTGCACAAATTCCAAATATATTGATGAACATTATGTTTGGCTACTTCAATAAAGATGTCTACATATTTACAAAAATTTAAAACGATCAAGTGCTATGTTTGCCATATACTAGGTGGCACCCTACTTAAATTACAAATATGATATTTAGGGACTAATAACTATGTCTGCATTGCTACCTTTGCAAACTAATATGTTATTCAAAGTATAATTTTTAAAAAGTTAAAATAATGAATCACATAAATATATAGTGAAAACATGTCAAATATACTTAACTCATTAATGAGGGAACCAGTAGAACAATGAAGCCACATCAAAATCATCAAAGAGATTTATATAGTCACCTTAGAATGGCATGTTGAAATAACTTGAAGTTAGACATAAAACTGGTTAATGTCCTACAGGGCAATAAAATAGTAACCTTTTCTATCAGATAACAATTGTTTGCATCTCTAACAGACAACTCTCTGAGAACAAACAGACAAAATCTCTGGTTAAAACCTTGTTAGAGTAAACATATAACTGCACAGGCCTAATCATGGGTTAAGTAGTGAATCAACTTAAGCATACCATTATGAGAAATAATTTGGGGGTGGGTCTATTAGGCAATGCTCCAGTGTGACATTGAAAAGGCATGCAGTCACCCTTTTCCCTTATTTACAAATAATATTAGGGTAGGTTTTTTTTTTTTTTTTAACAGACTTTCCTTGTGATCATAAATAATCATCAGAGATTATACTGTTTATCACAAAAGGCTGGTCTAATGTTTCATCTATATAGATTTGGCAAGAAGCTTTAAGTAACATATGTACATATCCTTTCTGAACGGTCTTCTAATCTAGAGTTATATAAAGTTGGAAGACTACTAAATCCACAGAATTTAACTGTGTGGAGATTTCATTAAAAATATTGGAATGAACTTTTAAAAGCTTCCAATATTTAACTTTCTTTTTCAAGTTATGAACCAAACACAAGAGGTTCATCTCCACCAAGTTTTGCTTGCAGTACAGGTAATGTTGATGAATTCCTTTCTCCTTGAGATCTTCAGAATCTGCTGAGGTTCCTGAACTGTCAGAAGATGACCTTCCTTAATATCTGTGAGGCAAGGACCCTATTTTTAGACCAGTATCCTGGAGGGGCTATGTAGACATTGGTCATATGAAAGGTACAATCCCTTTTCCTTAATTGTGGGCTTTTTAATGTGTGAATAAATAAGATTTAGTCTCAAATATGACACTCTAGGCATATCCTTGATTGTACAACTGATTTGCTTAATTATACTCTGGTTAAAAATAAAAGAACAGAATCTTAGTAGATCTATGTAAATAATTATATTGTCATGAAAAGTAGAGATTCAGTATCTGCTCCTGTCCACTGATAGGTAGATCAGTGAGAAAAAGATAGCATTTTTTAAAAGTATCATTTCAATTTGCAAAAACATTAATAGAAATGACTTGCTCATACAGCTGTCAGAAAATAGTACATTGAAAAATATTACCAACAATATTCCAAAATGAATAACCACAATTAAATTTTCCTCATCAGTTCATTCAGTCCTACTTAGTCAATTATTTTTCCATTGGATCTTGGTCAGCAGTCTGGTTTCATGAAGTTGTATGCTTCTTGATTAAAAAGAGCTCTTGACATTTTTAATCAGTCTCCTGTCTAAATGATGTTGGCTTAGAAGCCTTTACTCAAAATCCTTTCCCTCGAAGTAGCAGTGAGTAGTACAGTCTTTCTCTGATGCCCTAAGAACATGCTTCTTTATTGAGGACCACATTTCTAGACTGTAGCTTATAATGAGCCTTTGGGCAAACATGAGAGAAAAGTATAAACCATCTGTTGATGATAACACTAAATGACAGTGATTATTAGAGTAGAACATTATGAGATTTAATGGGAATAATATTCTCTGTTGGGTCATAATATATAATGATATCTTAAGGATGGATTTGATCCAGGTTTCCCCTGTGGGTCAAACATACTATGAACTATAAGGGCATTGCCACAATCCTGGAGCCTTCCAATTCTTTCTGTAATGTGGATAAGCCCTGAAACAAATTTGTATTAATAGTATTTTCCTGTATGAAACTAACTTAGGGAAAGTATAATTTTTCCTGATTTGACACCTATTCCCAAGAGCTCTTACAATAGTGTTAAGCTAATTAAGAAATGCTGAGCACATCAAACAACCTAATTATTACTAGTATTCCTCCTTTAATAAGATGAAAAAAGAATCTTTGTAGGTACCTAAGAACCTCTGGAAAACCCCATGCATTACTCACGTATTAAAGATATCTTGAAAAAACTTTTTTTCTGAATATTGGATCTGATTTTAGAAGGGCAAAATCAAAAGAATCATTAAAGGAGATTAGACACTGGGTTAAGAGAGGAACATAAGTGTCTAAAAAAATGGTTATAGCCTGGCTACCTAGTAAACACAATGTCAAAAAAAAATTTTTTAAACAGATATAGCAAAAGGTAACCTAATTAATGTAATTTTAAGGTAGCCTAATTAACCAGTTGTAAGATCCCTTCCCTCTTTCAGAAGTAATTTTTGTTCTTTGTTTTTTTAAAAATAAATAATCAAGGGCATTACAAAGACAGCAGAACAAAAAATTATTCTGATGAGCTACAGAGTCTCTGCTGTCTGAAAATTATATAAAAGCTAAAGAGTAACCTTTTATTATTTCTGAAGAGGAGCTGAATACTTTAAGATCAATTTTAGCACAGAGAAGATCCGAATTCTTGTATTGTATTAATATTTGACAGTAAAGAACTCATAAACCTTCTTTCCCCCTTGTGAACAAACCCATCAAAACTGCCCCAACACATTGCATTGCTTCTTTTCAGACACATCCTTTAGGGTATTACAATCCAAGTCAAAGAAAATTCACTTTCTTTAAACAACTTGCTATAGCCACTCAAATTTTGTCATCCACTATAGTCTTTCATGTTCTAGAATAAACTGACACTTTATTTTAGGGCAAAACTATTCTCTAGTTCCTTTAAAAAATACAAAAATATATTCCATTACCTTGTATATACAAGTTGTATTTATTTTCTGTCAGTTTTCTGTATAGATTCTCATCCATCCATGTTAATTGCCACTTTTAACCAAAGTACCAAGTTCTGCTTCACAGCAAAAATGAGAGGTAGGTAATTGAGAACTCTCTTATATCAGCATTTTGGCAGATCAGAAAAGTTTATGAGCACACATTATAAAACCTCTAAAATCACATACTTTTACACTCTTACAGTGGAAAAAAAATGATGTTTATTAACACATCTTAAAGGCATAGACACTATAATATTTTACAATAAACCTTATCCTTGATCAAATTTTCATTGTTCTATGTTTCTTATAATCTATGTCTATGAACAAAGGTTATCTATTATTAATTCTGATATTAATCAAGGTCTTAAATTTAACTAATCTCTTAAAAATTTTGTTTAAGTTGACCAAAAAAAAAAAACCCACAATAATTTGTTTTGTTTGTGTTTATTTATTTATTTATGTCTTTTTTTTTTTCAACTAAGGTATAGTTGATGTACAATACGTTTCAGGTGTACAACAAAGTGATGCACAATTTTTCAAGGTTATATTCCATTTATAGTTATTATAAAATATTGGCTATATTCCCTGTGTTGTACAATATATCTTTGTATTGTATAAACCGGGGGTCCCCAACCCCTGGGCCGTGGACAGGTACTGGTCAGCAGCCTGTTAGGAACCGGGCCGCACAGCAGGAGGTGGGCTGCAGGTGAGCAAGCGAAGCTTCATCTGCTGCTCCCCCTTGCTCCCCGTTTCTCATATTACCGCCCCCAACCCTGTCCATGGAAAAATTTTCTTCCATGAAACTGGTCCCTGGTGCCAAAAAGTTTGCCCGAATTATAATTCAATTAATTGAACACATAATTTTACATATTTTATAATTTAAAAATTAATATGGAAGAATATTAGTTAATCTGGGCAATAAACTAATATAGACTTTTAGGACATTCATATTAGCAGTCTCTTCATGAGAAAACAAACCAAAACCTAAAAGAAACTGTTTTTTCTTTTACTTTACTCTGTAAAAGTTAGGAAGAATACATAGGGCTGTTTTTAAACCCCCAAAGAGCCAACTATCTCATTTTCCCAAGGATTCATTTTGAGCATTTAAACTTGAATCCTTATATAAAAACACTTCTGAGCAAAGTTGTTTTTTGTTTTTTTTTTCCCCCAAGACAAGTTTTATTTTTCCCTTTGAAAGCTTGGGATTCCTCATTTGAAGCACAGGACACAGAAGATTGTTAACTGTTTTCTCAATTCCCTCAAGGATGGTGCATAGCTAATACCACTGTGGGTGCAACAGAGAGAAGTTAATAAATTGCTTGCAAAGGATGACGTAGAGAATTAAGGTTTAATCTCTGTTGTACAGGGAGGACTCAGTAAGAGCACATACAAAGAAATAGAACTTTTACTTTTTTCTGGAAATTCTTGTGCTTTTCAATATTTATATAAACCTTATGTTTTGTGATATTCTTTCAATGGCAGAACACAACACAATGACACTCAGATGAAAAATAGAACTCTTTGTTACTTATAGTTCCAAACAAGAGAAAGCTCCCAGGGTGAGAGGGTGAAGCTGGGGCGAAGTGAGAGTAGCATCAACAAATGTACACTACTGAATGTAAAATAGTTGGCTGGTGGGAAGCAGCAGCATAGCACAGTGAGATTGGCTGGGTGCTTTGCGATGACCTAGAGGGGTGGGACAGGGAGGGCTGGAGGGAGGCTCAAGAGGGAGGGGATATGGGGACATGTGTATGCATATGGCTGATTCTCTTTGTTGTGCAACAGAAACTAATAAAATATTGTGAAGCAATTATACTCCAATAAAGATCTATTAAAAGAAAAAGAGAGAGAGAAAGCTGCCAGGCACGCCACACAGGAGGTTGCACCTGGGGACAGATGAAAGCAAGCTGGAGCTGTATGGGGAAACTTAAATATGGCAACCTAGTGGGGTTACATAGGTTTCACAGACTCCCTGTGGGTTGGCTAATTTGAATAATTTTGTCAGCATTTGGTACATAGAGGTTGTCCCTAGTTGTCTGGTACCCGGCCCCAGAGTGATTAGGAATGACATATAGTGACCTGGAGTTTGAAAGCCCCATGAGAGAAATGGTGGCTGGGTAGACTTAACCAGCAGCTCAAAAAGGGGAACTGCCTGAGTTCTAGCTGGGACCTCAAAACTGGAATAAGGTAGCGTTAAAAAAATAAAATAAAAACAAAGGACATTATACCTTATTTGTTTCTATAATCCAATCAGAACCAAAGATCTCTAATTTAAGATAATTTGTAATCCTGCTTATTAATACACTTTGAAAATAAGACAATATTTCAAATATTCCACACAATAAGAGGGAAAGAATTTTCTCCATTATTGGCAGATGGACACACAGGTAATGTCTTAGCTCAGGCTGCTATAACAAAAAACATAGACTGGTGGCTTAAACAGCAGATATTTATTTCTCACAGTTCTGGACAATGGATGTCTAAGGTCAGGGCTTCAGCATGGCTGGGTTCCAGTGAGGGCTCTCTTCCTGACTTGCAAAAGACCACCTTCTCCCTGTGTCCCCACCTGGCAGAGGAGAGCAATCTCTCTAGTGTCTCTTCTTATAAGGGCACTAATTCCATCATAAGGGTCCCACCTTCACGACCTAATCTAACTCTAATTACCTCCCAAAGCCTTATTTCCAAACACCATCACCTTGGGAGTTAGAGCTTTAACATCTGAATTTGGGGGGGAAACAATTCAGTCCATAGACAGCATGCAACTTCAGATCAACATTAGCCATAGGTCAAAAGTAAATGCAGGGCACAAAATCTCACTGGTTCTGATCCCAAAATCTAAATCTCAAAAATGATGTCCTATAAGCATGACATAATCTCTTAATTGAAATAAGTTTGAATATAGACAAGTATACTACGCAGGGAAAAAATTAGCACAGTAGGCTTGATGTTGCCCAATTCTAACATTTCTTTAGAAGGGCCTGCTTGTGGGGTTGACCTTGGCCTCACATGGGAATTTGGCTTTTGGAACGTTCCCTTCATTATTAGTTGATAAGGCTTTTTGCATGCTTGGGGCCTGAACGCTGCTGTATCAGTCTGACTAGGTTGTTTGTAAAAATGTGGTTTATGATGAACACCTGCTCTCCTTCTTGGTGTCTGGGATTTTGGTAATTGTGGCTGGTAGTACAGGTACAGAGTATTTGCATGACCAGCTTCCAACAAAAACTCTCGGCTCTGTCTATTATTCAGGCTTCCCTAACCAGAAAGACTTCATACACATTGCCTCAGTTCATAGCTGAAGGAAGAAGCATGTTCTGTGCAACCCTGGCTGAGAAGAGCTTTGGAAGCTGTGTCTGGACCCTCCAGACCCCGTTGGGTGAGTCTTTTTTACTCACTGGCTTTGCTTTGTGTCTCTTCACTGTAATAAACCACAGCCATGAGTACAATTAAAGCCCAGAGTCCCATGAGTCCCAGTGACTTATTGAACATGTGGGTGGTCAGGGCACACTTAAAACCTATACACGGAAGGCTACAAACCAGATTTCTTGTAGTTTCTCACTTTTAGAGAATAGATGCCCAACATTTCAGTAGAGATCACAAAACTGGATTCCTAAATATTGTTGCCACTTATAGGGAATAGTTTATTGACTTTTTGCAAACCAGAACCAGAACCAAAGTTATCCATAAACCAGAAATAAAAACAAAACAGCACAGGGAAAAACAGGGTAAAATAAGTCAGCAAAGGTAAGTTTCTATTGCCACTTTTGATTCACTCTGGAGGAGCAAACTAAGATATGCATAGATAAAGTTGCTTCAAGGGTCACTTGAAGAACAAGTTCATATAATTCATAGAAAAAGGCATGCTGAAATAAGTGTTCTAAGAGCAAAACAAAACTAGTTAATGCCCTACAGGGTATTAAAATCATAATCTTTCTAGTTATCTTTTCTAACTGATAGAAATCATTTATATCTCTTCCAGACAAAAATTAACATGTAATTTGACACCATCTGGGCCTTAATCAGTGACTCAAACAAAGGTACATCCCTATAAAATGATATAAGTCTTAGGTACATCAGTTAGGCAATGCTCCACCATGATGTTATAAAGAAGCACTGTCATCCTTTTGTTCTATTTTGAAGTTTTAGGTAATTTTTCTTATCAAAGTGATAAAAACTCTATTGGTAATAAACAGTTGTATATAGTATCCTTCAGGTTATACATGGTTATAATTGGAAAACTTACTTGAATCAGAAATAAAATTTACTCATGCAGTCTTAATTCTAACATTGATAACTTATAACAAAAGGTCATTTGACTCATTCTACTGAATTAATTATATTTATGAAAAGATTGTGCTATACAGATACCGTAGTAACACCAGAATAAAATAATGGGTAATATATTTTTCAATGGGGACGTATCACACTATATTCATTTTAATTAAACCAGTGGAAGAGACGTGTGCTTCTTTGAGGTATGAAGTATCATGGAAAAGGGTTTTCCATTGGCTGAGAATTGTAGCTTTATAAAACTTTCTGTGAATTAATGGAGATTGTTACTATATACTATTCACAATTGATACTGTAGTCTGCAATACCTAGGTCCTGCTGCCATCTGATTCCTAAAAAATGAAAATAACTTCCAATGAGTGCATGCTGGGTAAGATCAAGTTGGATGGCCCAGAAGGAAGGAGGGGTTAATGAATAGGTTTGACAAAAAGAAGGGCAAATGCATTGCAGAAGAAAACTTGATAAAATAAATAGGCTTATCTAATATTTATGAGCCTGACTATTTCATAACACCTCTAGAAACTGAATTGAAGTCTAATAAACTAAAAAAAAACTCTTTGCCTTTCGTTGTACCAGATGATAGCGAATCATGCCTGTGAAATGAAGCGTTCATTATATTTGAGCTTGCAAGGAGATTGATATTACTCTTGTTAATTTCTACACCTATTTACGGACTAGTCTTACCTTCCACATTTCACAGAAGAGCACTGAATATTCCTCGGAAAACCCTTGCACTGATAATGATTAGAGGCTGCTTTTCTCATAATTCCTATAAACATAATCAGGCCAGCATGTTTGCAAGAGTAACACAAACAATCACAAATCCAAGTCCCGATTAATGGAAAGCCAACAGGAAAGAAATATTTGGCAGAAATCTCAGAGTCAAGAGGAGAGCAGAAAATGGGAATTGGGGACAAGCAATGTAATTGTTTTCTATCTCAAAAGATGAAAAGCCTGAATCTTTAAAAACAGCTTGCAATTTGCAATTTGAATTCTTTTTCACTCTTAAGTATTCAATAGGGAAAACAACAGTTATGCCAATGCTGTGACCTTTGAAAAGGGCTTGTAGTTTTCTGAGAGCTGCTATGGCTGGTTAATAGAAATGAGATATGGTCCAAGTTGCTAAAATGCTAAAATCTCACAAAGTAAAGGAGGTATAACCTGAAAATCCTTCTTGGACTTTAAGGGACTTTCTTTCCCTCCATTCCAGGGAACAGAGTGACAGCCCATGTGCCAATATTGTTAACACAAACTCTTCTTTACATGGTTCTCTGGTTCTGGCTCCTTCAGTAAGCTTCTCTGGTGGTCACTCCGGGGATGCCAGACCTGAAACTATGGGCAGTTGTTTTCTTTCTGCAAAATTTTACTTCACTGGGGGAATAACTCCCTCATTAATTTCCCTCAAACATCACTCATGTCAGGCTGGAGTATTTAATGAAACTGTATTAAAGGCTTAATAATAATAATAATGATAAGAATAATAATAATGGACTCATTACATAGAAAATTTAAAACTGGATATCAGGTAGTAATATTTCCATAATTTTATACCAATACCCATTCCTAGAGTGTTTCTTTCTGTGGGTCTTTTTTCTCAGTCCTCAACTCGTTGGTAGTTTCCATGTCTCACTCATCTTAACTAAAAACTAGGAAGACAATAATGACAACAACGAAGCCTTTTTTTTTTTTGAACAGCTCTTAATCCAAAGCCTTAAATAGTTTTATCTGGCCCCAAGCCAAGATATAAAAATATTAAAATTAAGGTCAATATTCAGTTCTGACACGTTCCAGGCCTATGGTCTTCAACAACTCAGTTTGAAGCATAGTATTTGTGTTGTTTTACTAGACTCACAACTTTTAAATATCTTGGTTTAATGCTTAGTCTTTTTGATTTTTTGCCAGTACAGAGTTTTCCCAGGAAAATATTTTATCAACATGGTTCCTTCCAATATAAAAAAAGGATCTCCCCAGGGTAAATTTTTAGTTCATCCCTGAAGTGCTGAAATTGTCTGTGATCCCTAAAATGACAACCTCTATAGCTTTGCTAATTTGAATATTGAAGATCACCTCCAAAAATCAGTGGGACATTTTGTACAAATAGGTGCTCAAGTCGTTATGATGAAAAGGGGAAAAGAGGGTTGCTCTCGAATTTTTAGTGGCCATTTTAGTAAATGACTGTTATGCAAAGATTTTTTTTAAATAAAAAGACAAGCCACAGATTGGCAGAAAACATTTGGAAATTACATATCCAACACAGGACTACTGTCTAGGATATGATATGAATATCTAGAATATGACAACTCAACAGTGAAAAGTCAAATAATTCAGTTAGAAATAGAGCAAAAGTCTTGAAGATTCATTTCATCACAGAGGACAAATAGATGGCAAAAAAGCACATAAAAAGTTGTTCACTATCATTAGCCCCTGGAGAAATGAAAACTAAAACCACAATGAGAATCACTAAACACCTATCAGAATGGCTAAAATAGAAACAGTGAGAACACCAAATGCTGGTGAGGATGTGGAGAAACTGGATCACTCACACATTGTTGGTGGGAATATAAAATGGCATAAGTTATTCTGAAAAATAATTTGGCAGTTTATTAAAAAAAACCACCACAACAACAAAAAAAAAACAAAAAAACAACAAAAAACAAAAAAACACAACAAATGTACAATTATCATATAACCTAGAAATTGTACTTCAGGGCATTTATCTGAGACAAACGGAAACATATTCATGCAAAAATCTGTCCATGAATGTTTATGACAGCGTTATCTGTAATAGCTAAAAGCTGCTAACAGATGTCCTTCAACAGATAAATGGTTAAGCAAACTGTAAAATACCCAAACCATGAAATTCTATACAGCAATAAAAGGGAATGAAGTACTGATACACGTGACAATCTGTATGAGTCTCCAAAGAATTATGATGAGTGAAAAAAAAGGCCAACCTCCAAAAGTTACATTCTGTAGGATGCCACTTATCTAACATTCTTAAAATTACAAAATTATAGAAATGAAGAAAAGATTAGTAGTTACCAGGAGTTAAGGAGGGGGGTGGAGATGGGAAGGAACTGGGTATAGCTATAATACGGCAATTTGAGGGATTTTTGTAGTGATGGAAATATCTTTACTGTAATGATCTCAATTGTATCAATAACAATTTCCTAGTTGTGATATTGTCCTGTAGTTTGCAAGATGTTACCATAAGGGGAACTGGACAAAGGGTCCTTGGGCTCTCTCTGTTATTTCTTAACAACTGCATGTGAATATATAATCATGTCAAAATTAAAAGTTTAATTTAAAAACTATGGTGCAACATTCCTTTTTAAGATAGCTTTTAAGGTCCAGGTTCCCACTAAAATGATGAACCAGCAAGACTGTTGGCTTTCTCCTCCAAGGTCAATCCCTGAGCAACTATGGGGGGAAACAAAGAAAAAAAAAATGTATAAAATGATTTAAAATCTCCTGGTGTGACAAGGATTATTTTGAAGCCTTGTGTAGGTATGTGGTTTTTACCTGGGGAAAGAAACAGCCAGGTGAGACTGTGGGAGGATAAAATTTCAAGGAACTGTTGGAGTTCTGCTTTTGTTTCTCTCCTGACATTGCCTAGGGACAAACAGTGCCCGTCCCTGCACCTGCTGCTACTCAAGGCTCCAGTTGAGCTGTCATCAAAAGTAAATTCATGCCAGATAAGAAGCCTTGTGCCGTGAGCATCAGATGAAAAAAAAAAAAAGAGGAAGAGCTAATTTTAGATAGTCACTTTCCAACACCTCCCTTTCCAAATTTTCCAAGGGCTGGTGAATTGCAATTTAAAGAGGCACTTCTGGGCTTCCCTGGTGGCGCAGTGGTTGAGAGTCCGCCTGCTGATGCAGGGGACACGGGTTCGTGCCCCGGTCCAGGAAGATCCCACATGCCATGAAGCGGCTGGGCCCGTGAGCCGTGGCCGCTGAGCTTGCGCGTCCGGAGCCTGTGCTCCGCAACGGGAGAAGCCACCACAGTGAGAGGCCCGCGTACCGCAAATAAATAAATAAAGAGGCACTTCTAATACATTTATCTATGGGAAATAAAGGAATTATTTGGGGTGACTTAAGAGTGTTTAGTTGTTTTATTTTTCTTTAAACCCTATGGTTCATTAACCCTTCATTCCATGAGCTCACTGGGGCTCACTGGACTGGAGATGGCTTTGCCCCCCCCCCACCATGTACCATCTGACAGTGTAGTCAGTACCACAATGGGAAACTGAGCTCAAAGGACAAAATAATAAAACTTTTGAAGACTCCAAGTATTAAGAAGAAAAGCAACATACTGCATTAAATATTCCATTAAAGCAAAAATACAAAAACGAAAGAACCAAGACTTTAAAATTAGACTAATAAACATATGAAAAGAGATAAGGGATGATATTAGCAATATTAAATGAGAATTAATTTTTTTAAAAAATCTAGATATTTAAGTTATAAAACATAAAATAATTAGAATAGAGTCACAGAGAAATAAACTTCAACCCCTTCCCCCAAATATGAAATCCCTCAGCCTAAAAGACACTAAATGGCCAAATAAAAGAATGAAAGAAAAGCTCATCCTTTGCCACACTAAAATGGTATGTTTGAATATCAAAGACAAAGAGAAAATTTTCAAAGCTGACAGAAGCAAAAGATCACATATAAAGGAATAAGAATTGGGTTGATAATATTTTTTTCACAAAAAAATGGATGTGAGGAAACAATAAAATACTCTTTCAAAACTATTCATGAAAAGGTTATAAAAACTAGAATGTGACATATGGCTAAACTCTTGATTAAAGACTTAAAGACATTTAATTTTATTCTGAAAATAAACATGAGGTTACTAGAGCAAAGATCAGAATTATTCCTTAAGGTAATAACTGTGCCCATTTCCCTGTGTCTCATACCCCACAGGCTGTGCTTGAGGGCCAGCTATCACCTTGCACATATGGGGGTGCAGACGAGGAACCCTGAAATTATTAATCTGGGAGTTTATTTGGATTAGCTGATCATCAATCACCTTTTCTTCTTAGAGAGGGAGATAAACTTAATCAAGTGTCCTGTTCTGCATTGGGTCCAAATGTCCAAAACAGTCTCACATTTTTGGGGTGGGGAGGAATGTATCTGTGTGTGTGTATGTGTATATGTATATATATATATATGTAAAATGATGTACCCAGGAAGAGTGGTGACTAGAGCACCAGGGTTTAATTGTTCTTTGTACACACTAAGAAATTAGAGAGGAAATATTCTTTTTTTCTCTTGATGGTCTGGAGTTATTTATTTATGAACGTGTTCTGGCTCTGTGGTTCCTAAATTTGCTCATCACTAAGAGTCACCCAAGTGCTAGTTAAAAGCACAGATTCCTGGACCTTTCCCTAGAGCTTCTAATTCAGGATGTCTGGGGTACAGCCTAGGTTCTGTATTTTGAACTTGTGCCCCCAGGGTACTTTTATGTTTGAACAGGTTTGAGAAACTTTGTTCTACCTAGTTCCAGGTCTAAAAATTTATCCACAGTCTTTTGGGAATCACCCCAACAGAAGATGGTATTCATTAATCTGCTATTTTCATTTAGTACACCTTTGTTTCTTAGCTTCTCTAAACCTTGGTTTTTTCACCAGAAATACAGAGATACTATTAATAATAACATCTACCTTCAAGGGACTTTCAGAGAAAGCAATAAACTAAAGCCTGTAAAACACTTAGCATAAGACTTAGAAGAGAGCAATCCTGTACCGTTAGCTACAATTATTATTATTTTGTATAACAATTTTTGCTTGCCTTACCTGATAGATTATTTAAAAAAATGTTGCAGTTATTCTCCTCCCTGTACTAAGCTTCTGTGCAATGTGGCTTTTCAACAACTCTCATCAGGACATGGAGTCTATTTCCCCTACACTTGAATCCAGGATGCTCTTGTCAATCTTTCTGAGCAATAAAATACAGCAGCAGAAGTGCAGTTCTGTTAGTCTGAGCCTGGGCTTCAGGAGGTCTTGCAAACGTCCATTCTATGAAGGAGCCCACTCTAGCCTGCTGGAGGATGAGAGACCACATGGACCAGCCCAGTCAGCCAGGTGTCTCAGCCCTGGCCCCAGAGATGTCTGGAGCCCAGTCAAGATCACCCATCCCATAGCTAACTGGAGGTAAATAAGTGAGCCCAACTGAGAGCAGCAAAAGCACCCAAATGACCCAAGAACTCATGAGGAGTAATAAGTGGGGATTGTTTCAAGGTACTAAGTTTTGGGGTAATTTGTTACACAGGCATAGATAACAGGTACATCTACTATATGCCAATTACTAGGAAACATTAGAGTTGCAAAGATAAATAAGGCACAATACTAGCTCTCAACGACAGAAAGCATGGTTTCACAAAGGAAAAAGACAGCTAAATACAATTACAAAACACAATTGTGCAAGGTTAAATTACGGTCTTCATTTGTTCAAAAAATACTTTTGGAATGTCTGCTATTTGCCGTGCACTGTTCTAGGCACTTGAGACATATCAGTAAACAAATTAGACAAAGGTCCCTTCCCCAATGAAAATATTAAATAGTAAATGTCATAAATAAATATATTGAATAGGAAGTTATAAAGTGATAATGTTTTGATTTACATTTTCCTGAAGGGTAATGATGTTGAGCATCTTTTCATGGACGTCATTGACTATTTGTCTTTTTTGGAGAAATGTCTATTCAGATCCTTTGCCCAACTTTTTAAACTCCCGATCTTTTAAACACTTCATCTGTTATCGCCTGGATTCCTGCTAAGATCCCAACCGATAGGTATCAGAAGACCATCAGATTTATAGAATCTACTTTAATAGATTAAGTACATAATAGATTAAGTACATAAATTTAGTGAAAGATTTAGGGCAAGCCACTCATGCTGGTTGTGCAAACAAAAAGAAGAAAATCATTTCTGTATGATTACACTGACCTCAGTAATTTCTTTTGAATTAAGGCTGTATCTCAACATGGTCTCTTAACTATCAATTTCCCACTTGAGTCATTTATTGTTAAACCATCCTACAAACACAACACAGTCCAAGTCCCAGGAAGTGGAATTTTAGGGCTCCAATTTCGTCCATGCCGAATTTCCCAACGAGCTTTAAAAAGCCCTGACAGTTGAAACATCTGAAAACAGCTACAGATATGAAATTGAAGACGGCATCTTCTTGTCAAAATAATTCAGACTTTGGTTAAACCAGCAGCTCCAGTAAAGTTGTGGTTTGAAGCCACACAGAACTGAGTTTGAATATTTACTCTGTTATTTATTGGCTACATGACTTTGGATGTTACTTAACCTGTTTCAGCTTATTTCCTCATCTGTAAAATTAGGATAGTAGTATTACTATATATAAAATGGTTGTGATATGTAAGTAAAATAATGCAAACAAGACGCCTGGAAAGAATAATGTTAAGCAACTATTTCCTTCCCCACTGTTCTGGCACTGATGTTTCACGTTAGTATGGTTCTGAAAAGTATCTCTTTCCTTCAAAACACTAAGTCCATGCCACCAGAATTTATGCAGTTATGTTACAGAAGACATTTTATCTATGAAACAGGTGAATACAGTTAGTTATTATATGCTTTATTATAAAAAAATTCTAAGATACATTGAAAAATTAATTCCTTTTTTTTAAACGACAGTAAATAAGACAAAGTGTTAGGTGTCATAGAGCTTACATTCTAGTTGTGAAGACAGGCAGTCTTTCTGTCTATAAAATCGTAGGCCTAAAAATAAAACTGTGTATGGGGAGTTTCTCCACCAACCTATATGCTTCAGAAATAGCCTTGTTATTTATCTAAGACATGGATTAAATCACGAGGGTGGGAAAAGGTAGTATCATATCCTCTATTTATAATTGTGAGCATGTTAATATATTGTATTGACAAAATGCAGAGTGAAACAGAGCAGTTCTCTTTTTAATTCATTCCCTGAGCTGATGAATTATGAATATGAATTGATGGGCTTGTCTTATGATACTAATGCTCTATCTCAAAGAAGCAAGTGAAAAAGCTTTGACCTTTGGGAACACAATGAATTCATAGATAACCAGTCTTCCAGGAGTCCACCCTGAAAAGTGCACACTTCTCTACACACCACAGAGAGGAGCTACACTCTTGACTCAGATAATCGCCATGCCTCTCTCATGAAAATTGTGGAACTATTCTTGGACTATAAAAGAGTCCAGTTGTGTGAAGAGTGGCAGAGGAAACTACAAAAGCATTTAGATTGGACCCTGCAAGTAGAGAGATTTTTTCGTGAGTGCGAGTGCAACATCAAACAAGCACACTGCAAGTATATAGGATGCTGGCAGTTGCAGAATCTGATTCTGGATGCTCTTGTCCTTAAATTATATATAATCGCTTTCATAAAGTGAGTCAATTTGAATTCTCTAGGATACTTTATTCTTTCTTGCCAGTCCCTCTATGGAATATTCATTCCTGTCCCTGGATTAAAACTTTTATAAACTCCATAGCTTTCCCAATCACTCTCAGATGATAAAAGTCTCTCTCTCTCCTCTCTCTCTTTCTTTCTTTTTTTTTTTTTTGTTTTTTGTTTTTAGGTACTAGAAAGTCTAATCAGGGTGATTATCACATCCATCAAGTCTTTGCTCAAAAGTTATCTTCCTTGACCATCTTATTTACCTTTACAAATCTCTTTTCCACCCCAGCATTCCATATTCTCCTTTGTGCTGTTTTTATTTTCTGCCTTTTAATAAATAATTTACTGATTTTATTTATTTTCTGTTTCCTTCACTAGTAAGTTCCTTGAAGGCAAGGATTTTTTTCCTTTTCTTTTCCTGTGTATATGTGTTTTCACTGATTTATTCTTTGAACGTAAAAATGTGGTGAACACGTTTTACGCACTCACTCAAGCCACATTTGTTAAAAGAGAGAGTGAATCAGAAATCCAAATTCTCATCTATTTTAATTAAAGCTTTTCTCCTCTCCCAGCGTGGGCTTACCTAAATAAAGCAGGACACACCCCCTCATGTTCCCTCACTTATCAGCTGCTAATTGTGGATGGAAGAGGCAAGATGTAGGGTAAGAGAATATAATATGAATTGTGGGTATAATTTGACATCAGGGACAATTTCATTACAATTGTGACACGTGCACAGTTTGCTAATACTTTCCTTTGTGGGATGGTTTTGTGGGTCATTGGGAGATTCCACCTTGTTCAGATTCTCTCACCTCCTTAACGTAGGCAGATGCCTTATCTGGCATGCTGCTGGTGACGTTACTGAGCTTCTACAGCCAAATGTTTTATTTGCTGTATTTTAAATTAAAATAAGTGTGTATAACAAGTGAAATAGTTATATAACATAAAGGTTCATAAAAGCAAAACAAAACCATTTTCTTCATCCCCCAATTCCACCAGATAATCAATGCTAATAACCTTTTTCTGTAACTTTCTCCTTGTTCACATGTATAAATATAAGCATACATACAAATGTGAGATATCTTTTGTGTGTGTTTATTTTTACTTAATTAAAATCATGCTCTGCTCATTACATTGATAAATTGTACGTATCATGGCTCAATTTTTTTTTCTAATGTCTTTATTCAGATACAATCAGTAGACTGAACAAGCATGATTAAGGACATAAACACACTTTGTTTTGCGTCTCTTTTTCTCACTTTTCTTTTAACATTTATTTAGAGGGTTTAATCTTTCCTTGCCCCTGGATGAAAATTGAGGTCGCTTTTAACTCTCAAATGCAGACTCAATTAGATAAATATAGTTTTCATTCCTAGATACTAATAAGATATTCAGACTTCATTTAACATTAAAATCTTCATCCCTTTCCCGTTTGGATCCACCTAAATAGTTTGCTTTAATGAAAGTTTCGAATCCAGATGGAATTATTGCAAATCATGTGAGAAAGAGATTCACCTTGACTTCCTTCCACATTGATACCTACTTGTAGACAGCATTTATTAAACAAAGTCTTACCCTTCCTACTCAAATGAAATAACTTTTTCCTCTTTTTCTTCTTGCTACATTTTCAAATATGTAAGATTGATTTACAGATTTTTCTGCCTATTTCCTTTGATCTGTTTCTCTATTCCCATGCCAATATTAATGCGATTAAAATGACTCTATCACATGGTCAAACAGCAGGTAAAGAAAAACTTTTCCCTTCTCTATTCTTCGTTGTCCTACTTTTCTTGGTTTATCTCTGGCATTTAGATTTCCTCATTAAATAATCAGAACCAATCCTTCACCTCCCTCATCCTTCTCCTGTTGGCATTCTGATGGAAATTGCTTTACATTTATTTATTAGTTTGGGGAAGTTTAATATTATGATATCAAAAATTCCTATTTGAGAACATGGAATGACTTTCCAATTATTCATATTTTGTTTTATTTTCATCAGTAGTATTTTATAGTTTTAAATTTATAGGTCTGACATGTTTCTTATTAAATTAAGCCCTAAGCACTCTACAGTTTTTGTTGCTAGTATGAATATTATTTTCATTTCTAGTTCTAGGAGTTTATACCTATAGAGAAAACTCTATTGATTTTTGTATACTTATACCAGCCACATACATACTTCTTTTATCAATCCTGCAAGTTTTTGTATCTCTTAACTGTTACACAATTAAACTATTGGTTAAAAAAATTAATAATAAAATAATTTTCTCTCTTCCAATGTTTTATACATTTTAAAAAATCTTATTTCATTTGTTAGTACCTCTGAGATGTCAGTAGCAAGCATTCCTGATGACTGGTTTACAATTTTAATTGAGATAGTTTCAGTTTTGCTCTTTAGAATGATTTGATGTTAGTTTTTGGTAAAAAAAAATCTTTGCAATATTTAAGTGGCATTCTATTTTTCTCAGAATTTTCACTGAGAATGACTGCTAAGTTTTATCAAATGCTTTTTTAGCATCCATTGATCTGATCACATCATTTTTCTCCCTTAATTTGTTGATGTAATAAGTTCTCTGAAAAGATTTCATGGTAATTGTACTACCCTTGCATTGCGAAATAAGCCTTTTTTACTCATTGTGCATTACTATTTTGATACATTGCTGGAGTCTCCTTGCTAATATTTACTTGGAATTCTTGCATCTATATTAAATAATAAGACCAATATGTTTTGGGGGGATCAGCTTTTGATATTAAAGTTGTTCTGGTTTTATAAAATTTCTTGGTGACATTTACATTCTTTTATTGCTTGGGAAAACTTAAATAATAATGCAATTGTATAATAATTAAAGCTTAGATGGAAGACAGGTGTGAAACTACCTAGTTTGGGGCCTCTTATATCGGTATATCTGTAATGACATTTTCGATCTTGTCTATGATAATTAATATATTTAAGTTAGATAACTGAAATTTCACCAAGAAATCATTCATTTTCTGTAGGTTTTCAAATTTGTTGTTATAGAGTTCTATGGAGAATTATCTTAATTTTACTTTAATTTCCCCTTTTTCTGTGACTATGTCTCATTTTGCTTTTCTAATCTTGCACATTTCCTAGTTTTTCCTTAATCAGGCTTATAAAAGGTGACTCAATTTTGTTTCCAGTTTTATTGAGATATAATTAATGCACAGCACTGTATAAGTTTAAGGTGTACAGCATAATAATTTGACTTACAAATGATTGCCACAATAAGTTTAGCGAACATCAATCATCTCATATAGATACAAAAGAAAAGAAAACAATTTTTTTCCTTGTGATGAGACCTCTTAGGATCTACTCTCTTAACAACTTTCATATGTAACACGTGTATATGCTCGTATGCAACAGCAGTGTTAATTATATTTATCATGCTGTGCATGACATCCCTAGTACTTATTTATCTCACACTGGAAGTTTGTGCCTTTTTTTTTTTTTTTGCGGTATGCAGGCCTCTCACTGTGGTGGCCTCTCCCGTTGCAGAGCACAGGTTCTGGACGCGCAGGCTCAGCGGCCATGGCTCACAGGCCTAGCCGCTCCACAGCATGTGGGATCTTCCCGGACCGGGGCACGAACCCGTGTCCCCTGCATCGGCAGGCAGACTCTCAACCACTGCGCCACCAGGGAAGCCCAAGTTTGTACCTTTTGACCGCCTTCATCCAACTCACCCTCCCACCCACCCCCGCCTCACCTCTGGTAACCACAAATCTGATCTCTTTTTCTGGGTTTGTTTTTTGAAGTATAATTGATCTACAACCCTATGTTGGTTCCTGGTGCACAACATAGTGATTCAGTGTTTCTACCCATTATAAAATGATCACCATGATAAGTCTAATTATCATCTGAGGGTGACTTTAATTTTTAAATAATTTTCAAAGAATTGATCTGGTATTTATTATTTCTACTTTTGCTGTTTTATTAATTTCAGATTTTATTTTATTATTTTCCTCTCCTTCTTTCTTTTGCATTATTATGTTGCATATTATCTAATGAAAATATTTAAGGTAGATATCCAGAGAGGTATTTATCATCTATTTATCTGCCTAGCCCTTTTGGCACCTTTCCTATATTTGAGAAGTCTCTGAATTAGAAGACACTTCAAATTAGAGTTAAAATTATAACTTATATTCAGCCTCTCTTGCTGCAAGGGTGCAGGCAGATGACATAGATGTTACCTACTAGAATTACCTAAATGAGAATCCAATTTAGCAGATACTGATGTTAAATACAGTCATGGCATGGACCCCTCCTGGTGAGGATGACCTGAAAAGATGTTTTATAAGATTTAAAGGTCCTTTTGATGGCAGGATGAAACACAATGACCCTCAGAGAGATGAAAGGCAGAACGCTTTGTTACTTACAGCTCCAAATGGGAGAAGGCTGCCACACAAGCCGACGGAGTAACAGCAAACTGGAACTGTAGGAGCAGGCTTATTATGGAATGGGGTGAGGATAGATTGGTTTCCTGGACTTCCTGAGCATCAACTAATCTGAATAATTACACAGGCTCTGCAGCATTGAGGGATGTCAAGTTGTTTGTTACCTGGTCCAGGGGCAATTGGTGAGTTGTGCCTCATGGTCCCAGAGAATGAGAGCCCAAGAAGGGAACTGGTGGAGTTAGGGACTTAACTAACTGCCCAAAAGGGAAATTGAGAGTTTTTGGTCACAACTTCAATACTGGGTCATGACAGCACCTGTGCAATATTATATTACACCAGAAGCATCAGGTTTCCAGCACATCAGTGTCATAGGTGGATGTGAAAGATTTCAGGTTTAAACTTGGGAGTTTCTACCCCTTGACAGAGTGAACAGGGTTTTACTGGAGAACCCCAGTGGTGTAATTGGAGGGTCAGATTGTCCTCCAAACCTGATTCTCTGGGCCTCGTAGAGATTCTCAGAGCTATCCTTGAGAATTTAGTCTGGGTAATAATATTAGTCTGGGTTCTCCATACATAAATAAAGAGTTTTATAATAAAGAATCAGCTCCCACAGTTATACAGGCTGGCAAGTTGCAATATCTGCATGATATGTCAGAAAGCTTGGAGACCCAGGAGAGCCAATGGTTTTGTCCCAATCTGAGTCCAAAGGCCCGAGAACCAGGAGAGTCAATGGTGTAATTCCAGTCTCAATGGTGTAATTCAAGCAGGTTGGAGACCCAGAAAGAGCCAGTGTATCAGTTTGAGTGTGAAAGCAGGAAATAAACCAGCGTTCCTGTTCAAAGGCAGTCGGGCAGAAAGGATTCTCTCTTGCTTGTGGGAAGGTCAGCTTTTTGCTCTATTCTGGCATTCAACTGATTGGACGAGGCTCACCCACATTGGAAAGTGCAATATGCTTGACTTAGTCTACGATTTGAATGTTAATCTCATCCAAGAACACCTTTAGCAAAACACCTAGAATAATGTTTGACCAGATATCTGGGTACCCCATGGCCCAGTGAAGTTGACACATAAACCTAACCATCACAGTGCTTTTATATATTTATTTTCTATTTACTAGAGTAGATTCTGTGAATTTTTATGATTCCCACTCAAAATCTTGACTGATAAAAGTACAGTTTTATTTTAATTTTTCATCTTTAATAATGCAAGTATTTAAGTCTGATGTTATGTATTTTTCTATGAAAAGAGCTTTTGATAGGTCCACTAGATTTTTGTAATAACCGTTCTTCCTTTATATTTTTTTGATAATTTGTCCTTTTAGGTTTAAATATTCTTTGATTCAACCACTATCTAAAAGCTAATTTTCTAATTTTTATGTAATAAAATTTCCCCCCCCTTAAATTTATAGCCTCAGGATTAGAGAATTGGTCTGTAAGATTTATACTTTTCTAAATTTAAGGTTTTATTGTTTTTAAGTTGGTAAACAGGATTTTTAGATGTTCAATGAACATACACAAAATACTTTTTACTCAAGTTAAAGTTTTATAAATAACTAGTAAATTTGACAGTTGAGTGTCATTACTTCTTACGTATAAAATCTGTTCTATTAAAAAAAACTATATTGACATCTATTTTTAGTAAGTCCCCTTTGTTTTTTAAATAGTTTTAATTTTATATTTGTGTAGGACTATTTCAGATTTATGCTCTTTTTTTCATAAACATTGCTTTCCATAGTTACACAATTTCCCTCTTTATTCTGGTAACTGAATATAACCTTAAACTCTTCCCTATATGATATTAATATAGCCACTCTTGCTTTTTTTGTGGTTGCAACTCCATTTGAATAATATCTCTTTTACCATCTCTAATTTCAACTCAGATTTAATACTTTGTCCTCTATAAACAGCATAATTTTTTTTAAAATTTAAATATTATAGTCTGCCCTCTTAAAGGGTAATACTTTACTTGATTTTATTTATTTCACTTTACTTGTATGTATTAATACAGTATGTATTAATTTATTATTTTCTTTTCCCCTTATTTCTAATAATTCCATCAATTTACTTATCTCTTTTGTCCTTGTTTATGTTTTCCATTCCATCAAAGTTTGTGTCTTTTCTGATATTCATACAAATTTCTCTAGTATGACTTAAAAAGACAAAACTAATAATTCCACACAGGATACTTTCCCATTTCCCTCCTGCTCTGTCTCCCCACTCTCCTTCTTTTTTTGTCCTATGCACCCCAATGTCACAGTTTTGCTGAGTCAGCTTTGTGGTTTGAGGTTCAGACATTTTTTTTAATTTCTCTTGCAGTTTCTCACATATATTTTAAGAATTCCTATTTAAGTCAGTAAAGAGTTAGATCAAAAGCCTGTGATTCCCACAGAATTCACAGAATCCGTGTAGGCCAGAACAGGAAGCTAGGACAAGTGCAAAGGTACAGCAGGGTAGGTTGCAATAGCTGTCTTAAAGCACTACACTTCTTATACATTTCAGCCCTGCTTCTTGAGGGGAAATGGATGGAGTTTCTGATAGATCCTGTCCATGGAGTATAAAGGCAGGAGCATGTATCTATAGCCACAGAGATTTGCACTTAAATTACTCCTCTGCCACATCTTACGGGTGCTATCAGGCAGTCACCAGCCTCCAGAGCTTCAGTTTCCTATTTGCGGAAATGAAACGTGATTACCATCTCACAGGGTTGCTATGAAAACAGAGAAGACCATAGACCTCTGAGGTGGGTATTACTTACTAGGTACTCCAGTGACATTTGAGTCTTGTCTTTCCCTTCCCCAGACTGTGTGATGATATTTGCCTTAAGACGGTCAGACTGATTTGAAATTCAAACCTCACATCCCTCCTGCTGGGAAGAGGAACAATTGAAAAATAACACCTCTCCCTCCAGCCAAGCATGTCTGTTTCCATTTTTGTGTGCAGTTTCCAGCTTTATCCAGACACACATACAGAGTTGGAAGCACCCTGAAGTGGCAGGTTTGTGTCTTGCAGAGATATTCTTTCGGCTTTGATAGGCAGATACTTTTTGGCTTACCTCTTCCTAATAAGGGATGTTTATAAATCACCACAGCTTTAGATTTGAACCCAAGATCTAGTGAACTACAACGTAAAACAAAACTCAAGGTAGCTAAGGGAAAAGAAATTGTTTTGATGAATCTCGTATCTTTGTGTATCTCTAGGCAATGCTAACCTCCTTACAGAATGATTTATTGCCTAACAGGTCAGCTTGGGAAATACCTAAGTTTTCAGCTCAAAAGGACTTTTATAGGGCAACAGGACCACTCTGCCTCCAGAAACAGCTTTCTAACACTGTTACTACCTAAGTCTCTCTACTTCTGTTCCCCCCTTCTTGGACCTCAGGTTTTCTTTTTTTTTTTTCTGGACATATATTAAATAAAAGCTCATTTCTCAAATGTAATTCATCAAAGAGCCTTTGGTAAACTTCACCTAACAGGTTATTGATGGAAACACTCTTTTTTCCGCATCCAAAGGAAAGAGACGCTATATTTTGGTTAACCTTACATTCATTGTACTTTAGATAAATACAAATTTTTAAAATTTTTTTAAACTTTGAAGTGCACAATGTTGTATGAGAATCACCTCCTCCAGTTAACTCTGTGATCTTTATCTGGGGATGTAATTTGGATAACCCCATGTAAGGGTGCAGTTATCCTCAAAGAGTGGTCCCCAGACAAACATTATCAGCACCACCTGAATCTTTTTAGAAATGCACATTTTCAGATTCCACCAGAGACCTACTGAGTTAGAAACCCCAAAGTCTGTGTTTTCAAAACGGCCCGGTGATCGTGATGTATCTGAAAGTTTGATTAGATTAGAGACAAATCATCACATTTCTACAGTTTATTTTAAAATAAATGAAAAGTGCATACAAAGCAACAAACATATTGCCTGGCACACGGTAGGGGCTCGAAAATGTTAGGTAGGAGCCTTGTTAATGAAAATCATATAGAGATCCTCCACGTCTCCTTTTGCACATCCCGGGTTGGGAATCTGATTTAAGCCAACACGATGGAGAATGCTAACCATTATTTCACAAATTAGTTTATTAAGTGTCGATCATACAGACGGCAAGAATCCAGGGATCCTTGACAGAAGGAGAACAGTGTCTGCAGTAAGAATTCTAGTCACTACTAGAACTATGTTCCCAAATTCTAGAATTAAAGTTATTTGGGCCTCTCTGCCTAAGAAGTCAGCAGTATGGGAAATCAACTAGAATTCTCTGTCAAAAGAATGGTCCTTACCGCTTGGGAAATTGTAGTTCCTTCTGAAAATGTAGCAAATAATTAAAAGGCAATTTCTGGTATATTTCTAGGAGAAAATAAATTGCAGTCCTCTGTTCGGCAGTGCAGACTTTTATTGAAGGGCTGAAGAAGCATTAGCTTATGAGCGGGAGATAGCTTTCTGTCACCTTGCTACTGGTGATTTACCCTCAAACAGCGGGCTTAGGGGTTGGGCATGTTAACCAATCTCTTCCAGTCTCATTAGCTTGATGATGGTATGGGAATTAGTCCTTTGAACGCTGCACTTCCTGACTTACTGGATACTGATGGTGGGTTGCCATTTAGCTCCACCTGGGTGGTTTTGAGGATGTGCACCCCCTCCCACCCCACCAACCCCCAACACGGGATTTAGACAACAGAAAATAGAGACTAAAAGACTTCATTTGTTTTTCCATCTCTGCTTTAAATTTTTGTAATCTTCAAACTGGATATTTCTCCTTAAGATAGCATAGAGAAAAACAAATGGATGGACAAACTGTTGTTCTAGTCATGAAGCTTTTGCAAGTCTTCATAAGAAAATAGTACTTTTCTTCTACCAATTTTTCTTCCAACACTCCCTCCATCCCCTTTCCTCATACTCTTTGTTCTCTGAGAGCCCCTGACAAAGTTTTAAAGATTTTACAATAAAGGAAGAAATTATATCCTTTATGCCATTCAAACATTCCCTCAACCTACAGAAGTACAAGAATGAGGCTTACCTCATCACAAGCATGGGTAAGTAGGCAGTGTGTATATAACATAAGAGGGGGAAAACGTAGGAGTGTCAGAAGCTTGCTTTATCTGTAATTCAGACTTGGCCATCTCTTCTTGTGAAAGAACACCTAGGGAAGAAAGAAAATGTCACTTCTAATAAAGCCTGTTACTTACAAAGAAAATCCTATAGGGACCCCCACCCCCCACCCCCGTGGGCTTGGCAGGAGTGAATGTGATTTCTTAACTTTCTCACTAGTTTTGAAGAGCAATCACTTGAGTCATTCCTACAAAAGGATCTTTTAGGCTTAAAGTGGGCAGGATTTTTCAGAATCCTGCCTCCGTTTTCCAAGTCTGTGACTAGACTTTATCGCACCAAAATCTGAGACTGTTAAAGACAGTTTGTTCACCCACTGCCTGAGGCAACCCCTATAGCTTCAGGGGTAAAAACTTGGTTGAGTTCCACTCTGATAATAGCAAATTGTTTCTTGTAGAATCTGAAATCTTCTGGACTCCATTGCCTGTAGGGAGAGCTTAGTCTCTCTCATTTTAGCGGCTTCCCCGAGCCAACGGCTTCTGACAGGTTTCAGCTAAAAGATGAAGGACCACACCCAGCAGTGAGTAGACTCTGGAAGCAAAAGGGAAAGCGAGTAACTCTTGGGTTGAATTGTTTCCTTTCTGATATCACATTTGTTACTTACATGTACCATTATAGTTGCCAAAGTATTTCAGGCAGCCCTGTAGACCTGGGTATTTACCTCCATAGGGACAAGGCTAGGAATTTGGTAAAACAATTAGTTTAGAACTCCACATCTCTCAAAAATGATGTTTTTCCAAAGTTCACTGTCACTTCCTTTACTCAGATTTCCATCATCTGGAGTTTGCTCGGCATCGCAAAATGCTCTCTTAATGGATCTATAGGACTCTTTCAGTGGTTCTCAAACCCAAGTGGGAACAAAATGTCACTGCAAGAGCAGAGTCCTGGATCTTATGCCCAGAAAGTGCATTTTTAACAAACACCAAGGAAGCGCTGATATAAGATAAACTATATTTTGATAAAATTACTCACTCCGTCTCCCTCGGTCCATTCTTCCTATGGTGACTGAGCACTCATTCTATAGTGCAAACTTGAGGATGTCAGTCTCCACCAAAAATATAGTTGATAATGTCCCAATGCCTTGAAGAATAAACCCAGACACTTAGTTAGCAGTAGTACATATATTTGTATATACATCTGTCTGATATTTTTTCCAGGAAGTATTTAAATCATACTATAAAGTACATATACTACTACAAAATAAAGAAACGACAGATGTGGAAATCTTGACAGAGAAAAATGTAAGTAGGAAAAGTAAGTTGAAGCCAAGAGTGAGAGTAATACCCACTTGAGATATACCCAGTGAGGCCCTGTACAATTGCCGTGAGCGGGCCCCAAACTTGGTTCTAAATGGTCTAGCAGAAAATGCAAAGAGACGTACGTGATTGGCTACGTAAGTCACAGTTTTCTAGAAGGGAAAAATATATCTAGTTAATGAGGAGAACCATGACTTGTCTTGATATTGAGACCAGAGAGAATTTGTTCTTGTCGGGCTTGAGAAAGTAGACACCTTGCAATCTAATGAAAAATATCCCTAGGATAAATATAGTAATAGGTTTCCTAGGGCTTCTTCTTATGTTCCCATGTGTTGATTAGTGTTATTACACCTGACATGAAGCACAGTTCTATAAACACCTTGGGTGTTTGCCCCTCTGGCTTAATCAAAGGATATATTTTAAAGTATCTAGAGGAAATCTCTACAAAATTTACTAGGAGTGGGGCATGAGTTAAACAAATGTATTAAATTCTAATCTAGCAGCTGTAAATATTATTGCCCTTCACTGACCTTTAGGTAAGTATTAAGCAGCAATAAATTCCAGGTTGTATTCAGAAAAATATCTGGAGTGCAACCCTTGGGTGATGTTGTTGAGTGAGATGATAGAAGATAGAGCTGGGAAAGAACACAGAAGGGAGAATGACTTGCGAAGATCACAGTACTTGTAGGTAACATAAGGGGCTTATGATCTCTTTCAGTATCTGTAATGTGAACACATGTCTGGCCTAATTACATGTGCTGCCTACCTGTGTATTTCTAAAGACAAAAGCATTTCTCTCCTGGAAAGTGAATCACTGAGGGTTTGGAGTGAGAGATAGACCCCTTGCAATTTACCTTCTTCCTATTTTACTGCTCTGTGCCCTCTTTTCCTCATGTCTCTTGTCCAGAAGGGAAGATTCTTTCATCCTCTTTGTCATAGTCTCCTATGCTACGGCAACAAGCTTCCTGGATTAGCTCCCATATAAAGGACAGAGATGGGAATTCTCTCCAAAATCCATGGAATAAACATTTGGTTCTACATCCTCCAGGTGTATTTAACTGGGAAACTTGGGGTGTGATTCGAAAAAAAATAAGGATCTCTGAGAATGAAAATAATTTGACTTACTAGCTTCTAAATATTATCTCCATTAAAAATAGACTCAGAGAACTCACGCCAATGGATAAGAATCCCCTCAAAAATCAGAAAAAGCTTAGCAAGAAATTCTCAAAGGAGGAAGTAAACCTATTAAATAACATTTAAGTTCACAAGTAATCAAAGGTGTACACATTTAAAAGCACGAAAGCATTAAATTTGTAATTAAAAGGAGATAGTTCCCAATGTGGGAGAAAATGCTCTGAAAGTATTTTTATGTAATACTGCTGGCAACAATAATTTGTTCATAATTTTCACAAAACAATTTAGCAGTAACTTTTTGTATCCTCCATCTCCTTAGATCGTGTGTTTTTTATCTTAAGGTAATAAATATGCTTTTAAACAGAGCTAAGTAACTCTGCCTGGCATCAGTCCCTTTGACTGGGGTTGCCTTTGTGGGGTTAGTGAATCTTGTACCTGGCATTTCATATTGTCCTTATGTGCATCCACCAGACGTTTGTATCAGTAGCCGAAGACAGACAGCCAAAGTGACAGGGGTGCTGTGCTAGGCCTTTTAAGTAGCTCTAAGTTTTCTGCTTCGACTAAAATTCTGTGTAGTTTTATTTCAAATATATGTGAATTGCCAAACACAAAACAAATGAAAACACTGAGTTAAAAATAAGAATAGTAAAATGATTTTTCAAAGAAAATTTCAAGTTAGCAAGTGAATGAACAGTAACAAATGGACAAAAATCCTTTCCTTAAAGATACAGCAATGTGCGGCACATATAAAAAAGTTCATGAAGGGGCTTCCCTGGTGGCGCAGTGGTTGAGTCTGCCTGCCGATTCGTGCCCCGGTCCGGGAAGATCCCACATGCCGCGGAGCAGCTCGGCCCGTGAGCCATGGCCGCTGAGCCTGCGCTCCGCAACGGGAGAGGCCCGCGTACCGCCAAAAAAAAAAAAAGTTCATGAAGCCACTTTGTAAAAGAACCTAACAATAACAGTGACATGAAAAATTAGCAAAATGAAGATAAAATCTCAGATTAAGGTGGCAAATGTTCAAGTGAATCACTGTCTCCTCTGACAGGTGACTCCCTAGGGACTGCATTAGCATCTCAGAAAAGCAAACAGACCTCCCTTCTTTCTTCAATTCCATGGTGCGTTTTTCACCAGGGAATTGGTACAAAGTTATCCTCACACAAATAAAGAATAAAGGATTCAGGACTATCTTCATACCTTTAACCTTTTCCCATAAAAGTTGAGCTCTCTCTCTCTCCATATATATATATGTATATAATAATTAAAATTAATTAAAGTTCAAAAAATATATTTTCCCTGGGCTCTTAATTGAAACTAATGAAAGGGGCCCTATAAAAAGAAGTGCTTTGTATAATATGACCAAGAGAACTCTTGTTCCAAAGCTGGATTCCTTTTACTTTAAATGAAGAAGTATTTTTTACTTTCAGTTCTATGTTTTTCTATAAATCATTAAAATCTTTGCTTCTCTAGTGTAGGATTTTACTGAAGAAGAGAGTGAGGCTGATAAAATATTTTCTTGTCAAACTTGAGAAATATTTGCCGTGAATCTGTAACGTACAGGATTAGTAGCAGAGGATACTGGCAATCATGTCAACACCTTTATTTTACAGGTGAGAGCTCAGAGGCTTGGGAAGCACAAGCCACTCTTTGGAGGTCACACAGTCAGTCAATGCCAAGACAAGATCTGACCAGAGCTTGTGACTAACTCATTCAATTGCATCACTAGGCTAGGGATATCTACTATGCAGCTAGGACAATGTCTTCCCTTTCATTTTTCAGATCATCAGGCAATGATGTGCGTATTACACATGACTTTAAGATGAGTCTACTGAAAGGGAGGTTAAAGGGCATGGGTAGTGTTCCCAGCCATACGGTCCTCTTTGGTGTCTCCATTTCTCTGTCCTAAGACCACTGATTTGTCGTGATGCCTGTTACTTGAAGAATTTGATGCTGTTTGTAACTTTTACAAGCTTGTCATGTAATTCCACAGAATGAAAAAACATTTCAAGTAAAATCAAATCTTTCTGGGCTTTTTCTCAGCAGACATCACTTAACACCTTTTACCCGAGATAATACATATAAAAGGGCTTAACTCCGTGCCCACTGAACAGATACAAATCCAGCTGATTGATGAGAATATGCATTTATTTTATAAATCTGATTCTTCTTCCAGTAGTCCTGGGACTTTGGAATCTTCCATGGTGTTTATAATCCAGACCAGGAAATTCTTACAATATAACTCTTAAAATTCCAGAAGGGTGGGAAAATTATTTTATTTTTACTGACACATCCCAAGCGCCTACAACAGTCCCAGGCACAGTGTGGACTCTCAAAATATAATTCCAAATGAACCAATAGATGAGTGTAAGCAGAGGAGCTATGCATATGTAAACAATGAGTACAGCTCTGATGCTTGAAGTCCAAGTTCACAGATGAAGCAGCTGTCCAGGGTGGGGAAGATGGAACTTATTGCATAGCAGCCAGAAGTCTGATTAAGAAACACACAGCTTGTGAGAGGTGTTTCCTTTCAGTGTTAGGGGAATATAGGAAGATGAGAAATGTTAGGAAGGATTTCTATGATGTTGCTTCAATTATGAGAATTTTTCAGATTAATTCCTATTCCAGTCGAGATGATGTGTCAAATTTGGGGCTGAATTTTTAATGGATACTATTTTAAGAAGAATTGAATAACACTGGCCTCAAAACCAACAATACATTTGCTACAGGTTCATTGACTTGAGCTCCCATGGATCTTGGACAATTTCTTTATCAACTGGACCAGTTTTTTCTTTTCTTTCCTTTTTTTTTTTCTTTAAAGGAATTCCTTAAGGAACAGAGATATCCTCTTTTTTTTTAATGGTATTTAACTTACCAATGTGAATCAGATTATTTAGAAATTAACTTTAATGAGTAATAGTTCCAGATCCTTGCCTTAAGATAATTTAAAAAGTAATGACTATATTTACTAAGCCAATGTGAATTATTTGAGTTAATTAGAAGCCTATTAACAGATATTATTAGGAAGAAATTTCTAATTTCAATAAAGGTTTCTAAGCACTAATTTTGGTTTTGGCCAAAACTTTTGAGATTTTAATGATGAGAATACGACCTGTGTTTTGGATCTTTATAAAAGTAATGTTTTGGGGCTTCCCTAGGTGTGCAGTGGTTAAGAATCTGCCTGCCAGTGCAAGGGACGCGGGTTCGAGTCCTGGTCCAGGAAGATCCCACATGCCGTGGAGCAACTAAGCCCGTGCGCCACAAATACTGAGCCTGAGCTCTAGAGCTTGCAAGCCACAACTACTGAGCCCACGTGCCAGAACTACTGAAGCCCTCACGCCTAGAGCCCGTGCTCCACAACAAGAGAAGCCACGACAATGAGAAGCTCACGCACCACAACGAAGAGTAGCCCCTCTCACCACAACTAAGGAAAGCTCGTGCGCAGCAATGAAGACCCAACACAGCCAAAATTAAATAAATAAATTTATATATATATATAAAGTAATGCTGTATAGATCAAGGCTGCCCATGGAAATAGAATGTGGGCTATAGAAACCATTACATAATTTAAAATTTTCTAGTAGCCACATTAAAAAAAGATGAAATGGATTTTAATAACATATTTTATTTAACCCAAATACCTAAAATATTATTATTTCAATAGGTAATCAATATAAGAACTATTTCTATTTGTCCAGGCTATTATAACAAAATACCACAGACTGGTGGCTTACAAACAATAGGAATGTATTTCTCACCATTCTGGTGGCTGAACTCTGATATCAGGTTGCCAGCATGGTTGAGTGAGGGCCTTCTTCCAGGTCTTTGTATCCTCACCTGATGGAACGGGTGAGGAAGCTCTATGGAGTCTCTTTAATAAAGGCACTAATCCCATTCATGAGGACTCCACCCTCCACATACCATTACATTGGGCGTTAGGATTACAACATAAGAATTTGGGGAGTACACATTCAGACCATAGCTCTATTAATGAAATATTTTATAATTTTTTAGTTCTAAGTCTTTAAAATCTCCCTTTGGACAAGTCACAAAAGCCACATAAGGCTGGTGGTGACAATTGTGGGCAGCAGTGGTCAAGAGGTTGAAAGATTTTGGAGTCTGACAGTTCTGGATATAAATCCTGGTTCAATCATTTATTAACTATGAGTCATTGAAAACATTTAAACATTCCAAGTGCCAGTTCCAGCAACTATAAAATGGGAGTAATTTATAGCTCGACTATTTTTGTGATGATTAGAAATAATATATAAAAAACATCTACAGTGCTGGGAACTCAGGAGCTATTACTTCCTGAAGAAGCTGAAGTTTCAATGCTTCAAACATAATTTCTATTAAAGGAAGCTGCTATTACCGTCATCACTTTTTCCCTTGGAAATTGCAGAAAAATTCTCTTAGCTTACCTTTCTTCACCAAGAAGCCAATTTTGTACTGATACGTGGAATGAAGGTCCTGACTGTGGACCATCTGGAAGGTGACCTTATTAGCACACAATATGAGAGATAATACTGTTGTCACTTACTGTTAAACACGCATTTATCATGAGGAAGCTCACCTTCATTACAGATCACAAGAAAAGTGACAGAAAAGTGACAAGAGGTATATTCATTTTGGGGGTGCTATCGTTATCAAAATGCAAACAATACCTTGGTAAAATAATACAGTTCATTCTGGAATATATTCAAACATTTCTATTGCTCTGAAAATTCATTTCCTCTTGTTCCAATTCACAACCATACCTCAATTATTTCAGTCTAGATAGATAAGCCTGATTCTTCTGGCCATTACTCTTAAGGATATCCTCAAGGAGACCAATTCTGGGTTTCTTTGGAAAAAGACAGTGAATTTACATTTCTAGAAATGGTGGGAGAAGACTGAAGACAAAGAGGCTGAAGATTTAGTTTGAAAACATAATGGCAAAAGAAAGCACATTTTCTAGTCATACTCGAACACCTGTTGACTTTGTCTACATTATAGAATGCTACCACAGTCAATAAAATTGAATATTTTATAATACCTTTTAAAGCTTGCAAAGTGTTCTCATGCTAATAATTAGGAACTTTCTCTTAGGAGAAAATAGAATTACAGAATCATAAGAATAATTGGAAATCTGAGTTATCCTATCTTCGTCACTTTACAGGTAAGATCCAGAGAAATGGAGCGACTGATCCAGAAGCAAAGTGTTAGCTGGGGACAGAGAGAGAGTGTGAACCCGAGTAGTCTGACTCTTAATCCAGGACTCCTGTTAGGGTTCAGGGCAAGCCACCCCCAAATATGTCAAAGTGTCATATTGATTATTTAGAACTAAAGTTTCTTAAGAAACAGCCAGTGCAAGAAAACTCTGACTCTCCTTTGTCCCCAGAAAGCAGGACATGAAACCTCCCATGTGAAAAATACCCTCCCTGCACCAGGAGGGTACAGAGACATCTTTATTTCCAGAGTCAGGGAATTCAGCTCCCAGAAGGTTGAGTAAACAAACTCTGCTTAGATTCTTCACTTATTAAACACCCAAACCTAAGTTTCCTTGCTTTGTCAATTCCTTACAAATGTATTGTTTCTTTGTCTAAAAAAGTATAAAAGCTGCCTGCCTTGGCCACTACCTAGGTCCTATATCTATGAGACCTCCGTATGTACAAAATTAAATTTAATTTTCTCCTGTTAATCTTTCTTGTGCCAATTTAACTATCTGACCAGCCAAAAAAAACCCCAAAAGCATAGGGGGAAATTTGCCCTCAACCAACACCTCTAAGGAAAATGATACACAAGCTGGGGTGGGAGATAGTTGAGTAGAATAAAAAGAGTGTTTCTTGACACTTTATCCCTTTGGCTGAATGTGTTCACATAAAATGAAGTAAAGAAAATAATTAAGTTACACTTTATTCTCCAGTATAGAAAGCTTCAAACTGAGCTATGGAAATTATGGGCATTTTGAGGGGGAGGGGTGTGATTTATTCAAATAATTATTTCAATGCTGTGCTTTATTTTGACTAGAGATGCCATTGTCATATTTTCAGTGTGACTTTCATTTTCAATTGTTTTGTTATTCATGGATCATGGGCCGAGAAAGACAAGTTGTTATTACTGAAGCATCTCTAGGAAATTCTTCCGGGCAATTAAGCAACCATTTCCTCCCTTGTGAATTGCTGTAAAGCCACAATGCTTAGCAAATGAATTACATGAACACTGGTTAAGAAAATAACCAGCTGGCATTTTGGATGTCTCACAAGGAACATGTCCTTCTCTATATTGTTACTTTATTCTGGGATTCACAGATTTATGAGTGACCTGTGAAGGGGTTGCAGAAGCCAGTTCACACCTTGCTCTGAGATGAAGATATTGCTTGGTCTGGCTATAGGGATGCCCCTGTTGTCCCTCTGCCTGGGGTCCCATTGTGCTTCTTGTATACAGGGGTCATTCCAAGTTATAGGAAATTTATTTTTCCAAAGCAAATGACAAGTGACTGTAGAAGAGTTTCAATGCCTTAAAGCTAAGAAGTGGAGTACATTTAAAACAAAAATTAAGATGCATATATGCTTCATTCTGTAATAACCTATAAGTGAAGAGAACCTGAAAAAGAAAAAATATAGAGATAGATAGATATCTGAATCACTATGCTGTACACCTGAAATTAACATGATATTGTAAATCAACTATACTTCAATAAAAAAAAAATTTTTTAAACAGAAAAAAATTTTTTAAATAAAATAAAAATAAAATGTATATATGCTAAAAAGTACAACAGGGAAAAGTTATATAGAGAAAACTCTTCGTTAACTCTTAAGGCTGATAGAATGAAATGGAAGATTAAGTCTGATGTCGGTTGTGGCTTTTTATCCTGCTGGTAGCAAAATCAGGGCCGACATGGGCAGTCAAAGTAAAATAAATGCCCATAGGTCAACCAGCATTGCATGTCTTCACTAGGAAAATTAATGAGGTGGAAAAACGTTAAGGTTTCAGAAGAAATTTCTTCTTAGTTCCATAGGCACTCACCAAATTTCAATTTTCTTATGCGATGGCATTGTCTCTATGAGCAGCTATTTCTTTCATTATTGTTGACAGTATCTCTCAGCCATATTCTCTATTTCATATCAATCCTTCGGCAGTGCTTATTTGATCCCTTTTTGGGTTCTCTAGGTCATCTGCCAATCATATCCTCTCGATTAGTAGAATTAGAGTTGGTCAGAATTAGATTTTGTAGATGCACTATCCCTCCATAGCATTACTTTGTCTTTTTAAGCTAGAAGACTGGATCACTAAGCCTCCTTGCTGATTTAGCCCTTCCCAAGATTCTGGGGCTATTCTTGCCTGTAGAGAAAGAGGAAACATAAGAATATCAATGTCAAGAGCCCTTTAGGGTCCGTAGCAAGCCTCTCTGATTCTTTCACTAATTCTAGGTCCTGAGTGCGGCCAAGACTGGCTAACCTCTCAACAAAGCCCCGTCTTCCTCCTCCTGGACCCACAGCTAGATCACGTTCCCCATTATCTCTGGCTGGTGTTCTCTTTCCCAGCTGGCTTTGGCCACGCCACCGAGTTATGTGTGGTTGGAGTTTTGTGTGTCCCTTCCATCCCTGTCCCATGAAAGTCTCTTACTCATGAGCCCTTCATTCAATTTCTCTTCCCTTGACTGTTTATGCAGAAAGGCATGACAACCTTGAAATCTTCATGATAAAACTGACAGTCTTAAGATGGAAAGAGTATCTGTTTCTGAATCATTGTTTGAAGGAGAGACACTCATCAATCAGTAACATTCATTTAAAATTTAAGTGAAAAATAAAGTTCCATGATGAAAAACCACTAATATCTGGTGCTTTATAGATTACAGTGGCTCTAATTGCCTTATATAAAACTGTGACATCCAGACCCCTGCAATAAATTCCAGTCTTTATAGCATGGTTCCTGCCTTGCCCCTGTTTACTGACCCTAAATCTCAGTTGCTCTTTGGGGCCCCACCTTCTTTCTCAGTCCTTCCAGAGAAGCTGAGCTGTGCTCTGGAAACATTTCCATGTAACAGGTATTGGATAGGCCTGCCGGTGTTAGAATTAGCTAGAACTAGGTGTCTTCTTCTCACCCAGACACACGCTTCTGGAGTGCTATCAGCTCATTCAAGATTCTACTGTACACTCTGCCCTCTGGGTTCTTTTTTCCACATTCCCAACTCTAGAGACTGTTATAGCATCCCCAGCTCCAGGGATGACCATCTTCTTGTGGCCATGTAAGCATTTTACATTTTTAAGGTTTTCTTGCTGTGGAAGAAATAGATTCATGTTGTGCTTTAAAATTAAGCTGGCAGAATTACTTATTTTAACTAAAAACTAACATACACAAGTAAGTCTTTCATGTAGTTTTCAAAATGGAAAAAACTTTTTTTTTAAAAAGATTTTAAAAAGATTTTAAAAAGATTTTAAAAATCTTTTAAGTGATGGAATAAATTATGATACATTGAATGAAATCAATAATATATTAATTTCAACAATACATTGAATTAAATAATCAGCATTTAATCACCATAAGATTAGTGAGATTTCAGCTTCCTAAAACAAACGATTACAAAATTAAGTGAAAGAACACAATTCTCTCTAATAAACATCATAATAAATAGTTTCCTATAACAAACATTTATGTTTCCAACATTACAGTTTGTGGCTAAGCCCCCATGTCTGTGTACAAAGGCTCCTGGAACTGGTACCCTTGCTAGTCCAGATACATTGAATCTGGACTGACCTCATGAACGCTATAGAACGCAGCAAAAATGATGCTTCATAACTTCCAAGTCTAGGTCATAAGAAGCCTTACAGCATCTGCCTTGTTTTCTTGAAACACATGTGCTTAGAGAGGCCAATCACAAAGTAAGAAGTCTAACTACCAGGAGACCCTCTCTTCCTCTTATGTGAGGAAGCCCTTACCTGGCCGTGTGTAAGGACCAGTGGAGCGAGACAGCTGATCCTGGATCTCAGCTGAGGTGCCAGGCTTGTAAGTCACGGTGGACATCCAGCCCCAGCCATCCTCTGACTGCAACCACATGAGAAATGTGAGGCAAGAACTGCCCAACTGAGCCCAGTCAACGCAAAGAATCATGACGAATAATATAAACTGCTTCAGGCCCCTGGGTTTCGAGGTGGTTTTGTTACACAGAATACAGGATGATGGTTCTTTTAAATTATGAAAGCAAACTTACCAATATAACACAGTTCGTTACCTTTTTCAGTACATGCTAGTGTATGTATTCCTTCTCTCTACGTGAGTTCAGAATAAATTGGAAAAAGAAAAAATAAAGCAGCAAATGGAGGCCAGTATATCACCATCAATATTCACAAAGCCAAAGTTGGAGGTTCTGTGGCAGCCAAACGAATTTCATGACGCTTAACAGCTAAATAGTTAGAACTATGTACCCTTCCATGGGCAACTGGACCCGGGCAACTATCTCCACCTGGAGGGGAATTCCTGGGTAAGATTCACAGCACAGAAAACAAGCTAACTTGTGGGTACGTTCACTTCCAAGAAGAGCAAAAGGCATTTGTTCTTCCCAAATTACCAGTCAGATAAATCACTTAGCTCATCTAGGGTGAGGTCAGTAAAAGGGCAAAGAGCATCCAAGAGTTGCACCAATTTACTCACCTCCACATGGGAAGGTATACTAGGAGGGGGGAAAATGTTTCCTTTGATCAGAAGACAGATTTGACAAAAACTGGCTATGAAATAAGCATAGATATAATGGAAATTTTTGACATCAAAGGATGTGAATACGTTCTCATTGTCTCTATTTTCCCTTTAAGCAGAATAACAGCTAAATCAGTGCTTTACGCTCTCAAAATCACCTGTGACAATTTCTTCCTTGAAATTTTCTAGTTAAATACCTTTGAAACTTGCGCCTATGATTTTATTTATAATTTTATCCAATGCAACACCCAAGATCTGGGGCTCATCAATTTTGCTTGGAAAATTAGATTTTCCTAGGGCAAGGAGAATGTAAATTTTAACTAGGTGGTCCCTGGAATGGCACGAGTACAGATGATTTACTAGAGTCTTGTAAGAAATTGAGACTCGGTATATATTTGTTCCCTAGATTGTAAGCTTCAAAAAATTATGTGAAAATTAAAATTTTGTGTCATTGACAGCTGATTCAAATACAAATTAAACATTACCCAACAGTAAGTACACATCAATCTTTGCGGAGGAAGAAAGATAGGAATGATAAAAGCTTTTCAAGGATACCCATAGCCTTGAAGACAGAACTAGGGCAGTTTCCATCTTGCATATGCCCATGATTAATATGCATTTAAAGGAAGGGTACTCTCTCTGCTCTCGAACCCTTTGCATGGTAATTTTGTCCTTGATTTTCATCCTTATCACAGCTTTGATCAGCTCTTTACATTAACTAGCAAACTTCTTTCAAGCTGTAGTTTTATTTAACACACTGTAGGTTTATTTAACTTCCCATAGCTGTCTTTTACTCAACAATATAGTTATATTTCATCACATAAATGACTGCTCTGATAGATCTCTCATTCCCTTACAGCATACAGGAAATGTAACATTACTGACATGGTTTGAAGTTAGAAAGGATAGTTAAGGACCAACTACTTACAGCTTGAGTTTAACTTTTACTGCTCCCAGGCTAAGCATAAAAACGGATCAGTGAAAGCTTCTTCAGTGGTAGTTAAAAAAAAAAGACTGAGTCGTGATGCCTGAACAGCTCTGGGATCTGGGAACAGGGATGAGAATGACCTTCTAGACCCTGGTACCACCATGGGCCAGATTATATGGTGATAAATGTCTTAGAAACGGTGAGATGGACAAATCAAACTACTGCCATGTGCAGACACGTTGAACAGTAACCCAAGTCTTTGGGCAATGAACCCTGGAGGAGACACAGAGTTATTGTAAAAAGTCCATGAATTCTCTCATGTACTAAACACTTTCTGTATGCTAAATACTTAGAATGACATGCATGCATTTAACTTAAAAAAAATGTAGCTCCCTACTTGATTAATAAATACATTTATACTTTTTACAGTTTTTAAAATGTATAATACCTTTTCTATTATACTTTTTCTCAATCAAGGAATTCTAAAATCCAGCTGTGACAGGTAAGAATCTAGGAAACCATTTAACGTGAGGCAGGAAAAACAGTCTTCATACTTAAAAGTATTTACATTTTTCTTCCTAACTTTTAGCGTACTGTTTATCCCCAACTCTTTCACATCCATAGAACAGGTTAACACTCTGTGCAGCAAAAGCACATTTTTCTTCAGAGGGAGAATTGTGTGACTCAGTACCATTAAACTAGAAATGAAGGCTTTAAGGTGAAAAAGTTATCTTTACAATTCCAGGCCAACCAGGAACCAACCTGTGTGATTTCACTTGAGTCTGCAGGAAGGAGGTGTGTCTATTTGGGACAATCTGTAGGTAGAGGAAAAAAAAAATTCATTAAGACTTCCAAGAGACCCTCAAGAATTGATTCGCACTCTTGGCTGTATCTTAGAATCACCTGGGGAGTTTTTAAAACTCTGGACACTCAGGCTGCACAGGGGGTCAATTACATAGGAAGCCAGGGGTGGGGGGCTGAGAGAGGACAGAGAACCAGGCATCAGTCATTTTTACAGCTTCTGAGTGATTTCAGTGTGCTCCCAGGGCTGGCGTTGGCGGCTCTGAGGGTCCTACAGAGATTTCATCAGCTTCTCACATTACGTGGTGCCTGACAGGCTCCTCAAACAGAAGCCAAGCTTAAAGATTTCACAACTGCAGCCTGTTACTCAACCATCTAGTCCCTAAAGAGACAGGATAACAGGATTTGTTGATTTGGCAAGAGGAGTTGTTAGGGTCTCTGAGGACATATTAAGCACCTCTCACCATGTTTCCATAATCACTCTGCCTAGGCTTGATTTCAAACATGTTCCATTGTTTTACCTTGAATCAGATATGGTGCCCCTGATCTAAATCAGATCTAGAGCCCGATCTAAATCTGCTGCTACATGGACTATGGTTTTATTTTTAAGCCTTCTCTAACAAACTCATTGAACTGTTTCATGACAATTGCCTGGAATTACCTCATTGTGTGTGTCTGGGGGAATTGTTTTTCTCCTGTTTCCAGCAATTATTTCATTGGAGTACAACCCAATTGCCTGGAAATGGGGTAGAATCAAATTTCAATAAGTATTTAATGAGTACTCACTGTATGCAAGGCGTACTGTTATATGCACAGGAGAAAATGCATACTGTTATATGCATTGAATTACGATGACAGGACTCTTCCTCTTAAGGAAGTCCCACTGTAATCAGGGTGACCAAAGAGCAAAATGTATTTAAGTCAGATAAAGTAAAATACATTGAAATGCGTTCTCATTCGTTTTTGTTTTTTTTAAATTATTATTTATTTGTTTATTTTTGGCTGTATTGGCTCTTCGTTGCTGCACGCAGGCTTTCTCTAGTTGCTGCGAGCGAGGGCTACTCTTTATTGTGGTGCGCCATCTTCTCATTGCGGTGGCTTCTCTTGCTGAGGAGCACGGGCTCTAGGCACGTGGGTTTCAGTAGTTGTGGCGCACGGGCTTAGTTGCTCTGCAGCATGTAGGACCTTCCGGCACCAGGGCTTGAACCTGTTTCCCCTGCATTGGCAGGCGGATTCTTAACCACTGCAGCCAACAGGGAAGCCCCTCTCATTCGTTTAATAAAGACATTTTGTGAAAAGAAAAGGGTAACTTCTGTGGAAAGGAGGAAGAAACAGGACACAAGTTATGGTGAAAACTGAACTTAGTCATTTAAACACTGTAAGGTCTGATTTATGAATATACATTGAAAAAAGTTGGAAATATAGAAGGTATAAAGAAGAGAAATAAAATATTACTAGTAATCCCACAATCCAGATAAAACAGATATATTTAATTTATATACATGAATATGTATACACATGAATATGTATACATGTGTGAGTGTACATTATGTTATATATATGTTTACATATAATATATGCAGGTATACATACATTACACATTGGTATATGTTTATATATATACATATGTGCATATATATAGTATATTTGAATGCATACTTTTTGTGTGATATATATAGTCATTTATATATGTACCTGAATATTGATGCATTGCATATTCATATACACTACAGCCGTATTTGAGAGGAGCTGAATAATGACACCCCTCTTCCTTGCCCAGGCTCTTAAATCAGTTGAGAAATAAAGAACAGAAGGTGAGGGCTATAATAATTCTACTGCTGATAAAGGCTAAGTCGGAGAACATAGCTTTGCGTGAAAAACCAAAGGGTCAGCTCATTGAAGTCCAAAATTATGCACTTACCCACTCGACCACAGGAAATTCTGGACCTGGGGAGACCAACTTCCACTAGTGGATGCCTTGGCCCTTGAGGAGCAGAGTAGAATTTAAATCCCTGTAAGCAGCCTGGCTCTCCAAGAGGAGAAAAGTATGAGCCAAGTTTAGTCTTTATAAATGTACAGATATATGTAATTATTATGAAATATATATGTAATGACATTACATATACTATTCTGTAACATATGTGTAATTACAACTGTATATGATGCAGAGATTCAACCTAGTACAAAATACGTTCTCAAGAAGTTAGCCATTATTATTCTAATTTTCAAGCCAAATTATGTCTAGCTATGTTGTCCTATACGGGTTATCAGAAGTTTTGCAATGAGATTAGATGGTAACAATAATAAATAATAAAATGCATAAAACCTATTCATAAAATTCCAACAATAAAGATGTCTTAACTTTACCCCTAAGCCCTCTGCCAATATTAAATTACTAGGGAGAAATTAAATTCAAAGAATAAATATTCTTGCAAGTTAAATCCAAAGGAAATAAGGCTCAAAATCAAATCCTTTTGACTTAAAAAAATAAAAAGTCCAGAAATCATCCTTCCCAATTTGTAATTCTGCTCAGTTCTGTCCAAGGAGTTTCCCACAGATGAACAGAGCTGGGTTTTGTTTTGTTTTATTTTGTTTTTCTCATCAGCTACAACCTGGGAAGGGTGTGGATCTTTTAGGCCCTCAGATATTCTTAGCTCAATGTCAAGACACATCATTCTCACTCTAATAGGACCCTTTAAAATAAGACTCAAAAAGTAACCCTAATCCTACACCCACTAAATTTACAATATAAGCCAAACTCTCACCCCTAAAGCAGTGATCCATGGTAACAGTCCTGTTCCCTAAACTCAGTACATAGTGTTGTCAAAGAGGAAAAAAAAATAATAATAACTAAAAGAAATAGCTGAAAGAATTAAACATGGTTGCCTGTATATAGCCAAACTGGAGGCTGGGGAAGAGCCTGGACCCTTTCATCAAGCTTTACTATATTATCTGGTGTTTTCACCACGTTCATGGGGTATTGTGATCTAAACTATTTTGATTTTTTTCAGTGAAATAATGATATTAAGAGAGATTTTTTAAAGTACTTTCGATGTCTGAACACAGAGTACATAATTCTCTATATAGTATGATCTCAATTTTGTAAAATAAATACCTGATATATATATATGTATTTTAAATATATATCAGATATTTGTTTTATTTATTAAAATATTGAGTTAAACATATATGTATTGTATGTATTTTACTAAATTGGGTATTATATATATTCAATTTAATAAAGTTTAATAAATAAAATACAAGACATATAAAAGGAAAACATATACATATCAGATATTTCTTTTATTTTATTTATGTTACTAATTGTAGCTCATACTGTGAGAAATGTGTATTCTGTGATATAGGTATATATTTAAATATATGTATATATTTAAACTTTATATATGTTTATTTGTACCCCATATTTGATGACTTTCTTCTGAGGAAGAAAGGCCGATGGTAGATGGTAACCATCTTGGCTTCAGCTTGCCTGCATTGCTGGCAAGTCTACTTTTCTGGAATCCACACCCTGTGAATGTAATTGGTAGGAATCACCCAGCAAATGATGAATTCTGTCACTATGAATTTATCATATGTGGGGCGAAGGACGTTCCAGAAGCCTAACATCTCCTTAGGAGGGTGGCCTTGAGACGATGCTGCCATCTTTGTTTGCAATGGCAGCAGCCCTCCGCACAAAGGAGGTATTATCTGAGAATCCTTTCTTTCTCATCCAACCTATTCAAACCCTCTTAACTTCCTTTTCTCTTTAAGCATTTCAGTCCTGAGGATGAGCCTTATTGTTAGTACTGACTCCTAGGTCTTCTGTGAGGAATTTTGTGCCTGTGTATAGTGGCACCCTTCCTTTGCCCCTTTTTTTCTTTAATAATAAATGTGAATCATTTATTCATTCAACAAACATTTACTGAGAACCCACTGAGTAACTTTGCCTCTTGGAATGGAATTAATTTGGCTTAAAAAGAAACCCTGCCTCTTAGAAAAGGATTTCACCTTAGAGCCACATTTGTTTCAGCTGAAAAAGCACCCTTAAAATTTCTCAACTGAAGCTGCTATTGAGTCTGTTGTGAGGCAGGTGCCCTGAGGTCCCAGTGGGGGCAGGTGTCCCAGCCATATGGTCCTCTGATGTCCAGACAATCTCCTTCTTCTTTTCCATCCCATAAATCCCCTGGCTGCTGTGATACCCACATGCTCAGCTACAATAATTATTTTGAAACTTGCCCAAACGTCCTTTTCTATTTTCATTTTCTATATTGAGCTTTTGGACAAGACACACAATTAAAGGTCAAGGGCTCCGCAGTCTCAACCTGTACTGTGAAGGCAGAATGGAGCACTACCTCCTGCCACTTAAGCCTCAACCATGTGATATTTTAATGTTTTCTAGCTAGAAGCTCCCTAGTGTTCTTTGTCTCACGTGTAACTTTGCTGACTGGCCATGTATATGCAGGTAACGGTCCACTTGAGCCTGGCCAGTGACGGCAGGCCAAGCTGTGTCTGCACCACCATCAGCTACAGCCGCCTGCAGTTTGAGGCCTTAGCACCTGCCGAAGGCATAGCTTTTGAGGTCCTCACGTTGCACTACAAGTTTAAGGTCAAACTGCAGCAACCTGTACTCTGAGGCCATCTGTGCTGGCTAAAGGCCCATGCCTTTGGCCCTATCTCCACAGAAATTCTTTTAGAGTCAGAACCACAACAAGTTGCAGGCACCTGGCAAAGCCCAAAATACCTAGTGACTAATGCTTCTGGACTCTTAGCTGCTGTCAGCAGTTCAAAGTTAACTTTGAAAGGTAAAAACCTACCTCTGGCCTAGTATAAACTCTACCAATGAGCAATGTCAAAATTCCTTGCTTCCTAGACATTGAAGACTAACGTCGCATCAGAAGTTTCTTCCACAGGAAATTTGCTTTCCAAACTCTTCTTATCTGCTTTCTCAATGTTCTCAGTCATCAAATATGGGGTTCAAATAAACATATATAAAGTTTAAATATATACATATATTTAAATATATACCTATATCACAGAATACACATTTCTCACAGTATGAGCTACAATTAGTAACATAAATAAAATAAAAGAAATATCTGATATATATATGTTTTCCTTTTATATGTCTTGTATTTTATTTATTAAACTTTATTAAATTGAATATATATAATACCCAATTTAGTAAAATACATACAATACATATATGTTTAACTCAATATTTTAATAAATAAAACAAATATCTGATATATATTTAAAAGACATATATATATATTAGGTATTTATTTTATTTATTTTACAAAATTGAGATCATACTATATAGAGAATTATGTACTCTGTGTTCAGACATCGAAAGTACTTTAAAAAATCTCTCTTAATATCATTATTTCACTGAAAAAAATCAAAATAGTTTAGATCACGATACCCCATGAACGTGGTGTAAACACCAGATAATATAGTAAAGCTTGATGAAAGGGTCCAGGCTCTTCCCCAGCCTCCAGTTTGGCTATATACAGGCAACCATGTTTAATTCTTTCAGCTATTTCTTTTAGTTATTATTATTATTTTTTTTGCGGTACGCGGTCCTCTCACCGCTCTGGCCTCTCCTGCCGCGGAGCACAGGTCCCAGACGCGCAGGCCCAGCGGCCATGGCCCACGGGCCCAGCCGCTCCGCGGCATGCGGGATCTCCCCCGACCAGGGCACGAACCCACGTCCCCTGCATCGGCAGGCGGACCCCCAACCACTGCGCCACCAGGGAAGCCCTCTTTTAGTTATTTTTAATTGAGATATAATTGATATATAATATTATATTAGTTTTAGTTATACATGATTGGCTATTCATATATATTGTGAAATGATCACCACAATAAGTCTAGTTAACATCTGTCACTGCACATAGTTACAATTTTTTATTTTCTTATGATAAGAAGCTTTAATTAGCAATTTAATTAAATTACTACTCTCTTAGCAATTTTCAAATATACAATACAGTATTATTCACTATAGTCACCATGCTATACATTACATCCAGGACTTATTTGTTTTATAACTGGAAGTCTGTGACTTTTGATTCCTAGCTGATTCTTCCTGTTTTTTTCCATATCTCTGAATGCTGTCTTGTAGTGCTATTATTCAATTATTCAATTTTAGAAATTATGTATTTACTTTTTTGTCTCTTAAACCACCAACTTCCTAGCATAGTTAAATCACTATATTTAATTAAATCAATAAACTATGTAAATGTAGCTTACTTGAAAGCCAAATAGTTTATTCTTTGGCAGGTTTTTCATTTATCAAGAGTTTCTAATTTCCTTTTTGTCCACTATGTCTCTTTATGCAAACATTGTATTTAAACTGTTTAGCTTATCAGACATTTTACAGAGTGTTTGTTTTACTGACTTTCCCCTGGGACACTCTTTCCCTTACCTATCATCTGGACAAGTCACTTTTTAGGATGGCTTTGAGGTGGTCATCCTGGGATTTCATCTTTGGAAGAAGATCTTTCCTGGAACTTATCTTTGCCTTTCTTGAATCACTTAGTTGTCTTGCTAGAGCAAAGAGTGTGTGGGAAGTGATATTTCTGAAAACTTGTGTCTAAAAATGTGCTTATTCCAAACATTTGACTGAATATTTGTCTAGACATAGAATTCTCATCCTGCATCTGCCTCTTTCAGATCTCTGAAAGCTTTGCTCCATGACTATCTTGCATCAGTGTTATTGCTGAGAAATCTGGTACCAATTTGATCACTCCCCTGTCAATGACATATCTATTTCCCTCTGGAAGTTATTAGGACCTTGTCTTTTTTTCTTCCTTTGGTACCAAAGTTACACAAATACTTGTCTAGGAAACAGGCTTCTTCATACATTTATTTGGCATTTAGAAGGTGGTTTCAATCTGAAGACTTATGTCCTTCAACTCCAGCAAATTCTCTTGAATTGATTCTGTGATATTCTATAACCTTCTCTTTTCTTCTCTCATTATTAATTGCTATCAATCAAATCAATATTGATTCTTTGTTATTTAATAAACAATTTTAAAAATGAGGTACAGTTGCTTGGTTTCGATTCTCAATCACCTTGGGTCTCATAAAAATAAACTCCTAACTGTTCCTTGAGGGTTGAATTTTCAGACCTTCTCTTAGGCAAGATCACAGAACCAGCAGCTGGATTTCTCCGAGAGATCATGTGGAGACCAACCCCTTTATTTTGTGGGTGTAGACATCTGGATAAATAGGTACGTTTTCCAAGATCTTACAGCCAGTTAGCGGCAGAGCCTGGATTAGACCGAATGCTTCTCATTTCCTAGCTGGGTTCTTTTTTCATTGCATAATATTTTTCTTGACTGTCACAACTCAGTGGCTTGAAGCAGAAATTTACATATCTTAAGTTCAACCATGATGTGTATGGTTTCCAAAGGAAATTCTAGGGACTGTAATAAAAACTTACAAACAAAAAGGGGAGAAGGGCTACCGAGACGGCAAAAACTGAAGATATCCCTCAGAGAAGTGAGTTTTCACCTACCCTCCTGCCATTGGTTACTGCTGACCAGACCTGCAACTGCTGATGAAGCCATTTGCTAAGATACACAGTGGTCATGGTATGTATTTAATATTTAAACATAACATTGCTTTCTTGGAAATGATTATCAAAGAAGTATTTAAATTATGTAAAATTTTTAATGCATGTCAAAAATCTGTAGTAGAACAAGGGCCTTAGAATAAGCATGAAGACTGAATTGTGGTGTTAAAGAAAACCCCAAATGGAGCCACAGTCTGAGTATCCAACCACCCACTGCCTTGTAACCCAAACTTAAACTGTCCTGATTTCCCTGAAATGCTGACTCTGAACTCAACCAAAACTCAAGCTTTCTTTCAGGCAGCTTCCTAGACAATCAGCTACAAACAAGCTTATGCAGTGGTACTACCCTAAAAGGAATGTAAGTTTCTAGTAACCAATCACAATAGAAAACAATGTACTTCCCCATTCACGCTTTGTAAACTGAGCTGTAACGGCTGAGAGCATAGCACTTTTGGTTTTGAAGTCTCCCTGTTTGCAAACAGTTTGTTTCTTGTTCAATAAAATATTCATATCAACTAAAGCTCTCCAAATTTTCTTTTGACAGTTTCTACTCTACCCAGTAGGTATGCCACTATGGACAAGTCAGTTAAACTCTGTGAGTTTCCTCATTAGTAAAACGTGGAATTGATGATAAGATTTATTAGAATATTCTAAACATTGGGCGAAATTATGCATAAAAATGAACTAGCATAGTGACTGGTACATGGAACACACTCATAAAAATTTGTTAAATCAATGAATGTTAGCTTATGTTGTTTGTCATACGAACTTCCCATAAGATTTCTTGTGCATATAATTATTTGATAAATATGTCCAGTAAATGTTAAAGGGTCTGGGGAACTTTGTTTTCATGCAAAGTTGCTGACAAGTAGTATTACTTCAGTTGACTTGCTTATAAGCTAGTAGGAAAAAAAGTTGCAAATGACTAATTCAAACTGAGAGAATAATTTAGGATATATGTCATCTTTGATATTGTAAGGTTAGAACATTTTGCACTAAGCTAGAGTGGTGTCTTCACTGAATAAAAATGATTTTTTCTCCAATTATATATTCACAAGATTGTGGAATGTATATGTACTCAAAACATACTGTAATAAATGTTCATCAGTGATAAAGACAAATGTTTAAATGTATGATGTATGTGCTGCTCGATATTCATTCAAAAAATGCATTCAACTGATCATTTGTTCGACTCATTTGTTCATTTACTGATTGTATCTTATTGAGTTTCAAATCAGTAATACTGAGACTCTGAAGAGAGAGTCGTTGCCCCGATACTAGCAGTCTTACCTCCATTACCTAATTCATTTGGAAAAATAGGGAAGAGTACAGGAAATTAGAACAGAAGGAGGTGAATGTTCCTTGCTGTTGCTGTGTACTTAGATTAGTCCCTCTGCTTCTAAGAACTATACCAAGGATATAAACCAGCACTGTCCAATAGAAATAAAATACAGACCATGTGTGTAATTTCAAATGCTCTAGTAGCCACATTAAAACAAGTAAAAAGAAATAGGTGAAATTAATTTTAATAATATATCTTAACCTCATCTTTTCAAAATATTACCATTTCAACATGTCACTGATGCTACGGTTATTAATGAGATTATTTATATTCTTTTTTTAAAACCAAGTCTTTGATATCTGACGTGTGTTTTGCACTTATGATGCACCTCAATTTGGAATAGCCATATCTCAAGTGCTCAGCAGGTTCATGTGAGTAGTGGCTACCATATTAGTGCAGATCATAGACGGGGTTTGGGATGTGGACATATCACCTTGGAGGTCATCATTTCAACCCACTACATTGCCTTAGAGCCTCCAGAAGGAATGCAGCTCCACTAACACCTTGATTTTAACCCAGTGATACCCATTTTGAACTTCTGACCTCCAATATTGATACTGTAAGATAATAAATTTGTCTTATTTTAAGTAAGTCTGTGGTAATGTGTGGTAATGTGGTAATATGTGTAGCCATGTGAAACTACTAGAATTTATCTCAAATCCTGTTTCCTCCAGCCAGTTGTCGTTTATTGAAACCACTGAGTGAGAAGCACATTAATAGTCTACTAGTAGGAAAGACGTGAAGATATCCTCCTGATGAATGAAGTTCTGGTTTGCAGCTAGAGAACAAAGTGAGAGTTCTAAAATCAAGTAATTGGTTCAGGAATGATAATAATCCCAGACACTTGCAGTAAAAGTTGCAGCATAGTCTGGACTAAAGGTCGGTTAGTCAGTATATCGTGTCTTCTGATAGATTTCCGTATCCAGCCATTATTGTGCTAGGGCAGAAAATAGCCCAAGACTGAGGCTTTCTGAAGAATGGCACCAATGAATTTGATTAATTAGGGGAATTACATGGGAAAGAAAGGAAGGGAGAAAAGGAGGAAGGGAAGAAGGAAGGAAGGAAGGAAAGAAGGAAGAGAAGCTGGATCTGTGAAAATTCAGAATTCATCAGAATGGTAACCCAAAGATCAAGTAGCTATGTCACATGACCCCAAGCCTGCTAAATAATGAGAAGCAATGTGGACCTGGGATCATATGATATCAAACTTTTAAGCCTATAAAACAGCATTAAAATAAAGAACATGTAGGTGGTACTTTCTAGAAAAGTAAGCTAGGCCTCATTTGTAGTGTTTTTAATATCAGTATCAGATGGGTTGCTTAATTCATTTTTGTTGAAAATAGTGTAACAAAACTCCTTGGGATACACATTTTCTGGGTGCTTTCTGTGTTGACAAATTTCCTAGTGTCAACTGCTACAGAAAGTATATTAAAATAATAGAGTTTAAGGTATAATTAAGAATTTGCAATAGGAATCTAAGACAATTAATAAGACCCTAGAACTCATTATTAAACAAAATATCTACTCTTTTGCAGATTGTGGGGAACATTAGGTTAGAGACAACAGATAAGAAAGAACTTGGTGTTCCTATTGTCACTTGGTAATTGTTGAGAGTTACGAAGCAAGAGAGCAGAAAGGACATCATCAGATGGGGCAAGCCAATGGGCCACTCTAAGGGGAGGCCAAATAAACAGAAAGAGATTCAAAGGAATCTATTGTCAATACATCTCTAATAATCCATAAAATGATAAGCAAAGAAACAAAATTGTGGACAGAATTACCATTAATATATATAGTAATTGTTGAGGGAATAAAATTTTTTAAGGTAGAATAAAATTTATTTGTGCATCTTGAAAATACCATTTTTACTATATAAAACATAAAGAAATGAACATAAGTTTTCTCTAATAAGCTTCTTTCTAAAGTGGAAAAAAAATTGGATTAAGATTTTTACCTTATGAAATGTTTAAAGACAAAGTGTTTACATATTGATATTCATTGGCTACTCCCCAAAATACTTTTTAAACACTTCCTAAAATAAAGATTAGAATGTCCAACTCCGCCTTTCCTGACTTTGATTACCAAAGATATATGAGCTTGTTATATAGCAGTGACAATTTTTACAACCTAAGTATATTTCAATCAGAAGCACAGAGTGTAAAATGAAGAAAACTTTAGTCCCATTTATTGTGATGCAAATAAACCATTGGATACAAGCAAGATTTATAAGAAGATGTTGTAATAGCACATATTTTCTGGTTTATTTTGTTGCACAAGTATCAGTATTCTTCAGATGTGATTTGGGGAGATGTTTTCAAATTTGTCAGAGCATCCTAAATTTGTCTCTTGGTAAGACTGATCCAACAATAGTCTATTTCTGCCACAACTCAGCTCTTTATTGCAAAGACAAATCCATTCAATTTATTTACGCAAGTGTCAGCATGGGCACATAGAAGGCAGAAACGGAAAATTTCATCTCTCATTCATTGTAGCAACAAAAGCTGTGGACTATTCATCTTTCTTTTTATATCAAGGTAAATACATATTTTTCTGTTTTTATTTCTTCCAGTATTCTTAGAATTTTACCACATTTTCCACTTCTAAAGCCAGAAATTTATTTTAAGTCTTGGTATTTCCCTAATTGAACTATTTATGCCAACATATGCATAGTTTCTTCATTTCTTCTATAAATATCAGTTCATTAATTTTCAGCTGATTGACTGAGGTGGATAGAATAATGGCTACTGACACAGGTTTAGACAGAGATAAGTAAATTGCCTGAAATAGTAGGCAGGAATTGCAGGATTTAAATCTGTATCTGGCTAACTCCAAAGCCATCTACTTTCTATTAAATGACGATGAGTTTACCTCCATTGCAATTGTCCTTTGTCTCTTACAATCATTGAAGTTTAGATGAAAATCTTTGTTTATTGAAGAAATTTACTTTCACCTCAAATATTTCAAAATTCCTGAGTGTAATATACCCTACAGTTATATTTTATAGTTCTTATAGTCTTGCGTAGTGCCTACAATTAAACTCAACACGTTATCTTTTTCTTCTAGCCAGTGGGAACTGAGAATGGCCATAACATTGAGAAAAAGAGTATTTAAACTGTTGTAAGAATGGACTATATTTTCATCATTTTGTAACTTTCATTAAATCAGAAATATGGAAATGCTTGCATACGATATCATGTCTACTGAAGCCAATTATCTTGGTCTTCAAAATAAGTTATGACAATGTCAATACTTAAGGCATTTTCAAAATTATTATTATTTGTTTATTCATCTCCTTCCCTCTTTTTTTGTCCATAAATTGTGACAGGCTGCCTTCTCAACCCTTTTGATTTAAATGCTCACTAACTTATGTGGGAAAATTAAAATGGTTCCAATAAGGAAGCCAGTTTATTAGGTAAAGCATGCCATCTTGTTTTTGAAATTCCACAAAAATGGAAACACTAATTACAACTTAATCCATTTTGGCCTTAACGGAAGAGAGTATTTTCTGTCAAAGAAAACTGTTTCCCAGTCACTATAGGAATTCAGTCTTCTACCCTAAATTTGTCTCTACTATTTAATGTTTTGCCCTCTAAGCAATGTGTTGGAACAAATAGCAGAAGAGGTGATTTTTGTTCAAATATTTTCAGGAAAATGATTAAGCATAATTTGGAAAGGAAAGAAACGAATCTATGCTGTTGAAAAGGCCGAGGTTGCTTTTGCACAGCTATATAGTCTGAGCAATTTAAATGGAGAGACCATTTGTCAAAAAGTCAACATTCGGCATGCTTAAACATTTCCTATTAAGTCTGGTTAACCCTATTAACTACTTCAATGGAAATAAAAACCACCTATGTTCACATGAAGCCAAGAAAAGTGTGAGTCATTCTACATAAAAGGTCCTTTGAATGCATTGGTTCCTTAAACCTTTTGCATAATTGAAAATAATTAGGCCTGCCTAAGAAGTCACTGTCATAATACAAATTTGGCTGGAAACTAATGAAATCAGCTGTGCATTGTATAACTATTTAACTTATTTTTTATTTGATTAATTGACAAATCAAACAAATTACAGAGACGAGAAAATTGACTTTAAAATTTTACATTAATATATGCCCTGAAGTCTTTCTTAAAAGTCCATTATGGTATAAAATATATCTATTGAAATGAAAGATATTAAGTAGACAACTTATCCTTCACAGTGGGTGCTGCTTGTCTAAGAAACAAAAACAGAAATGTGTGACTTAGAACTGAATGTCCGATCCACAAATCCAGAGGGATTATCAGGTGAGAGGCATTCCCGATTTTAAAGATGGTATTATTATAAATAAGTCACAAGCCTATAGTTTAGCAAATAAATTATCTCACACACTAAATGGCAACCCCATTTAAGATGCTGGGGTTAAGGGTGAAGTCCTCTATAGCATGAGCTCTATAACGCTGCTTAATAAAAACAATGAATGAATTGGAATCGAGACCTGCTGTAATATGTGGATTGATTAAACTGGGCTGCAGGTTAATCAATGCAACTGAAAACATCCTGGAGTGATTATCTGAATATATGTACAACAAAGAAATCTGGTCGAATGTCGATAGGTGCATAGGCAGTATGGTGCTATTTTAAAAGCAAGCAAAGTAATAGGCTGGATGTCACGGGATACAGCCCATTGATAATTTACCTGGCTTGGGAAAGGAGTAACACAGAAGATGGCCAGCTAATAAGGTAGAAGAAATTATAGGGTTACATAGTTGTCATTTTGCAAACCCTAATGATATTACTGATCCAGGTACGGATGATCACCTAAAACAATGAGGTGAGTGGTTGATGGGGAACATGAAAAATTGCAGATATAACCCTTTTGTGAATATCTCTGGCTTGCGAAGGGGGAAAATTACTTTATCACAAAACAACCAGTCTGTCAGTCCCTCAGTCCAATGTTTAATCTTAGCAACACCCATGGCTGCTCAACCAGAAAATAAGTTTTCTGCTGTGATACAATGTAGTATTCAGCATCACTTATTATGTATACGTACCCCCCCAATAGTTCTAATTTCTGGTTTGTAGGAATCACAGGGGATGGAGAAAGAAGCTAGACAATGAGAGAGTTTAGAAAACTCTCATTGTGAAAGTCTGGGCAGGATATGGTAGTGCTTACATCTTTGCTTCTGGAAAATTTTCAGAAAAAACAGTGAGGTTTTGAAGATATTGACATTACAGAACCATTTAATCTGAAGTAAAGAGTTTCTTCGAGACCTATCTAACCTAACTCTCTCATTTTACAGATAAGCAAAGCTAAGTTCAAAGGTCACCGAAGCTAGTAATAACCAAACAGCATTAGCATTATACCTAAGCCTAGTGCTCTTTGCACAGCCTCATGTGATTCTCCAGGGGGCGTGGTGGTACCTCACCAAGTACTATGTTCCCCACCACTACAGAGGTTGCAGAGAAAGCTGAAGGAAAATTTGCAAATAATGCTACAGAGAAAATTAAGCAGCAAACTTGTGCCTGCATTAGGTGAACATCTTTAAGGTCTTCTCTGAGAGTGCATAGTTTTATGAGTAATTCACAGTTGGATCTAGCAAAGTTTAGAAGAGTAATTTAGGAATCCCATCCCCATGTGTACTCTTACTCTTAGGAGTAATTTTTGCACAGGGAGTAATTTTAAGAAATGGCTGACCACCATGGACAATTTCATGAAATGGGGAACTTCTTTTAGCTCCTTGGGAATGGTTAAAGAAAGCATTACTATTGTTTATTTTTCATTATCTTCTGATAATAGTCACATAGAAAAATGCATTTCTATTCTGCTGTCAAACTCAACTATGTAATCACTTCACCTGTACTTTTTTATGAAGAAAAAGAAATATCACCTTCAAAATATTTGCAATTAATCTATAACACAGCAGCTACACATCGTGCTTAGGTAAAACGGCAAAACGGATATTAGTAATCATTGCACTCACTTCTGCAATGACCTTTGTAACTGCTTTGTACTAATGCATGCTGGGTAGCTCTCGTTCCCAAATGGAGTTAAAACAAAAGGTCTCAGGTCAACATATTCCTCATCAGGCTAATGAGAATCAGTAGCAAAGCTGTGTCGTGTGTGGTTTTAAAATGTTAAAAATGGTTTTAACAGATTAGGTCTTGAGTTTCCTTATGAGAAGATTATAGCCTTTTAAAGCAAACTGTTGTAAGACATGGCCTTTTAAACCATGCTGATAAATCAATAGCCCAACAATTTTATTCTCTGTCTTTCACTCCAAGTGTATTGAAGATCTGTCCTCAAGAAAGGACTCTGAGAAGTGGTTCTTATACCCATGGAGTAGAGGAGTGTAGTATTGATCTGTTTATTAAGAGAAGGAATAGAGCCTAAGAAATTTGGATATAGGCCTACATTTTGTTTTCTGCACCCAGCAAAATGGAACAGAATAAGCTAAATAAAACCACAAACCACAATCAAAATAAAAACTTATTTTCGACGTTAACTATATTCCTCTCATTTTAAGTTATGCTATAATTGTGATACAGTTCCCATAGGTGAAATGCTATGAAACAATAACATTTTTCTAAAAAAGGCAACCAGGGCAGGAAAAAAGAAAGCCAAAAACATGAGTATTCTACAGTGAGAGACTGAATAGATTTCTGCCCTACTTCCCTTTACAAACCCAGTAGAGTAATGCGCCACCCTCAGAACAAAGAACAATATTGGAGGTTAAGCCTTTTGAATTGTAGATCCTACTCTGCCACATCTAAAATGAGACTACTAGCAATTTGTTGTTTTTATTTTCAAAGTCATCCTGATCATACATATAATGATAATTCCTATTTAATATCTATCTCTCATGTGCCAAGAGCACGTTGTTTGCTATTCCATTTAATCCTCACTACTACTCCATGACGTAGAAATTATCTTCGTTTAACAGATGAGGAATCTGAGAATTTGCTTTGGCAAAGTATCCTTGTTCACACAGTGGGAAAGTGGAAAATCGGGATTTGACTTCAAGACTATCTGACTCCAAAGTTTACGTTATTTTTTCTATACCACAGTCTTATTTCCTTAAGAAATTAGATGAGGAGTAGTAAATAAATGGGCTAGATTCTATTTTATTTTAACTCTTAAGAAAGTGTCAATATTGTTTACTTTGTATTTTAAGGTCTTAGTATTATATAAATGAATACCTCAGACTATATTTGAAATACAGTGAGAAAGAACTTACTAAATAGGTTGTATGGAATTTTAAATAAACAAAACATCTTCTCCAAATCTTTGATATTCATTTATACTATAAAAATATTCTTCCATCACAGTAATGTTAGCTTAAGTCTATACCCTAGGTGTAGTCAAGTGCTCTAATCAGTACTCACTCCAGGGAAGGTTAACTAGTATTTCATCAAAAGGATGTATTCCAGATGTGGTCAACACAAGGTTCAGCTCTATTTATGAATGTTCAATATTGCAATTTTCTTAAGTTGTGGAACAGGTGTTAGAGATTATGTTTCTTTGGTGAAATGAATGGTGTTGAAGAACTGTGGATAGGCAGAGGAAGGTGCGTGGACAAGATACAAGAATCTAGACTAGCCTTCATCCCTGACCCAGAGAATTGACTACCTTGATCTCACTCCTTAATGGTCCTGTGTTTAGCCAGTAGATTTTTGATCACATGACTCAGATTAATACGGTTAGCTGGAATATGGTCACATTTACCTTGAGGTAAACTTTTTATGTCAAGTTTTTGTCAGGACCCCCAAGGGACTCTAGGCATACAAAAGGGCTCGTGCCCTTGTTTCATACCTGCTGGCAACTAAATATCTGTATGTGTGACAGAAGTCAGTCTGAGACTTGCTTTTATTTTAACGATGCAGGGGAAGGAAAGATAATATTTTCTCACCCACCTCTAACTATTAGAAGTCACTAATATTTATCAAAAGGAATCTAATAGTTGTAGGTGGACAACTTGGCTTAGATCAGTTCAAGACAAATATTATTCATCTCCATGTATTATATGAACATCAACTCTCCCATTACCTGGAATGATTGTTATTCCTTTACCGTTATCACCTTCCTACCACCAAAAGGGAATGCTAGAGGTCAGGCAGGGTGCTCTTGTATCATTTCAAAACTTGTTTTTGGGTGCACTTGGACTTTGCACAGGTCTCTGGAGAGATTGAAAAGTTAATCGGCTGCCTGAAGACATTTCCATCTACATAACATAGAACCAGGCCTCCAAATGGTCCAACAAATTCTTATTCTCTTAAAACAAGGGCTCAATCCAGAACCAAAGACCAGGATAAATAAATACAAATAAATATCCTAAGATTCAGGAGCTACTACTTCAAAGTATTCAAGGCTGGTGGCAATATCTCATAAAAATTGGCAGGTACGTTCTCTCAATAATCCTTGAACATGGCTTTCTAAGACAGTGTGTGGTCATTAGATCCAGAAAAAATTACCCTCCCCATTTCCTACCTCATGGTGGTAGAGAAAAGAAGAAAATCACCGTGGCCTCTTGTGATAGGAAATTTAGTTCGGTTGATAGATAGGCCTGGTATTGAGATGGAGATGCTGAGCTCCATGGAAAGAAATAATATGAGCAGTTTTACCATAACAAGGCTTACAGCAGATGAACTCTAACATGATAGAAAATAGTATTTAGTAAGTGTGTACTTAAACCACTATTTTACAAATAGGATTCCTACCTAAAATTTCTGATCTGGATGACATTTGACAAAAGAATGAATCTAGGACACATTCTTTATTTGGAATGATATACATTTTTATTATTTTTTATTTTCAAATCTCTAAATTTAAATGACTTCCCTCCTAAAGGCAGGTATTTCCCTGGTGGTACAGGGGCCACACCGTATATCAGTTCTTAAGTCACAGTGAGTTAAGCAGCTTTTAGTAATGAATCCCAATTCATGTGCAGAGAGAAGGTTTGTAAAAGGTTGTTTAAATGGAAAATCTCTGTAACTTTTCAGTTTCTCTCTCACATATCCTGTCTGAGATGGACTACTCACTTCTGAGGTTGCTCATAACTTGGTTACTTCCAACGTGTAAGGAAATTTGGGAGGAGGCTGTAGAGTATTTGGGAACAAGACACGTTCTGGACTCAGACTTGGGGGCAACTCTCGTATTTATCTCTCACTGATATAATGACAATATCTACCTCATACTCTTACCAACCAGGGTTCTTGGCCTCCTTAATCAATAGAAATTGATCAGAGGCCAGACAAGAAATTCAGGCAAGGCTTTATGGGGGCCCCTGCTGCAGCAGGGTGGGGAGCGAGAACAACAGGTTTCCTTACTTGCTCGCTCACTGGGGCCGAGGGGAGGTTGTTCTTTATATGGGGTGAGGGTAGGAGTGTGTCCGGGATCAGGTTGGAGTGGTGGCTTAGGTGTTTTGCCCACCCCTTAGGTGTATTGTGTTCAGGGGGCACACACAGTACCCTGTTTTTGCTCCTGGCTCTTCAAAAGTGGTAGTTAGGTTTTTGGTCTCTTTGTATCTTTTGTCCAGAATGTGTCCCAACTGAGCATGCAGGAAGTTATATCTAGTCCCATATAGTTTCTTTGTATTTTGTTGCTTGAGGAGAGGTGTGTCCAGGTGCTAGCACTACAGCACTGCAGCAAAGGGTCCCAGGTCCCAGCCTGTCTCAATACAGTTTGAGGATTGATGATCATTGCCACAAAGCATGTAGCTCAATGCCTGGCACGTAGTAGGCAATCTGTGTTTACAATAAACAGATATCCAGATTTCTTATTCAAATTCCTTTAAAAATAAATATCTCCTAGTTTTTCTATCTCATCAACTTGGATTTTCACATTTTTTTTTTTTTTTTTTTTTTTGTGGTCACTGCTAAATCACATTATGGTCACTAACCCTCCATGGTGTGTGATTTTGTTGAAAGCCTCAGTGAGGCAGGTGGTGTACAAAGAGCATTGGCTTGGAGTCAGAAATCCTGGTTTGAATTCTAGCTATGTGACTGGCAACAGACTGCTTCACTTTTCTGAGCTTTATTTCCTCACCTTACAGTGTTGTTCTGAAAGTTAAATGAAGTAAAGTATAACAAAGTGCCTATCACGGAGCCAGCATATAACAGATGCTCAACGAATAAGAATTGATTCTCCCCATCTAAGGTATAGATTCCGGAGCAGTAAGAAATACGATGTGGACTTCTCCTTATCCATATGTAGCTCATGGATCGGCACATCGTTGGTGTCTACCTAATCATTAAATATTCCCAGATTTCATGAGTAAAATGTATATCCAACCATATTCCACTGTGTGATAAAAGACCTGAGTATGTAAATTTGATTGTTTTCTCACTGAAATGTCTGAAATGCTCTTCTGTACCTTAGGAGGATGTTATTCTCTTTGTTAATGATGTCCAAACAAATACAATGTTAAAAATAAATTGCAGGTGCCCGGGTCTGGGAAGATCCCACATGCCGTGGAGCGGCTGGGCCCGTGAGCTGTGGACGCTGAGCCTGCGCGTCCGGAGCCTTTGCTCCGCAACGGGAGAGGCCACAACAGTGTGAGGCCCGCATACCGCAAAAAAATAAATAAATAAAAAATAAATTGCAGGGAAGCACAGTGGGAAATGAAATTTACCAGGTGGACGATCAAGAGGAATTAAGTGCCAAAGCTCTAGCCTATATGTCTGTAAAATTGATTTGACTTAATAAGTTTAATGCAAATAGAGCTGTATTCTTTGGGATGTGTCAACACACACACACACACACATTTTTTAACTGTATGAGCCCATCTGGCTGCTGTCCATTTGGAATTCTCATGAATAAATAAATATAAATAGGTTGTTTTCATTTTTAAAAATCAGCTTTTTATCTGAAATTTAAAACTGAGCGTAAATGAATATATGAACACATAGACTTTAAAGAACATGATAAATTGGGGCATGCCCAAAGACAGCTCATGGTTGCCATATTCTTCTTGGTAAAAGAAGTACAGTATCTCTTATCTCATCTTCTTGATTAAACCTGTTTATTTTTTACCATTCCTGTAAATCATTTTGTTGCAACCACTGCTAGATTTAAAGCATGGAGCTGCTAGTAATCATGCCAATTTTTCACTCCAAAGCTTTGCTGGCTGATTTGGTGTAAAATGTTTTAGTCTGTTCTCCTAGCTGACCCTGTATATATTTCAGGATTCAACTTCGGTATCCTCCAGCAAGCTTTCCTTTATTTTTTCTTCCTCTCCAGGACAAACCAAATGTCCTTCCCTTGTACTCTTAAATCACTCCCTATTGTTTAAAAATTGTAGCTTTCTTGTCTGTCTTATCCACTACATTGTGAAACCTTGTTTATTCTTCAATCCAGTCCCCTGCCATGATGCCCAGCACATAAGAAATTCTCAATAGATACTTGTTCAACTGAAGTGAATCAATTAATGGACCGGTTTGTGTAAATAAGTTTAATCCAAAGTGATTGCCAAGTGTCCACTAGTCTGAGAAGAATGCTTCTTCATGTACAGTTTCCTGGAGGAAGCATTGGTATTAAGAAAGTAAATTCTGACTTGCGTTGCAGTGGTAGTTTCCCATCTTCTCACTCTGATATCTGGGAGAATGATACGTTTACTCAACTCATGAAAATTGTAACATGCAACTCCCAGAGGGTTGAGTTCAGGGATGCGAGCTCCTTAGGCACATGATGAGTTCCACTCAGTGTTTCTGGTTTTCTGCTTTGCAAAATAAAAATAATGATTATGCTTTCCTTCCTCACAGAAGGGACCAGGATACTTGCCCTGTCCAATCAGACAAATAAAAGATGATTTCTAAATTGATTATAGCTCATCCTCTCTGAGAGGGTCTTTTACTTACCTGATAGTCCCAATTATCAATATGGTAAATCTATAAAACAAAGGTGGAAATAACAGATGATTTTAGAACTATGATTTGGTAATAATGTATAAAACGTGGTTAAGAGGAAAGAAGAATGCTAGCACAGGTAAAAATAAAACTCCTAGTTAGTAGAAGTTCAATATACAATAGGATTTCGTTCATTTAGGATAGCAGACATCTTAAGGACATTTGTAGTTATCTTGTAGAGCTAAAATAAGAGGATATGTTTTTATTCTTTTTTAGGACACTGAAAAATCAGAAAACAATTTTACTTGCTCAAATTAACATAGATTACATCTTTTAAAAACAGCATGCAATGGACATATATACACTAACAAACGTAAGGTAGATAGCTAGTGGGAAGCAGCCCCATGGCACAGGGATATTGGCTCAGTGCTTTGTGACCGCCTGGAGGGGTGGGATAGGGAGGGTGGGAGGGAGGGAGACGCAAGAGGGAAGAGATATGGGAACATATGTGTATGTATAACTGATTCACTTTGTTATAAAGCAGAAACTAACACACCATTGTAAAGCAATTATACCCCAAAAAAGATCTTAAAAAAAAAAACAGCATGCAAAAAGGAATTCACAATGCAACTAATAATATCTTATTCATAAATGATACCCAAAATCCGAGGGATCCAGATCTTTTAAAATACTATATTCTTTCAAGAAAACAAATCATTCCTTTCTGTGTGTTTTGGATTAAAAAAGGAGGGAACTAAGCAAGAGACAGAACATTTTCTGACATAAGAACACTAGTAAGCCAATAGGAGAATTAACCTATTTCATAGTTTTACTACTTTTATATCTGAGAGTAAAAGTAGTCATATATCTGAAAGTCACTCAGATATCTGAGTCACTCTCTAAATTTATATATATATATCTGAGAGTCACTCTCTAAAATGTTTATTTTAAAATTACACTCAGAACGAAGAGCAGTTAAAGCAAGAATGGATTCCATTTTTGATGGACCATTATCTTTTCAGATACAACATACACACATCATTTTAGGCAGATGGCTCTCTGTCCAAGACCAAACAAACAAGCAGACCAAAAAACCCCCCAAAACTAGGAAAAATATTCTATCAACCCCTATATTGAAAATAACTTTACAGAGATGCAGTACTATAAGCAGTACTCAGCAGAAAAAGATGTAGCAATGTTAAAAACAATATGAAAGTCCCCAGTGGAGTCACTTATGCTAAGCCCCACATCGCTAAACCGGGATTTAACTTAATCAGTTTGGGCTCCCCCAGAAATGATACACCAATTAATCAGGAATCGTCTGATCAGTCCTAGTGAGGTAATTTGCCTGATAGACTCCAGTCAACTCCGAAAGGAAAGTAACCTTGCAACAAGCAACACACTTTTTCCCTAGAGTAACTTCCTTGTTTCCGCACCTGTCTGCCTATAAGTCTTTCATTTTGTACAGCTCCTTTCTATCTGCTAGGTTGGATGCTGCCCGATTCATAAATCACTGAACAAAGCTAATGAGATCTTTAAAATTTACTCAGTTGAATTTTGTCTTTTAATAGTTTTTTTGTTGTCTTTATCTCGTTTAAGAAGAAATATATTTTATTTGATACCTTAGCACCGACGCAGCCTTCTCTGATCAAAGGTCAACTCAACTCATTAAGCAGTTATTGAATGCCTATAATGTATTAAAATTGATATCCAAGTCCGTGTTGAGCTTCCTAGGTAGTTAAAATTGTATTATGTGAGTGAATAACCTCTCTTTGCTAATCTCACTGACTCTGTATTTAATGGCGCAGCAGCAGGTGCTTTTTAGCTTTCTTGATGATTTAATCTATTGTCTTCCAATCTTTTTTCTAGTGCACCATCTGTGAGCAAAATCAATTGCACATTCCAGGCAGTTTTCTTTTTTTCTCTTCTTTAGAATTCATTACACGTCTTAATACATTAAAAAAGTTTTTTTGGTAGTCTCTTATTGGTTTCTGGTTCCAAGGTATTAAGAGTCAGATAATGTGTTCACTTGCTTACATTTATCTATGTGCTTTTCCGCCTTGCCCAGAACATTTTTAGCATTTGGTCTAAGCTGATCTAAAGATTTTAAACTATTATATATGTAACATGGGTGAAATTTGAGTTAATTTATACAGAAGAGCTTTTTACGGTCCTCTCAGTTGTAAATGTTAGATGCTTATATTCTTTAAATGGAAAAAAAATTCATGCTAAAAAAGATATTAGTGTAGAAACAATGTAAAGGCAGAAAAACCGAATGTGTGCTTTTCTTAAACACATAGAGTTAAAGTCTAATTTCTACTGTCATCCTTCAGGTATAGAACAAAACATTTAATATCCTTTCAGTTTTTCTCCCTCAGAAGAATATTCTAGGAAGTAATAATTTCAAGAAATGCCTCAAAATATTTTCTTTTATTATTTTTATGAGAAGGTGAATTGTTCTCATAAGCCATATTTTTACATTAAGAATTTGAAAAAGCATATTTAAACTATTTGTTTTCTCTCAGGCATTTGTATCTGATCTCTTGCATCAGCCTCTCCCTAAAATATTTTGAAAATATATTTACTAAAAAGATTTACTGAAGAGAGAAACAATTCAGATAAAATTCTCGCACATAATCTTCTTTGATGTTCTGTTTTAAAAAACGTGAGTGATAAAGGTTGTGCTAGAAAACAAAATCACTTAATCTATTACCCATTATCACATTACACAGTTTTAAACTAATAATTCCAATATTTTTAAAGGAGATTTTTGGGAATTAATATAGTATCTCCTTCTCCTGTCCACGTTCTGAACAAATTAGGAGGTAGACAATGAGTAAGGTATCAGAGATAAAGAGAGAAGCATTGATTTTTTATTTCTAAATTTTGAGGTCATTTTAGACTTACAGAAGAGTTGTTAAGATAGTACAGAATTCCCATACAACCTCCACTTAACTCCTCCTACTGTTAACATCTTATACAACCAAGTTTAGTTAATCTTATTAACTAAACTTGGACTTTATTTACATTTCCCAGTTTCTGTTCCAGCATCCATCCAATCCAGGATCCCACACTGCATTTAGTTGTCATGTCTAGTCACCTCCTCTGTCAGAGTCCTCAGTGTTTCTTTGTAACTCATGACTTTGGCAGTTTGAAAAGTACTGGCTGGGTATTTTGTGATTATCCATTAATTTGGGTCTACCTGATAGTTTTTCATTATTAGACTGAGTTTATGGATTTGGGGAGTACCAGAGAGGCAATGTGCCCATACAACAGATTGTACATGATATTGATATATTTTATTACTAGTGACCGACCGTGAGAGTAACTGTTAATGGTGACTTTCTACTACTCCCTTCTACATCCATCAACTGGAATTCTCTGTAAGGCTAAGTTGCCTCTTCTCCCTCATTTATTTATTGATGCAATCATTTATTTTTATCTCATACTTATTTTATTCTGTGGCTTATAATCCAATATTATCATTATTTATTTTGTGTTTCTAATTGTTCCAGCTGTGGCCATTGGGGGTTTGTTCAGGCTGGCCTTTGTGTTCTTTTGATATCTTCCCATTGTGTTTTGTTTTGACTTTTGTTCTTTTTTTTTTTTAATTTATTTTGTCTTTACTTTTTGGCACCTCAAGATGATCTAGATTCAGCTGTACTTTCTCTGCCCTTACCCTGGAATAAACCATCTATTCAAGTAATCTTGGTTCCTTTTATTGGAAAATGGAATTTTGAAACCAATATCTTGGTGCCAGGTGTGCTCATTGCTACTGCTGTGTGACTTCTTGTAGGTCCTCTTAGTGCATAGAGCTAAGAAATGTACGTATGCATACCTTTCCAGGTATATACACAAATCTGTATTTCTGTATCCACCTATCTCTGTGTGTGTATATGTGTTTATATGCATATGTGTATATGTTGATAAAGATATATACATAAAACATGAATTTATACTGATATTTCTGATTCCAATCTACCACCACAGGGGGATTTATTTTATCCTTCCTCTTTCCTTATTTGTCCCTATCTTCTCAGGGAGAAACCTAGCTCTCACCATCTACAAAATATTTATTTGTTCAACCACAGTTTTGTGGATACTTCGGGGATGGCTTTATTGCCACCAGAGGGTTCTTAAATGAGTCAGAACGGAATATTAAATAACTCCAAGCTGTCTATATTTCACTCTCAATTTTATTTTCCAAGTTAGATCCATCCATATTGCCCAAAATGGCATGAGATTCTGTAATAAGAATAAAAAACAATGTAAAAGTGAGCCAATATAAAATGGCGACAAACAAAGATGCCAACATTTATTTCCATGATTAAATTCCAAGGGAGATTTAAAATCTGCACACTAAATCCTCTTGTAAGTTACAATACGAAGACGTCAAAATCTAGAGGAATTTTAAGGTGAAAATTCAAATTATCTTGTCCCTATGCGTTACAAATACAGGGCAAGTCAGGACTTCACCAATTCATTATATTCTCAGTTTCAGCCTGAGGGGTTTTCGCATCTGGGAGGAATCGCAGTTTCTTCAGCAGCTGCAGTCTAAACTGTTCTGGCACCGGCATATTTCTTTCATAGCTCCAGAAGTTGTATTAGTTTAATGCCAAATCTCTTGGAGCCTCGATTTTAAAGCATCCAAAGAACTAACAGCAGATACATATACAGTTGTCAGTGGCCTGCCCTTGATTGAAAAGCAAGCTAACTCCCTGGCCCTAAGTCAGAATTCAGTACTCAGTGTTGCCAAAGACCATACAGAAACTCAAATGGCATTTAAAGAAGAAAAGATAGGTGGTGAAAATCTAGATTTTAGTCCAACCAGCCTGCCCATCTGTAGTTCATGATCTACAAAGTTAAACTCAATTAGAGGTATTCTTCTTTTAAAGAGTAGTTAACCAGATCTGAATACAAAATGACTACATCTGGGCAAAGATTTACTGCTGTATCCTTTCTCCTCTTTCAGAGAATAACGTTTGAGACGTTGCTCTAGTTTCGCAATTGTATTTACTTTTAAATAGACTTTATGTTTTAGAGCAGTTCATGGCAACATTGAGGGGTGGTTACAGAGATTTCCCAGATACCTCCTGGCCCCCGCACACGCACAGCCTTTCCCACTATAGACATCCTTCGCCATAGTGGTCCATTTGGTACACTGACACATCATTAGCACTCCAAGACCATGATTCACGTTAACGTTCACCCTTGGTGTTGTACATTTTGAGCATTGTGACGTATGTACAGTGGCATGTATCCATCATTACTCTATCACTCAGAATAGTTTCAGTGCCCCCCAAATCCTCTGTGCTCTCAACTTCCTCCCTAATTCCTGGCAGCCACTTATCTTTTAACTATATCCATAGTTTTGCGTTTTACAGACTATCATATAGCTGACAGCATACAGCATGTACCCTTTTCAGATTGGCTTCTTTCACTTAGTAATACGCATTATTCCAAGTTTTTATTTGGCTTGATGGCTCATTTCTCTTTAGTGTTACAAAGTTTAAAAATAATTATAATGTTTTCTCCATTTTATATAGATTATGGATTTTGACAAATGCATACTCATGTATTTCCGCATTCAAGATGTAGTATAGTTCAATCACCTCCAAAAATTTCCTCATGCTATCTTTTGCAGTCAAGCCCTCTTCTCACACACAATTCTTGGTGACCACTGACCTGTTCTCTCTTCCTGTACTTTGCCAAAATGCCTTGAGCCGTAAAGGATGTGGTCTTTTGGGTCTGACTCTTTTTTACTTAGCACAATGAATTTGAGATTCATCAATATTGCTGTGCAGGGAAATAGTGCAGTTTTTTTGTGTTGTTGAGTAGTGGTACAATGTATGGATGTGCCACAGTTTCTTTATTGGTTCAGTGGTTGAAGGACATTTGAATTGTATCCAGGTTTTGCAATTATAAAGTTTCTATAAACTTTGTGTACGGGTTTCTATGTGAACATACATTTTATTTACCTTGGGTAAATGCCTAAGAATGAGATAGTTGGATTATGTAAACTTATGTTAACCTTATGGGAAACCGTCAAACTGTTTTCCAAAGAGGTCATACCATTTTGTATTCCCACCAGCAGAAATATGAGAGCATTCCAGTTACTCCACATACTCAAGTATCTCATGGTGGTTTTAATTTGCATTTCTCTAGTGATTAATAATGTTGAGCATCTTTTTGTGTGATTATATGCCATCATGTATCTCCTTGGTAAGTTGCTTATTCAAATCTTCTGCTCATGATTTTTTAAATTGAGTAGTTTGTTTTCTTATTGTTGCATATTAAGAGTAACTTATATTTTTAGGTACCAATCCTTTGTTAGATATATGATGTACACATATTTTCCCTCAGTCTGTGTCTAGGCTTTTCCTTCTCTTAACAATGTTAAGTGCAGAGCAAAATTTTCTAATCAATAAAATTCAATTTATCAATTCTTTTAATTTAATGATTTGTTTTTGTGGTGTAATATATGAGAACTCTTTGCCTAACCCAAAGTCAAAAATATTTTCCCCTATATTTTGTCTAGAAGTTTAATAATATTATGTGTTACATTTACATTTTGAGTGAATTGTTGTATAAAGTTTAAGGTATTCATGAAAGTTTACTTTTTGTCTGAACATCCAATTGTTCCAACACCATTTGTTGAAAAAAATCTTGTATTAATTGACTTAACTTTGTACCTTTGTAAATGGTACTTTTATTGCATTTAAATTGATTGTTAGAAACACAATTAATTTGTGTACGTTGACCCTGTGTTCTGCAACCTTGTTAAACTCATTTTTTACTTCTAGTTTTTATATAGATTCCACTGGATTTTCTACATAGTTGATCACATTGCTTGCAAATAAAGATGGTTTAACATCTTCTTTCATAATTGGGTGACTTTATTTTTCTTGCCTTATTGATCTGCTAGAAACTTCAGTAAAATTTTCAGAAGTGGGGAGAGCAGATATCTTTGCCTTGTTCCTGATCTCAGAGGAAAAGAATTCAACCTTTTACCATTAAGTAAAGTGTTCACTGTAGATTTTGTGTAGATGCTCTCTTTATCAGTTGAGGAGTTTCCCTTGTACTCCTAGTTTTCCAATAGTTTTATTTTTTAGGGACGAATTATGGATTCTGTCAAATGATATATGAGATGATCATATAGTTTTTCTTTTCTAAGTTTGTTAATGTTAATGTTCATTTTTGAATGTTAAACCAGGTTATTCCTGTGATAATCCCACTTGTTGAATTTGGTTTGCTAAAATTCTGTTTAGAACTTTTCTATCACTTTACGAGTGATATTGGTCAGCAGTTGTTTTTCTTTGTAATGTTGTTGTCTGGTTTTGATTATCAGAATAATATTGGCCTCATGAAATGAGTTGGGAAATACTCCCTCTTATTCCATTTTCTAAAAGAAAATGTCATATCTAAAGGTATGTAAATATCAGAAAAGAAGAAAGATAGAGGCTAACCTATGCATATCCACACACACCGATTAAAAAAGTCACTGCGTGAATAACAATTTGTGCAATGTGTAATGAAAGACCACAGATATTTTCCTAGAGGATGTTGCTCACTGGAAAACGTGAAACAAAAGTGAAAGAGGTTTAGCCCTCTACTTTATTTCTCTTTAAAAGCAAATCAGCTCAAGCCCATACTTCTCTTTAGGAGTAAGTCAGGGACCTCTGAAATAAAAACATATTCCAGAGGCAATGGGTTCACTTTGCTTTCAGGTGGGTGTTCTCCTTGTTCATGAAGCTAACAAGGGAAATGCATAGAGAGAGTTATGCTATCTTCTGTTTACATGGGGGGAAATGGAAAATAACCATGAACTGATTCACTCAGGGTTAATGGCAAATCCAGACCCCATTAGACTTCTTGCCTCTCACCTTAGTGTTATAGTTGTTTCTTCAGTTTTATTTATTTCAGTGAAATTGCTTTTCATTTTTATCTTACTAGTGACCTTAGAATCTATCTCCAAAATAAAATGCAATTTTACGGTAAAGTAATTCTTATCAAAAGCAGGCTGCTTTTACTATATAACCCAACCTCTTAACGTTAAAGCTCCTGAAGGCTTGGTCTCAGGCTTTTTTTCTCACCACACTCACTCCCCAGACGACGTGGAGGTCCATTTCCCCCATCTCATTTCCTCTTGGGAATTGATCTTGCCTGATGCCATATAAAGGGGTGGAGCTGCCATTCAAGGTGCCATAGAGGTGGAGAGGGGCCCAGACGAGTCCCTCAGAGTCTCTACCCAGGACACAGTGACTGAGGAGAGTCCTTTTGGGAACTGATATGATTGCTGAGAGACAAAGGATCTCTGTGAGACATAAGCTGAAAATACCACATAAGCCTGAACCGGCAGGGACTTTCTGGAAAATTAAGACAGAGGAAAGAACAGTCATAAAAAGAAAAATCCGTGGTTGGGGGTGGGGAGAGAGAGAGATAGAGAGATCGAGATGAGAAAGAGAGAAAGAGAGAGAGAGAGATTGAGAGAGAATTGAAATCATCACTTAAAGATTTAAACATCAGACAGCAGATGTGCCTATAACTCAACTCCTGTTCTTTTTCAGTCTGAGTCAAGAAATTGCCTTTTCGTTTAAGCTAGCTTTTTGTCACTTTCAGCCAACAAGTGCTGACTACTATTCTGAGTGTTTCTCTTCATTTACTCATGCTGACAGCTTACACTGCTCTTCTAGTCCCACGCCAGACTCTTCTCTGAACCCTAGATTCACCTCCATGAATTCCACACTTGAATTTTGGCTTTGATTGGAGGATTTCGGTGGCTGAACTTACCATGTGCAAAGCCAAACAGTTGGTTTCCCTCAATCCTACTCTCGTCTCCTTCTTCTGCCTTCTTGCCTCTCAGTGTGTTACCACCACTTTTCAGTGGCTCAAGTAAGAAATGAAACTTACCTTAATTACTTGATCCCCCCACTTCCCCCCACTGCCAACCCTTCAGCAAGACCTGCCATTCTTACTCCCTAAATGCTACAGGAGTCACTCTCTCTACTTTTAATTTTTGCTCTCTCATCCTAGTCCAACACCATCTCTCAATGTATTGCAGTATCCTTCCAACTATCTCACACTTTCAGCTTTGATTTCCTGTAGTCCAGCCTCTGCACAGCACCTGGAGTGAGCCTTTAAAAATATAAACTAAGTCACTTTGATCCCCTGCCTGGAACCTTGTAATTGCTTCTAATTACACATAAAATAAAATTTAAATCCTTTCTCCTGGTCTAAAAATCTTTTGATAACTTTAAGCTCGTCTCTCGCCAAGCCCCATACTCTGTGTTCCTGGCACTGGCTTCACACACACTGTCCCTGTTTGTCCCTTACCTTCTTTTGGTTAGACGATTATCTTCCTTTACAGCTTGACCACCTTGTCTAAATCACCATGATTCTCTGCCAAAACCCTTAGATCGTTTACTTCATACCATACTGGATAACTAATAATTAGTTATTTGTTATTTAGTTGGCTTTATTTTTGTCTGTCTCCACAACCAGCCTGGACTGTGAACTTCATGAATTTAAGAACCATGCCTCTTGTCTACCGCTAAACACCTGGTATCTAACTGCCTGCCAGTTACACAGACACTCAAAGTATCTTTTGAATGAATGAAAGAATAAAAGAAATATACAAATGAATGAATGAATGACACAGGGTATACTACGGAAGAATTAGAATAGTGGAGACTAATTTCATTTAGAGTTATATGGGAAGATTGCTTTGGAAGAAGAAGCAAATGAGCTCAACTTTGAGCAATAAATTTGGGAGTGGTGGGAAGAAAGGAAATAGCCTCAGAGAAAACTTGGAAGAAAATCTGGGTGTCTGAGTGTGTCTGAGTGTGTGAGTGTGTGTGTGTGTGTGTGTGTGTGTGTGTTTAAGGGACATACACGTATGCAAACTCCTAGTGTGTGTATGTATGGAGGATAGAACTAGAGGAGATAGAAGAAAATAAGCCTTGAAAGAGAAGATAAGGCCAAATGGTGGATTTCATTTAGTTTAGAACCATAATTATGAGGGTAATAAAGGATGCATGTGAAGAAAACAGCTGTGGCAATGAAAGGGCAAAGTAACAGATCTGAGGGATAGGAAGGTAATATTGACAGACCTTAGTGACAAATGGAATATTGTATGTCGACAGAGATAGGAGAGTTAAAGCTGATTCAATCTTGTGAACCTGTGTGACTAGCGCATGGATTCTGCTAGCAGAGATAGGAATCCTAGGAGGGATGTGTGTAAATTGGGAGGAGGGCAATGAAATTATGAATATCTTAAAACATATAGAGAAAGAGCCAGCAGATACTTGGAAAGGTGGTGCTGGGTCCCAGCTGAAAAAGTCAAAGATAAATAAGTTAATCAGCAACAACTACCACAAAGAAATAGATTGAATATGTCCTACAGGCTGAGGGTATCAGCCAGAGTTCAGTGCAGGAAATGGAACCCAGTCATTTTTAGCAGAAAATCATTTAGTACATCTAATACGGGAATTTGGTGTTCATACAAGCATTAGAAAGGATAGAGGAACTTCATGTCAGAAATGGACTCTTCCCAGGCTTCTGACCTCAAGCCCCTCCGATCCAGTTTTCAGGAACTACTATTGCTGCCCCCGGGTTAAGAAAATGCCGCTGCTACGGCTTCCACCGTGCCGAAGTCGCAGCCACCACCCCAGCAAGCTGCAGAACTGACAATGAGCGTGGAAATCCAGCTGCTGCTTACCCTCTACTTGGATTACGCCTGTGTGCCCACTTGGGTGCACAAGGGGTAAACACTTCCTGCCCTCCTGCCTTCCAAATATGGCGTAGGTGGGTCTCATTGGCAGAACCTATAGGATATCCTGAACTCTCGTGGCAAGAGTGCTGAGGAAATGCAGTTTTTAGTCATCCAGCCCTTATGTGCCAGGGAGTGGGACTTCAGGAGCCTTAACCACAGTGGGAACGCAGGCTGAGGGCCAACAGAGAAGAACCAGCATGGTGGGCATGGGGCAAAGGGCTGAACATACATTTTCTCACTCCCTTTTATCAAGAAATACTGTCATATGATTACCCTCATTTTACAGATAAGAATGTGAGGACGTGGAAACACTGAGTGACTTGACATATGTCCTCATCTAATGGAGGGGGGGAATCAGATTTGCATTCAGGCATTCTGACTCAAAAGCCCACATTCTTTGGCCCTGGAGTTTTCTCCTTAGAAATAACAGTTGAAGACCTCAAAAGACAGTGTATCGAATGAGAAAAGCAGAATACTGATTTGGGTAATTCCTACATGTAAGAAGCAAGCAAAGGAAGCAGAAACAGCAGTTAAGTGCAGCACACTCAAATTCAAAAGAGGTCAATTAGCACCAAGGAGGTGGTGGTTTATGGCCAATTGGTTTGAAAACTGAGAAGTCATCACCCTAGGCAAGAAGCAGATCCTCCTCCTCATTGCTATTGTTTAATTCTGAAATGAAGGGCGATAGTCATACACTCATATGGCTTAGGATAGAAGGGAGCTTTTAGTAGCTGAGTATCACATGCTTGGTATTCTACCCAAGTGTGCTTTCCTCTCTCATTTTACCTTTTAGGTACAAGTTATTTAAAAATCTGTTCTTGGGTCACTCTTATTCATCAGGATCATTGAGAGAACAGAGAACTCAGTTTCTGCTGTTACAGGGAGCCGCAGAATCATGCCCATGTGGTGGCTACTCTGGCTTGACATGCTCCAACTATATCCACCCACCCTCTCCATTCCCCTCTCTGGAGAGATCAAATTATAGCTCTGGAACAAATTTTCTGAGTCCCTTGTACTCTGACTTTGTGTGCGTACGTCACTTACGACACTCAAGAAACTTTTGCATGGCTATTAAAGACAGAAGAGTACTCTTACCTCACTCAGGCTACTATACTGCTTAATGGCAGGCAGCATTTTGCTATAATTCACTATGCATTGTTTCCCCATGGGGTTAGCTCCAGCATTGTTCCTGCTCAGATGTAGAAAGACACATTAGTATGAACATATACTGATGATGATGACGTGACAGAAGAGTTTCTTGCTACAGGATCAGATATGTTCTTGAAATTCTCCAGATGGCAAAACTTCTTTCTTTCTTTCCATGCAATCAAGAGCCTCATTTTTTTTTTTTTTTTTTTTTTTGCTACAAGATCAAATTAAAACTCCTTGGGATTTACCTTCTACTATCAACTACTATAATGAATTATAATTGATCAGATTCAAAGAGCCAATAAGGAAAAGTTATCTCATGTGCTCAAATGACTAATATAATCAGGATTACGAAGATTAGTGATTTGCCCAGAGTTGAAGCATTGACATCTGGTTCTTGCATCTTTTAAAATTATGGTGGATTTTGGTCCCACAGAATAGCAACCCTGAAAGATGCATTCTGCTAGTAAATATGAGACTGATCTACCATCAATGTAAAATTTGCACTGTAATTGTAGTTCATCGGAAAATTAGTCTATTCTCTTTGAGATATTGTTTAGGCTATCCTGTTATTTTAATGAATTTTTAGATATTGCTACATTGACAAAAATGACAAAAATGTATAATTTGACATTTGAAATGAAAAAGACAGAAACAAAAAAATAAAAATCACATTTATTTAAACAAAAATATACACACAGTGTACAATGAATATGGTTTACACAGAACAATAAAACAAAATGATATTTCTTCAAATACCAATATAAAATGATCTAACCTATTTGTGCCTCATTTCCTGGGACTATACATTATTGGTTGATCTAGAATATACATTTAACATTAAAGCAAATGCCAATGTTTCAGATAAGTACCGCAAGAATCTGAAAATCAGATATTAGGTTAAATAAAATAATAAAATCTTCATATGAGTATATGTGTACAAAGGATTGCACATGTGCCATAAAATGGGAGTGTCTATACATTTACAAACACTTGGAGCCTGCCTTTTAAAATTTTGAAAGCCCTTTGACATGAAATGGTTTTTAATATTGATAGCGATATAAAAGCATCAGAAGCACTATATAGATAATAGAGCAATTTTGCCAATATTTGAGTCAATATTGCCTGCTAGTCAATAAAACCGCACCAAGTCATCATTAAAGATGTACTGCTGAGTTGTGACCTTTTATGGCCTTGGAGTAATTTTGATGATTTTAGGAAGATTGTGAATGTATTCATACCGTGTGTGCAAGTGCAACATCTTAAAAGAATGGTTTATCAAGCAACATCACTTGTAGTAGGTCTTCTCTCCTTTAATGTTCCGTCTCTCTGGGTACTATACTTAACTGTGAGTCTTGTTTTCCTTTTCAAATTTAAAATTCTAAATATTCATGCAATCTATAAAAGTTCAAACTCAGGAGAGTTGATGGCATGTATATTTTTAAAGTTAATATGACTTTACAATTTTTTCCTACCTCCTTGTTACTAATAGCCTGATATGATTTCTTTGACATCAGCAATGTTTTAGATTCCCCTTACTTGCTTAGAAATAAAATTAAAAGAGTGATTAATGTACACTATGACTCAGGAAGGAAAAATCCAAATTTCCATACCTTACCTTTATACCTAATTGGCCTGCCATGTTTTATCTAAAACATTAACTGTATTTTTCTGTTCTTAAAGACAGTCTTTGCTAGAGATAGCATCTGTTTGGAAAAGTTCTAACTTAAATCTTCCAAAGAAACAAAAGCTCTAATACATCAGTACTTTGTTTATAAAGCAATGAAACATAAATATGGGGGGGGGAAAGGGCATAGCTCTTGCCGATTACAGCTGGGCTAAATGAATGTGAATCTGTGAATTCACCTGAAATTGTCAATCCACTATACAACTCTCAGCAAATCATTCTCTTCAGCAGCGCATAATTTGTGAAGTCTCCAGCTACTTGGGATGCCTTGTGTTCAGTATGTTTGCTTCCCTCTGCAACTGCTGATCAGTTTTTTCTCAGACCAGTTTCTTAAATGGTGATAAGAGTTAATTTATTTCTCAAAAGATTATTGAACTAAACCATGGATAGACCATCCTGTTTGGAACTCAAACACCTAAAACATCTGTGTGATTTAGTATGTGGCCAGAGTTTCACTTGTTTAATCTACCAGTTGGGCTTTCAATTGAGCTATATTTATTAGAATCTGGGCATGGTAATATGTTACCGTTTTTCTTCTTTTAGCTAATGCTAAACTGATAAACTTAAAAATTGATACTGAAGCACATTTTTAGCGATACACTAATTAGGCTACCATTTCCCTGAATTTAGCCTGAAGTTGTTATTACGTACACTAAAGCTGCATTGCTGAGGTTCCTCTTGCAGAACATCATAGAGAGAGACGTTTTTAAAACACATCGTTATGATTAAATGATTTAATTATGAATAAAATATAAACATCAAATATTACTTATAGTCTAATAGGAGTCTTTAAAGAGGGTAAAAACCAAATCAAAATTGTAGCCATCTGAAGATGAGTGATTGCATCTTATATCATTCTAGTAATTTAATACTGCTTCCCATTATTGGTTATTTTCTGGAGAAAAAGTGATGGCGGCATTCAGTTATGTGCTGGTAATTGTTTGACAACTGGCTTTCCAGGAGTTAAAAGTATGGGTTGGTAGCATTTGGAAGTTTCTGTGGTGTAACTCCCACTGTGGTCAATTTCAAGCTAGGGATGTGAAGTTACTGAATGTGGGGTCAGGAAGAGAGACAGGCACAGTTAGCACATTACAATATTGTGTTTCCACTGGACAGATACAATTGACATAAACAACCTCGAGGGCAGAGGTCAATAGTAAAATGTACTAAAACAATTAGGAATTGGTAAGTTTTGATTATTACCTTTGTTTTTAATAAAATTTATTCAACTGTATTTTATAGTTTAATATTTAATGATGACTGTGTTTTCACAACTGGCTTACAGAATTTAGTGATCTATCATAAGTCAGCATGAGCCACTTTCCAGCACACCACTGTTATCCTCCTCTTGGCACGTATCTAACTTGACATAGGAGGGGGTTTGATTTGCTTGGGAAGAAAAGCATGGCTCTACACAAATCTTTTTCTTTTCCACCATCTTATTCTGTGCAAAATACTATACTTAGCTGAGAGAAAGAAAAAGGGAAGTATCCTTCATCCAGATGCTAGCTTTTAAGACTTCACAGTTCCTCAGAAGAAGAGGTGTTAGTCTTATAAAGTAAGGACTAGAGGTTAGTTACCTGGGTTCCTGCTCTAACTGGGCAGTTGGTCATTTCAGTACAATTTGTAAGCAGGATCAGACGGTTGCTCTGACTCACTGGGTTATTGGATTGACCAAACTATTTACATCAAAGGATTGTTTGGGCAGAGTGTAGACAAAACCCAAGGCAATATTTACAAGAAAGAAACAACCACACAAGAAATAAATGAATGGGTGCATCTAAAATGTGGGTCTGATTCAAGAAAATATTTCAAACTTTAACGTTCAGCTGTTTTGCAGGACATTTTCAGGCTCTGGATCTTTGGTCACTGGGCCAAACATAATTAGGATTCCACCTTCCCTTGTTTTTAAATATGTTTTCTATAGGACTTTGTAAATAGCAAATACAGAATTTTTATCTACATTTAAGGATATCAGAGGGCAAACATGTTTTTGAACCAAAAAAATTGTCTTGTTTGGAAATGTTACTTTCTTGGTTCAGTTTCTGACTCAACGTGATCCTTTAAAATAGAATGATGGTGCATCTTTTAAACGAAAATGAAGATAGAAAAGCATGACTGAGCCTGTGTTTGTACAAAAGAGATTTTAAAACTCTTTGTTTCATATTTTTCCTTTGATTTAGAAAGCGTTCATAATTTAAGAAATAATGAAGTAGTTTTCCAAGGATACTTGGAATACCTCTCAGGAAAGGAGCAACATTGTTGTCAATAAGAAACAAACATTTTCTGGATGAAATCCACTTTTAGAAGTGTGCACCAATATAAGCTTCCAGTAGGGAAATGCAGATGATTATGCTAATAATAAATGAGAACTTACATGCATTTGTATTACAGTCAGCTCTACTCTTTTAGAATTTTTATATGAGTACTTAATAAAGAAGCAACAGGTCTTTGAAATGTCTTCCCAAAACTCTACTGTTGGCTTTGTAGTTAATATTTTTTTCCATATTTGAGTCAAGAGGTTTCATTCTTAAAAATACAAACAAAAAGCTGTTGTTTATAAGAATATTTACAAGATGATAAATCAGCTAAGTTATCTTGGAACTCAGACTACCGTTTGATATACTGAATGAGGCTTCATAGTTACTCAGGGAAACCTCTGTCATCCCAAGCTCTGTACCTTAAATCCAGTGGGATAATGAAAATAATCACAAATGCTACCATTTTCAAATGAAATTGAACAATTCAAAGATTATATTTACTCAGTGAAATGAAGAACGAGGCATAAAGGAGAACACCAAGATAACCTGTCCATGAATAGATCCACGGTACACAGCATCTTCTTATGAAAAAGGCTGTAAATAGTTTTGACACCTGCCTCAAGTATAATGCCCACAAGTCCTTAACTAAAATAATAGATTAATAATACTGGCATTAAAAGCCCCAAAGCGTTATCTAAAACGCAGTAATTTGAAAAACCTAATATGAGCCTAGAGACATGTTTGGAATTCTCATTTCAACAGGCATCTTCGTGGAGGAGCTATTACATCAGCTATGGAAAGCCCCTAAGACCATCCACATGTGGTAACAGCTAAGAAGTGTCAGTGGAACAGGCCTCTGGCATTTCCAAGGGAGATTTATGCTCTGGATGGCATGCTCCTCTGATAAGAAAGGAAAAAGAATAGATTCTTAAAATTTGGAGGAAAAAAATCTCATTTGTTCAGACCCTTATACTCCAAGCTTCAATCCCAGCAGCAGACGCCAATTTCTATCTAACTAACTAGCATTCTTCCCAAATCTGCATGTATGTATTTAGCGCGGCAACTGAGAGAACAGACAAGCCACAAGCTAAGAAGGTAAGAAGCGATTGCAACCAGGGTTCTAAAATTATCTAGCTGGGTAACTGGGGGCATATCTTCCTTGTGCTTTAATGTAGCCATTTATAATGGTGTTATACATGATGATCTCTAAGGCAACTTCTGATTTGGAGTTTTGGAAAACTTTCAGTGTTATTTTACGAAGTAAGGGCAAATGTGAAATTCCATTTAAGAGAAATAATTGTTTTGGTTTATCATGAGTTATGGTGGCCTATGTTTTAAAAGGTTTATTCACGTATACTAATCTATGCTAGACAATGCATACTTACACCATCTACATTCTATACCAAGATGACTGCTAGAAAACACCTCAAAGATATTTTACAGTTTTTCATGAACTTGACTACATAAAGTTCAGGCTGATGGGGCCACCGAACCTAAGTCAGAGTTTTGAGAAGATACTATGCTTTTGAAAAGTATTTCTACTGCTTTACTAACACTGTCCATCTACATGTTTAGGAGGACCTGTCACTCCTCCACTGGATGACAAAAGTCCTTACAAGCACACATAAACTGCTTCTGTAGTCAAAATCATGAGTTAACTCTCCCTAGTCTCAAGTAACTAGAAAAATATTTTTTAAAGCCCAAAAATGGGCTCTCAGGTTATTTGTGAGAAAGGCTATGGAATAATATCTCAAAGTCTCTCTTCCCTTTACACTCTATCATAGCTTTGGAGTGGAGAAGGCCACTCTCTGAATCACCCCCAGGTCCCCTGTAGCGACCTAGCTTTTCTCAGAATGTCTTTCATTAAAATACGCTATGAATGAAATGTACACTTTCTGAGCTGATCTCAACCAGCGAGAATCAATACAAGCTTAGACCTAGAAACGCGATATGATTTAAGGTTTGTTTAATGGATTTCTTTCAGAGTCATATGCTGATAACTAATTCAAGTAATGCCTAGATTTGGGCAAATGTCCCTGATCACCTCCCTCCACAAATTCATGACAATGAAAACGTAAAAAAGGTAGAGATTGTCCAGCGGAAGCGTATTTGTGTTCCTGTTTATTTACATGTTGGTAAACTTAGGTGTCAGCTTTTCCATAAGTCCCCTCTGGAGGTCTGTAGTACTTGGGGAAAGCCATCAGCTGTAGCATGTTGAAAGCATACTTCCTGCATTTGATATTCTTCAGTACATTTTCTATGCGGCAGCCTTCTCTGGTGAAAGGGGAAAAAGGACAACTTCATGAAACACTGAATAAATAAATATGCTTTATTTGTCCAATGCAGAGTTGCAGCAACAGTCCAAGTAAAAATAACAAAGATTCAACCCTACATTTTTTTTTTTTTCACAAATGATGATACATCTTACAAAATTAAATCCTAGGCCAGGCCCAATACCATTATTGCCCTCAGAAAAAAGATGAGTAGAGTCCCTTTGCTCTTAACATATATTTAAGGTTTAATAAACTCTTTAAATATAATTTGTTCCACAATACAGCTTCATTTTCGTTTCATAAATATATCTGCCTTTTTATAACTTTTCCACAAATGAATTTCTCAGTCTCTTTAAAACACATGAACATCTACACATAGCCCTAAGGATGTAGGTTCTAGGAATAAGGCATTTAATTTATTAAGTCTGGCCATATAGATTTTTAAAGGAAAGTTTCATCTCTATTTGACTGCATTATTTTAGCTGTGCAACGAAGAGGAAAATGGCTTTCCAGACAGCCTGGTCCAAGTCTCAGCTTTATCAAGAGGAGTGCTTGTGTACAGACAGTACAAAAGTCACAGGTGCTGAAAATGGGGCATTGAGACACGAGCAAGACTTTGTTAAAAAGAATAGAAAAGTACTCTGAGAGCCAAATCAACCCAAACCATGGTTACAAACGGGTTCATTTAATTACAAAACATAAATAGCCATTCTCTCCAGAAAGTTACTTGACAGAAAAGGGTTAATTGCAGGAAAGAAATCACAGAACTAACAGGTTAAGATATCAAACAGAAGGTTCTATCAGCTGATGGCGACAATGAGATCGGCACAGTGGAAATCAAGTCTGGAACCTCCCACATCTCTAGGACTTGTCTCAGGGTCTCAGGGTTTGTGCAAATTCAGTCTTAATTTCTTTAAATAAATTTAATGGGAAGAGGAAGAGAAGAGGCAGAACGTCAAGCTTTCAGGATTCTGTTCTTTGTCTTATGCCAAAGACAGGAATTTAAAATTTCTTCTTGAGCTAGTTAACAGAGGGAAACACTTCTCCATGAACAAAAGAGCAAAATAATTCACTTAATGCATAGTACTTTTTTTTTTTTAGATTTTAGGAAAAACACATAAAACACTTACAATTCAAACATTTGTTTTTTTTTTAAATTCTGTGACTCTGAAAATGTAGAAATTACAGCATTGTCCCCATAATTTAAAGTCCATTGTCAGTTGTAGAAAAGAAAGGAGTACAACATAAAACTTATTGGTATTTGGCTAATAGTAATGCAAGACTTAAAATAAGCCACACAACTAGCAGGTGTGAGCTGACAAGCAGCAAGGCGACGGGATAGAAGTGTCGAGAAGTTGCCTTGTTATCAGTTAGACAGCCTGTTTCAGGATCATCAGATTCATTCAGTGCTCCCTGGGTTTGTCTGCTGTTAAATGGGGGGTGGGGGGGGGTGGGGAGTTAGGGGAGAAAAGAAAATAGTATAGCGTTCACACAGTAAAGAAACTCAACCTTAAATAGCCTGAAATACAACACATTATCCTATATAATACAGCAGTTTCAGATGAAGTTTTTATGCTAAATAGCCCCAAATGCATCCTGCGTATTTTTTCCAACTGGGCTTTTGTGCAAAAAGGAAGAGAGAAATGCTATGATGATATTCACATGGGTTGAATATGTATATGCACAAGGAAGAGTCAGAGAAGCATAACGGGGCCAATAGACAAGGCTACATGAATAAAACTAAAATATGGATCAGCCCATAAAAATAATCTGATAAGTACATCTTTGGAAAATGAAATGAGAAACACAGTATGTAGTGAAGGAAATGGACGTGTCTGGCACATTTAAACACACTGTCTATTGTTACTGTACCTATATAATGTATTTAAAGTTATAAAAATGATTAATGGAAATGGCTTGGTATTTAAAATGAATGAAATATCTGACATGTCATCCTTGCCAGCCATAAGACTAGTTGAACCAAACCCGACTCAGCACCCTTTCATCGGTTCAGCTCATAAATTATGTTGTTCTGCTCATCTTCCTAAAATGAAGCCAAATCTATCTCCTATGGACTCTCCAGAACTGAAAAGAGATCCATATTTACAGAGTACATGTTGAAAAATAAAAGATTCTAAATTTCCAGGTTGTGTGTTTTCTGTAAAAGTGAAAAATAAGCATTTGTAATTGGGCTTAAAAGGAGTTCCAATTACGGCACATCTGAAATCTGCCATACTGATGTAAGTTGAAAATACAAATGCTTTTCTACGGTATAGTTCATCAGTATTCAGAGTATTCAGAATTTCAGTCACTCTCAGTTGTCAAGGAGTTTTTGATCTCTGTCGGCTCCTCCAGGTTTTGAGGCAGAAAGCCAGCTGTTGCTTGGTCTATGAACAGGGCTGTATATGCAAAGGTACCTTCTACACGAGCCCCTTAGCATCCGTGACCCCCTTTCAACCAGCTGCAGCTTCTGAAAACCTCCTACACAGAGATTTTTTTGACCTGGTGTCGACCACATCCAGTGGCCACATGTGGACAAACAGCAGTGGTACTTATTTCAAACAGCGACCTCAGTTTAAAACACCAAATCAACCACGCTGGGCTGGGCTCTGGTGCTTCCTTGTTGTCCGGTTAAGACCTAAGGACTATGGCGCCAGTGTCAAAGTGAAATAGAATATTATCTGGAAAATGAGTGGTTTATTGAGTGAAAGGGAGGGCTGCATAATTCCTATTGTCAGTTGTACTTGGTTACTTGTTTAACTTTCTACTGCTCACTAGGTAGGAAACATGCAGTAGATTTTAAAGTATGGATACCTTTGAATGTGACTAAGAAAAGCTTCCTTGTCCGATATTATTTCTCTAATATCATCTTCACTAACGCTCCCTCCTGTCCATTATTAAGATGAAGGTTATCTGTAGCAAATCTTAAGCTTGTTAAAACCTTCGTTTCTTTCCTTGTTAAGAGAGAAGTACAGAGTCTCCTATATCATTTATCTATCTATCATAATATAAATATTAAATTCTGATTACAAATTTAGGTTAAATATTAACCACAATCTATCAATAATAGTATAGAAATACTCTTTCTTTCCCAGTGGGACCACCTGTAGACAGGCTCTGGCTGAGGAACAGACAACTGGCCGACCAGTAAGTTGAAAGGATCTTGTAACCGTCCTTACTCCAAATACAGGTGACTCATTCATACCAGATGGCTTTTTTGCCCTACAACTGCCAGAGCACATTTAATATTTTCCAAGTCTGCTTGTTGAATATGCCTTCCAAGTAAAAAGTGCTACATGAAAAGATTTTTTTTTGAGGGGCAGTTTTATAATTGAATTAATTTGTTGCTTACTAACTGCAATCTCTGGAGATTAGAATAATATATTAAAAATGCCTCTGACATAGTCATTCTATTATTCAGCTGAAATTTGAAAGCAACGTAGCCTACAAGCCTGCCACAGCACATAGAGCTTGAGGCCCTGACTATATCACCGAGGGGACACAGGTGCTCTTGGGGCTGCTTCCTTGCTTCCTGCTAAGAACAGCACAAATGGTTATTACTTCAGGGCCACAAATGAATTTTTCAGCACTCTGCTAGTGTAAATGCAAAGGATGTACTAAGTAATAACATTAGTAATTTCCTCCCTGGGAGATTATGACAAATAATTAATTAGTGGCTGCCTTGCACGGTACCCCGATTATCCAAGGTCATTAGTTTTAGCCATCACTGACTGGTAGATCACCATGGAAGCAAAGCACAATGTTGTCTCCACTGAAAATGTGACATGATCTGACATTTAAGGGCAGTTACTGAATCTGCAGGATAGAAAATGATTTTCTTTTCCTTCAAAGACCTGTCAAAGCAATCCCTTAAAATAGAAACAAGTAAAAGGAAATGTCTCACTCTTAAACACATCACTGCCTACACAAGGAGACATTTCCTTAAATAAAACCCAACGTGCGTGCCTTGATGATATTTGCTTATTTCCCCCTCTTTTCTGTCGGCAACTACTGCTGTATCCTAGATCACAAGTCCCCCACTATAGGTATCCTCTCAAATCAGTCAGACCGCTAAAGATAAAAGTTAGAATCCTCCTATCTCCCCCTGCTGGGTAATTATTCATGAATAGTGTCGTTATTTGATAGTTTATTCCTTTAACCACTACAGCTCTTCAAGCTCCCTCAAAGGAAAATTACCAGTTAAAACTGAATTGAAAAATCTTTCCTTCTGACGAGAAAGCTGATTTCCTTCCATGCTAAAATGAGACTGTTTCACGTTTCATTACATCCAAGTTCGGAGCTATAGGCATACCATCTTGAAATGCTGAGCCAAGATTTTAGAGCCAGTATCTTACAGAACTTTATTTGAGTCTACGTTCAACTGATAAATCGATCTTAAGAGAGCATCATGTTTCAGGCTCTAGAATGTTGGATTGTGTCAGATTTTAAACTGGCAGATCTGTGTGAAAATGAATATAATGTAGGTTTTATCAAGGAGAGCTTTGAGAGTGGTACCTACATCATAAAATCAGAGATTCTTCAGATGTAGAGTGACTTTAAAAAGTCTTCAAGTTGAATTACACATTTCATAGATGAGAAAACAAATTTAAAGGCCTTGCCTGGGCTTCTACGACAGCAAGTTGCAAAAAAGGATCCTGAATATGTAGTTTGCCTGGTTCACAGTTTGCTTAAATGATAAAAAATAAGAGAAGAATTCTTTGTTTTCAGTTTAGATCAAGGTCCAGTGTGAAATTTAATGACTCAAAATACTCTTAGATGCCAAATTACCTACCAAAACTTTCCAAAAATTTAATTTATAATTAGAATATTGAAAGTATATTTGCAGGACTTTTGGAAAAAACGGTGCAGCTGTTTAAACAGAGGGGAAGTTTTAATAAAAGAATATCAAGGTTGGGATAATTTCCACTGGCTTAGAATCAAGATTAGCCTCGATGGCTACTGAATCACCAGCAACATTTAAAATGATATCTTCATTTTAACTGAATTTCAGAATCTAATTCAAAATACATTAGGTCAACCACAGGAAAAGCCCCTAAATTAAGAAATTACTTAGAAGACATAAGACTATGTCACTGCTTGTAATGTCCAGGTCATAGTGTGCTTCCAATAATCATAGACAAGTTTGCTACAAAAGAAAGAGCAGTATTAGGAAAATCGCACTCAGAGGAAGGAGTCCTCCCCATAGGGCACTGCATGCACTTCTGGACATGACAGTCTAAGGGGAGGGCTACTGTGAACTAGAGGATACCAGAGCATGGTCACCAGGAAGATGACAGTGGGCTTGGGAACCTGGCAAATCAGAAAAGACTGAAGGCTACGGGAATGAGAAGAATTCCATTGGCTTAGAGAACAGGAACATTTATAGTTAAGTGGTTGTTGATTTCAGATAGTCAAAGATTCAGTAGTTTAAAGTCTGGGCAACTTGCAAATCAATGGAAGTGTTTGAAATAAAGAAGGAGATCTCTCATGTATCATATCCAATCATGTGATAGCTGCTTTACAGATATTATCTATTCATTCCTTACAAACAGTCAAACTGGTTAGAATTATTATCTCCACAGGTGAAAAAAGGATTATAAAACCTGTGCAAGTAGCGGACAGGGAATTTTTATCTTCGTCTGTCAAATGGAAAAACCACATGCCTTCTACTTTATGATTGTGATCCTTTGAGCACAGATTTCTCGCTACCTCTCAGAAACTGGCAGGTGTGATTTCTTGCTAGTTGCTAGATTAGATTAAGCAACTTCTAAAATTACTTTCGTCTCTACCTTCCTGTGATTCTTTGATTCTGTTAAAACATAACTGACTCTAGAGATGTATATTTTTTCTACTAATAGAATAGGTGACAGTTCAATAGGAAATAGGGTACGGGGCAAAAATCAAAGAAGGCAAAGCATGTTGACACTGTATTTAATCTCAACAGTGGTTCTCGCTCATTCTTATCTATTTTCAGAATTAAAAAAAAAAAGTGACATATTTCATTGTTTAATTCTCCCCGGTATCACTTTTTACATTCTTCTTCCAATTTCACCCTTTTAGTTTTACAAAGTGCCTGGAAAATAGGAATATCTTCTTGTCAGAAGAAGCAAGGCTCCAAGTAGTGACACTTTCAGATACTATTTAACATTGCTTTGAAAAGAAAGTGCAGATGCCCCCCAAAAAAACTCAAGACTGAAAGTGTTTTATAAAAAACTTTAAAAAGGAAAAAAAGAGAGAGAAAGAGAGAATGAATGAATTTGAAGTATAATTGCTTCCATCAGACCATTTTCAGAGAATTGATTCCAGTTTTGATCTTTGAATTTTAACAAGGTGAATACTTGGATGAGGTCCAGAAAGAACTATCATAAATGATTAAAGGGCTAAAGAAAAATGCTTATGAGGAAGTGTTTAAGGTTAATTTTGTTTTGATAAAAGAAGGCTAAATGAGATGTGACTGCTATATTTAAATGTATGTAAGACAGTGGTAAAATGATTTTTGAGGTATTAAATTGTGTTTTCCTCTCTTATATTTTAGGCTGTAGCATAAAGCATGTGCCTCAGGGATTCCAGCAATGCTGAAAGCAAGCGCTGTCTGAACTAAATAGATTTGTTGTTCTTTAATCTTACGACAGAGAATATGAGGTGTCCATTGAGGGGGCAAAGGGATCTTTGAGGGTTGAAAGAGAAAAGAGTGGGAAAGGGAGAAGGAAAGGGAGGGAGGGAGGGACAGAGAGGGAGACGGGGAGGGGGAGAGAGAGAGAGAGAGAGAGAGAGAGAGAGAGAGAGAGAGAGAGAAACAGTGGGGAGAAGACAAAGGGACAAAAGTTGGTGCCCGGAGGGTGAATCCCTGTGCATTGTTCTGTGTCTGTGCGTGGGGGGGGGGGGGGAGGGGCGCAGTATGGAGGGCCACACGGTGCATCTAGGGAGGCTCTCCCTAAGTCACTGGTCCACCTTGCCAAAGGTTCCCTTGTCTTGAGCTTGGCTTGGATGTAAGGAAATGAAGGGGCTTAAAGATACCATAATGAATAGGAAATGGGCACATCAGCAGCTGATGACAGATACCGACAAGCCTTCCAGAAGTTTCAGTGCAAGATAAGACCCATGGCAAGAGGAAAAGCTCAAAATAATAGAGACTGACTTTCCACCAGCCTGGCTGGACAGGGGCTGAAATGTGGAATGAAGTTTGTTTAAGGAAATTATCTTAAAAGTAAACAAAACCAAACCATATACCTTAGTTCGTAAACAGGTAAATAGGGTGCTTCTACAAAGAAACAGGTACTTAGATGCGGATGTATACCTATGACTCATTTTCTATTTCCCATGCAGTGTTATTCGCCTTTCTTTGTACAAGAGCTCCTACAGGATGACTTAGTTTTAATGGCTTCAAAATAACAGTCAGAGAGAAGAAACCAGACTAGTCACTAAAACATTCTGTAACTGTGTTTGTGGCTAAAGTACTTAAAAATATAAACAACCCTTGTCTCGCTGCTCTAGTTTGGCACTCTCCTGGATTGGGGAGAACTTTTATACCCCAGTGAAGAGGAAAGTAACAAGCAGAAATAGAAGACTTCTGATTCCATTCTTGATAAGTGCCAGGCAGAGAATAATGAGGTAAATCCGTTCAGAGCCAGATTTCCTGGCGGGGCTGTCCTCAGCTCCCAAATAAAAATAAAAGTCCATATATGCTCATGTTATTATGAAAGTAGCTCGGGAAAGTAGCGGGTGTCAGTAACAACACATACCCATTAGGAACGTGTAACAGGAAAAAACATCAGCCCAGCTTCCCAACATCTATTTGATTAAGTTTCAATCTTCCCTTTTAAAGGGAGAATGTTAAGATCTACCCCATAGGATTAAGTAAATAGGTAAATAAAAAAGTTCCCTCTCTAGCCCTCCTTTTGTTAAATCTCAGTTTCCGTGTGGACAAGAAGTACCTTGACGAGATGTGCAGCTGCTCAGTCCCAGCTCTTTCTCCTCTAGCTCTCTCTAATGCTGAAGTGCTCCCGGGATTTAGGACAGCACACTTTACCTTCCTGTACTATATATATATACTGCCCTTAGGCAGTATAGAAGTCAACCAGTCCCATGACTTAACTATCACTGTATGATGATGAATCTTAAATTTCTCTCTCTACCGTACACCTCTTCTCTGAATTACACACACATATATTGCATCTTCACTTGGATGCCTAATAGACATTTTAAGGTAATGAAGCATGGCAGAATATGCCACCCCCAAACATGCCACATTGGCATGAGGATTATTTTGAGCTAAAGGCACTTGAAAAAACAGCAGGTGCAGGAGGAGTGCTCTGACCTCCCCTTTTCTTCCTGAAAGCAGGAGATAAAATTCCCGCGTGAAAGATGCCCTCTCTCTACCAGCAGGAAAGAAACATTCTTATCACTAGATGTGGGGAGTCAATGCTGAGAGAATTCTATACAGCAGAGCTAGATGAAAGAATTCTTATCTTCCTTTAGCACCACACCCCGTGTCCCCATATATTTCAGTTATTTTTCCACAATTGCTTTTCTTTGTTCAACCTAGTATAAAAGTATTGAGGTTTTGACACTTCTTTGGGTCTTCATTTTCTGGTGAGAATTGCCATGTATATGTAAAGTGTGTATGCTTTTCTTCCATTACTCTGTCTTAGGGCAGTTTAATTCTCAGGCCCAGTCAGAGACCCTAAGGGGGCAGAGGAAAAGTCTTACTTTCAGTCCAGTTTCAAGGTCACATCTTAACTTGAGTCCGCCTCTTCTGCCACCATTCCACATCAGCTCCTCCCTTCTTTCGCATCACAGAAAATAACACTCACCACTCTCAGACATTCATGTTAAGCACCTCAGTTCTCCCTGATTCTTCTGCCCTCTTTACACCCCACAGCCATCCATCCATCCATCCATCCACCAATCGGCCCACTTGGCAGCATCTCTACTGCTGCGACCTGCCTGTGACCCTCCGTCATCTTGCTTGTACTAACAGAAACCGTTTTCCTACCTTCACCACTCTTGCTGCTCTATTAAGTTTCAGTAAATCCTGATGTACCCATTTAGACAAATGGCAAAGCAACGAATGCACTCTTCTGGTCGTATCCTGAAACCACTTCCCAAAGAGCTTTTACAGAATGGAAATCCAGCTGCATCTCCGTCTCCCGTAGGGAGCCAGGCTTGTCAAAATAGCAGTGGTGCTTATCCATCTGCAAGGAGATGGAAATATTTTCAACTGCTCAGCACTGAGACGAAGCTCCTGAACCATAAAGAAGTTGTTCAGCTATATCTTCTTTCGCCACAATCTCTTGGGTTTCTCACGTTTTTCAATCCCCTCCCATCCCTGCCATTTCTATGGGATTCCAGTCAGCGAGGTAAATCCTGCCAACCTTTTTCATTGGTGAACTCCTGTTTTGGGTTATCCTTGTTGCATCTGAAATGGATGGAGTTGAGTATGGACCAGTATCAACATCACCACCGCAGAATCAACGTTATTACACATTCATTTCCACCCCATCTTGGAATTGGACACGCCAAAAGAATCAGTTTAGAGTTTTTGCCCCTGGAATTGGCATTGTCTTCTCTAGGAGGATAGGGTCTCTCTGTTTCTCCCCCTTTCAACCTTTTCCCATTTCTATCCCCAGCTCTCCCTTTATTCCCACCATCCCAAGCAAATAGCACGTTGCTACAATTTATTTTATCAACTTCTGGAAGTCAAGGCTTATGAAAATCGTTGTGAAAGAGAATAAAAGGCATTCAAGAATCTTAGAGTGTAGTTTTTGGATACAACAAGTGCATGGCTTAAAAACAACAGTTACACAACTGTTACACAATGACAGACTATAAAATATAAAATCCACCAAGGAGGAAGAACCCCAAGGTGTAACTCAAAGTGCTTTTTACATATATTATCACTAATATCTGCTGCAAGGATTCAAAGATCAGGGAAGGCATCTTAGAGAAATAGACTTTTGTGATGGATGATGAAGGCCGAATAGAATTTCAATAGTTAGAAACTGGATGGGGTTGGGGGGATGTAAATAACATGGAAAGGCATGGAAACAGAAGAATGTCAGATGCACTTGGGAATGACCCACACTCTGCTTTGGTTGTAATGGGGCAGCAGGAAATAGCAAAAGCAGGAATATTAAAATTAGGATACTTTCTATTTTTGTAGCTTATCTATTTTAGACATTTTCTAAAATAAACACATATTTTGTGATAAGAAATTCAACTACATTGTTTTAAAATGTCTATGTGGCAAATGTTTGTGTCGTCGGTAAAAACTTAGAATTCTCGGGGCTTCCCTGGTGGCGCAGTGGTTGAGAGTCCGCCTGCCGATGCAGGGGACACGGGTTCGTGCCCCGGTCCGGGAAGATCCCACATGCCGCGGAGCGGCTGGGCGCGTGAGCCATGGCCGCTGAGCCTGCGCTCTGCAACGGGAGAGGCCACAACAGTGAGAGGCCCGCGTACCACACACACACACAAAAAGACATCCAGCTATCTTCTACTGATACAGACGGATGCTTCCTCTTGTTTTTCTGTTCAATTCTGGGTATTTCTTTTCCTTTTTAAAATTGGTTTGGTACTAATCTAAGTTATAAGCAACTGGCCACGGGTCTTGATTAATTTCCCTTGTGACCTAAACCTCTCAAGGCCCTCTAAGGATATAGAATACAATGCCATGAGAATAATATTTCCTAAGATATTTGTGATGAAATGAGTTGGGAAAATGCTGAGTTAAAAACTCAAACAGGACTGTTTATTTAGATATTTATCCAGGGAATATTTTTTGAGTACCAGCTTTGTGCCTTGAATAGTTTGAACTGTCCACAATCTAAGAATAAAAAGAAAGAGGAAGGGGCAGTGATATAGGAAAAGTTGATGGATTCTGAAATGACAGAGGCCCCAAAGTTCCTGGCTAAAGAAATTGAACATTACTCTCTACGTAGTGGGAGTCACATGACTGAAGTTGAACTCCAGGAAAAACTCTTCGGGAGGAATGTGTAAAATAGATTAGAAGGTGAGGGACTAGAGAAAAGAGCAATTAAGAGCCTACTGCAGTGGTCCAGGTAAAAAGTAATAAAGGTCTGGAGTAAAGCAAAATAAATACAAATGAATGAGAGGCTATATATGTGATAGATGGGGAGGTGGGGTGAATCAGCATCTTGAACCTTCCCTATAAGAGTGATAGACAGAGGTAGCAATTATAAATCATAAGACCCAGGAGAGAGTATTTTATCTCAGATACATTTCTTTCCTTCTCTGTCTGCTTTTGTAACTACACTGATGCAGATAATCAAATTGAGTCTAACAGAGCCATTATTTCTGTCACTTGCAACCATTTTCTGCAATAATTCTTGAAATGGCTGTGCTGTTTGCCAAACAGATGGCTATCGGGGAGAGTACAAAATATCACTCCGAGCCAACCATAGTAATGGCTTCGAGTCAAATTTCTGATTAAAATAAAAAATATGTCAGTAGTTTCATTCCAGGAGAACCAAAAGAATTCTCAGGGCACCACAATTTCCTTTTCCATCCATTTGGTTTGTGCTTTTTTCCACATCCGTCAGAAATCATATTCTGTATCGACCCTCTTCTGTTCAATTGAGTAAGACACAGAGACCCAGAGCTTAGAAAAAAGGGCCTTTTTTCCTACTTTCCTCTTGTTTAGGCTCCCTCTGAATTGCTTAAAGCTTTTCTTCAACTCAGACCGTTGGAGCTAGAAGGGAACCTTAAAGATCACCTTGTCCAACCCGTTCCTTTTTCAGATGAGGAAGCAGAGGCCTCCAGAGGAGGACCAAGAACTCATAAGAAGTCCACAGGGTGCAGAGCTGGGATTGTGTGCAGAACAATTAGATTCATGATATTCTTCAGTCCTCACACAATGAAACAGAACCTCCTCTCACGCCCCATCCCTAACAGAGAGGAAGGAGCCCTTTTCTCATTCCTCAGTCTTTATACACTGTGAGGACAAGGTGTCCGGCACCTTGTTTTGGGGAAATGCCCCTGGGCTTGGGAGGGAGCAGAGCTGGAGACTGTCCATATATGACTCACTGTGATCTCACTGTTCCTCAGAAATCCCTGTGGTACTTTGGTTCCTTTTTCTAGATAATTATGGCATAAAACTAGCCTTTCTGTCACTGTGGCAGCTGCTGTTCCAACTCACAAACCACTGAGAATTCCAGGAAGGAAGAAAACTAATGGATGGGTTCCTGTAACACTCATTCATAAAACATCAACTAAGCTCATAGAAAGTTAATAATAAAGGTGACCACTTATTGAGCGCTATTTCACGAATGCCAATCACTTAACCCTAATGATCTCCTTTAACCTTTACACCACTTCTGTGAGGTACGTACAAAGATTCATTTTGCAAATGGGACAGCTTAGAGACACTAGGTAGAATATCCAAACTCACACTGGTAATAGAGGTAGAGCTAGAATGTGAATCTGGTTCCTCCTGACTCCTGAGTCTGTGCTCTTAACAACTGTGATATACTTTCCTTTTCTACATTCTGCATTGTGCCAGAAACTATGTAGATTATAGTACCTGTATACATGGCCTTACAGTCTACCCAGGGCAGCCCAACATATCCAGAATTATTAGAGAAAAACATGTAGTATTGCCATACATGAAATAAAGGTTTTTAAAAAAATTTTACCAGTTTATTATAAAGGATAATAAAATGATAATATAGGATATTTCACATGCTACAATATGAATGAAATATATGATACTGAAGATGCTAATCTGATGAAGAGGTAATAGGGTGAGGTCCAGAGGGTCCCCAGCACAGGAGTTTTTGTCCCTCATGGAACTGGGGTGTGTCACCTTCCCAGCATTTGGATGTGTTCGCCAGTCTGGAAGTTGATCAAATCTCTTTGTTCAAGAGTTTTTATAGAGCTTAATTTCCAGCCCCTCCCCCTTCCAATCCTCTATTCTGTTGGTCTTTCTGATGACCAAGCCCATCTTGATGCTCTTTAGGGGCTCCAGTCTCAGAAATCTCATTAGCATAAACACCTATGTGCTCAAAAGGGATTTCTTTTTCTCTTTTTAAACTTCTTATTTTATATTATATAGAATTTGAAAAAGAATAGATACATGTATATGTATAACTGAATCACTTTGTTGTACACCTGAAACTAATACAACATTGTTAGTCGACTATACTCCAATATAAAGTGAAATAAAGGTTTTGAATCTAAGGAGTTCTCAGTGTGGGCTTGGGCTTAGGGTGACCACACATCCCAGTGTGCCTGGGATAGCCCTAGGGTATGCCACCTGAGTGAGATGGAGGGAAGGAGAGAGGACTTCTGGGTATTAACAAAGAAAAAAAAGAAAAAAGATAGAGGCAAGGATTTGTGGCGTTTGTTATGTTTGTTACATATTTGCTGAATGAGAGTGTAGGGGCATGTATTTATGTAAAAACATGGTGAAAAGATGAGGCAGAGAAACAGGGCATGGTTCAACAAAGAGATACGGACATGAAATGACACTACAAGATTATATGTTTCTACACGCTATACTTGGGTTTTAGAACAATTAGTTTGAAAATACTATGCAGGGTAGATTGAAGTAGAGAGATTGGAAGCAGAAGAACCAAGAAAGAGCATATTGAAATAATCAAGGTGTGAGGCAAATAAGAAAAGACCAGGGTGGCAGAGAGAACCTGTCAAAGCCAAAGGCATGTTGAAGGGAAGAAATGGAAGAATTTCAGTCAACAAACAAGTAATTAAGCCTTACATCACTGTTTATGATTATATTGGTCTCAACTTCTACATGCCATCATCATGGGCAGTGAGAGAACAATGCAGGATTGCCTAGCGCACTCACGATGCTTTGGGTCTAAGGGGCAGCAAGTTGAAATAACGGCACACGCTACCCAAAGTTTTTATACTCATTTAAAAAAATAAGTGATGGGAGAATTGTATCATATAGCACAGAAAATATAGGCAAACTGAACTGCTGTCACATGCAGTTTAACGTCAGCAAAACAGTATCATGTCACAGGAAAGGAATTATGCTAACTCAAATTTTGTTGGTTTTGTTCTGTGTAATTTGTATATTTGTTTTGGCTTTATAGTTGTATACGTGCTAAAGGCATGAGGAGTTCATACCTGGTTTTATGTTTGGCTATATGTTAGGAACATACTAAAACTAGTTTATGTCAGAAAGGAAAGTACATAATAATTCTCTCTTCTTAAAGAGGTCAACACATGACTCAAGTTTGAGACATAGATCTAATACGAATATGATTGTTATTTACATCTCTGGCTTTGACAAGGAAGTAGTTATCAGTGATGTTCAACTGAACAGTTTAAGTGGCCTGATGGATGGGAGTCAAATGACAATGGGCTAGGGAGAAAATATGGGATTAAAAAGCAACAGCAGCAGTTGAGACCATATCAAGAAGTGTATATTATGTATGACAGGTTCTGAAGGAAAACCATAAACTAAAGCAATACAAGCAGTAAAACCAGCTATATAAGCTATGATTGATACTCAAGACTTAGTACAGTGTTGCACTTAGCTAAAAGATGAGTTTTGTGGTTATGTGGTGAACATTAAATATATTTCTTTCCAGAAAGGTGAATATATCAATAGGCAGGAATTAATTTTATGGTCAAATTAATAAATGACAATTTGAAAGATTCATTAAAAGGTAAAGTCTTCAGAAATATGGAAGACAATCCAGGTGACATATCTAATTACCCCAAATCACAAATCAGTTAACAAAGTGTCCATGGATCATATCCATGTGCCATTGATTTAGGAGCTGATTTTATGACTTTTAGTCAGGTTGTTGAGCTCCAGAGCCACATGGCTAAAATACTGACTTTCATTCTTTTAATTCCTTCCTCTAAATAAAAGCAAATAATTCACTGAAAGGCAGTTGCCAAGAAATTGGTTAGGGGATCATGGACACCTGACTTTGTATAAATAAAATACCAAAGTTAATCTAGGTATGAACTAAGATTCTTATAGGGAAACAAGAAGCTAAAATTTATCAGGACGCTTATCCTTCAGTTTTAGAGAATTGTATCCTAATGGATTACATTTTAGTAAAACAGGAATTAGCTGTCGCTCTCATAACTTCCCATTGGAGAAAGATTAATGAAAAGTAAACATCTGATTGAAAGCCAGGATGCAGATTATTAGCCTATGGATTCCTAGTTCTATAAATTATTAGGTTTTTAAAAAAATTCCCAGTAGATAGCACCGTACATATCATATAGTGATTCTATATTTCTTTATAGCACTCTGCTCATATACTGGTAAGACAATCCTGGGTTTGAATCTGTCTTTGCCTCTTGCTACCTGTGTTACTTGGACAAGCTACTTAATTTTGCTAAACTTTAGTTCTGTCATCTTTAAAACGAAGATGATAATAATATTGTCACATACAGGTTAATATGAAAGTTAAATACACACATATACATAAACAAACACGTACACGTATAGTATATTTAGTATACCAAACATATATTATGTGCTCAATAAATGGTAGATATAATTATTGGTGTCATTATATATATTGCTAATTATTTATTGAATAAATGGCAATGAAATAATCTACAAGATCTTTTACTAATGGCTAATGAAAAACATACAATGTAACAAAGAATCATCTCTATGAAAGTTGCAGTGCACAGTAATGATTTTAAGAAAAGAGTATTTAAGAATTATTTCAAATAATACTTTGTTCTAATGATTTATACATTCTAACAATGCATATTGTATTACTCTCTCTAAATATTTTTCTAAACTTTACAAGTACAAATTTGATGGGCTGTTGGACAGTTTGATTCTTTTGAACCAAAAGATATTTTATTTGTAGATACTGCTTGCTTGCTTTTATTATTACACATGTTATGGTGTTTATTTCTCTTACATTTCTAGTCCGTGTTTAATTTAACCATATGTAACAAAAGAACTGAGTCGCTCAATCTTATAATTCATTGTAGTCTACCTGAAATAACCATTTAATTCTGATGATGTTTTTTTTTTTTAACATCTTTATTGGAGTATAATTGCTTTACAATGGTGTGTTAGTTTCTGCTTTATAACAAAGTGAATCAGCTCTTCGTTTTCCTCTTTCTGACTTACTTCACTCTGTATGACTAGGTCCACCTCACTACAAATAATGTTTTGCTATAATACTTTCAATCAAAAATCATTAATATATATTTGGATTTTTGTTCAAATATTTATACCTTGAATAATTATAAGTATTCAATTTAGATAACGATAATTAAGAGGTTGGATGCATACTAAGTTATTAAAATGCATAATGGTTTCTAAAGAGAAACTCTTTTATTATTAAACTAGTTCATTTATTCCCTAGGAATTACTTATTTAAAATTTGTTTCTCCAGAAATTGCTACCTGATCACTTAAGTATAACCCATGTTCTTCTATGTTAATAAATATAAACTAAAGCACTCGCATATAGGTATAAATTAAACAGAGGTTTCTTTTTCTTCCCTCTACTTCTCCTTTAAAAGGTACATATTTATAAAATAACATTAATTCTCTGAAAACTCCTACAGTCAGAGAATACATTGAATGCTTTCATTAAATATCATTTTGAAAATAATGCCTTTATCTTATCTACTGGCCAAAATTTACAGTGCTTAAATTGCCTGGTTTCCTAAGACAGAATTTCCCATAGTGTGTCCCATGAGTTTCGATGGATGTGTAGCACTGGGTTAACAAAAGTCAAGCTTCTTTATAGTGGAGTTTTCCTAGGACTTCAATATATAAATGTGTTGGGGGCTTTGGGGAGCCAGAAACATGCTAGATCTTGGACTTGAGCAGGTGTTTCTCAGGAGGTCACTTCGTTGATTTTTGTTAAAGTGCGTGCAAAGGACAGAGTGCTTCAAGGACCCAGGGGTTGGGAAGAAAAGGGCTGTGGAGAAGGAAAAGGCCAGGAAATGAGTGATCACATGACGGGTCACTGACATGTTCTTAAGCACACAGGAGGGGACTGATCAGATGTGTGTTTCAACATGAATATGAATTCTACACAGAGGATGAGTTTCTAGTAGGCATTCTGAGGAGGGAGTTTTGTGAGAAATGGTAATGCCTGATCCAAAGCAGATGCTAAGTAGATGGCAACATTCTGTGTTATTAACAGAAAGGAAAACTGTGTGTTTCTAGACACTGGTGATAGTAGTGCCAACCTTGGTATCTGATTAAGAAACATGAGAGATCCTGACTCATATTCTTTGTCCCAGCGGCGGGCCACCACATTCTCACCTCAAGAAAAGTTAAAATTGTACCTGTAGTCATGGGCCAGCTTCTCAAAAAATACTTTAGATATGCTTGAATGTTTAACTCAGAATCTACCCACATCTTTCAATCTCTAAGAGATCATGGAGAAGATAACCTACATGTAGAAAATTGTGGGATGACAGTGAGTTACTAATTAGCAATCTCTCTACCAGAGAGTAAAAATGATACAATAAGAACCCCAACTCAGGTCTTTCTTGTGTCGATTTTTTTTTACCCGGTGACATAAACTCCAGCAACCATTCCCTCATCTAGTGGAGGCTTAACTTATTCCTACTTGAATTCTGGCTTATTAAATGCATAAGTAGGCACAGTCATTCATCCATGTTCACAAAATGTAATTCAGTGCTTTAGTAATAAAATACTAAATGATGCCTATGACAGCCAAAGGAATGAATGTGTCTTCCTAAAAGCCTAAATGGTGTTAGGGAACTATTTAGACACTGAGGAGATCTGTTCTTTTTTTTAAGAAATATTTTATAATTCTAATCAACGTATTGCTAAATGCACTTAGTGATATAAATCATCAACCTTTGCCTTCATGTGTTTTCTTCAGATAACATTTGCTGACATTTTATGCATTACTTTAGAAACTTCTGAGGGAAATGTAGCTCTACAGGTCATTTAAAAAAATACTCTGATCATGCTATCATCCTGTTCTGTCATCCTGTTATATAGAAAGTAAAAAACCTGCTGGCTGCCCTGTGGTCAGTGTAATAATTTGGGGAGCCTGACACTCCATTTTTCATCTGTTTCTGCAAAAGTGAATGCCTTCAGTGTAGTATCTGGAAACACTGCTACTGTATCTGAACACTTTTATATGCACGTATGAGATAATCACTGCTGCAAGTTCAAGTTCATTGCAGTCTCATTTCAAGTTCCAGCTGGGAATTAAACTAAAATTGACACTGAAATGGGTTTTGTTATCCTTATTGTGCTGCTTAGAGGAAGATGGTTCATGATGATAGAGAGAGTGATTGCCTCTGGGTCTGAAAACACAGAGTTCGACATTGTTCACTATATACACACACACAGTAAACTCAAAATCAGATTATTCCACTGATAGTCCAGAGAGTCCCTTTTTTTTTCTTTTATTGAGAACTAACTTAATTGTGGGTGTCTGCTTGCCTGTATTAAGGATCTGCAACATTTATTTTAATATTTTTCCCATCTATTACTAAAACTAGTGCTGTGATTATAGGAGGCTGGGTAGTCACAAAGGATTCCTAAATCATGCTTAAATATATCCATAGACAGATAATGACATTGTCGAGTATTAAGTATTTAGGAAATGGAGACAACAACATACATAAGTGACAATCTTTATTACGCACTGTCTGTAAAATAGGAATAGACGAAGGTCTTTACATCTGTGTTACTTTATTCAGAATGATCTGCTATACTGAATTCGCATGCATGCTTCACAATCATCTAATTTTAACTATAATCACTAGCTGAAGATTGCTTACTAAGCATTTTGTGACATAAGAGTGACCAAGTATATACCTGTGTGTATAAGATCCTATTCACTAGTTTGAACTTTTTAGATTCTTGACTTGGTCTCATTATTTCAATTAATATTGCTTGTGGACCCACTCTGTGCATCTGTAATTCCAAAGTCACAGGAACCATGGAGCTCACCATTGTGTATCCATTTGCAATAGCACGGTGCATTAACATTGGATTGATAGTTAAACAGACCACTATTAATACTGACAACCACAGATTTCTAAGAAGCACCTAAAAAAGATTTAGACCCTGCATTCCTTCTTGTCATTTATAATGATACACACAACTTTGAGGTACAAATGCACTCTGGACTTTTCATATGGAAGAGGCTATGGTAAATACAACCCCAAATTCATAAAGTAAAGCAGGTCTTTGTCAAATAGGGAAGTTATTTTCTATCTTTTATCTGATTCTCATATATACTTTAAAGCTGATGAGATAATGCCTATTAAATTCTTGAAAATAGTACAAGTAAAGAGCAGAAAGGAGGCAATTAATCTACCCACCTGTGTCCCATTCACAAACGATTTTTAAAATAAACATTACTCTATCACTGGGCTATTATTTCCCAGATCGTGCTTTTTATTTTTTTTTCCTTAGAACATCTTTGAGGAAGCTATTTTAGGTCCATTTTGCTCTCTATTCCAACAGCCTACAATAGTTCAAGAGACTAGCTACTTTCTAGTCCGATATTATGTTTAAAGCACTGCAGAATTCATATACCACTTTCGCCTAACAATTATGAATGAGATACTCAAGAGCAAGAAGGGTTTGAGATTTTAAAAAAGAGAACAGAAAAACTACAATGAAATTCTATTTTGCAGAAGTAATATTTTTAATAAAATTGAAAACAGTCTAGTGTTACAACAAATGGAGAGGGTTCTTGCACAAAAATTCAATTATGATTATCTATTGCAAGCTGTCTGGCTCTAACACAAGCTTCTCCTCATTCTTTTTTTTTTTTTTTAATGCGGTACGCGGGCCTCTCACTGTTGGTGGCCTCTCCCATTGTGGAGCGCAGGCTCCGGACGCGCAGCTCAGCAGCCATGGCTCACGGGCCCAGACGCTCCACGGCATGTGGGAATCTTCCCGGACTGGGGCACGAACCCGTGTCCCCTGCATCGGCAGGTGGACTCTCAACCACTGCGCTACCAGGGAAGCCCTCTCCTCATTCTTGGAATAAAGGATGGAGGTGAATTTGAGTAGTAATGATGTTTACAAGAATTGAAAGGAGCTCATCTAAAACTGAATCTAATGGGAGAAATTAGGTTTTGGTTTGTATCACAGATTTCTAGCCCAGATATACTGTCTTGGCTACTTCAATCTCATGAAGCCACTTATAAAGGTGGGTTTATAAGTGGTGCAGGTGCAGGTGGGTTAAAAATCATGGAGAAAACCTATGTATTTGCAGAGGGACAGGGGCTCCTAAACCTGGATACTTATAAAACTCATATTTCTAGTTTTTCTAAGGTCATTGCTTTCTCAGAAGTCATAGCTTGATAAAGTAATCTATTTTTATATTTACTGTCAATACGTGCCAATCTTAGGTCTCTAGTAAAACATGCTGAAAATTCGAGAGTAATCAATAGCTTTTTTTCTTAAGAAACATCAATGTCTCTTGTGGGTGAAATATGTTCTTTCTTAATTTACTTGTCTCATAATAATACCGAGGTCACCTTCTCTCTGAAGCCCCAACAGTATCCCACACTCCCCTCCCCTTACCTCTCTGGGAATTAACTGCTCCCTTAACTATGTTTCCAAAAGCAGTTTATATACAATATCATAAAAACCTAATCCACTATTATTTATTTGCATGTGATTCTCTCCCAAAAGGCTTTGAAGATTTTTGAGGACAAGAAGCACATCATGTTCATATATCTATATCTATATCTATATCTATCTATCTATATATATCTTTAACATGAAGCATTATGCTCAGTAAATAATATGCAAAAATTGCTTCCTTCTTTGATATAAGAGAGTACTCAGAACCATCAATTCCTTAGAGTTAATGGCTTCTGCCATAGTGGAATAATGATCTGGAATAAAATGAAATACTTTGGGAGGAACAATGACTAGGGTTCTGGTCAACCAAGAACAGCCTATGTAGGCCCTGTGCTGCAGAAAGAAACAGAGCAAAGAGGTAGGTCATCATCAGGCTGTAAATTTGCCTCTTGTGGTGGTAAACAGACCTTGAGGGAGACGTGGCTCCAGCCCACCAACGGCACAAAATTGAGCTAGCTCAGGGGTCTGACTGTCCACTTCACTTTCCCCGCTTTGTACTTTGGGTGGGCTTTTATGAGAAAAAGGAACAATGCAGGTCCCTTGTAACTGCAACTCCTCACTGATCTCCTGTTCTCTTTGACATCATTGCCCTGCTTGTTCAGTGGGGAACTGAAGTGAACTTGAACCAAGTCCAAATTGTCTATTTTACTACCTTGCAAACTTGGTTAAGACTTTGTGGTCTGGTTAGACAAACAATCAACCACAAATGGGTTCCAGAGTCATCACATGCTATGTACACATGACAAAGTTCTGGTTTTGTACCTTGCACGATTTTTCAATGTAGGTGTTTCACTGTGCCCAAAAGACTGTCTCCATGAAATTTCTCTTTTAAATATTCATTTGTTTACTTATTTACATAGATGTTTGGTTAAAGAGCCCTTAAATTACCTATTAATTAGATATCATTGTTTAGAAATATGTTCTATTATAAAACTCAGCCCCATTTCTTAAAGCATAGGAAATATATAATGTGGCCACCATACTTATTTGGGCCACCATACTTATCTCATGGGTAAGGTTGACAAGAATAAAAATATATACATTTAAATTTCATCACAAAATATCAATTATCCCAGTAGAGCTTGGGAGAAAGCTTGTTAGACAGCAGTATATATTACAAAGGACTACATGTTTCGATTTATTACGCAGTAAGACAAAATTCGTTTATAAAGGTCATGAAGTTTATGGATCCAGGAACAAAGAGCTAAATATAGATCAAGAGAGACAGCCTAGGCTCTTAGAAGCATGGCCCTGGAGTCAGATGGCCTCATACCGCTTGCTAGCTGTGAGGCATTGAACAAGTCACTGAGCCCCTCTGGCGCTGTTTCCTCATTTTAAGACTTAATCCTTAGGTTTAAAATAAAGTTTGGGGAAGTCAGTCTTTGTCAAGTGCTTAGAAAAGTGCCTGGTGCACAGTCAGCATTATATAAAGGAAGGAAGAAAGAAGGAAGGAAGGGAAGGAGGGAAGGAGGGAGAGAGGGAGGGATATGCAGACCTTTGTCCTATTTTACTCTGTGTTCATATTCCATTTAGAACATGGTGTTTAATTCTGTTTGTAGTTATTTATGAAGGCCATAAAAACAAAGAATGCATTGAGAGATGGTGGCAATCTATTTTAGGAAGGGCAGAAGGAGTGGCAAGTAATTTTACATCTTAAAGGGATTTAAACAATTAAGCAGAACATGGCATCCATCTTCAAATACTTGAGGGTTGACAAAAGGAAGGAGATACTGACTTACTCTATGCTAATCTAGGCAGATGAGTAGATTAATGACCGGAAGTTCTAGAGCGACAGAGTTCAGCTTAACATGAAGGTAAATTTTATAAAATGTATAGCTGTCCGACTATGGAATGGGTCGATACACAAAGTGACAACCTCCCTCCTATTGGAAATGCACAAGTAAAGGTTAGCTGATAATCTGTCAGGGATGTTGTATAAAGAATTCCTGCCTTGGTTGGCAGGGTCACTAGGTAATCTCTAAATTCCTTTCCAAATGTTTCAGTGTTAAGATATCATTAATATGAAAAGTTACAAGTGCACAGAAATGGAGGTGGTTTGAAAACTGACTTTTAGGAGAATAACAATCAAGGCTTGAAAAATAACACTTTGTTCTGTACCGAAAGCTTGTGGTCCTTCACCAACCCATGAAAGTAATGAGCAAAGTAAGTACTCTGGCATATTTGGGGGAAGTTGACGTGTCAACATATGGTTAGTTTCCGTTTCTCAATCTGTCTCATTTTGACAAGATAACACGATGGAATTTTGTTTTTGTTTTTTTACTTAATATTAAACATAGTTGTTGAAAGAGTAGTGTAAGAATGGGTATATCTCAAGTCACAATGATTGGGTCATCTGAATCAAGGTGTAATTTACACACAAGATCAAATTAGGTCTAAGCGAAGCAAATATTAAATAATTTATATACATATATATACACTTATATATTGCTCAATATCTATATCTTTGGCCTCAAAAGCAAGTCAAAGAGTAATGTTAAAAAAGTTCATTGCAATTTACTTTTTCGTTTTAGTTATTTGGGTCGTAAGTCTTACAAGGGTGCCAAATTCATTTTGAAAAAAAAAAAGTGGCTTTATTCTCTGAAGTGGATTTAGACTATTTCCTCAAACACAGGGATCTAACCTTGCCCCAGTCATTTCTGTTTAAATTCTCACTGTTGCTCAGAGAAGCACATCTTCTCACAGTGGAATCAGTTCAGGCTCAAGAAAGGAATGTCCTGTTTTACTCCAGCATGCCTGCTCTTGCAAACCATCACGTTACATTCAAGTAGAGAACCTTCCACTGAAGAACCTTCCACTGAAAAACTTTCCACCAAACTTAATTAAAGGGCTGGTATAGACTTAAGTACAATATCTAGATTAAGAAATAATTACTTTATTAGCCTATATTCACCTACCTAAGATTTTGCCAAGTTTTGGACTAGAAGATACCTAGCTTCCCTTTCCACATAGGTTCAACAGAAAAACATATTCTAGACCTCAGGTATATGTCTTGATATATGGAAAAAACAATGTTGATGATACTTGTTCAGATTCTTCAATAAAATTTCTTTTTTTTTTTTTTTTTGGCGGTACGCGGGCCTCTCACTGTTGTGGACTCTGCCGTTGCGGAGCACAGGCTCCGGACACGCAGGCTCAGCGGCCATGGTTCACGGGCCCAGCCGCTCCACGGCATGTGGGATCTTCCTGGACCGGGGCACGAACCCGTGTCCCCTGCATTGGCAGGCGGACTCTCAACCACTGCGCCACCAGGGAAGCCTTCTTCAATAAAATTTTTGACCTAAGTTGAAATACTATATTTTGCTCTTAGATATCTTGGTACTAACAGAGATATAAGGCCACACGAGGATAATGGCACAAAAGGTTTCTTTTATATGTGAATAAGAATGCTGCCTCAGTAGTCATTTATTTATTTTTTGGAAGGGCATGGCAAGAATATCAGATTGCCAAGCATTTTCCTTTGGAGGAGAGGTCAACGTCTATGGGGATAGACTAACTTCCTTGTAGCAACTTTTCTTTTAGCTGCCAAGGAAAATATTGAGTCCAGATGATCTAGCGAGCAGAAGGCCTGCCTCTGTAGGAGAGAGAAAGCTCTTCCTGCCTGGAAGACCCCTACCAACCACTATGGCCGAGGGGTCCATGAGACATGAAAGTTGACATATGCCTTTACTTCATCGAACCTTACCTAAATCAGAAAGCTTCTTTTTTTCCCCTATCTTCCACACACATAGGTCCAGATTCTTTCAAGATCTTTTAGTTTTGCTTTTTCTTGACTGTGATAAAATGAATTAAATCAAAATTTTGCTCCCATTACTAATCAAACTCTAGGAGGAAATTAGCAGAGTTCAGCAACATACTAGCAAAATGTGCTAATACCATTTTAACATTTAGTTGGAGATAAGGATATTCAAAGGGCAATTACTTATTTTTAAATTACACTCAAAATTTAAAAAATACACACACATAAATTCATTTTTCATTAGCACTAATATATCAACAGCCCCAAATTCTTAAAGCTTTTTAAAATATGGGATATTTCTCATTTTCCTTTCCTCCCAGAGTCCACACCAAGATTTAGTGTTTCCTTCTTTTGTTATTCAAGCGATGTGAGCGAAGGTGGCAAAAGACACATAGACACATTTATCATAAAACTATATAAAGCAGATTGCAAAAAAAACCACGACTTTCTTTTACCTTGCCGTAAATAGAAACAAAATAGTTTCCATTTTCCATTATGATCTGAAACCGTAACCTCAGTAACATGAGGTTTTAATTTATAAAGGAACGTCAAGTATTGCCCTTTGGGGAGGTTATAACAGACTACATGAATGTCAAATAGTATTACTTTCTAAAAACAGATTTATTTAGCCCCCAAATAAAGCTTCATGATTTAGAATTAATTTCCAATTACATAGGGCATCTATACTCTTGTTCAGGAACCACACAATTTATTAGCAACTTTAAAATTATTAACATGGGCAATAAAATCATATTTATGTAATCCAACCCCAGAGGAAAAAGATTAAACTCAGCAAGTGCTTGTTGGAATTTGGGCTTTCCACACATTTCTCATGTGGTCAAGCTGAACCCATGGCAAGTCTACACAGCTGCCTCAGTTGCCTTTTGACTTTATGACCATGTAATATTTGATCACATGGACCTTGCATATATGTACGTGAGATTTCTGTTTTCTTATAGAAAAAATGGTTTTCCTTTTTATATAGGGATTGGAGATCAGTAGGAGTTTTCAATAAATGTATTTATTTCAAGGGCAGCTGCTGTAAAATCAATTCATTCTTGTGAAGAGGAAGGCGCCCCCTCCTTTTCTGGCAAAAATAATATATCTTGACAGATATGCCAAGATATGCCTTTTTCTCACTTTTGTTCTAGTCTTTCCAAGAGAAAAAAAAATCTTTATCACAAAATAAAAAAAAACCCAACTATCTGTTACAAAGATTCCATCTCTGAATTTGTTATAAAATTAAATTAGGGAACAGAAACTGAACAACAGATGATATCTATTGTATTTCTATTTTCTAGAGCAAGACAGCAGTCAAGGTGATTTTCAAACTCTGAAGCACACAAAAATATCATGCCATTATTTTCTCAAATAGTTGAGAAGACAGACATCACTTTGAAAACACATAAATTCAGTTCTTATGTGTAAGAGACTAGATTTTTTTTTTCTGCTGTTAGAAAAAACTCCAAATCAGTATTATTCAACTTGATTTGATGAGTGCTAAGAGCAGATTTAGGAAAAGCCTTAAGCCTAGCAGGTAGGGAATGCTTTATGTGATTTTATTCTTAAGTATTCACATCCCACCTTGTTGGGTTTTTTTTTTTGTGGTACGCGGGCCTCTCACTGTTGCGGCCTCTCCCGTTGCGGAGCACAGGCTCTGGACATGCAGGCTCAGCGGCCATGGCTCACGGGCCCAGCCGCTCCGCGGCACGTGGGATCCTTCCGGACCGGGGCACGAACCCGTGTCCCCTGCATTGGCAGGCAGAGACTCTCAACCACTGCGCCACCAGGGAAGCCCCCTACCTTGTTTTAAAAGGAATTTAAGACAGTCTAAATGGATACATAAAATTTAGTAAGATAACAAGAATGGATTGTGAGAAAGTTATATCAGGGCAAGGGTTATGTCATAAAACTGAACTAGGAATGAGGCCACTATATTAAAAAAGAAAAAGCTTATTAAAGGATGCTATACATTTGAAGTGTTCACAACACTTACGTTACTCATTTTCAGTTGAAAATATCATAAGTCAAAAATGCGTTTAATACATCTAACCTACAGATCATTATAGCTTAGCCTAGACTACCTTAAACACATTCAGAACACTTACATTAACCTACAGTTGCACAAAAATCATCTAACACAAAGCTTATTTTATACAGCCTTGAATATCTCATATCAGTTATTAAATACTGTACTGAAAAACAGAATGGCTCTAAGTGTGTCAGTGGTTTCCCCTCATGATCCCGTGGCTGAATGGCAGCTGTGGCTGCCCTGCCAGCATCACGAGAGATTATCTGTGCTGCATATCACTAGCCCTGGGAAAAGAGTAAAATTCCAAGTACAGTTTCTACTCAATGCGTATTCCTTTTGCACCATTGTAAAGTCCCCAAATCCTAAGACAAACAATCTTAAGCCAGGGACTGTCTGTACTTACTTCACCTGACATCCTGCTGTCCACTCAGCTGTCTCGATGGTTAGATTTTAGAGGATTCAGTGCAGTGAAATCCCCAAAACAACGCTGTGATACTTGAGAACTATCACATGCGACTTGTTACTACGAATCAGCTACCAATTTTGTAAATGATATGTTTTATAAATTACACCCTTGATCCTTATAAAGATGTCATTCACATAAATTCTGATGGGCTCAATGAATGGAAGAGAATGCGGTGTAATTGTGCATAATATATTTTGCCCATAGAACTTGAGATCATTACCCTCGGGTATAAATGTATCACACTGGGCATTTGAACTTCTTTGTCGTCTGTGATCTTCTGATCAGGAGAAAAGTTTACAGTATTTTGGCTGCTTTTTCATAAACTCTATTGCCTCTCAGTCCAGTTTTCATTAGACAGTAGCCTGTGAAGACTTTCAGTTTGTTACCCTGGGCTAGAGACTGGAGCATTACAACCAAAATTCAGGTTAGAAGGAGGATTGAAACCCTTTTAATGACAGTGTTTACCTGAGTACAGTAAGCTCTTTGATGAAGACAGGAATTTTTACGCGGTACACTGACAATGCATTGATTTTTAATAGCTTGGGATTTATTCTCACGTGCATTAGGACAAACAAAAACATAACAATTGTATGAATTCATGAACATCCCTGCCCAGGTCAAGGCTAAAATAAATGATTGTTCATGCGACACTTGTGGAAAAAAACCTTTGGGGGGTTAAATGAATGACTGAGATTTGGGAAGCACTATTGTATGGGAACAGAATGCCCTAACAAACTTGTAAACTTTAAAAGCAAACAGAATCTGAGATAGAACTACGATATTTGTTCCATATCCACATGTTTAATTCCAAGTTGTTTCTCTCCTTGAACATGGCTTTCAAGTTCAACGATATGAGGCTACACCACTAGCTTAAGCCTTGAGTTTTGTGTCTCAACCTTCTGGGAGCATAAATAAACTTGCTGGGTTTCGGCATAACTGCTCTGCACACATCATTCAGGCCTGGGCTGCCTGCATCTCTGGCTTCTGTAATGCGAACTAGCCCTTTCTAAGACTAGTTCCTGCTGTACCTCATTTTCCAAGTGCAAAGGCATCAATCATCTCCCTAATCACCTGTTAGGTTTTTGTTGTGTCTCAGCTGGAAATTTCCTTCCCTTGTCTAAAGTGGAGTTCAAAAAAGTCTCAGATCACATCACAGGCTCCTGTCAAAACACTGTGCATTTTTCTTTCCAAATCCAAGAGACCCTTCTGTCCTATTTCACTGTGCTTTCATTTTTAAAGAAAATAAACAAAACAAATAAAAATATTTTTTAAAAACTACCACTCCCGAAACCCTCTTTTCTGAAACTTAAACACCATAAACCAGTGCCTTATAAAGTCACAGTTTTAAAAGTCACAGTTATATGCAAACCCTCAGTATATGAAGCAATAAAGATGAGCTACCAAAAGTGAAAACCAAGATGGCCAAGATGTTTAGAAAGATGTTCAATATCACTTATTATTGGGAAAATACAAATTAAGCCAAAATAGCACTTTTTACCCGCTGGATTGGTAAAAATTCTTATCGTACAAATATTGGGGCTTGTGGAAACATGGGAGCATGTGTGCGTGGCTTGTGGGATATAAATTAGTATAGCTATTTTGAAGGGCAATCTGGTAGCATCTAGTAAAATTGAAAATATAAATACCACCCATTCCACTTATACGTTTATGTACCTTCATACTGTGTTCATAGTTATACATGTGACTATGTCTATTACACTGTTGCTTATAGTACCAAAACATCAGAAACAACCTAAAATTCAATAGGGGAATAGGTAAATTGTGTTCTATTCATACAAAGGAATACTATACAGCTGTTAAAAGGGGAGAACTAGACCTTGTATATGAACATAGATCTCAAAAACATGATATCAGCTCAAGAACATGAGTCGTTGAAGGTGACACACACTACGAGAGCAGTTATGGAAACGAAAACACCCAACACATATGATGAATTAATAAATAATATTCTTAGCCTTAACCACTTAGATATTCCTAGTCAAGACCTCCTAACTCTTCCTTGCTACTTACCTAAATTGTACTCATCCTCAAGACACAGTTCAAATCCTACCTCCCTCAGGACCACCCAACCCACAATGATTCCTTTTCTCCTCTGATCCACTCTAATAATAAGTTTTAGGCATGTGACCTCATCTATCTCATATTCTCATTGTGGGGATTAATAAAGGTTCCTCACATAGGATGTTTCATGTAGTTCTTAGTGCATAGCAAGAACTCATTGACTCTTAGTTGCTATTGTTATGACAAGTTTATGTCTCCCTTTGCTTAGTCTGGTACGCTGCCATAGTAGATACTCGATAAATGTTTACATTTGACTACGAATATGATGGTGACATGTTTTTGCTAATGATTACATTTGCCCAGGTCATTTCCTGAGGTGGGGTCCTGGCTCATTATTTACTGGATATTCAGTAAAGTCTGTGGGCATTCAAGAATTGGACATTCCCAAGTTCCACTGGCTGAGTGCTGAGGCACTGCTCTCTGGGGACCACAGATGAGCGCTAACCTCCTATTCCAGGCTCAGCTGATCCTAGATTCCCCTGAAGTTATTAGTTGAGCTCTAGCAGAGCTTACAGACCTTCTAGCCCAAAGTCACTGAAAGAGTTTAAGCCTCTTAGAAAACAAGTATTAATCCTGGGATTTTTCTTCTAAGATCTTGAACACCAGGAAAATTCCTCAATTTCAGGAGTCTCAGAGGAGGCACTTTTAGACAAACACGGGACAGGAAAGGTTAAGTAGGGTAGGTAAAAAAATGGAGAAAGCATGGAGAACAGGGTAACACGTATTAAGCGTAACACCTAATATCTGCCGGGCATAGAGAATTCAAATAGGTGACGTCATTTAACACAACACCTACAGGAGAGAGAGAGAGATAGTTACTCCTGGTTTACAGATGAGGAAACTGAGGCCTGGAGATTCATTAACTTAAAAGCGGCACAGAAAATAACTGCTGGAATAAGGATTTAATCCCAGGTCTTCTTGACTTTAAAAACCCGTGTTTGTGGCAGAAGTTAAATCCATTTAAATTAGATTCATTTACATGTTATTTCATTAAATTAAATGAAAAGCACATACTCCATACACTTATATGTCTAGGTCCTCAGTTAATAATTTGAGGAGCTGAGAGAAGTGACTCATTTGGAAAGGTGTGTCTAATGCTCGTAACGGCTCTGAATGATAAGCTCCATACTTACAGGGTCTCAGGTCACTAGTACTTGAAAACAAAATTAAATACCAAACAAATTAGAGAAAAGAAACCGACCTCAAAACTACTACTTTTTAGTAGGAAAGTAATCTGACACCCATAAATGTATGAAGAAGATAGCCTAAAATTAGCACAAACATTTTGTTCAGGAAGTTGAAAGTTTTTTTGTAGGTCATTCTTTGATTTCCCTAGTAAGAGCAGTTCTTTTGTGGTGGTTCATCTGTGGCTATCTTGTTAAGAGATATTTGCTCTAACATGATTTCTATAGAAGTGTACTCTCTGCAGCATCTTTCATCTTACCAGCAGCTGAAGCAACAACATCCTAAGTGGGGTAAGTTTTCACGTAATTATTAGCATGCCTAAGAAGACAGTGACTTCATCTGGGCTTATTACTGTTACTTGTCACAGATACGGACTGAAATAATGCAGCAAACACACCACTGAAACTCTCAAGGGAAGAGATAAGACTAAGTGATAATGGAGAAACTGCTCCGGCTCGGGCTGTTCTACATAAACACATCCCTTTCCAACAGTCAAGAGACAACTGAAAGCTGCAATTACCTATGTCTGCAATGCTTCTTATTCACTTCAATATTTGAAATAGGGGATAATATGAAATAATGGGAGCTCTTCTCCAACTAATACAATCAAAAGTAAAAAAAAAAAAAAAAAAAGCCAAAGTGGAAACAAGACTAAGGAAAGAAGGAAGACATAAATGACCTTTGTGACTCAAAAACAAATCCCACAAAGGGAGTCATGAGAAATAAAACCTATACTGACATCAGTTGATTAAGGTCACTTATTTATAAAGCAGAACATTTCATAAGTTACACTCCCCGACACATAAACTTCATGTTGAGAATACGACATTCAGCAGGATAATAAAAATAAGGCTGATGGGCCTTTTAATCCCTCTCTTGGGAATTAAATACTTACTAAAATAGAATGATTACAGCCCTGTATCTTAAGGGTAGTAAATAGGTTGTATGCCGAAGCATACCCTGATTAGTCTTGCTAATGGCATACCAACTATCTTAACTTTAAGGAGCCATTACAGAATGACAGATGGAAGAATAATGTAACATAAGGAAAATAAAAGTTACAGACAGACAACTAAGCAATATGGGTCACACTGCTACACTGTATATACACAAAATCCTAGAGTTCCTCTTAAGGGAAAATAACAGTGCACTGGCATTTTCATTTACTTTTTAGTGGCAATTAAATTTCCTGACACAATTATTTTTTGATAAAACATGACATTTTATAATCCAGTCAAATTTTATTATTTTCCAATCCAATCCCAATCACCTATTAATCAAATATAAGTTTGAAAGTCCCTACTAAATATGCTTTTTGCAAACGCATTGTGACAAGATGGCTCTTAGCATTCAATGGTGATTCCATAAGAAACAACTGAGTGCTGATACTGAGAGCGGGGACGCATTCTCCCTTTCTTTTTAAAAATAAAAATCTGCCGATTATTCAGCCACCATTTCATAAATTCCTGCCACAGATGATCAAGGGAGAATTTGGCGATACACATACACTTCAAAACTCAAAGAAAGGATAGTTATACCAGGCTTATAGTCATACCACAAAGCCATTAAAGTCAATTCCTGAATGGTGGCTGGTTTAAATGAGGCAGACTTTAGTCAAGCAGTCCTCAACCCCGGCTCTATCCCAGAATCTAGTCTGTGGTGGGACTCCTGTGAGAATCATTGTTTTGGTCTTATAACATAGACAACCGCTAAGAGTTCCTTACGGAGTCAGACCTACCCACTCCTTGCCAACTTCCTCATCTGAAGAGGATCTTGTGCCATTTCAGTCAAACAGACTGTAAGTAGCAGCACGTGTCGGAAGTGTGAAGCTATAAGTAATACTGGATATGTAAGAAAAGAGAGAGTCTGAAATTTTAAAAAACTGTACAGAGGGTATAATGACAAGTTGAAATTATGATAGAGTAATCATGGTTCCGGCATACAAAAATGCAGTGGGGCGGCCACTGAGGACCTGGTCTCCGACAAGTCTCTGCACCACTGGGGACCTGAACTTCCTTTGAGCTGTACCAGACCCAAGGACACCCCTAGCCGTGTTCAGAACAATACCTGCCAGCTGCAACCTATGGTCTCAAGGTCTTCCATTGTAACTATGCAACCATTTGGGATCCCAACCAATCCTCGCTTAACAAGCACCCTGCCTCTTGCCAGCTCCAATTATAATTCTTGATAAACAACTCATGTAACTAACTGTAACCTTGTGGGCTTTTGCCTTTATAAGTCTCCCCCATTTTGTAGTCTGGGAGAACACAATTCAGACGCCTGTGGAATCTGTGTCTCCCGGGCTGCAGCCCTAAATAAACACCTTTTTATTTCACGTCTGTCTCTAAAGTTTTCATTGACAGATTCAGACTGTGCGTTAAGGTGGATTGTTTGTGGCCTGTTTGTTTTTGAATTTGAGTTGAAACCTCTCCAAAACTTTCACTTTCATCTTCTGGAACTTTTGCTTATAAATATGTCACAGCTGAGCAATAATTTCATTTGCTTATTTCCAAATGCCCATGTATGCACAAAACTTCCCTATAGGACTTGAACATTTTAGAAACCTATGTTATTCATTCACTCACTCACTGAATATTTATTGAGAACCTACTCTAACTAGGCATTATTCTAGGTACTGATAATTAAAATATAGCAGTGAACAAGATAACAAAAGTCCCCACTCTCATGAACCTTACTCTGGTGAGGGGACTTCTGAACAAGCAGGTAGATGAAGCTTTATTTCTTTGTATCTATAACATTTCTCTCATCCATAAATAATTTGAAAATTTAACAGATAGAAGCACTATACAGTAGAAAAATTTAATATAGATAAGGAAAAAACTAAAACTACAAAAACAGCATTGATATTATAACCCCAGTGAACTTTTAAAACTATCCAGAGTAAATAGCCTGAAAGGTGGTTAGAATAATTCAAACATAAAATAAACTGCAATTGATGTCAAATAAAATAAAAAACTTTAATACATTTAAAAACGTAAAAATCAAACTCCTTTAAAACACTAGCTTTTTTTTTTCTTTAATCCAGTGTGTGTCCTGGAACTTTTGTAAAGTTCTTAAAAATTCTGGATCCCTGGATCCACCTGAATGATAAACTGCACAGGGTCCAAATATACGTAGTTTTGTAATGTTCCAGAAGCAGCCACTGTCTGGAGGCTGGGACTGTCCATCAGACGGCAGAGCAAAGAGCTCTGCAAATCCTCTTCCTCCTCCCAAAACCATGACACTGAAAAATATTGTCAAAACCAACCATTTCAGGACCTAATAATAAGCCAAAGACAAGCAACAAGTGGAAAAGTTTCTTCTTGGAAAACTGCTGACTGGCAAGTAAGAAGAGGGCGAGTCTGTGGTCTTTCTACCTGGGGCAGCTCCCACCCCGCCCCTCTCAGCTAAACCTCTACCAGGGAGAGGCTGCCATGGAAACCGGCAACTTTGCTGCCCCAGGGTCTGAGTGCATTGGAAGTGAAGAGTAGAAAAGCCTACTCCCAGGCAGTCTGAAGCATTAGCTTCCTTGGAGGCAAACAAATGCTGACTGCCGACCTCACAGCTGGCCTGAGCCTGCACTCCCACTTGGGCTACTCCCCAGACCAGTGGACTAGCCATGAATGTAATGGGCAATGAGATCCTGGACATGAGAGAACCATGGAGGGCTTTGATCAATTTCCACACATCCTGGGTTGACCAGTAGGACCTAATAGGGCCTGGTGGAAAGAAAAGGCAGGATGGATACGAAAACTCCTGAATTTGAACATGTTTCCCAGTCCATACACAGATATATCAGCAGAGGCTGAAAGCCTTACTGGATTGAACTGTTTGAGCACAACTTCTGGCTAATCACTGACTGACCACTGAACTACGGAGACCCAAGTGCAACCCTAGGAAACAAGGCTTAGACATAAAAGTAAGAACTGAACTACTATCTCAGAACATAACTGAAAATACAATTTTAAAAACGGATGAAAAAGTTGCTACACGGTTCTGAAAAACAGAAGGCAGCAGAATGAATTCCTATTTGGACTATTCTTTGTTTATTCAACCACTATTTATATTTATTTCAATCTGGACCAGACACTGTGCTCAAATGCCCAGATACAATAGTGAACATGATAGATAAGGTAGAAATTAAAGAGTTAACATTTTAGAACTAGAGTTTGTTCTTCAAGGTCTCAGGATTTGGGCAGACCACTCTGGTCTTGCACACAGTCTCCAATTTCGAAAAGTACATGGTTCTTATGACTCATATGACTTACATAATGTTTCAACTAACAGATGTGAAGTAGTCAAATACATAACCAAATAATTATGGGATTGACATATATACACTAATATGTATAAAACAGATAACTAATAAGAAACTGTTGTATAAAAAATAAATAAATAAAATTTATAAAAAAAGAAAAGAACAACTAAGGAAAACAACAAGGTCCTACTGTACAGCACAGGATAAAAAATGTAACTAAGGCATCTGTGTTTTAGTGCTGGCTCTAGTATTTTCTGAGTAGTCTTTGCTGAAACACTCTGCAGAACTCAGTTTCATTATTCATAAGGTGAAGCAGGTTTGACTAAATTTTTAAGGTGACTCCTTGACCTCAAATTCTATGATTATTTGTAAGGGCATACAATAATACACATTAACATAAAAAATACTTATAAGAAACCTATCCAGGCTTACTTTAATGAATGCAATCCATCCATAATTAGCACAGCATTTGTAAACACACGCACAGTTTCAAAGTGGTATTTAAAGAGCTTATTTTCTTAAATAGATAAAACATTGCATTTGAAAGCTTATTTACAAGATTCTCATATATGGTATTGGAATCAAACCGTATGTCATAATATATTCAGAAGAAATACGAGGCTCATAATTGCCTAGATTTGATTGTCTCAGGAAGATCATGACCTTTGATATTTATTTTCTTAACAAATATCGTAGAGTGATCCCTGTGTCTCAAACGTTGATCTAATCACTTTACACATATCAATTCGTTTAATCCTGGAGACACTCCTAAGAAGGGCTACTATTATTAGCATGTCTATTTTTACACAAGGGAAGACTGAGGCAGCAAGAGGTTGACTAACTTGCCTCAGGCACTAAGAGGCAGGATGAGATTAACTTCCTCTTGGCTGCTAAGTGGCACGGGCCTGGATTCAAACTCAGGTCAGCTGGCTCTGAAGCCGCATTCTCTCATCTACTCTGCCCTGTGGTCAGAGCTTACAAACCTATGGGCTTGTGATGTAAGACAGTACCCAAAGAGGGAAAGGACATCAGTTATTCAAGACAATAACACGTCTATTTCCCTTAAACACATGCACGCACGAACACACACACACACACACACACACACACACGCATACACACACACATGGACAAGCCCTCACACTGTCGTGCAGCCCTCACATAGACACAAAACCAAAGGATAAATCTGGCAGATTTGAATTTCACTAGAGTAGTGGGGATATGGACGTTAAGATCTTCAGTATTTTTGGATTAAATTTCTAGTGCCTTACTTTTATTTCACAATCCTAAACTAAATCCTCATAAATGTTATGTCATTAGCAAATGTGTTGTATATATAATGTCAGGTCCATACAACCTTTATGCTATTCCAAAATATGTAGTTTTATAGTTCAACATATATATGACAGATAGGCCCTTTATTTACGGATTGGAAAAAATTACCTTTCTAATGTAAGGGTCCTCTCTTACCCCTACCTTAAATAAACAAGTAACAGTTTCACCTTCCAGATAATTTATGCTGGTTGAATCATTTTAGCCCTCTAGGGTTTCTGGCTTCTAACATCATGTGCTCTACCCTCCTCACCTGGCATCTTTGTTCCATCCATGGTGACATTTGTACTTTTTAAATGCACATTAGAAGATTTTATACTCAGATTCTGAACCTTCCCCTGTGAGTGTTTATTATTGAAAAAAGACTTTTATGACAACCAAACATGTTTCGTATGGCTGAGATGCTCATGTCAGGCCTTGAAGATATCCTCATACATTTATCCAAAAATTATGGTAGAACTCCACTGAGCAACGAAAATGCCAAGAGACATGAAATGGGGTAAAAGAGAGGACTTCAGAACCCTCTCATTAGCCGGGAAAACATACAGCATAGAAGGAGCGCAGGCAAGCATCACTCTCTCCATGGAAAGAGTGTAGCAGTTAAAAGAAAAGTGGAGCTAATGACATGCCAGATAAGAAGCAGCCCTCTCAGAGCATCACATGACGTTCCTTTCTGGGATCAGGGAGCCTGTCCCATGTTTCCTGTTGTGCTCCTGAGTCGGTCTTTGTGGCAAAGAGACAAGTTTGCTAAAGTTTTTAATTAACGTATGTCCTTGCTGACAGATGTTGTGAATGAGGCACTTTTTCTTTCCCATTATGGCTTAGACTTTAGATTTAATTACTGTGGAAATGAATCAAGAAACATGACTTCAGGCAGAATATTTTAAATGTCAGCAGAGTAACCATATTAATTCTCAATCTTAAAGGATCCGTGTAATTCCATCTTTATTATGAGTGATGTGAAAATAATTTTAGGAAGGAGGTTAAAGATAGGAAGACCCTGTAAGCTATGGGAAGATCACCTGTTAGTTGCCATTTTTTGGATAGCTGTTTTGTTTGCATAACGACTTAGTTTTATTTGGTGCATACACATAACGACTTGTATGAAAAGGGACTGTGCTCTTCAAGTGTTATATGTGAAAGGACCGGAGCCCTTCAACTTAGGTCTAAATGTATTCATGAAATATATCTTCCATTCAGATGATCAAAATCTGGCCACATTTTTTTTATTGCCTAAAATGAGTATTCACTTAAAATTATGTTATCTCTCATGTCATCAGCTCTAAGCCATGGAAATGCAGTGAAGTAACTAAGTGTTTAGTCCTCCAGTAAAATACATATTTGGAAAAAAAAAACCCAAACCTTAAAATGACCTAAAAGAAACAATGAGTTCCTATTATATAGCACAGGGAACTATATGCAATATCTCGTGATAAACGATAATGAAAAGGAATATAAAAAAGAATATATATGTATAACTAAATCACTTTGCTGTACAGCAGAAATTAACAAATACTGTAAATCAACTATACTTCAATAAAATATTTTTTAAAAAAGAAAAAAGTTGAAGACATATGGGGTACCTTCTCATACAATCCAGTGCTCGGATAAAGAAGTCCTTGTGTAACTGGTGTTCATCCCTCAAGATTGAGCATTGTTCAAGCGTCACTGACATCGACGTCCTGTCTTTGGCACTTTTACAACAGGTGAAACGGATGCCATTTAGTTTGCGACAAATCTGTAACAGACATATACACAGTTTATTGTTTACTCGCAGATTAAAGTGTCAGAGTCCTCTAGACACTTCTAGTCTAAACCCACCAAATTTATGTTAATTTATGAAAATTAACTGGTTCAATCTGCCTATAGAATGGCAACATATTACCTTTTCATTTCAAAAGCTAGTGGAATAGATTTAATTTATTTAGCTCTTTGTACATGAGGTGTGGGGCTGCTGAAGGCATATAAGATGGTAAATATCCAGCAGAGGCAGCAAGGCTCTCTGAGAGGGCATCTAAGCTGCAGGGGATAATGATAATCACAGCTCAGAAGCAATATCTTAATAGTGAAGGGGAAAAAAATAATCTGTATTTCCTGGATCAGCCACTTGATTTGAATCTTACACAGCTAATACCTTCTTACTATATATTTAAAATAACCTTTACTAATCCCTGCTGGATGTTACGAGATTTCAAACATCCACATGGTGCCAAGTGAAACCGATAAGGAAACCACTCATCAATGCAACCAGTAAGAATAAGGACACCAAAAATGGCCACTGTAATTGCATATCTACTGTGCACCCGGTACAATGCTAATAAATTTCATATAGATTTTGCTCTTTTAATTTAACTGCACATGAACCCTGGAGAAAGGTATAGTAATCTCATTTTACAGATGAGGAAATTGAGGTGTAGATAGGTAAGGTGTCTTATGCACAACAGAGCAGAGCCAGGATGCTGGTATAAGTCGACCTAACAAGGACCAAGTCTTTAACTTCTGTCCTGTTCTGTTTCTCTCTATAATTCTTTCTTGTTGTTATTCTGATGTAAGCCAGGAGAAGAATCTGTAAGTAGCAATAATTTATGGTCTCATTGCTTTACGGTTAACAGGTGAATCACTCCATTCTATTCTCTTCCCTAGTCCATGGTAAGGCATCAACAATGTTCGTCAACATGCACTTAAGATACATCTACTCTGATGAGATACAGGCCTGCTTTACTATCTGCCATTGAGGAGGCCTTAACAGTTGCCTGCTTTGAAGAGAGGATATAATAATACAGTTTATCAAGGGTTTTTATCATGATTTAATTGTGATTCTGATACTTAGCTTAGGAGTTACAAGTCCTTATTAGCCCTTAGGTACTTTCTCACTATCTCCAATGTAAGTGACTAGAGAAACGTGACAGCATGATTTCAACATGTAATCTTTTTTTTTTTCTTGTAGAAAACACTAACGCATTTAAATAAATTGTATTTCAAAAATTTTAATATAAAATAACAAAGGTTTGACTATATTTATAGTAACAAAATACAGACCTCAATGGTCACTTATGAGAGGTGAGTTTTAAAAAGAATGAATATTCTTTAAAATGCATTGTCACAATTGTATGCAACTATCCTACTAAGGATACTTCATGTTACAAATTTAAAATCAAGAGGAATCTGGGCGGCCTTCCCTGATGGCGCAGTGGTCAGGAATCCGCCTGCCAATGCAGGGGACACGGGTTCAATCCCTGGTCTGGGAAGATACCACATGCCGTGGAGCAACTAAGCCTGTGTGCCACAACTACTGAGCCTGTGCTCTAGAGCCCACGAGCCACAACTACTGAGCCTTGAGCCACAACTACTGAGCCCACGTGCCACAACTACTGAAGCCTATGCACCTAGAGCCTGTGCTCCGCAACAAGAGAAGCCACCATGATGAGAAGCCCGCGCACTGCAACGGAGAGTAGTCCCCACTCGCCGCAACCAGAGAAAAGCCCACGCGCAGCAATGAAGACCCAATGCAGCCAAAAATAAAATAAAATAATAAAATAAATAAATTTATTAAAAAAAAAAGAAGCTGGGGCAATTCCATCAAAGCAGACAGGTTGGGTCTTGGTTTCTGTATTTCACAACTCTTTTGAACTGTATGAGCTTAATTTAACATTAGCTTAATTTGGTATTTGGTATTTTTAAATTTTCATTTTTCAAAATTCATTCAAGATAAAACCAAATAGCTTTACATTTTTCAATTAGAATGTAAAACATTAACAAAAGCAGTATTTCATTAATCGTTTTAAAGAAGAGAGGATAATAAAACAGAGACAGAAATTAAAACTTTTTGGAAAATGTAAAAGGGAATTTCTATATTTCTTTAAGAGTAATACCAAGGTCTCTAGTTTACAAAGAGGATATTGAAACTCATGTATCACCCTATAGACATGTTATTAATAATAAAGTCAATATTCCTACAGAATGCCAAATTTGCACACTATGGGTGCTGTATATTTATCAAGGCAAGTAATCACCCATTCATGAATTCAATGGTAAGTTGTGAGTAAGCCGTATTTGGTTGGTATATACATTTCAAAAAAAATTCAGAAACGTAGGATTTATGGGAATTTTTTTAATATATTCAAATGAGAAAACTACATGTACTAGAGAAAATATTCATTTGTGGTTCTACCTGTGCATCCTTCATTTGTCAATTTACGTGACTGCATGATATGTGCATAATGACATATGTATATGTTCCTAAGTTGTCAGACGGCCTTGGGCAACGATCAAAGTACTTTTGTGCTATCATGTCATTAGTAATATAGCAAAAATAACTTACGACCTGTCTTTGTGAAATTTTCGTGAGAATTAGCAACCACAGTAGTCTTTGAAGGTATATAGAGCAGACACAGGAGAAAGAACTATTAAAAACAACCTTCATGTAATGTAGTATGATGCTAAATGGGACCAGTGTAAATGAGCTGCCTGAAAGCAACGTTTCATATTGTTACCTTTGATGTTCTTCCCTGGGGCTCCAAGAGGGCATGAAGGGAAACTAGAGCAGCTTTCCTCTGCCTTGCTTTTGGTAAATTATTTTATGTAGGCTCATGGTAAATTATCCATTCCTTTTTCCCAGAAGAGAGTAAGTAATATTAGATTATAATTGAAGCGCTGGCAGTAGGGGGAAAGGCTTTGTCTCAAATGCTATTGATAGAGAATGAATAGCACATGTGAGAAGATCTATTACACTCAACTCCAAATTACACGAGCAATCCTGTGCAGTAAGTTCAAACATGGCGTTCATCAAAAAGATCTCCAATGTGTGCCTTTCCTGATGAAAAGATCCCTTCCTAGTGAAAGGATCTCTGGGTCTGAATGTTTAACAAAACTCATATGAGCTATACCTGAGCGGTTGCCAGATAAGAGCTTCAAAATTATAGGCATGATTTTCTCCCTCAACCTTGTAGAAACCTGGGGGGGTGGGGAAGCAGGCAGATCTTCTACCCTGAGGTTGCCATTAAATGAGAAGGAAGCATACAAAATATAGCTCATTACCCTAAGAGCAATACATCAGTAATAAATTCTATGCCAATATCTAAATTGACAAATGCATTTCCAAGCTCATTAACAAAACAATATGTCCAGAAGCCTCACTGAGGCTGTGAGTCAGAGATCTGATAACCACTTTCTGTTGAAACCATATGTCTCTAGAGCAGCACTTCAAAACCCTGACTGACACGGGCTATTGACATTGCAACACGCAGTATCAAGAAAATCACAGACACTTGATTTTAACCTCAAACACATCCCAAATTTATAAGAAAAGCCAATGAGTAAGATTTTTTCTCATTGAATACATCTTCTTCTATCTTGTGTTTTTGTGTATTGATAGACTAGATGCCTAATCTCCTGGATAATGGAGAATGACATCTGGTAGCCCAAAGTGCAGAGGCTGGACCCTACATAGCAGATACCCGATAACACTTGCTGATCATCACGGTGACAGGGAATACCATTTGACAGGAGAGTGCCTACCGTTGCAGCCAGCCACATGATTTCTACATTCTTTCTCTTTTTGGCTTGAATATTTTGCTGGAGATTTTCTAGTAATCCTTTTAAATCATTTTGTTCTTGAAAATGTGAAATGTCTGAAAAACAAAAAAGGAGGGGAAAAAAAAGGAAACCGTATTAGTATTAAGCTGCCCATGGAGTTTTCCTTAATATATTTGCAAATGTAATTTCCATAACAACAAATGCCATTTGGAGTAGAGAGTATCTGAGGATAATCATACTTATTAATCCTTCCGGTTTTATTCTTTACTTAGAAATATGCCTCAGTTTCCCTCATTCCCTATTGTGTGTAACTGGGGTAATGTCAATGGGTGATACAACACTCACCAAGAAGGGAACTGTTTTTAATAACAAAGGCTGCCTCACTTCAACCAAAGTAGAGGATATGGATGAAACATGAGATACAACCTTCCATTTTTGGCTACTGAGCAGCTAGTCTGAATCATGAGACTATATCAAACTGAACATCTCAGAGGTGGAATTGGAAAGTTCAACCAAAATCCATGAAGTCAGTTTCTACACAGAAAGATTCCTCAAACTAGGCAATATTGATATTCTGGACTGGCTAACACTTGGTTGTAGGGAGTGGGCCTATATTCTGCATTGTGGGATGTTAAGCAGCATCCCTGACCTCTACCTTTTAGGAGCCAGTAGTATCCTTCCCATTGTGACCATCAAAAATATCTCCAGGGCTTCCCTGGTGGCGCAGTGGTTGAGAGTCCGCCTGCCGATGCAGGGGACACGGGTTCGTGCCCCGGTCCAGGAAGATCCCACATGCCGCGGAGCGGCTGGGCCCGTGAGCCGTGGCTGCTGAGCCTGTGCGGCCGGACCCTGTGCTCCGCAACGGGAGAGGCCGCAACAGTGAGAGGCCCGCGTACCGCAAAAAAAAACAGAAAAACAAAAAAAAACAAAAACCTAAGGCAATGCACACTATGACACCAGTATTCCTGAGACTCAGTAAGATAGGATTCAAGATTAGAATATAGAGATGGAAACAAAAAGTCTAAGAGAGTGGTTGGGTTAGTACCGTACGGTATGAAAATACACTCTACTGTGTAAGCCACAAACTGACGGATGAAGAACTCCCGAGAGCTTTAATTGAGGCTAAAAACAGGAGAAAATACATAAGAACAACATGGACTATACGTAGGCTATCCAGTTACACTGAAGAAACAGATGATCTGTTCCTGAGTCAGATCACACACACACATAAAAATGACACAAATAAGCTTTCATCATAATGAAGCTTGGCACTTTCCAAAACTGTACCAGATGTTTCATTTTATTAGAATAATATATCTGAGTAGCTCTTAACTTTAGCTCTAGAGAGTAGAGGAAATATCCTAATGAACTGTACTAGCAATCTATATCTACCAAAGAATGGAAGTGGTTGGTAAAATGGCACTGAGCATTGAAAACAATTATATATCATCTTGAATTTCCTGTCCACAGAATAGAGGAAGGTCAGGTACAATCCAGATTCATACCTTGTTTTAGGGAGATGAGATTCAAAATATTCATATAAATATATGCATGATTCTACTTTATTAGTTCCTAAATGGGAAAACTGTTAAATGTCAAATTTTTACCATGTAACTAGAGACGATTTTTTTTTAAAAATTTTTTGGCCACACTGCGCACCATGTAGGATCTTAGTCCCCCGACCAGGGATCGAACCCGTGCCCCCTCCATTGGAAGCGTGAAGCCTTAAGCACTTGACTACCAGGGAAGTCCCAATGATTCTCTTAAGAAAGAGAAGCTTTCCCTAAAGACATTGCCTCGCTAGGTAGGAGACTCTGATACACAGAGATTTTAACAGGACACAGCCCAAGGATAAGGGAAGGAGGCATAATGTAGAATGCCTTGAAGAGAGCTGCAAAGCCAGCTCAGGACTCTACAGCTAATTGAAGAAAGTAAGGACAATAACGGTGCCTTCTAACTGATACTTTTAGCACACAAGGAATAAGTCAGATCTGCCATCACTGCCCTTAACGTTGATAAATGGCAACCAAAACAAAACCAAAAACAATCCATGACTTAGAATAACAAGCAGCTATTTAAAATTGTGTACAGGTATATCGTTGACAGAGAAAGTGTCCTTGACATTGTTGAAAGGAAAAACTGGTCATATTAATAAATGAATTTATTGGTGTAACATTGCGTGTGTGTGCCTGCACTTGTGTGCATGCTTACCTCTCTCTCTATGTGAATGCAGGCAGAGCAAGACATCGGTTTAGATACTAACAGTGCTCCTCTTCGGGTTATGGGATTGAGGGTGATTTTTCAACTGCCTTTTAAATAATTTTTTATTTACTATTGGAGTATAGTTGATTAACAATGTCGTGTTGGTTTCAGGTATACAGCAAAGTAATGCAGTTATACATATATGTGTATCTCTTCTTTTTCAAATTCGTTCCCCATTTAGGTATTACAAAATACTGAGCAGAGTTCCCTGTGCTATACAGTAGGTCCTTGTTGGTTATCTATTTTAAATATAACAGTGTGTACATGTCAATCCAAAACTCCCAATCTATCCCTTCCTCAACTGCCTTTTTATGTCATTTGAGACACAATAAATATATATTGTTTTAAAATAATGCAGTTATTTTAAGAGCAAGGGAGAACAGAGTACATATGTATAAGAAAAGGAAAAAAAACACCCAAGTTCTTATGATACAAAGACCTGACCTCCAAATTTCCATGGTCTGGTAGGGTGGGATAGATTTTTTACACCATTATTAACTGCGGTCAAGTGTACTGTGGGCTATGACGCAAGACAGTAAAAATGATAATAGGGACCTAAGAAAAGGAGTGGCCAATTCAATGAAGAATAGTTGAGTATGGAAAGGTTTCTAGTAAAGGTAATGCTTTGTGTCTACAGAGAGTATTTGAGGCCAAGAGAAAAATGTCAACAAAGGCATGGACATATGAGGCAGTACTATGGAAACAGGAAGCTTGTGGTTCACCATGTCCTTGGAGGGCACAGTCCTAGAGGCAAGAATTATAAAGAGTCTATTCTGATATTTTGGGATATCTGGGCTTCCTCCTAAAAATGAGAGCACCTGGTGAATTTTAATTATGGACATAACCATATCTGAGAAGTCCCCGAGATTGTTTTTTAAATCACCTGGTAAAAATGACTTTCAAATAATTTTAAAAGCAATACAGAAGAAGAATTTTACTTTATACAATGTCCCATAGCAGTTATGCACACTCATCCCTTTGTAACAAAAATTTTATGAAATAATATTTACCCTTAGTGCATTCACTGCACCCTGAATATATTTTGTTCTATTCCATGTTGCTTTCGTTTGAATGTTGGCCCCAACCCACTAAATTGATTAAACACCTGTATATGGTCAACATAAAAAACTTGCAAAGCACTGATCTAGGGCAACCTCATGTCCAAGATGCTTAGGTGACTTTTTCACAAGGTTCATAGTCAGACGGTCAAGTCAAAAATCCAGTCTCTTAAGGGGCTTCTCTGGTGGCGCAGTGGTTGAGAATCCGCCTGCTGATGCAGGGGACACGGGTTCGTGCCCCGGTCCAGGAAGATCCCACGTGCCGCGGAGCGGCTGGGCCCGTGAGCCATGGCCGCTGAGCCTGCACGTCCAGAGCCTGTGCTCTGCAACGGGAGAGGCCACAACAGCGAGAGGCCCGCGTACCACAAAAAAAAAAAAAAAAAAATCCAGTCTCCCAAGTCCTATGCCAGTAATTTCCCTCAAATCTGTATCAGTGTCTTCACGGTTGGCTGCTGATCCAAAAAATAATTCCAGTATTAACACAATGGACCAGCTTCTTCAGAATTCTGAGGATTCAGAACAAAGCATAATAATATTTCAAAATAATTTAGTTTCATAGTTGACATGGAGATTTTTAAATCAGCCATTTTAAACAGACTACAATGTTCCTAAAATAAGTCAAACAAATGGCCATCCTTTGCTCATTTTTATCTACATAAAGATAGTGCTTTCAAATCCACAGAAATGATGTCCCATAGAAATTTCACCCCTTCTCCCCATGGCATGCTTTTTAGAAGGAAGTCAATTGATGTTCTTAAAATTTTCAAGCCACCGTTTCTATTTCTGTAATGATAAAACTTCGTTTATTCAGTCCATCACTATGACTGCTGCCACTTTTTTTCAGCCTGACAAAAGTCCTGCAGGCCACAGAAATTCAGGTCTGGATCTGGAAAGAAGTAGCATTAGTAATGACTAAATAGGTGAGATTTCAAGATATAATGATAGATCCTGATATAGCAACTGTAAATCACGGTATACACAGAACATGGATTGGTTTTGTTACTGAACCAAACTTGGGTCTGCCCACCCATGAGCAGTAAAGCTAATCTACTGACACCGGGTTGCAGTGAAGGAAAGTGCAGTGTTTACCGCAGGGTAACAAGCAAGGAGTCCTGGTTACCTAGTGCTCAAAAAGCCCGAACTCCCTGATGGACTTCAGCAAAGCATTTTTAAAGACAAGGTGAGGGAGTGGAGTCCCAGGGTATGTGATCAGCTCGTGCACAATTCTCTGATTGGCTGATGGTGATGTAACAGGGCAGTGTCACAGGGGTTAACATTATCAACCCTTAGGTGCTGGTAGGTCTGGGGGCTACATGCTCACGGTCATCAAGTAGGTAACTTCTTCCATTTGGTGGTGGTTTTAGCATTTGTAAAACAACTCAGGAAATGTGCATCAATACTGTTATCTGGGTACTTCAGAGGGGAGATAAAGCAGAAGATATGGGGGAGGAGTCTCCTGGGAAGGCCCCGTAAGGTTCTGCTCAGTAACTGTTTTAGATATAGAATGAGTTTCTTCAAATGTAAATATGGCAATAAGTCTTGCTTCTGGTACTCACTCCTGCATTACCCTAGGACTGAATTGAACTGAATTGAATTGAGCAATTGAATCTCTATGCTTATCTCCATAAAAGTATTCTTTTTTTCCAGTGGGGTTCATGAAAGTAATCAGAAGGTAAAAGGTATAAGAATATACAGTGCATTACTGCTTATGATATTAAACAGCAGCAAAAATCTAAATGATGATAATCTGTCATACATATGTATATATATTTATGACATGGAATATTATATAATAGGTAAAATGAATAAACATGCTAGATGTATGAGCATGGATATATACTAAAAACTATGTTGAGCAAAAAAAAATGATTCATACAAGATAACAGCAATAATATAAAGTTGAATGTGCAAACCTTTGCCATATTTTTTATGGATACACACATACAGAGGAAAAATATGTATGAGAACGTAAAATGCCAAATTCAGGATACTGATTTTCTCAGAGAAGGGAAGGTGAGGGGTGGGAACCAAAAAGCGTACAAAGGGGGTTTCCATTATGTCTACAAATATTTGTTTCTCACAACATTTCTGAGACTGGGTGATGGGTTCCAAAGTGCTTCTATTTTATGACCTGTTCTCTTTCTCCGTTTGGAACTTTCATAATTCTTTTTAAAGAAAGCACTGAGCCAAGATTCCAGGCTCAGAGCTCTTTCCAGATCCAGAGCTGAATTTCTGTGGCCTGCAGGACTTTTGTCAGGCTGAAAAAAAAGTGGCAGCAGTCATAGTGATGGACTGAATAAACGAAGTTTTATCATTACAGAAATAGAAACAGTGGCTTGAAAATTTTAAGAACATCAATTGACTTCCTTCTAAAAAGCGTGCCATGGGGAGAAGGGGTGAAATGATTTCCAGGCTCAGGAAAATGATTACTAATGCTAACTCCGTCCCTGCTTCGACATGTGGTCATAGCAAGCTGCTTAACCCTCTGTCCCTATTTTCTCAACAGCAAAGTGAGGACAATAACCCTGTCATGCTGTAGTGGAAAACCATGAATAAAAGTCTTGGCAGAGGGCTTCCCTGGTGGCGCAGTGGTTGAGAGTCCGCCTGCCGATGCAGGGGACGCGGGTTCGTGCCCCGGTCCGGGAAGATCCCGCATGCCGCGGAGCAGCTGGGCCCGTGAGCCATGGCCGCTGAGCCTGCGCGTCCGGAGCCTGTGCTCCGCAACGGGAGAGGCCACAACAGTGAGAGGCCCGGGTACCGCAAAAAAAAAAAAAAAAAAAAAAGTCTTGGCAGAAGAGTCTACATTATTCAGTTCTGTGTCACCTCTGAAAAACAGAGGAAGACATTCATAGTTCTTAAGAAGAGTTCATAGCCTCAGATAGAAAGCCTACTTTCTCAGGCAAAAGTCCGAATTTATCCAAAGTAAGAAATATTCTCTCATACAGACACAGGTGCACACACATGATCCCAAACATTCAGAAAGCCAGTGACTGTTCTCCCACCACTCCTTGCTGGGAGAGAACAGCCAAGTTCAGAGTCACTTTGTAGTAGCTATTTTTTCCTTGTTTTGTCAAATGGGATTTCTTTAACAACGGCAGCTCTAAATATGACATTGGCTTGACTCGAAGGCAGGGTGCTGACCAGTGAACAGGAATGGGACCGTGAACTCTCGGCTCATTGAACTATGATGCTAATGAGGCCAAGGCAATAGCTCCGTCACTTCATGGTCAAATGATTTTATGTTGTCAGAGAATGTTCCAAGATGAAATAGAAATCACAGCCGCCTTCCCCTCACCTATTCCACCTATTTCCCAGTGGGGAACAGGCACAACATTTACAGGGATCAATCACACCCCCATGATGAAGTCAAGTGGTATAATTCCACTCCCTTTGAAATCAGGAATAGTTCAGGGATGAGCAGGTAAATCTAAGCCAATCAGAACTTGACTTTGACCTCAGAAATTGTTTCAGGGTTATGTAAGTGACCTATGCTGTTCCAGCTGAGTGAGGCTCAGGACTCTGTAAAGTAGAAGGGGAGGAAAGCTCTCTTTATCTCTTTGCTTGAGCATACAGTTGAGCATGGGAATAACTGCTCACGCCAGCAAGACTTTCTTCAGGAAGGAACTAGATGTAGGATAAAGTCAACACTAAGAGTCATGAAATAAGGCAGAGAAGTGTCTTTTCAGTACTGCTAAGCCACTAAACCAACCCTCTCTTAACTGGTTGCCTGTCTTACTGCTGAAATTTTCAATTTTGTTAATTGATGCCAGTTTGAGTCAGGGTTTCTGTCACTTGCGACCAAAAGCATTCTAAGGTAAACACCTGGTTATACAGGCATTTTTAACACTGATCAGCAATATTGCAAATGTGTACTGTTGCTCTAGAGGTGAGGAATCACAAATAAGGAAGAGTACTTATGGAAAGCATCCCATTAATCACTTCTTTTTTTATGATTTTTTTACATCTTTATTGGATTATAATTGTTTTACAATGTTGTGTTAGCTTCTGCTGTACACCGAGTGAATCAACTATATGTATACATATATCCCCTCCCTCTAGAGCCTCCCTCTCACCCTCCCCATCCCATGCCTCTAGGTCATCACAAAGCACCGAGATGATCTCCCTGTGCTATACAGTGGCTTCCCACTAACTATCTATTTTCCACATGGTAGTGTAGATGTGTCAGTGCTACTCTCTCAATTCGTCCCAGCCTCCTCTTCCCCTGCATCGTGTCTACAAGTCCATTCTACAGTGATGGTTTTAAAACATAGCCCCACGTTCTTTGACGCTCCTTCTATAAAGAAGGTGGAGTCTTTGTACCTTCATCTGGAAGCTAGGTGGGCTTGTGACCATGTTGATTAATGGCAGATGTGATGCTACGTGACTTTGGATGCCAGGTCATAAATGACTATGAAGCTTCTGCCTTATTCTCTTGGAACTTTACTGTCTGTATTCCCTCTTTTGGGATATTCCCTATAAGAACCCATGTACTAGGCTCAGAGAAGCCCAAGTCACATGGAGGGTCCTATTTAGGTACTCCGGTCAACAGTTTTAGCTGAGCCCAGCCTTTGAGTCATCCTAGCCCAGTGGTCAGAATGTGAGTGCAGAAGCCGGCCGATGACTCCAGTTCCCAGTCACTTAAGGGATACCAGCCATTCTTCTTTCCAACTGAGGTCCCAGATATCTTGGAGTGGAGACAAACTTCCCCACCTTTCCTGTCTGAATAACTAACCCACAGAATCTGTGAGCATAAATAAAATGATTCTTATTTTATATCAGTAAACATGGGATAATTTGTTACCTAGCAATAAATTACCAGAACAACTACAGTAAAAAAAAACAAACGTGAAGGACCTGTTCTTCTAAGTATGATAAAATGAACATATGAAGAACAAAGTTTTCACAGTCCACTCTGGTTAGTACTACATTCTGTAATATCAAATCTTTTCTATAATTAATTCTGAAACAATTATAGTTAAATGCACTAACAAACAAACAAATGCAATTAGGTGAAAGCCATTGAGATGTCTTAAAATTGGAAATTATGCTCTTTCAGAGGCTGTAAAATCTTGAAAATTATAAAAGAAAAAGCCCCACTGATACCAGCTTTACTTAAATCTGATTTACAATTTGCAAAAAAGGCAGTATCAGAAATCAAATATCAAATTCCCAACCTGATCAGAGCTGAAAAATATTTTTGGCCTGTACATTTTCACTGTTTCCTCTTAAATAAATTTCAAGGTTGCATCACCCATAGCAAAGGAAAAGATGAACTTTAGAACTAACTGTCAAAATACATTAAAAGTAAAGTGTTAACAATTTGTTTAGAATTTCCTCACTCACTATTGCACATTGAAGGCCATGGGACTTGGTGTGTAGGGAGAAGAGTAGAATTACAACCCATTAATATTTTTTCCTATTTTCATTTTTTCAAAGAAATCATTCATTATTTAATTTCAGAATCTCCAAACAATTAGAGTATGTCAAAGGTCGGGAGATGGATTGCAGGCAGATGACTCTCAAAAATTTAAGTTCTGCTCTCAAGATACTGAGATATTTTTATTAACAGAAAATAGAAAATTTGAGTATGAAAGAGGCCTTATACAAACCCCCAGGTCAGTCTTCCTGTTAGCCTGGTTGTACTGCTTGGATTATTTTTTGCCTGCTTTTAAGTGGCCTGGGTCCTTAGCACTGAGGGGAGTTGGATGGTCCCCTTTTTTCCTTCCAGCTCAATTTCTAAGCTCTTGCATTTTAGAGCAACAGCAAGAAAATACCTGTTGAGAGCACACACTACGCACAAAAGTCTGAGGACCAAAGCAAGAATAGATTTCTCAAAGTTTAGGACTGAGAGGGAAGCAGCTTTGGGGGGTAATTCCAGCACCTCACCTCCCTGCCCATGTAAGAGCCAGGCAGCCTGTGAAATATACCAAGGTCAAATGGCAGGCCAGAGAGGGAGACATATAATAAGGCCTTCTCCAAAGAAGAAGGGTTCACTTCTTCCATGGCCCTCCTTTTTTTGATAATGCAGAAGGAACTGACTCCAAAACTGCCAGAATAATGGCCAAAGAAAAGGGGAGACAGTTGAGAAGAATGGGCTTTTCTCCAATGGTCTCTGGATTACCTCTTTAGGCTCTTGGAGGCAAGTAAGAATGAGATCTTGAAACAGACTCACAGACTTAGAGAAAGAACTTCTGGCTACCGGGGACTTCCCTGGCAGTCCAGTGGTTAAGACTTCGCCTTCCAGTGCAGGGGGTGCGGGTTCAATCCCTGGTTGGGGAGCTAAGACCCCACATGCCTCGCGGCCAAAAATCCGAAATATAAAACAGAAGCAATATTGTAACAAATTCAATAAAAGACTGAAAAACAATGGTCCACATCAAAAAAAAATCTTAAAAAAAAAAAAGAACTTATGGTTATCAGCGGGGAAGGCTTGGGGGCTTGGGACAGATTGGGAGTTTGGAACTGATATGTACATACTGCTGTATTTAAAACAGATAACCAACATGTTGCTCAATATTCTGTAATAACCTAAATGGGAAAAGAATTTGAAAAAGAATAGATACATGTATATGTGTAACTGAATCACTCTGCCGTACATTAACACAACTTTGTTAATCAACTATGCTCCAATACAAAATAAAACTTAAAAAAAGAATGAGATCTTTAATGCTTCATACTATATAGAATAAAATAAATAACTCCTGAGGTATTTAAAAAGTTATAAATGAGGTAAAATAGAGGAAGATGATTATGGAACTAAAGCTGCTTTAGAAGACTCCAAAATGAAGAGAAAGGGGGTATTAAGATTATACGGCCTACCTTTTTTTCCATTCATACAGCTCCTTTTATTGGCTTTAAGTGACCTCCAGTTTGATCATCTAGGATTCTCAGACATTTATAATTTGTTGATAGCAACAAAATGTATTAATCTACGTGTGTTGCCATATTTCCCTTTTCTGATGTGTCTGATAAAGATAATTTTATCTTTGAGTCTTCAATTTTTCCCCCTTACCTGACTTCAGAGAAGAGTTGTGCTTTATCTGGAGTTTTGTTCTGCAGAAGTGGAAGCATGAAGAAAGAAAGGTGGATGGGGAGGTGGACTGGAATGAAACAGAAGGCCTTGCACTCATGGTTTTGGGAAAGGCGGAATGGTAAGTAAATAGTGACTGTCTGGGAGAGTGATGTGCTCAATCGATGAGTGACTTAAACATTTGGAAAAAAGGATTTAAAAAGTAAAATAATGAGTTGTCAGTTGTCTCCTCTTTGATGTTTAATTGAAAGTTGGAACTAATTTTTAGTTACTTTTAATTGTTGGGCTGTTTACTGGATGCGGTACTATCCTGAAACTGAATTCATAGGTATTATTCACAGGTATTATTCATAGGTATTATTCATAGGTATTATACCATATTATTATTATTATTATTATTCATAGGTATTATTCATAGGTATTATACCATATTATTCATAGGTATTAATTCAGGTCAAATTTAGATATTTATTTCCAAAAGGGAAGATGAGTCCTAAGATTTCTAATATCCACCTTATTCCTCACTGTGCGGGCCAGTTCCAAAGAGTGATGACTTTGTTAGGCAGGAGGTAGATGGGCTCCAGGCTGGGAATTTACAACTAGCTTCCTGTTTACACTTCCTGAGGAAGGAAACAGGTGGGCTCTAGGCTAGATATTTACAACCTGTCTCCTGCTTGCACTTTGAGATAGAAATTACAACAGGAACAGCGTAAATGGCTGGACTTTGTTTCCTGTGGACACTTTAAGATAACAGTCATGGCAGGGACAGACAGGGGCTAAACCCTGTTTGAGTAAAAGATGAAGAGGTCACGTGTTTCCCATCCTTGGGGCAAAGGGAGACACTGCACCTTGGAGGCTTCTCGGGGGTCAGAAAGGAGGGGGCACCACCCCAAAACAGGTGATGCCCAGGCCCCCCATAGGCCTGTGGGCTGGAATCCATCTGTGAAAAAAGTTGTGCACACGTGTTGGGGAGGTCCTAGGGCAGGTCAGGTGTGGAAAAAAAAAACAGATAATTGGCCAAAGGTGAACGAAGACCCAGAAGAACTGCCCTATAGAAATGATTTAACCACCTCTTTACTGCATTCCTCCTCATTAGGGGGGATGCCCACAGCTTTTCTCTCCTGGTGTGTATCTCTGCCTCGCTTCTGTCTTAACTAAGCAAACTTTCTCTGTGTGCTCTCCCATTTGTTGTACCATGTCTCTAATAATAAACTTTGTACCTGTTTCTACAGTTTTGCTTCCTTGAGAAATGCATTTCTCAATGGCGGTAAGAGCCAGGGGAACCTTGTTCCTAGCCTCTAGCCCCTGGTGGACTAGTGGCTAGGATTGCTGGTTTCCATCCAGGTTACCCAGGTCCAATTCCTGGGCAGGGAACTAAGATCTCGCTTCACGCCACTGCTCTCTGCTGCCTATCCAATTTCAATTTCAGGAGCTCATCTCTATGTGGGTGTTCCAAAAAGAAAAATGTGCTTTTTTTGAAAGATTATCAGAGAAGCAGAGACTATGTTAAAAAAATCATTAAGATTAATATAGGTAGGTATTTGAAGGGTTACAGACAAGACTGAGAAGGAAAGAGGCTGTTGAATGGGGAAGAGAGGCAGGTTAGTTCAAACTACAGAAGGACTTCCCTGGTGGTCCAGTGGTTAAGACTTCACTTGCCAATGCAGGGGGTGCAGGTTTGATCCCTGGTTGTGGAGCTAAGATCCCACATGCCTCGTGGGCAAAAAACCAAAACATAAAGCAGTAGCAATATTGTAACAAATTCAATAAAGACTTAAAAAAATAAAAGAAAGAGTTTTACAATCAAATTTAACTGGATCAATGTGTGTATACAGGAGAAGCAGAACTCTCTTGAGAGGCTCAAAGCACATACAACCATTATCTTATCCATCTCGCTAATGTTCGTAAGTGTGGTGTGACAACTTATCAGGAAACTGACACTGGAAATAATAACTTCCTTTCTCTAGTGAGATAATGGTAGATGAAGTACAGGTACATATGTAGTAATTATTCTCATTTAGCTGATAATGACATGGAGGCACTCAGAGCATCAAATGATTCACCTAAGTGAACTTTCAATTGAATTCATATCTTTTGTTTTCATGCTATCCTGTGCATACTAACTAGACGGGTTTACTGGAAGTCCGGCCAATCTTCAGTGAGTGATGAAGTCTGAAGAAAGGAGAGCCTCAGTGAGAAGGAAAGAACATAGAAAAATGGAAGGATGACTAAAAGGCTGGAAATCTGAGTTTTTACCCACATAAACTTGAGAATAGGGTTGATACATCTAATTTGTGAGGGCAGTGAAGTAACACAGAAGATGCAGAGATAAATGCTGAGTTGAACAGGGAGGTGGCCATTTGTATGTGTGTATGAGAGTATATGTGTCTACCTTTGTTACTTGTAGTGTTGTTTGTATTTGTTGCTGCGATTCAGAGTACAAGTTAATGGACACTAAAAGTCTATGTCTGTGGTTCAACGTGCACATAGAAAATTAAAATTCAGTATTGTTCAGTATCACTTTTCTTTTCAAAAAGACACAGGAGTGCTTCAAAAGACATATCAAATTAAAAAATTATCTTAATCTTCATCAACATTAAAAATTTCAACAGGTAAGTACATCGGAGTTTCTCTGCAATGAGTTGAAAATAAATTTTAAATTTAGAAGATCAGAGTCCTTAGACAGCAATGGAAGAGTTGCGGCATAAAAGTGAAAAGAACACTTAACTGGGAGTCAGAAAATATAGGATATATCCCTGTTCTCCCACTAGCTGCATGTGTGAATTTAACAAAATCTATCCTGGATCCCAAACCCCTCATAACAAATTATAGGGTTAAACTAGATCAGTGTTTCTTAAACTATGACCTGAGGAACACTTATTTAACAAGATGCTAATGAATATTTTATAGGGTTTTTTTGGTGGTCCTATAATGTAATAAAAATGCTATTTTAAACAAAATTAAAGTATAGGCAGTGTAGATTAGGGTTGGGAAACTATGGCTTGCAAACTAAACCCAGTCAATTCTGTTTTTATAAATACAGTTGCATTAGAATTCAGCCAAGTTCATTAATTTACATATTGTTAACGGCTTATTTTGCACTTCAGTAGCAGAGTCCAGAAGTTGTGACAGATCACGCGGCCTGCAAAATCTGAATTATTTACTTTCTGATCCTTTACATAGAACGATTGCTGGCTATGCTATAGATCTTCTCAAAACTTTCAGTGTGATAAGTGAATTCCAAAATCATTTGACTATAGAATTCTTTCATTGCCCAACAATTATTAGCAGAAAGAGTGTTCTTTGGAATACTTTAGATTACATTATTTCCAAGATCCAATTGTTCTCTGATTCTTCAAAACATCCAACTAAACAAATGATCCCATCTATCCCATTCATTCAACAAATATTTATGGAGTATAAGCTATGTGCCAGACAATGCTTTTGTTTATTGGTAAATAAAGTCAACAAATAGACAGGAGACTTGTCCTCATGAAGCTTATGTTCTGATCGGGAGTTATAACCAAGCAAGGTGCATGATAGATGTTGTGGAGAAAAAATAAAGTGAGAGGGGGACCAGGGCATCGGAGATTGCAATTTTAAAGAGGGTGGTCAAGAAAGGCCTTACTGAGAAAGTGACCTTTGGAGAACGACTTAAAGGAGGTAAGTGATCCTTATGGGGGGAAGCATTTAAGGCAGAGGAAACAGCCAATGGAAAAGTCCTAAGAAACAGCAAGAGGTCATTGTGGGACAGAGTGAAGCAAGGGAGGAAGGGAGGGACAAGGAGAGGGAGAGACACAGAGAGAGAGAGAGAGAGAAGAGAGTGGAGTCAAAATATCCAATTTTTTTTGCCAGATTATGGGGACGCTTAGAAGCCATTGTAACAATTTAGATTGTTATTCTGCAATAAAAAACAGGGGGTTATTGGAAGATTTTGAAGAGTGACCTGATTCGATTTTCATTTTTAAAGGTCACTTTTGGTAGTGATCAAAAAAGACTACTGAGTGAGGTTGAGAGAGGAAACAAAGAGACGGGGAGGTTTTGTCATAATCTGGAAGCAAGAATAACAAGGATTTGCACAGAGTGGTAGCAATACAGGTGGACAGAGCTGAACATACATTTCGAAAATACAGCCAATGAAATCTTCTGATGGGGTGTGAAAAAAAGAGAAGAGTCAAGGGTGACTCCCATTTTTTTCTGAAACAACAAGAAGTTAGAAATGATAAAAACCGAAATGGGGAAGATAGTGGGAAGAATAAATTTTTAGGGGCACATCAGGAACAGAGTTTGAGGTGTTGAGCAGGATATATAAATTTAGGGAAGAGAGATGGGCTGGTGATGCAGGTATGGAGGTGGATAATTAAAGGATGGTATTTAAAGCAATGAGGCCGTTCAACAAGGGAGCGGAGTAGACATCCATGGACTAAATCCTGGTACCCTCAGCATTTAGAGGTCAGAAAGATAATGTGGAATCAGTAATGGAGGTTGAAACGCAGCAGCCAGGGGGGCAGGAGTAATCACAGAAGAGTAGGGTGATGGCCTGGAAGACCAGTGATGAAAGAGGGAAAAAATAACCATCTCAAACCTATTACTAGATCAAGTAGGATGAGGACAGAGAACTGAGCATTGGCTTTGACAGGTAGAAAACCTGACAAAACCAGTTTCAGTGAAGTTATGTGGCAAAGGCTGACTAGAGCAGCTGACTAGAAAAATGGGGGGAGAAAAATTAAAGACAGTAACCTTCAAATTCCACTTTTGTCTGCTTTTTGGGGAACATTTCCAACTTTCAGGAAGTCCTGCATGATAACATATTCTTCCTGTGTACTGACAATCCCCTTTACTCATCTTTTTACATGTCTATGCGAAGCCAAACATATGGGTAACATGTGAAAAATTCCTCAGCCATCTGAATGTTTCCAAATACACATAGTTTGAAACAAACTAAGCAAAATATTTGGATGACTAACAGGATTTTTCATTTGTCTATCTGGATGTCTACATAGTATCAAAGTTGAGATGTCCATAAAACAGAAATTATTACTAAATAAATTATGTCATAGTAATATATAGTTCTATTGGAAGGATTGGCATGTGTTAAGAAAATTCTTATATCTTCTGTCATTTTATATCCTTAAGATTGTTAAAAATACCAGAATAATCTATAGTATTCAGATTATTCTTTGTGCTTAGGAAACTTAGACACATGGATTTCGCTTGACATAATAAATCAAGGTAATCTCACATTGAACAGAATCATGATTACAGCTAGTTGCCTTATATACACATTTCGCTCAGGTCAATAAATGCTTGTTAAACAACAAATAAATAAAAGATAGTACAGTTTTACTATTCTAAAAAATGTTCGCTTCCTTTTACATTCATGTCTAGAGTACTAATGAAATGCAAAACACAGATTTACAATTTGATAGCTAAACCTACACCGGACAAGTCTAAGCTAGTGGCTCTCAGATCTTATCGTGCAGCGAACTCCCTGGGAAGGGGCTTGTCAAAACACAGACTGCTGACCCCACAGCCAGATACGGATTTCTCTGAAATGACTCGTATGGATAAAAAATGAGGAGAGGTGCTGAGTGGCAAAGGGGTAAATTGTGCTGGTCAACGCTGATTTGCTCTCATATCTACCTGAACCCTTCCCCATTCTGCTCTTGATCGCAGGTAGCCTCATTTCCCGGGCTACTTGCTGCCCTCTGATTTACAATTAAGTTTGGGCAATGAGGATTAAGAGGGAGATTAAATGCAAGGAAGAAGCCAGAAGCTAGTATATTTCTCTCTCAATCTCTCTGTTTCTTCCGCTGTCTCTGGAATTGGTTGTAGGGCAACTTCTCTGTCCATGGTCCCAGCTTCTGCTGGACAGTCCCCACCAAGAACCTAGATGGGGGTGGGGGAAGGACAGCTTTTGTGCTCTGGTGCCACTACATCCAACTCAGGTCTCTTCCGAACCTGGGTTAGCTACTGCTAGTTTCATGCTACTTATTGCTAAGCGCTGGGTGGCTACATCGCCCTGGTTAATTTCTCCCAAATTTCTTCATGTTTATCGCCAATACTCTGCAGGAAATTCCTAGAATGCTCATTTGCATGACTGGGTTCTAACTACTATGGCTGCTAAGAATTTGGCATTATTTTTCAGTTTACCACAGGACAGTCTAGGCTAGCATATCCTTTCTAATTCAGACACCTTGTCTTTACCCGATCCTACTGCAGGTTAATCATACCCTGACCTCACCCCCAAAGTTTACAGACAGTAGAAAGGCAGCAGAGATAAAAGAGATATTGGGAAAAGGGAGACAAGTGATGGGGGAAGGGTCTAACAGTGCCTTTTGTCACCCACAGCTGAACCTCAGTTGACAGAATAAAACCGTAGCCTCTGATGTCACTGTTCTGTGAATGTTGAGAGGCTGGCCTCATGTTAAGAAAGGGTCTCTCTGTATGAATGTGAACCTTTCAGAGGAAATCTAGTATTATCACGTGTGGGTAGAAAGGTAATAATTTAGAAATTTACTTTGAAACCTGGGAAACAGTTAACCTGTATCAGAAAGTCCCTATGCTAATCAGAAACACTCAGATTGTCGACTTTTAGTAAGTTGTGCCTGTGCGCGTGTGTGTCTGTTTGTGTGTGTGTGTGCAATCATATGTCTGCGCATGTGTTTATGTCTTTTGAGATATTTGCCTTACCTCATTTCCTTACTTTATAAATTCAAGTCATTTCCAGAGCCTACTAAGGACTGGGGAGCCAGGCTCAGTTTAGGTGGTAGTGTAAGGACAGAGGGCTCTGAAAAGCAGGGACAAGAAACACCCACCATAACTTATTCTACGAAGTGAAAGCAACATGTTCAAATCATGGTGGCAGCGAGCCACGCTGTGAGTGTCAACACACGTGGGCTCCAACTGTAGGTAAATAAGCAGTAAGTGATTGAATATTCAGAGGCAGCGTTCTTTGTTTACGGAGCATTGCCCATCTATGCGGCACATGGAGCTGATGCTGTCAGTATTGATTTCATCGCACACTTTCTGGTCTGCAACAGAGCTCATAAAATAACCACTAACTGAAGAGAATATCCATTTAAGTAGTCTTAATTTTCATTGATAAACAGAGCTAATGTGTTGCAATTCTTTTCTCTGATATATGCTCAATATTCCAAGAACTAATTTACATGCTGCTCCTCGGTGATTTTATCCATTTGTAACACAAGATACCTGTTAGCATGTGACAGTGACTGCACTCCCACACTCCCTGGCATCGAACAGTGTGGAAAGTCCAACAGTGTGATAGGTTAAAGACGTTTGCCAAGACCTAGGGCTGATTTCTTCCAGAGCACAATATGTGTTATAAACGTTGTAACTAGTTCTTTCTCAGCAATAGTCTGATGTGTATCAATTTGTCAATTCATTTCACATGAAGTACAATTATGAATGATATCTTGGTAGTTCCAGTCTTTTCATTCCTTCTAGAAACAAAATCCAATAACTTCATTCAGGGAAGTATTACCACATACTTGTTCTAGAAAGATTATCTTGATTTACTAAAGAGCTCTCTTAAGTTTGAAAAACTGGTTAAATTTTCAATGGCAATATTTTAAAAAGACAAAGTATTAGATATAAGGAATGAGTTGATCCATTCTCTGATCTAACAAAAGCCCGTTTTAGATATTTAACATTGTATTCATAGTCAAGCTTTTCTTTTTCATCTATTTCTGGGAAATCCTCTCATTTGAAGGTTTTCCTTATCCCAGTGGAGTCCTGTTAACTTCTTTTATATTTCACATTATTTTGAGTTTTAATCTTTATTATAATTTTCTTTCTAATTTTATCTTTAACTGCACCAGCTTTGCTCCTTTGGTCTATTTTTAAATGAGAGATCAGATAAATCAAAATACTAAAAATAAAAAATGTTAACTGAAAATATAAATTCAAAGGGCACAAAAATAAATTGCATCCTGTTAACTAAATCTTAGCTCAGCAAAAGTGTGCATCAGAGTGTATGGCATGCATGCAAAGATTTTGTGAATTATAGTTAATTACATTAAAAGAATTTGATAAGATGTCAAGGGAAACCATGATTGATCTGATTTTGAAAGTTAGTGTGGTGGATGTGAACAAAATCTTTCTTCAAGGCTTTTTCCTCTGAAGCCATCAAAGGACCATGGGAGACCTGACGACATTGGTGGACCAGAAGGGGTATGAAGACCAAGCCAGAACTACTCTTTGGACTCTTTTCAAACTTTTTATGCTCAGAACATCAATCTTAAAGAATTAACTGTGACCTTTGGTTGGAATTCTTCAGGTGTTAAAGGGCTTCAGCCAGGCAGGGCAGATTTCTTTTTCTAAAAGCCAGAATACTACCCTTTCCCTTTCAGCTAAGGTTCTGGCTCTGCATCATACGGGAGGCCTGTCCTCTGCTCTCTCTCGGGGCCTCTCACAGCTTTCTGGCTAGTTCCAGGGGCCTCATCATTGTACTCCTCTCCAGAACCTCTTGGCAGGGTCAAGGGTACGTGCTTAGCCCCTAGCCACCATCTGGCAATTTCAATCTGTCTTTATAATTTCGCTCTCTCTTTGGAAACTAAACTAAAGAAAAACAAAGGCGAAAAACCTTCGTACATGATATTTGCTTTTAGCCTACTTTTTCACTTCTCTGCTTGTATTCACTTTAACTTTCTTAAGGCGTGGCTTTCACTCTGTTTCTCTACTTGTACAACACGTGTTCTCTCCTTGAATGCCTTTGATGTGGTTTCATCCCATGCTTTTATTAAAACTACTCCATCGAATGTCATCAAATACTCTTAAACACCGAATCTAACAGCTTCTCTTTAATTCTCGTGCTTCTTTCTTCATCAACACATTTGTTATTCTTGGTCACCTTCTCGTGGTTGATATTCTTCTCATTTAGCTATAGTGATGTTCGATGACCCTCAATCTCTAATCATTTCTCCATTTTTTTGTGGGTTCCTTAGTCCTCCTTTCCCTATACTTATGGATAATCTCCCCCATGATGTATTTTTTTCTCATTTCCTATGTGGAATACATGGAAAATTATTTAAACAATTCCTCTAAAATTAATTATCTATAAAATATTAGCTTCTTACCCTATTCTCTTATTTCTAAGAATGGAAAGAATGCATAGAAACTTTTCTTTTCCCAGTGCAGAAGTGAAATCTGTGGCAATGCATCACCACACAATGAATGTCAAAAATGATCAAGGAGAAACTAACACTTTTTGAACAACAAAAGCAACAGAAACAAAACCAAATTATTCACAGAAAGGATCAATACTACGGAATAGCAACTAGTATTCTGGAAAGAGATTTAGAGTTAAGGTAGATTATTCCTTGATCACACTGAGTCATTGAAGTGTAAGCTATTAGAAGCAGAGACTGTATCTTATTCATCTTTCATCATCCACAGCGATGGGTACAAAGTTTTACACATAATACGATCTCTACCAATGTCTGCTAAATTGAATGGGAGACTTCCAGCAACAATGGCCAAAAAAAAAAAAAAAAATGCAGGATGAAATATGACGACAACATTTTATTTACCCTCATCACAAGCCTAAGATTTTTTCTAAAAAATATTTTGTGTGAGATTGTTATGCTACAGTTGATGAAATATTATATGTAAGACAGGGATATCAAATATTGTGGAGATAGTTGATAACAGCTCACAAAAGGCTGCCTGATTTTCCTTCCTAGCTCACATGCTAGACAGCCCACCCTTATAGTACTCACATAGGAGCCAATAAACGGTAGCATACCAACAGAACCGTATGAAAATATCCTTCTCCTTTGTTTTGGAAAAAGGACAAGAGAAGGACATTATTATCACAAAGAGAAATGAGAGATTGGAGAGTATAAATTGACACTTGGTCAGTTAAAGGGGAAAGAAAGAAGCGTTTTATCCACCAAGGTCAGGAGCCCCGAATTATGTATGAGATGCGATGCTGACTCTAAACTGTAGAGCAGTTTGCACTAGTGATTTACAGCAGTACTTTATTTGATTTTATTTTGCTAACCCAACATTGAAGTCTCTTAATGCTTTAGGTGGGTACAAAAGGGGCCTTGAAAGATTTCTGAGATCATCAAACCCATCTGGAAGATCAGAGCCAGAAGAGAGAGAAACACTCACACCTGCCCCACGGGAGTTTTGCTGGTTGATCAAAGGGGCCAGTGAATATCACTGGCAGGGCCTGAGGGGAAGTAGCTCCTGATGATTTATTGTGCCTTACAGTCTGGGCAGCGAGAACTACTGTCTGAAAGCTGCATCACTAGGCCAAGAAGATGTGAAGGGAGAAATCCACAACACACGGTACTCAGACAGGCAAACAGACCTCCCAGTCATCAATAGCTCTGTTTGATACCAACTTCAGACATTATATATTTCTTGCTTCAGAATTTTCAGCAAAGATTTACAGGAAAGGGATCACCCATTCTTGGGTTCCTCCTCTGTAACAGGTACTTCTCAGCTCTAGATCCCATGAATCCTCCACGAAAGGGAAAGAGGGAGAGAGAGAGAGAGAGAGAGGCCATTCCAACCTACCAAGCCTTCCACTAATGACCTTTCTGCAGATACAAGGAAAATGGGGTTGGAGGATAGTAATACTTGAATTTGACTGAATATTTCTTCCAAATGAACTTGAGATTTTCAAATACATTAATCTACAAATCACCAGACTATGTTGAACACACTGAAAGGAAATGAGGTACTGTTGTTTAGCAACTTTTAAGTTTACTGCCCTCCCCATTACTAACTCCTAAGGGGTGAGTGCCCAGTAAAGCCGACAGAGGTATTAGATAAAAGGAGTCCACGTGTGTAGACTGCTGAATTGAGACTATCAATTGAATCTACTACATATTAAACAGAATTAGAGAATATTTGGGGAAGAATAAATGTTTTAGACCATAAAAGCTATGTATAAGAAGAATAAACAGAAAGATGATAACTATTTGATTGGGAGTGAATATATAGGCTAAAATGATTTATTCATTATATCCTGGTATTGTAAAAGTAGGGGACATCCCTAAGTTTAAAAAAAAATTTGGGGAAGAACGGAAAATTTTTTATTTAAAACATGTAGAATTTGACTAGATCATAAATCATAAAAAAAACAGGGTGAGTAAATTAATGGACAGGACATCCAAAATGGATGAATAAGTGAAAGGAATATATTTAGAGGGTTAACAGCCTTTTAACACTGCTACAAATTATCCCTTGACTTCACTGTGAAAGAAAAATAGTAGATTATATGGATTATAAGTATGATCCCACATAGTAGTTTTTCCCTCCTTAACAAAGAGCCTAACCCTTATTCCTACTCTTAATAAAGCTTTTAGGTACCTCCTTGAATGGAGTGCAACCCAGTGGTGCTTTAGGTTACAATATTTCTGCATGAGGAAAAACCCTACATATGTTGGTATAATTTCATAGATACGGTTTGGACTTTTGTTATGGAAAATAACCACAGTCACATCATACCTTCATTCTGTGCCAAATCTATGATAGTGTTGTCTCAAAAATATGTTGACATAACAGGAAACAAAATATCAGGAAGAATTCAGTCTGTTAAGACAACTCATTTCAACTAATGAAATAAAATTGATTTGATGCAAAAGTACATCCTGTTTTCAAGCATGAGATATATTTATATATTTCTAAAACAGCTATATTTAATTAGCAATAATTTATATGAGGTCTCATGTTCTTCCAATTTTTAAAACTTACATTCCCATGAAGAGTTTCAATGACTTGAATGTAGGGATTACTTTGTATTTCATATATCAGAAATACTTCAACAATTACTTATACATATTTCTTTTTAGGTGTATAATTGTTTATGTGTAGTATTGATATCTTTCATAGACTTTGCCAACAAACTACTTTTTAATATAATGTATGTTTTGAGTAAGGATGACACAGCATTTGTTCTCAAACATTAGTATGGATCAGAAATGACTTGGAAGGCTTACTAAAACAGATTACAGGGCAAGTTCAATAGACCTGTGGAGGGCCCTGAGAATGTGCATTACTAACAGATTTCCAGGTGACACGGATGCTGCTGGTCCAGGGACCTCACTTGGAAAGGACCCATATAAAGAGAAATCAAGTTGTTTATAAAAATTATGGGAATTACTTCCAAATTACAAGTAACTGTAAGAAAATTATCCACCAACAAGTCACTGAGAGAGCCTTTCCCAGAAGCATGGAGTGACACTTTGTCTTCAGGAACAGGTGTAATTTTATTTTATTTTTTCTTGCCATGGCTTGTGGGATCACAGTTCCCTGACCGGGGATCAATGCTGTGCCCTTGGCAGTGAAAGCTCGGAGTCCTAACCACTGGACCACCAGGGAATTCCCAGGAAAAGAAGGATGGTGGGAAGCCTGGGTGAAGAAAAGAAGATGAACACAAGAACCAGATTCAAATTACCTGTACTCTTTGAACCCTATTAGGTGAAGCCAGAGTGAGGCCTTCACATAATGACATTGAACTGCTTGTTTTCTAAAAGGAAGACCAATAGAAAGATTAAAGAAAAAATTTCTGTTTTCTACAGGTTCTTGGTGCTCTGGCCGGCTGTAAGGCCTGTGCCTCTGAGGTGGGAGAGCCGAGTTCAGGACATTGGTCCACCAGAGACCTCCGGACTCCATGTAATATAAAACAGCGAAAGCTCTCCCAGAGATCTCCATCTCAACACTAAGGCGCAGCTCCACTCAACGACCAGCAAGCTACAGTGCTGGACACCCTATACCAAACAACTAGCAAGACAGGAACACAACCCCACCCAGTAGCAAAGAGGCTGCCTAAAATCATAATAAGGTCACAGACACCCCAAAACACACCGCCGGATGTGGTCCTGCCCACCAGAAAGAAAAGTATCAGCCTCATCCACCAGAATACAAGCAATAATACCCTCCACCAGGAAGCCTACACAACACACTGAACCAACCTTAGCCACTGGGGGCAGACACCAAAAGCAACTGTAACTACGAACCTGCAGCCTGTGAAAAGGAGACCCCAAACACAGTAAGTTAAGCAAAATGAGAGGACAGAGAAACACAGCAGATGGAGGAGCAAAGTAAAAACCCACCAGACCAAACAAATGAAGAGGAAATAGGCAGTCTACCTGAAAAAGAATTCAGAATAATGATAGTAAAGATGATTCAAAATCTTGGAAACAGAATGGAGAAAATGCAAGAATCGTTTGACAAGGACCTAGAAGAACTGAACAACAAACGAACAATGATGAACAACACAATAAATGAAATTAAAAATTCTCTAGAAGGAATCAATAGCAGAATAACTGAGGCAGAAGAACGGATAAGTGACCTGGAAGATAAAATAGTGGAAATAACTACCACAGAGCAGAATAAAGAAAAAACAATGAAAAGAATTGAGGACAGCCTCAGAGTCCTCTGGGACAACATTAAATGCACCAACATTCGAATAATACGGGTCCCAGAAGAAAAAGAGAAAAAGAAAGGGACTGAGAAAATATTTGCAGAGATTATAGTTGAAAACTTCCTTAATATGGGAAAGGAAATAAGTCCAGGAAGTGCAGGGAGTCCCATACAGGATAAATCCAAGGAGAAACATGCCAAGACACATATTAATCAAACAATCAAAAATTAAATACAAAGAAAAAATATTCAAAGCAGCAAGGGAAAAACAACAAGTAACATACAAGGGAATCCCCATAAGGTTAACAGCTGATCTTTCAGCAGAAACTCTGCAAGCCAGAAGGGAGTGGCAGGACATATTTAAAGTGATGAAAGGGAAACTCTACAACCAAGATTATTCTGCCCAGCAAGGATCTCATTCAGATTCAACGGAGAAATTAAAATCTTTACAGACAAGCAAAAGTTAAGAGAATTCAACACCACAAAACCAGCTTTACAACAAATGCTAAAGAAACTTCTCTAGGCAGGAAACACAAGAGAAGGAAAAGACCTACAATAACAATCCCAAAACAATTAAGAAAATGGTAATAGGAACGTACATATCGATAATTACCCTAAATGTAAATGGATTGAATGCTCCAACCAAAAGACAGAGACTGGCTGAATGGACACAAAAAAGACATAGACTGGCTGAAGGGATACAAAAATAAAACCCGTATATATACTGTCAATTAGAGACCCACTTCAGACCTAGGGACACATACAGACTGAAAGTGATGGGGGGATGGAAAAAGATATTCCATACATATGGAAATCAAAAGAAAGCTGGAGTAGTAACTCTCATATAAGACAAAATCGACCTAAAAATAAAGACTATTACAAGAAACAAAGAAGGACACTACATAATGATCAAGGGATCAAACCACGAAGAAGATATAACAATTGTAAATATTTATGCACCCAACATAGGAATACCTCAATACATAAGGCAAATGCTAACAGCAATAAAAGGGGAAATTGACAGTAACACAATCATAGTAGGGGACTTTAACACCCCACTTTCACCAATAGACAGATAATCCAAAATGAAAATAAAAACCGAAACACAAGCTTTAGATGACACACTAAACAAGATGGACTTAATTGATATTTATAGGACGTTCCATCTAAAAACAACAGAATACACTTTCTTCTCAAGTGCTCATAGAACATTCTCCAGGATAGATCATATCTTGGGTCACAAATCAAGCCTTGGTAAATTTAAGAAAATTGAAATCATATCAAGTATCTTTTCCAACCACAACGCTATGAGACTACATATCAATTACAGGAATATACATGGAGGCTAAACAATACACTACTTAACAACCAAGAGATCACTGAAAAAGTCAAAGAAGAAATAAAAAAATAACTAGATACAAATGACAATGAAAACACGATGGCCCAAAACCAATGGGAGGCAGCAAAAGCAGTTCTAAGAGGGAAGTTTAGAGCAATACAATCCTACCTCAAGAAACAAGAAACATCTCAAATAAACAACCTAAACTTACACCTAAAGCAATTACAGAAAGAAGGACAAAAAAACCCCAAAGTTGAGCTGAAGGAAAGAAATCATAAAGATCAGATCAGGAATAAATGAAAAAGAAATGAAGAAACAATAGCAAAGATCAATAAATTAAAAGCTGGTTCTTTGAGAAGATAAGCAAAATTGATAAACCATTAGCTAGACTAATCAAGAAAGAAAGGGAGAAGACTCAAATCAGTAGAATTAGAAATGAAACAGGGGAAGTAACAACTGACACTGCAGAAATACAAAAGATCATGAGAGACTACTACAAGCAGCTATATGCCAATGAAATGGACAACCTGGAGGAAATGGACACATTCTTAGAAAAACACAACTTTCCGAGACTGAACCAGGAAGAAATAGAAAATATGAACAGACCAATCACAAGCACTCAAATTGAGACTGTGATTTAAAATCTTCCAACAAACAAAAGCCCAGGACCAGATGGCTTCACAGGCAAATTCTATCAAACATATAGAGAAGAGCTAACACCTATCCTTCTCAAACTCTTCCAAAAAATAGCAGAGTGAGGAACACTCCCAAACTCATTCTACGAGGCCACCATCACCCTGATACCAAAACCAGACAAAGATGTCCCCAAAATGAAACCTACAGGCTAATATCACTGATGAACATAGATCCAAAAATCCTCAACAAAATACTAGCAAACAGAATCCAACAGCACATTAAAAGGATCATAAACCCCATGCTCAAGTGGGGTTTATCTCAGGAATGCAAGGATTCTTCAACAAACGCAAATCAATCAATGTGATACACCATATTAACAAACTGAAGGAGAAAAACCATATGGTTATCTCAATAGATGCAGAGAAAGCTTTCGACAAAATTCAACACCCATTTATGATAAAAGCTCTCCAGAAGGTAGGCATAGAGGGAACTTACCTCAACATAATAAAGGCCATATATAACAAACCCACAGCCAACATCGTTCTCAATGGTGAAAAACTGAAAGCATTTCCACTAAGATCAGGAACAAGACAAGGTTGCCCACTCTCACCACTATTATTCAACATAGTTTTGGAAGTTTTAGCCACAGCAATCAGAGAAGAAAAAGAAATAACAGGAATCCAAATCAGAAAAGAATAAGTAAAACTGTCACTGTCTGCAGATGACATGATACTATACATAGAGAATCCTAAAGATGCTACCAGAAAACTACTAGAACTAATCAATGAATTTGCTAAAATAGTAGGATATAAAATTATTGCACAGAAATCGCTTTCATTTCTATACACTAATGATGAAAAATCTGAAAGAGAAATTAAGGAAACACTCCCATTTACCATTGCAACAAAAAGAATAAAATACCTAGGAATAAACCTACCTAAGGAGACAAAAGACCCGTATGCAGAAAACTATAAGACACTGATGAAAGAAATCAAAAATGATACAAAAAGATGGAGAGATATACCATGTTCTTGGGTTGGAAGAATCAACATTGCAAAAATGACTCTACTACCCAAAGCAATCTACAGATTCAGTGCAATCCCTATCAAACTACCAATGGCATTTTTCACAGAACCAGAACAAAAAATTGCACAATTTGTATGGAAACAGAAAAGACCCAGAATAGCCAAAGCAATCTTGAGAAAGAAAAAAGGAGCTGGAGGAATCAGGCTCCCTGACTTCAGACTATACAACAAAGGTACAGTAATCCAGACAGTATGGTATGGGCACAAAAACAGAAATACAGATCAATGGAACAGGATAGAAAGTTCAGAGATAAACCCATGCACATATGGTCACCTTATTTTTGATAAAGGAGCCAAGAATATACAATGGAAAAAGACAGCCACTTCAATAAGTGGTCCTGGGAAAACTGGACAGCTACATGTAAAACAATGAAATAAGAACACTCCCTAACACGATCCCCAAAAATAAACTCAAAATGGATTAAAGACATAAATGTAAGGCCAGACACTATAAAACTCTTAGAGGAAAACATAGGCAGAATACTCTATGACATAAATCACACCAAGATCCTTTTTGACCCACCTCCTAGAGAAATGGAAATAAAAACAAAAATAAACAAATGGGACCTAATGAAACTTAAAACCCTTTGCACAGTAAAGGAAACCATAAATAAGACAAAAAGATGACCCTCAGAATGGGAGAAAATATTTGCAAATGAAGCAACTGACAAAGGATTAATCTCCAAAATTTACAAACAGCTCATGCAGCTCAATACCAAAAAAACAAACAACCCAATCCAAAAATGGGCAGAAGACCTAAAAAGACACTTCTCCGAAGAAGATATACACATTACCAACAAACACATGAAAGGATGCTCAACATCACCAATCATTAGAGAAATGCAAATCAAAATTACAATGAGGTATCACCTCACAACCAGTCAGAATGGCCATCATTAAATATCTACAAACAATAAATGCTGGAGAGGGTGTGGAGAAAAGGGAATCCTCTTGCACTGTTGGTGGGAATGTAAATTCATACAGCCACTATGGAGAACAGTATGGAGGTTCCTTAAAAAAACAAAAATAGAACTACCATATGACCCAGCATTCCCACTACTGGGCATATACACTTAGAGAACCATATTTCAAAAAGAGTCATGTACCCCAATGTTCATTGCAGCTCTATTTACAATAGCCAGGACATGAAAGCAACCTAAGTGTCCATCCACAGATGAATGGATAAAGAAGATATGGCACATATACACAATGGAATATTACTCAGCCATATAAAGAAATGAAATTGAGTTATTTGCAGTGAGGTGGATGGACCTAGAATCTGTTATACAGAGTGAAGTAAGTCAGAAAGAGAAAAACAAATACCGTATGCTAACACATATATATGGAATCTAAAAAAAAAAAACAAAAAACCTGGTCATGAAGAACCTAGGGGAAGGACAGGAATAAAGATACAGACATAGAGAATGGACTTGAGGACACAGGGAGGGGGAAGGGTAAGCTGGGACGATGTGAGAGAGTGGCTTGGACATATATACACTGCTAAATGTAAAGTAGATAGCTAGTGGGAAGCAGCCACAAAGCACAGGGAGATCAGCTCTGCGTTTTGTGATCACCTAGAGGGGTGGGATAGTGAGGGTGGGAGGGAGATGCAAGAGGGAGGAGATATGGGGATATATGTATATGTATAGCTGATTCACTTTGTTATAAAGCAGAAACTAACACACCATTGTAAAGCAACTGTACTCCAATAAAGGTGTTTAAAAAAATAATGAAAAAAAATGATCCACCAACGTCCACCTTATAATGAACTTTCCCCATAATTACTAATGCAAAGTAGTTTTGTTTATATTATTAACCTTCTGAGTAATTAACAAACTGAAAATTCATAAGTATTCTGGCTGCCAAAGAATCTCTCTGTACTTAATTTCACTTTGGCTTTAAAAGTATTTTATTTGAAATAAATATAAAAGCAGCAGTAAAATTTTCTAACTATAAAATCACACGGATGTGTGCTTATGCCACTGTAATATTTTGAAGCAAGATAACTGTGTAATAAAAAGACCTAAGTACGCTGCTACCTAAGATATTTCAAACTAAGTATCAGAATACAGTTCAGGGAACAAATTGCTAGTGAATCGATGACAGGTAGAGTTTTATTACAGCTTTTTGGTAACAAATATTAAGATATTTCCTGCTTTATTAAAACCTAGTTTCTTATTGTGAATAACTAAGTATCTCAACTTATTTCTTTATAGTACTTATGGATGAGCTCCAAATACATTCTTTATTCTCTACTTTTGCACTGCTCAAATACGTGCTTAATTTTGTGGGAAAAAGGACGGCAGAACTGAACAATGGCACAAAACAAAACAAAAAACAAAGTGTAAAACACAGTTCTATAGGCTTATGCCCCAATATTTTCACATAAATATTGCAATAACTATATTCAATAATTTGCTCCTTAATTTATATCACTTTTTATTACCTGTAAAATTTATATTCTATCAGACATATATATATATGCATAAATATATAAATATATACACACACACATATATATGTGAGAGATACAGCTGATGTAGCTTATAAATCAGAAAACTAAATCTTTATTAAAGTCTTTTACATGGTTAAGAATTCTACAAAATTTCTGTTGGACTCAATTGAGATTTCTAATTATAAGTTCCTTATTTTTGACTTTTGGCATTTTCTAGTGGCACTGAAATTAATGTCCTAGCATAAGCAGCAGGACACACTTGAGTGCAATCAGGGCAGCGAGGCAGGTGTCGGCCAGGCCACCTTGGCAATCAGTTTTCTTGGCGCAGACAATCTCAAAATCACTCTCACATTCCCACACTGTGCTTTATTCTTCCATTGACCTCTATGTCTGACCTCTCCCGAAGAATTATAATCAAGAAATTATTATTGTTGCTTTTCTTTGTAACTTGCATACTTACAATCAGGAGGCATCTTTTCCATAAATACCGTGTAATATTCTTTTAGAAGTTCAAAATTTTCCTGATTAATACTTTCTTGCAAAGAGACATCTCCAAACCTAAACATAGAACAAAGGGAATAGTTATGGGTTATAAAATAGCACCCGAAAGTTACCTTTTTTAATCTTTCTTTTTTAAATAGGTGGCAATAGTTTTGTAAGGAAGGAGTCTCTGTTTTCTAAGCAACATTGTGCAAAGGTGATTTCAACTATATTCCAGTCTCCACTGGCCCTGACTCCACCAATCCCTATTGACACACCAAAATATTCTCACAGTCATCAAATGTGAACCTGAATGAAATATGAAATCTAAAACACCAACCCCGTGCCTCTGCATAATTGATACTCAGTTAATGTTAGTCTCCCTACCTCTGCAGGGCTGTATCTCTAAAGACCTAAAAACTTTCCTTCTCTCTTTTTATCCCTCCTATATTCCTCTTCACCAATGACAGCTTGCGGAGAGGTCCAGAGGACCAGGACTGAACACTGGGCTGCATACAGTCTTAAACACACTGTCAACTGCTGTAGGCACATGTAGAGTACTCCAGTCTCCCAGGGACTGGTTCACTTCTGTGGCCCTTTCTTTCTGCCCACACCATGAAGGATGTCAGCCTCTGTACTGGTGCTCTTCTGCCACCTTCTTCAGGCAAAACTTTCTACCTGTATATCACTGACCTTGTGTTTTCTTTAAGCCCTTCTCAGGTTTAAACTTAAAATCCTCTTGTCTCTCTATAAAAGGATGCCATGCAAATGGCTTCCAATATGTATCCTCATCCAAACGGCTTCCAACATGTATCCTCATCCAAATATCTCCATTCAAATCTGTATTTCTAGATGTCAACTGAAAATTTCAAAGTGAATTAACCCACACCACTTCAAATGCAACCTAACCAAAAACTGAAACCACCTCCTCCTTTTGTTTAGGAATAGGCGTGTTTCTAATAATCTGACATTAATTCAGGTTCAAAATCTAGGCACCCTTTTGGATTTCCTCGGTTTTCCACACTCCATCCACTATTCACTGATATATTCGCATCTCCGGTGTCCTTTCCTTCTTTTTCTTTACCACTGTCATTTTAGGTATTTAGTAATATTCAGTCTCGACTGGATATAAAGCCTCCCAAATATGAGAAGTGCTATGCCTCCAGGTTCCTTCCCTTCCAATCTATCCCTTACATCATGGTCAGATCATTCATTCATTCAACAAATATTTATTTAACATCAGCCATGTGCCAGATGCTGCATAGGCAATGAATGAAATGTTGGAGAAGTTAGTCTACCACCCGTTTCATCATATCTGCTCACTAAACTTCACCGCATCTCCTCTCTGTGTAAGAACAAAGTCCAGTCTCTTTAGTTTAGCATCTAATGTCTCCACAAAGGCCTCCAAAACCCTTTGTTTGTGGGAATGGAATTACACCCTTCAACTTTACCAGCAGGATTTTGATGCCTTTGGGACTTTTCACATGCTATTCCTCCTCTGACTAGGAAGGCTTACTTTCCTTATCAGCTTGATTAATTCTGATTTGTCCTTCAAAGCCCTGTGGAAGGTGCATATATACTATGAAACCTTCCTGATGAAATGTTCTCCCATCTGTGAATCACTTTCTTTCCTCCATGAATCCTGTCCCTCCTACATCTTTGCTTACTGTATGAGTCAAACTGTGGTGTATCATTTGTTGAACTGTCTTCCTTACTGGATGGTGGGTCCTTTCAGGATGGGGATCATGTCAGTTCTTCTTGTTACACTGCCTGCTCCCTGTGTCCCACAGCTTGGCAGAGTAATGCCTGTTGCAGAGTCAATGTCCAAAAACTTTACTGAGTTAAACTTGGAGGACAGGAATACGAACCCAGGAAAATCTACAGGAGAGTTAGCCTGAACTCTGAAATACACTCTTCTACCTTTTTCAGACATTATAAACACCTGGTATTTAAAAAATGTTATCCTTGTTGGAGTAATACTAGTGTTACAGACTAAATGTTTGTGTCCCCCCAAAGATCATATGTTGAAGCCCTAACCCCCAGTGTGGATGTGTTTGAAGATGGAACCTCTGAAGAAGTCATTAAGATTATGAGGGTGGGGCCCTGAACCGGTGGGATTAGTGTCCTTGTGAAAAGAGTCATCAAAGAGCTGGTTCTCTCTCTCTACACACACAAAGAAGAGGTCATGTGAGCACACAGCAAGAAAGCTGAAGACAATTCTCACCAGAAACCAAATTGGCCAGAACCTGGGACTTCTCAGCCTCTAAAACTGTGAGAAATAAATTTCTGTTGTTTAAGCCACACAACCTGTGGTAGTTTGTTATGGTAGCCCAAGCAGATTAATTAGTACTTACTTATTTAAAAATGGATATACATTACATAAGTTTTGGCTATGGGTACATATATAGTAACATATTATACCTGGATTACATAGCATACCTAACATGTGAATGTTGGTGGAAAAAGCTCAAAATTCAGAATCAGAAAAATAAAGCTCAGAGAACAAAGTGATTTGCTCAAAGTAGTAGTTGGTTGATATCCGAGGGCCAGCCTTCCTGCTTCCCTTTGTGTTTCTCTCTATTTTGCAGTTGTGTCTCTTTTTCAAATCCTATGTATCTTAAACAGCATCCAGGTATGAAAAAATACATTTTTTTTTTGCGGTACACGGGCCTCTCACTGTTGTGGCCTCTCCCGTTGCGGAGCACAGGCTCCAGATGCACAGGCTCAGTGGCCATAGCTCGTGGGCCCAGCCGCTCCGTGGCATGTGGGATCTTCCTGGACCAGGGCACGAACCCATGTCCCCTGCATCGGCAGGCGGACTCTCAACCACTGCGCCACCAGGGAAGCCAGAAAAAATACATTTTTATAGGCAAGACAGATGAGAGAGAAGGGGAGGGGCATTTAAAAAAAAATAAAGTGACTAACATCTAAAATAGTAACAATGACATGTAAATTAACCTAATCTAGAAGGCTTGAAAATACCATGCTAAGTATTCCTTGAAAAGTCTGTAAATGGAGAGTCTCACATGTCTCTCAAGACTGCACTCACAGGTCTTAACTTAGTAATTTAAACTCCAAACACTCTGTACTCTAGTGTACCAAAGAAGAGACAATTAATTTAGAGTGCTGTTCCCCCCCCAATTGTTCATTAATATAATTTACCTCCCAAATTGTATAATTTATGTTCATAAATATCATTCTCCTCAACCTGTGAACTTGCTGTGAGACAACATATAAAGATGACTGGAATATAATCTGATCTTACATAATTATTTGCAAAAGTGCTTAATTATTGAAGAATCAACTTTTTGTACAATACAGTGAAAAAAATTATATTCTGATTTAAGCATACTATAAGACAAGAGACTAATAGCTTCCACACAGTTTGAGATTAAACATGTAATACAAAACTGGCATGGAATTTTGTAACTGGCAAGTGAGAATTATGAAAATCTATGTTGTCCAGAAAACCTTTTGGATGAAAGGGAGAGACGGAGAAATCGTTGAAAATAGTAGCTAAAAACAGGCACCTTCACCATCATTGAAATTCAAGATGGCTATAAATGTAGTGGTAGTTTTAGTTTAGTAGAAAACATTAATAAAGGATTAAAACATACATAACAAGTCATGGCAAAGAATATGCCAGCTACCTATGGGGGAAGGAAACATTTAGAGAGTGAATTATTGACAAGGAAGCGTTTTAAAATACTCTTCAAAAGTTTTGCTTTGGGGGAAATTTTCCAGCTAGGCTTTACAGCAAGACACTAACTTCTGGGCTTCCCTGGTGGTGCAGTGGTTGAGAGTCCACCTGCCGATGCAGGGGACACGGGTTCGTGCCCTGGTCTGGGAAGATCTCACATGCCGCGGAGCCGCTGGGCCCATGAGCCATGGCCACTGAGCCTGCGCGTCCGGAGCCTGTGCTCCGCAATGGGAGAGGCCACAGCGGTGAGAGGCCCGCGTACCGCAAAAAAAAAAAAAAAAAAAGACACTAACTTCTTTTTCTGAGAAGTTTTAGAGAATCTTTTAAAAATGTGTTCTGTGAATCTTAACTCTTATCCACGTTTTCGATAATCTCTATATGGGAATCATGTAAGATGCAAAAGTAATTCCTTTGTCTGCTCAAAGCGTTTTTGACAGTTGCTTATGCGATCACATACAATCATCTGTCATTTAACTGAGAAAATTATTATGAAAAGATGTGTTGTCATCCTCCAATAACAATTATTTTAGTAAATAAATTTTTAAAATTATTTAAATAAATAAATTTTAAAAATTAAAAAAAGTTTTTTGAATAAATTTAAAAAAATATTTTAGTAAATAAAACAAAAGGAAAAAATAGCGTGTTTTATTAGGTCCAGAAAATTTGGACACAATTAGCAGAGTTTACAATGTTGAAATATATGTAAGCACAAAAAAATTCTAAAATTTGATACACACATGTAGGTATTTGGAAACATGAAGAAAGTTAATCCATGTGAATATTTTGGTATTGACACCAATATTTTCCTTGTTATTTTGCCATATTTAAATTTGATGTGGGCCAGGAATCCTTAAATATGAATAATTCTGCTTGCCATATCAAATAACTTTGTACTGATGAAAAGGAAAGTGTTACCCATGAATCTAATTTCTATGTACAGGAACACGTGGAATTATTTAGCATATCCATAACAATCATACAAAAAAATTAAGTACCGACCTTATATCTGAAGCTTACCTCTCAGCAAGAGTTTGCTGTTCATTGATTCCAACATTAAAAAGTACTGGATACACATGAAGCAATTGTCCTTCTTTAATCTGTAGAGGCAGGGACTCAAACATTCTGCCTGGAAGCTTCACCTCCACCACATAATGTTCACTGGAGAAAGAGGAGGGCAAAGAGAAGCAGTCTTGCTTTATTTCATTCAATTTTATGTTACTTTAGATTCATATGAAAGAAACAATAAAACAGTTGGAATATAGCAGTGATTTAGGTTTTTGGCTTCTATCTGCTTATTTTCTTTTATTAATTCATTTGATAATCATTTCATTCACTTCACTGTTAAATTACTTGGCATAAAGAGTCATTTACATTTATCTCCATTACTCTGAGGTTTTATAGGAAAGGAAGAATATTTAGTGCATCTTTGTATAAAAGGGCCATGTGCATAAGAGCTTCAATATTTGTTTTCTTGATTTAATTATTTAAAAACCCAGTCTCAAGAATAAGAAAAGCAATTTAATGATGGGTTTTTTAATATAGTGAAACTAATGAACCAAATCATTTATACATTTTTTAGCATGGCCTAATTGTTATTATAGATGAACCTCCGTTTGTGATGACCTGATGGAAATGTAATGGTTTCATTATTTAAGATGTAACCTTTCGGCTTTCCTGATCATTTTGCAACATTAACATATCACCAGAGCATTTTTTCTTTGGAAATTTCCATTAAAAATTACCCCTAATGTTTAGTGTTGAAAATTCAAATTAGGATTCACAAAATAGGGTCAATAAGAATAGCTGCTTGTAGATTCTGAAACTTGATATCTTCTGATCCAGTGTGAATTGATTAAAGAAATGTCAAGTTTCATCTGGAATTTAGGAAAATCCATGTGTTTCCTGAACTATATAGAGTGCTGGTGTTGTAATATGTGTATGGGGTAACGAAGAACAGGACAATTAGAGAGTCTCTGTGAAAATCTTTTCAGTTTCTCTAGTATAATAATACTGCTACGTACTCTGGATACCTGACAGTGAGACTTGTTTCTTACCTCAGCTTTGAACTAGAGAATCTGGAAATACCATCAATCCAGCAAGCAGGGATGTTAGCACTACCCTCAGAGGATGGACACTTTATTTTTCTTTCCTAAATTGCTCTCAGTGTCCTTTACAATAGCCTGGCTAACAGATGGCTGATGTTTATTTCAAAATTTTCAGGAATATGAGAAGATTCAACGAGCCAAGCCTGCATTTAAAGATTTCTCTGAAGGTAAAACATTATACACATTCTTTATGATAACTTTTTTTTAAAATTGAAGTATAGCTGATATACAATGTTGTGTTTCAAGTGTACAGCAAAGTGATTATTCTTTTTCAGATTTTTTCCATTATAGGTTATTACAAGATACTGAATAGTTCCCTGTGCTATACAGTAGGTCAATGTTATTTATATAGTAGTGTGTATCTGTTAATTCCATACTCCCAATTTACCCCCCACCCCTTTCCTGTTTGGTAATCGTAAGGTTGTTTTCTATGTCTGTGAGTCTATTTCTGTTTTGTAAATAAGTTCATTTGTATCATTTTTTTTGGATTCCACATATAAGTGATATTATGTGATATTTGTCTTTGACTTACTTCACTTAGTATGATCATTTCTACGTCCATCCATGTTGCTGCAAATAGCATTATTTCATTCTTTTTTATGGCTAATATTCCATTGTATATATGTACCACATCTTCCTTATTCATTCATTTGTCAATGGGCATTTAGGTTGCTTCCATGTCTTGGTTGTTGTAAATAGTGCTGCTGTGAACATTGGGGTGCATGTATCTTTTTGAATTAGGGGTTTCATTTTTTTCCAGAGATATGCTCAGGAGTGGGCTTGCTGGATCATATGATAACTCTACTTTTAGTTTTTTAAGGAACCTCCATACTGTTCTCCATAGTGGCTGCACCAATTTATATTCCCACCAACAGTGTAGGAGGGTTCCCTTTTCTCCACACCCTCTCTGGCAAGTGAGAATTTTAGTAAATAAAGCATTTATTATTTGTAGACTTTTTGATGATGGCCATTCTGACTGGTTGTGAGGTGATACCTCATTGCAGTTTTGATCTACATCTCTCTAATAATTAGCAATGCTGAGCATCTTTTCATGTACCTGTTGGCCATCTGTATGTCTTCTCTGGAGAAATGTCTATTTAGGTCTACTGCCCATTTTTTGATTGTTTTTTTTTTGATATTGAGCTGTACGAACTGTATATTTTGGAAATTAATCCCTTCTCAGTTTCATCATTTGCAAATATTTTCTCCCATTCTGTTTGTTGTCTTTTTGTTTTGTTTATGGTTTCCTTTGCTGTGCAAAAGCCTTTAAGTTTAATTAGGTCCCATTTGTTTATTTTTGCTTTTGTTTTCATTACTCTAGGGACGGATCCAAAAATATATTGCAATTTATGTCAACAGTGTTCTGCTCTATGTTTTCCTCTAGGAGTTTTATAGTATCCAGTCTTACATTTAGGTCTTTAATCCATTTTGAGTTTATTTTTGTAAACTCAACGAATGTTCTAATTTCATTCGTTTACATGCAGCTGCCCAATTTTCCCAGCACCACTTATTAAACAGACTATCTTTTCTCCATTCTATGTTCTTGCCTCCTTTGTAGTAGTTGTAATGACCATAAGTCTGTAGGTTTATTTCTGGACTTTCTATATGATAACATTTTGTCATCTCTATTAAAATATAATTGACATAGGGCTTCCCTGGTGGCGCAGTGGTTGAGAGTCCGCCGGCCGATGCAGGGGACACGGGTTCGTGCCCCGGTCCGGGAAGATCCCACATGCCGCGGAGCGGCTGGGCCCGTGAGCCATGGCCGCCGAGCCTGAGCGTCCGGAGCCTGTGCTCCGCAACGGGAGGGGCCACAACAGTGAGAGGCCCGCGTACCGCAAAATAAATAAATAAATAATAATAATAATTAAGAAAAATGGTGGTATGTGCCCCTGACATAGCAATATACCTTTTCTAAAATGTTGCTGCTTTTAATACCAAGAATTTAATACCAAGTCATCTCAAGAATTATGACACTATTAACCAAATGATTCCAGCAAAAGTAAAAACATCCAGACCTTTAGATTAGATAGTAATAAAGAGAAAAATTTTTTCTCATGCCTGCTATTATTTTGAATTTCTCATATTTCATAGGGGAGCCTTACCCTACTTACCTCATTTTAGTACAATTTACGAACATTCATGAGACTTTTATGAGTTTTTCAAGATCTTCCCCTGTCATGTCACCTACATTTATTTTTCACCAAAAAGGCAAAGAGAACAAAAGAAACATTTCCAAACCAAACCTTAATTCTCCTTGGCTCCTTTGTCAGGGGTTAATTAAAAATATCTAACAAAGCTTGGTCTTAGGAAATGAACACCACTTACCGCCTTCCTGTTATAACTGGCAAGACATCATTGGATGTGGCTTCAGTTATTTTAAAAGCGACTTTCTTCAAATCTGAAATACCAACAGCCATGTCCTCCAGCATTCCAATTTCCTCACCTAAACAAGGGCAAAGGAGCCTAGTTACAAACATACTATTTGAAGAAAGTCACTTTGTACTCCACCTTCCTGCTGGAATTTGTTCTAACAGTTTAGTGAATGAGTTTCTGAAGGCAGCGAATCCATTCTCAATACGTTTTCCTGAGTCTGAAGGTTTTCATCAGTGAAACAAGAACCATTTAAATAGACTCCAGCTGTCCACATATCCTTTGAGGGAAGGAAAGAGGAATGCCTTTGCTGGAAGGTTAGAGAGAAGTTTTAATCCTTCTATGGCACAAAGTATCATGCAGATCTCTTTCCCTTGGCAGGACTGACATTTGATTTCTAGAAATAATAGAGATGGCTGAACTGAAGGTCACTGACCCAAGCTCGTGCTAGTTTTATATCTTAATACACTGACAAATAAAACCTAAGAAGGAGGTAATTAAATAAGATTCTAGATCAGTCCTGCACAACAGAAATATAACGTGAGCCACATATATAATTTTAAATTTCCTGGTAATCATCTTTTCAAAGAGTAAAATTTTAAAAGGTGAAATTAACTTTAATAATCTGTTTTCCTTTAGCCTGATAGTTCCAAAATAACATTTCAGCTGTAAATCAATATACTATGATTAATTATTCATTAATTATTAATATAAAACTCTTTTTTCACCAGTCTTTGAAACCTGGTGTGCACGTTGAGTACTTATTGATTTGGACTAGATACATTTCAAGTGTTCAATTGCCACACCAACCTATGTATTGAACAGGGCAGCTCTAGACAGTAGAGTTGGGACTTTAAAAATCCAGTCATTGAAACTAGGTTGGCAAAAGCCTTTATTTAAAAAGCCTCAGTTTTAAAAGCCTCAGCCTGTGAAATAATCTATAATCCCATTTT